>NC_042619.1:201582122-202292122 GCF_901001135.1 Rhinatrema bivittatum
GGGGCTGCGCCACTGTGGTCTCCCATGGATGCCCTGCTCCTAGGCGCACGTGCGGCCACTTGGGTGCTTTTCTAGGCCGTTTCCCGCCAGTTGACTCCGCCCAATCCCTGACGTCAGATGCCGCGGCCTTCATAAGCCGGCCGCGGCCACCCAGTCTTTGCCTTGCAACGGGTTTGCCTCCCAGTTCCCGCTTGCGCTGTGCCCCGGAGTGACTCGCCTTGCTTCGTCGCTCCATTCCTGCTACAGTACCTGCTTGGTTCCTGCCTGCCTGCTACAGTCCCTGCTTGGTTCCTGCTTGCCTGCTACAGTTCCTGCCTGGTGCCAGTACCCGAGTCCTGCTACAGTTCCTGCCTGGTTCCAGTACCCGAGTCCTGCTACAGTTACTGCCTGATTCCAGTACCCGAATCTTGCTACAGTTTCTGCCTGGTTCCAGAACCCGAGCCCAGTTACAGTGTTTCTACTGTTCTAGTCTGGTTCCAGTTCCCTGTCCTGATCCACAACCCGCCTAAGTCCCAGCGGCCGGGCCCCTACGGGCTCCTCCTGGGGGGGCTTCGGCTTCCAAAGGTGAAGCCACCTAAGTCCCAGCGGTTGGGCTCTATGGACTCCTCCCGTGGAGCACCAGCTTCCAGGGTGAAGAGCATCTATGTCCTGCCTGAACATCTGCCTCCCGGCCTGCTATACACCAGAGATATTGTCCATCTTTCCCAGTCTCCAGCAGGTCAGCCCAAGGGTCCACTAAACTGAGACTCCCATAACAGATTGCAAGGCCATGGACTCGGTGGATGCGCCTGTCCCCTTGGACTTGCCTGGGTTGGCCCAGCAGCTGCAGTATCAAAAACAGTACCCTCGAGGTCCTTACTGGTTCAGTAGGGGAGCTATCGGCCCGATTGGATGCCAGGGCCGCGACTGCCCCAGGCCCAAGACTCTTCAGTGACGCAGCTGCCAGCACCCTCCTGCTACGCTGGTGATTTAAGGACCTGCTACGGCTTTTTGAACCAATGTTTTGTACGGTTCTCTTTGTTGCCCCGGCAGTTCCCCTCGGATGCGGTGAAAGTGGCGTATATCCTGTCCCTGCTTGATGGGAAAGCCTTAATATGGGCTTCTCCCTTATGGGAAAATAATGATTCTTAGTTAACAGACTTACAACAGTTCATCACGAACATTCGGCAGGCCTTTGACGAGCCCGCCCGAGTAACCACGGCTACGTCTGATCTGCTGCAACTTCGTCAGGGGGCTCGTTCCTTGGCATATTATGCAATGGACTTTCGAACTTTAGCCCAGGAAGTAGGTTGGCAAGGATTGATAGTCTTAAGGCCATCTTTCTGGAAGGCCTCTCCGGATGCATAAAGGATGAAATTGCTGCTCGAGATCTGCCGGAGGACCTCAACGCCTTGATTGAGATGGCTGCCCACATTGACCGACCCCACCTACAAACACGGCCAAGGAGCAGCGCTCCTCTCAGCCATAGTCCGGCTCGTGGGCCGAGACCTGTGCCGTCTTCCAAGATTTTCGTCCAGAATCTCCCACCTGCGAACCCATGCAGCTGGGACGGGCCCCGCTTTCTGCTGAAGAAAGGCAACGTCGCCGTTCGTGAAGTTGTGTTTATATTGTGGCCAGAAGGGCCACTTCTTGGCACGCTGCCAAGAGCGTCGGAAAACGCCAAAGCCTAGGAGATCGGGAGGAGCTACTCCTAGGCTGTGCTTACAGCTCCTCAATGTACTGTCCCTGTTACCTTGGAATATCCCGGAGGCTCCTTTGAACCTATGGCGTTCCTGGATTCCGGAGCTGAGGTAATTTCAATCCTGCTGGACTTAGCCTCCCAGTTGCGAATCCCTATGCATAGACGGGAGTCCCATTACGAATTACCTCTATCCAGGGGATGCTCCTTCCTGGACCTGTCCAGATGTCCACGGCACCCATTACGGTCCGCACCGGGGCCATCCATTCGGAGGAGATAGCCTTCCTAGTGTTGGATAAGGCTGTCCACCCTGTGGTGATAGGGTTGCCGTGGTTACAGAAACACTCGCCCACGATTCAGTGGGATAAGCTACAGATTGTTAAATGGAGTCCCTTTTGCCTAGCTAATTGTATGAAAGTGCCTAAGACTCCCGCACTTTCCTTGATGCACTCTGCCGTGGGTCCTCCTGCACCTTATGAGGACTTTACGGATGTATTCTCTAAGACCAAGGTGGAGATCCTTCCGCAGCATCGTCCGTATGACTAGTGCTATAGACTTGCTACCTGGTACCATGGCCCCCCGAGGAAGGTTTATCCCTTATCCATACCTGAGACCCGGGCCATGTCCGAGTACAGTGCAGACAATCTGGCCAAGGGGTTTATCCGCCCGTCCAAGTCGCCTGCAGGGGCAGGCTTCTTTTTGTCAGTAAGAAAGATGGCTCACTGAGGCCGTGCATAGACTATCGAGGCCTAAATTCTATTACCAAGCGAGACCGTTACCCGCTCCCGTTAATCCCGGAGCTCCTTGATTGGCTTCAAGGAGCGAAGATTTTCACAAAGTTGGACTTACGCGGAGCGTACAATTTAGTCAGAATCCGTCCGGCGATGAGTGGAAAACCGTGTTGTTAATACCCGAGATGGGCATTACGAGTACCTCGTGATGCCTTTCGGCTTAAGTAATGCTCCGGCGGTGTTCCAGCACCTGATGAATGAGGTGTTGCGGGACCTTCTGAACACCTGCGTAATTGTTACCTCGACGATGTGTTAGTCTACTCCCAGGACCTGTCGTCACATCGTCAGCATGTCCGTCAAGTGCTCCAGATATTTAGGGAGCACGGATTGTATACCAAACTGGAAAAATGTAGCTTGAGAAGATCTCCCTGCCATCCTAGGCTACATAGTCTCTGCAGCTGGCTTTTCGAATGGATCCTGAGAAAGTGGGCGGCTATTAAGAATTGGCCCCGGCGAGGGGACTTAAAGCGTTGCAACGCTTCCTCGGCTTTTCAATTGTTAACCGTCACCTTTATTCCCAATTACTCTCGTATTGTGGCCCCGTTAACTGCCCTCACTCGAAAGGGGGCTAACGCGGTGGATTGGCCTGCTTCCGCCTGTCAAGCTTTTGAGGCCTTAAAGAAGCCTTCCTGTTAAATACATGCCTTCGTCATCCGGATCCCAGCCGGCCCTTCGTGGTGGAAGTTGATGCCTCCAATGTGGCTGTAGGGGCCGTACTGAGCCAGTACTCTGATTCTGGACAGCTGTTGCCCTGTTCATATTTCTCGAAGAATTCTCCCCGGCAGAGAGCAACTACTGTGTTGGTGACAATGAGTTGCTAGCCGTGAACTTGCCCTGGAGGAATGGAGACAGTGGTTGGAAGGAGCCAACCATCCGTTACAATTTACACCGATCACAAAAACCTAGCATTCTTGAAGCAAGCCCAATGCCTGAATCCAAGACAAGCCTTGTGGTCGCTGTCTTTGATTGGTTTGACTTTACCTTACACTATCAACCTGGCTCTAAGAACATTTGAGCTGACGCGCTTTCGCGCTCCTCTGAGGTCGAAGAGACTCCTGACACACCTCAGTATATCTTGGATCCTGTGAAAGTAAGTCTTGTGGCAACCTTGGTGTCCTCCCAAGGAAAGACCGTCATTCCACGTCACTCCCGGAGAGCAGTTCTCACTTGGGCCCATGACTCCCTCACTGGGGGCCATGCTGGTTGGAAAGGGACTTTAGACTTGTTAACCATTTCTACTGGTGGCCAACGGTGAGACAGGACATCCAAGATTTTGTGGGTTCGTGCCCTACCTGTGCTGTTCAAAAGCCACTCATCTGGAAACCCAGGGGTCTGTTGCAAACCATTGCCCATCCCGGTGGAGCCTTGGACACACATCTCCACCGATTTCGTCGTGGACCTTCCTGCCCTCAGGAGGTATTCGGTCATCTGGGTAACCGTGGACCGATTTTCCAAGATGGCGCACTTGTTCCCTTGTCAAAGTTGCCTTCTGCACCTGACCTGGCTGGCCTGTTTGCTCAGCATATCTTTAGACTTCATGGTCTCCTGCAGGATATAGTGTCCGATCGAGGACCACAGTTTAAGCTCGATATTGGAAAGCCCTATGCAAACGTTCAATGTGCAACTTAGTCTTTCGTCAGCGTTCCATCCTCAAAGTAATGGGCAAACGGAACGAACCAATTGAACCTTGAAGACTTTTCTCCGTGCCTTCGTGAACGAACGACAAGATAATTGGGCCAAGCTACTCTCATGGTCGGAGTTCTCGAATAATAATCACATGCATGCTGCTACTGGAAGTTCGCCTTTCCTCGTTGTTTATGAGAAGCAACTTCGACCGCCCCTACCTTCGCCTGAACCTAGTGCACTCCCGGCAGTGCAACTCTCAGCCCACCAGCTTCGTTCCTTGTGGATCTCTACCCAAGAAAAGATCCGTAAAGCCGCCCTGTCCGCCAAGAAGTGGGCGGATAGGCATTGTCAGCCAGCACCTATCTTCCTCCCAGGAGACCGTGTCTGGCTTAGCACCAGAAATCTACAGCTACGTATTCCATCCCGAAGACTAGCTCCAAAATTCTGTGGACCTTTTTGAGTCGCCGAACGAGTGGGAACAGTCTCATACCATCTACGCCTACCTTCCTCCATGTGCATACATGATGTATTCCATGTGTCATTGCTGAAGCCTCTTGTGTTGTCCAGATACCACTCCTGGGCTCCTGAACCGTTGGACCCTGCCGTACCAGATGAGGTTACGTATCAAGTACGTGAAGTCCTGAATGTCCGGTTCCATCAACGCCGATGGGAATACCTGCTGGCCTGGGAGGGTTGCGGACCTGAGGATAATTCTTGGGAACCGGCCCATAACATCCTCAATAAGGATTTATTGTGGCAGTTTCATCTGGACCACCCAAGTAAACCCGGACTGGCTAAGAGGGGGCGTAAGAGGGGAGGTACTGTTGCGGTTCTGGTCATGAGCACCGCGGCAAGGCCCTTACCTCCAAGCTCCCAGACCTGCTCCCGCTTCTGAAGGCCTAGTTTTTGGCCTGTTTAGCGGCATCCCCGCTGGGGCTGCGCTGCTGTGAGGTCTCCCATGGACGCCCTACTCCTAGGCGCACGCACGCGCCACTTGGGTGCTTTTCTAGGCCTTTTCCCGCCAGTGGTGACTCTGCCCAATCCCTGACGTCAGATGCCGTGGCCTTGATAAGCCGGCCGCGGCCACCCAGTCTTTGATTTGCAACGGGTTTGCCTCCCGGTTCCTGCTTGCGCTGTGCCCCGGAGTGACTCGCCTTGCTTCGTCGCTCCATTCCTGCTACAGTACCTGCTTGGTTCCTGCTTGCCTGCTACAGTTCCAGCCTGCTTCCAGTACCCGAGTCTTGCTACAGTTCCTGCCTGGTTCCAGTAACCGAGCCTAGCTACAGTTCTTGCCTGGTTCCAGTACCCGAGTCCTGCTATAGTTCCTGCCTGGTTCCAGTACCCGAGTCTTGCTACAGTTCCTGTCTGGTTCCAGTACCCGAGTCCTGCTACAGTTCCTGCCTGATTCCAGTACCCGAGTCGTGCTACATTTTCTGCCTGGTTCAAGAACCCGAGCCCAGTTACAGTGTTTCTACTGTTCTAGTCTGGTTCCAGTTCCCTGTCCTGATCCACAACCCGCCAGGCCCCTATGGGCTCTTCCCAGGCGGCTTCGGCTTCCAAGGGTGAAGCCACCTAAATCCCAGCGGTTGGGCTCCTACAGGCTCCTCCCAGGGGAGCACCAGCTTCCAGGGTGAAGAGCATCTACGTCCTGCCTGAACATCTGCCTCCAGCCTGCTATTCACTAGAGACATTGTCCATCGTTCCCAGTCTCCAGCAGGTTGGCCCAAGGGTCCACTAAACTGAGACTCCCATAACAAAAAAAAGTAAATAAAACAATAAACCTGAATATACTGAAAGTCAATATTACATGTGAATATTTAAACATATTAAATACTGAATACTAGATGTGTTGAATGTCTGATGAAAATAGATCATATTTTGTCACCCTTCTAGAACCTAATATAACAGTTAACTGTTGCATTGATATTAACTCAAAATCTTCCCAGGAGGTATATCTTTTCACCTTGCAACCATCACAATTTTACCTTATTACCATAATCCAATTAAAGCCCTGCCCCCTAGGCCCGACAAAGATAGAAGCATGTGTTCTGTTCTACCCAATTATTATAGGTTAGAATATTCCCATTCATTCAAATCCTTACTTCCCAGGAGTCCCAAGATGACTTCCCTAAAAAAAAGTATCATACTTTTTAAACCCAGAAAAGACAAAAGTTTCTCTTTGAGGATTCAAACCCAGGAAATCTTGAAGACAATGATCTCAGGAAAAGTTGAAATATGCTCAATAAATCCCAGCCATAGAACCTAGGAAGAAAATACATTTTCCTGCCACCCTAATCTGAGGAACCCGATCTAGAGCTTAATGGACTTGCCCAAATAAATTTAAGAGTCTTTAAGAGAGCCTGATGGGAGGATGTCTCTCTTAAAACTCCTTTGGAAGTGGTACAACATATTGTCAATCCTCCACATGAGACCATGCCAAATCAAAATATATCATATATATCTATAGATAGAGATTCCTAACTCATTCAGAAATCCCATAGCTCTACAGACCTGGACACTCTCTTATTGCTGGTATCACCTCATCCCTTTGCAAGAGAATTCCCAGCAGTGCCACAGGACATGTGCAGACTCTGAGCTGCTGCGCTTAGGGATACAATAACATTTTATAAATGCAAACTCTCAAAAAGAAAGCGTAAACGACAGGGTGAATGATCTCAGTAAAAATTACGAACATTTCTCAAGGGCTAGTAAGGACTAAAATGTGCTAAAAGTCAGGTTTATTTAGGTTTGCTAAGGTATCAAACTCCCACCTGAGCGCTCTGGTTAGGTATTGGCACCCCTATATTTTCTCTGTGCAATATATATTTGCTTATTTCTTCTGATTTTCTTCCAGTATTGTACAGTGTGTTCAACTCAGAGGTTCATTGAACTTGCTGCACAATATTGTGAATACGCTGTGAGGTAGAGGAAGACAGCAAAATGCTTAGTGGTTTTCAGAAATGAATTACCTTAGCTCTAGTGAGCTTACATCCAGCTGGTGAGCAATCTTATTGAGTAATATTACCAAAGTAAATTATTTCTACTGCGCAGTAATGGAGTCATCACACATTTGCCCATAAAAACTAAATTTTATTCCTACTTTGTGATTCCTATCATAGAGTCCCTGATTACCTTATTTGAAAATAAATTAGCATTTGAAGAGACATGGGGGTTAAAATCAATCCATATTCCTTTATGAATTACGTAATAAATTGCTGTCAAAGTCTTGTATTCAAGTCTTGTATATACAGTATAATGTCCCTGTCCCACACATGCTGCAATCAGCATGCACAGCAGCCTGCATGGAACAGGAAGAGAAGAACTGGAAAAGGGATCTTTGCAATTGTTTTCTTCTCTGTAGAGAATGCTGCAGACTCTCATCCCTTTTGCTTTTGCTCCATAGGAGGGGAGGGGGTGAGGTAAGAGTAGACACTGCAGCCAGCATGCACAGAGAAACAAGATGGGAGGGGCTGGACTAGACACATCCATAGCCAGTGATCCCAAGATTCCAACCCTGTGAAGGATCAGGCGGTTTGGGAATGCAATTGTGTTCAAGTTAACCAGCACATTGGTTTGTAGCTACATTTGCAGGCTGGTTGGGGCTTGGGTTGGGACTTAATAAACTGCTATTAGTCAAGTTAATTAAGGGAATTGCCACTGCATATTTCCAGCATCAGTAGCATGGGATCTATTTAATATTCCAATTCTGCCCCTGAATGTCTACCATTTATCTGTATAGATTTTATCCAGGTAAGTGGCACTGAAATTCCAAAGTTGGCATCTATCCAGATAAGTTTTGAGTTATTTGGGTAAATGCTTTTAAATATCGATTCCCTTGTTTTTACTGGTTGTGGTTCTTTTATGTTGAATTTTCTTACGGGTGGCCTCTCAATTACTCCTACAGAGAGACAGCTCCTTTTTCTTGTTTACTTTCAAGACAAGCTAAATCAACTCAGCTGCTCTTTGCTCACTTTAGGATGAATTTTAAAGTCCGGTATGTGCGAAAACCAGGCGATAGGCGCACTAGTCAGGTCGGTGTGAGCCGAGTAGATTGTAAAAGCCACCTGGATACGTATGTAGTTAACCACTACGTGCGAAAATGAAAAGTTCAAAAGAAAGGGGCGGGGCGTGGTCTGGGTGGGACATGGGTGCTCCCGGATTTTAACTTGAAATGAACGTGTAAATACTTACACGCACAGGCATGTGCCGGGTCCCCCTGCCACGTAACTTTACTTCTGCTATGAATGACATGTAGGTTATAGAACAAAGATAAATTTACAGATCAGCGGTGTTTTTAAGGGTCGGGGCTAACGGGAGAAGGGAGGCTATTAAATTAGCGGGGGTTTGGAAGTCTAGCCCCTTACCTGGGTGAACTGGGAATGAACTGGGAAAACCAGTAGTGGCATCGAGGTGCGCGTCTTTTTAAATCACTCCACTTGCGCGTTAGAAGCGGCATTTGTCCGCATAGCCAGGCATCCACTTGCAATTGCATGTGGTCAGGATGTTTTATAATATGTGTGTAAGTTATAAAATGGCCGCATCCCTGGGCGTGGGCCAATGAACGTGCACACATGTGCGCCCGTGCGCCTTTTTAAAAGTTGTCATCCCTTTAGCTCAATGAAGTTAGTTCTCGCCTCTCTCTTCCGATCCTATCTGAAAAGTGTATATCCCAGTAAATTCATCTCCTGGTCTTGGCTGTCACTGAAGCCCTTCATCCACCTCGGTGATTTCTAGTACCATGCTGTCTTTAGATAAACTATTTGTTTTAAATTTATTTTCTAATTCATTTTTGGTTTTGCTTAATGTTTATTTTGGTTTATTTTGGTTTGGTTCATTTAATTGAAATGAAATAAACCCCAAAGCAAAACAAAAAACAAAAAATGAGAGAAAAGAGAGAAAAGAGAGAAAAGAGAGAAAAAAAGAACAAAGGAAATGAAGGAGCTGAGTCCTCCCCTCCTTCCAGTAGCACTGCAATAAATAGTTACCCTCACGGGCCTTCTCCATAGCCCCACCCTCCCTAAACCCAGCTTAGTTAGCCCGGCTGTGTGGTTGTAGGAGTTGAAGCCATCGCCAGGTCCTTCCTGCCCTGACAGGTCCTGTTCTCGGAATGGTGCCTGCTGGTCCTGAGGTTTTGCCACTCTGTTGTATGGGGGAAGGCTGGGGGGGTTAATATTTTTATCACAGTGGCACTAGGGTTGAGAAGTGGAGCTTTGGCAGTAGCAGGCTAGACCAGGACTGCTTTGTGAATGGAAAGGAAAAATCCAACAACTTTCCTTGAGGTTTTTCCCTTGTTTCATTTCATTTTGAAGTGAATCATGATAAACCTGAGTGCCTGGTTGTATTTTTCATGTCTTTTCAAAATGAATGCACATCCCTGGTATTTGTGCACATGACTTTTCCAAGCTCTGTTGTTACACCTCTCAATCTTGTTTTATTTCTGTTTCTTCCTTTTTCCTTCTCCTAGCAGACCCAACATCATGTCTTCCTTCCATTGCATGGCTTCCATAGTTTAGGCTGTTCATATCCTTCTGTGCTGGCAACAACCTAGGAATGGCACAAAACCATGTGCTGCTACCTGACCTGTCTCTTTTCTCTCCAATGTCTAGTCTTCCAGTTCCCATCCTGTATTTTAAATTACCTCTAATTCACTAGTGCTTCAAAGTACATACCTGCTAAACACCTCCCCATTCTCATGCTTTCATTCTGGTTTCCATTTAAGAACATAAGAACATAAGAAATTGCCTTGCTGGGTCCGACCAAGGGTCCATCAAACCCAGCATCCTGTTTCCAACAGAGGCCAAACCAGGCCACAAGAACCTGGCAATTACCCAAACACCAAGAAGATCCCATGCTACTGATGTAATTAATAGCAGTGGCTATTCCCTAAATAAACTTGATTAATAGCCGTTAATGGACTTCTCCTCCAAGAACTTATCCAAACCTTTTTGAACCCAGCTACACTAACTGCACTAACCACATCCTCTGGCAACAAATTCCAGAGCTTAATTATGCGTTGAGTGAAAAATAATTTTCTCCTATTAGTCTTAAATGTGCTATTTGCTAACTTCATGGAATGCATCCTAGTCCTTCTATTATCCGAAAGTGTAAATAACCGATTCACATCTACTTGTTCAAGACCTCTCATGATCTTTATCATATCCCCCCTCAGCCGTTTCTTCTCCAAGCTGAACAGCCCTAACCTCTTCAGTCTTTCCTCATAGGGGAACATAAGAACATAAGAAAATGCCATACTGGGTCAGAACAAGGGTCCATCAAGCCCAGCATCCTGTTTCCAACAGTGGCCAATCCAGGCCATAAGAACCTGGCAAGTACCCAAAAACTAAGTATATTCCATGTAACCATTGCTAATGGCAGTGGCTATTCTCTAAGTGAATTTAATAGCAGGTAATGGACTTCTCCTCCAAGAACTTATCCAATCCTTTTTTAAACACAGCTATACTAACTGCACGAACCACATTCTCTGGCAACAAATTCCAGAGTTTGTGCGTTGAGTAAAAAAGAACTTTCTCCGATTAGTTTTAAGTGTGCCCCATGCTAACTTCATGGAGTGCCCCCTAGTCTTTCTACTATCCGAAAGAGTAAATAACCGATTCACATCTACCCGTTCTAGACCTCTCATGATTTTAAACACCTCTATCATATCCCCCCTCAGTCGTCTCTTCTCCAAGCTAAAAAGTCCTAACCTCTTTAGTCTTTCCTCATAGGGGAGTTGTTCCATTCCCCTTATTTTGGTAGCCCTTCTCTGTACCTTCTCCATCGTAATTACATCTTTTTGAGATGCGGCGTCCAGAATTGTACACAGTATTCAAGGTGCGGTCTCACCATGGAGCGATACAGAGGCATTATGACATTTTCTGTTTTATTCATCATTCCTTTTCTAATAATTCCCAACGTTCTGTTTGCTTTTTTGACTGCCGCAGCACACTGCACCGACGATTTCAATGTGTTATCCACTATGACACCTAGATCTCTTTCTTGGGTTGTAGCACCTAATATGGAACCCAACATTGTGTAATTATAACATGGGTTATTTTTCCCTATATGCATCACCTTGCACTTATCCACATTAAATTTCATCTGCCATTTGGATGGCCAATTTTTCAGTCTCACAAGGTCTTCCTGCAATTTATCACAATCTGCTTGTGATTTAACTACTCTGAACAATTTTGTGTCATCTGCAAATTTGATTATCTCACTCGTCGTATTTCTTTCCAGATCATTTATAAATATATTGAACAGTAAGGGTCCCAATACAGATCCCTGAGGCACTCCACTGTCCACTCCCTTCCACTGAGAAAATTTCCCATTTAATCCTACTCTCTGTTTCCTGTCTTTTAGCCAGTTTGCAATCCACGAAAGGACATCGCCACCTATCCCATGACTTTTTACTTTTCCTAGAAGGCTCTCATGAGGAACTTTGTCAAAAGCCTTCTGAAAATCCAAGTATACTATATCTACCGGTTCACCTTTATCCACATGTTTATTAACTCCTTCAAAAAAGTGAAGCAGATTTGTGAGGCAAAACTTGCCTTGGGTAAAGCCATGCTGACTTTGTTCCATTAAATCATGTCTTTCTATATGTTCTGTGATTTTGATGTTTAGAACACTTTCCACTATTTTTCCTGGCTGTTCCATCTCCTTTATCATTTTGGTTGCCCTTCTCTGTACCTTCTCCATTGCAACTATATCCTTTTTGAAATGCGGAGACCAGAATTGTACACAGTATTCAAGGTGCGGTCTCACCATGGAGCGATACAGAGGCATTATGACATTTTCCATTTTATTCACCATTCCCTTCCTAATAATTCTAACATTCTATTTGCTTTTTTGACTGCTGCAGCACACTGAGCCAACGATTTTAAAGTATGACGCCTAGATCTTTTTCCTGGGTGGTAGTTCCTAATATGGAACCTAACATCGTGTAACTACAGCAAGGGTTATTTTTCCCTATGTGCAACACCTTGCACTTGTCCACATTAAATTTCATTTGGTTTCCTTCCTGCCTGTAGAACCTGTTACCAACTCCTGATGACCCTTGTTTAAAGCCCTCCTCCTGCCAAGGTTGACATGTCTATGGGTGAAGATGCTGTCTTCATTTCTTGAACATTGGGAGGGTTCATATTCAGCCGGCGTGTGGCTCAGTAACTTAGCCAGATACACATATCCGGCTAACTTAGCCAGGGTATTCAGCGACGTGGCAGCATCACTGAATATACTCGGCTATCTTAAAATTAGCCGGATAAGTTTATCTGGCTAACTTTAGGTCATCCCTGTGGCCCAACCAGAGTTAGCTGGATAACTTATCTGGCTAAATCTGAATATCGGAGTTAGCCAGATAACTTTTCCAGCTAACTCGACTCCTCCCCAATCCACCCATTCCCCACCCCTGAATTATCTAGCTAAAACCTTGGCCAGAGAATTGACTTATCTGGTTAAGTGGTGCCCACTGACTGTAGCAGGATATTCATTGGTGCCACTTACCTGGATAAGTCCTACTTATCTGATGAAGTTTTTTTTTTTTTTTTTAAATATCAGGCTCTATGTTTATTCATAAATCATTTATGTATTTATTTAATATTCTATATATCCCGCCAATCTCAGTAAATAAACATCCTTGGCAGATTTATAATACACTGTATAACCTATAGTATATGTTGCATCACATATACTAGACCACAGTACATATACTACAGTAGTGTACACATGACTTGTTTTCTGTGATACGGTCAGACTGCTCTGATAACTGAAGATCAGATAAAAATACAAGCTGTTTCATTGAAATATTTCATCAAAAACATACTGTAAAGCACAGGTATTAGTTATCCTAAGCAAGTCTCAGTTTTACAATAACTTTATAAGCAAAGCAATCAGAAGGCCAGCAAGGGAAGGCTCTTACATTGTGGAAAAAATATTTCTTTCTTTAATAATGCAAACTAATCTAACATATAATGCCCTAAGGACTCCCAGCTCACTACCTAATAAAGTCTAATAAAGACCTATCAGGAGCTTATTTGTATATTTGGTGTCAGAAGTGAGGTCATTAATCATTATCAAAGCTTCAATTGGCCCACGCTTAGTATCCCATGGCATGATCCTGTAATCTGCATAGCCTGCTCTTCAGAAAAACAACATTTAAATACCACCTGTAGCTCTCTATCCACATGAAAAACCTAAATCAAATTTATCAAATCAAGATGAATGTGCACAGCCTTTAACTCTTCAAATGATGTGTCATGATAAGATATGAGCAAAGAAATCAGATGACTTCCCAAAGCCAGTAATGGTATCTAGTGAGACACTCCATGCTGCCAAGCAATATGACACTGTGAATGTAAAGTTGCTCACAGAGGTTTATGAGAGAAGTAAACAAATTCCTTCTCATACACATTACTGAAAATATTTAACAGTCCGTTAGTAAGAGTTACCTTGGATCATCCAAGTGTTGGATGAACGCTTCAAATCTTTGCAAAGGGCATTGCCAATAGAACAGGTTGAAAAATCGACTCCAACCATAATGTAAAAGCAATTATGGGGTACATTGAACCCGTAGCTTTAAAACAAATTAATGCTCTATAATCTAATTATCCATAAAGCACAAAAAGAGTGAAGCATATAGTTATGTCATGCAATAGCATGTCTGTCGCATGTAGATGTGAATTTAGCAATCAGAAGTACATCCGAAGAGAGGAGGAAGGGGCAGGTGCCTGCTAGATTTGCACACTCACAAATAGTCTCATGATATCTGGTAATGATCTTTCTATTATTTAGTAACTTATTGCAAAAAGAGTTATTTGTGCTTATTAAACTCACTAATGAGCGAAAAAGTCATTAAACAAATGAGAACACTGTAATAATCACTGGCAGCTTTCATAACTGAGTAGCAAATGTGTACAAGTCAGAAATGCATAATAATTATTAAAATGCTAATAATTAGAACAATCCTTCAGTGCTAGAACCATTTGATCATCTTGTTTCAGGGACTTTCGAAGTCATAGCGCAAAAATTCAGTGTCATTCACGCTTCACTTTTCAGGTCATCTTGCTCAGAAATAATTCACTGGCTAATTGGTGGGTGTCAGATACTTTCTGTAATACTTTCCTTATTTACACTTGTTGCATATGATGTGTGACTCCACCAGGAGAAGAAATATTATGCATTGAAGTGACATAATGTAGAACATGGCTAAGGTCCCACACTGGCAAGTTATCAGAGGATATTAGAGAAAAGTCCTTTAAAAAAACAACTGAAAGGTAGGAAACAGAGCGTAGCAGTAAATACTCTGCCACATTCCACACTACTGACCATGTGATTCTTTTGAACAGACTTAAATCTCTTGGAATTACTGGCACAGTACATGATTGGTTCGCATCCTTTCTAAGTGACAGATTACCAGAAATGAGAATGGGATGCAACTCTTCTGACTGGACTAAAGTCAAGAGTGGCATTCCCCAGAAATCTGCACTCTCTATGTTATTTAATATATACTTGGCCCAATTTGCAGGATATTCACTTGCCTTGGTGTTAACTATTATGTTTACACTGATGACATACTGTCTCTGGTCCAAAAAACTACCAACTGATCTAACACTTTAAAGTTAGTCTCTTTATCCTTGCGATCAGTTAATTGTTGGCTGTTTCAAAATAAATTGCAACTGAATATGGATAAAACTGAAATTATCATCCTTAGTAAGTTTTTGCTAACCAATATCCCCTCTTGTCTTATACATGACAATCTTTCCATCCCAATAAAACAGAAGACACATAGGGCCAGATTTTCAAAGTGGTTTCGCGCGTAAGATACGCGCGTACCCTCCGAAAACCTGGCCCAAACACCCCCTGTGCGCGCCGAGCCTATGTTGTATAGGCTTCCGGCGTGCGCAAAGCCCTGGGACGCGCGTAAGTCCCGGGGCTTTCCTGGGGGAGGCGTTTCGGGGGGGCGTGTCGCGATCTGTGCATCATCGGGGGGTGTGTCGAGGGGGCGTGGCGCGTTCAGCACATCATCCAGGGGCGTGCCGCAGGAGTGGTTTCAGCCCAGGGGCGTTCCGGAAGCGTGCCATGGCCTCCGGACCAGCCCCCAGACCGGAACATGGAGCGCGGCAGCTGGCACCTGCTTCGAGCAGCTGGCACCTGCTTCGAGCAGGCGTAACTTTCGTGACAGAGGTGGGGGGGGTTTAGATAGGGCCGGGGGGGTGGGTTAGGTAGGGGAAGGGAGGGCGAAGGAAAGTTCCCTCCGAGGCCGCTCCGATTTCAGAGTGGCCTCAGAGGGAACGGAGGCAGGCTGCGTGGCTCGGCGCGTGCAGGCTGCCGATTTTGGGCAGCCTTGCGAGCGCCAACCCCGGATTTTAATGGCTACGCATGGCTACGCGCGTATCTATTGAAATCCCGCGTACTCTTGTTAGCGCCTGGTGTGCGAACAAAAGTACGCGTGTGCGCAGATTTATAAAATCTGCCCCATAATTTAGTTGTCACTTTAGATACTGAATTGTCTTTTTCTTCCCATAGAAGAGGCACATTCTTCATTTTTTTTTACTCATTTCTGGAAAAAGCTGCATCTTCTCCTTGAACCTGATGACTTCCTTATGGTCCTACAGTCTCTAAAACTCTCAGGATTGGATTACTGCAACATCTTATATGCTGGTCTGCTGATATCTTCTTTACACCCCCTCCAACCTGAATAAAAAGCATTTGCCCATATCCTCTCTGGCACTGCTCTCCGTGAACATATTTCTCCAGTTCTATCATCTCTGCACTGGCTACCTGTTAAAATCAGAGTTCATTATAAACTAGCTTCCCTGATTTATTGACTACTTCACGGCAATCCAGACTGCTGGGTTAGTACTATCCTGCGAATTTAGAAGCCAGCACGCTTGCTGAGATCTGAAAATAAAAACCTATTTGAAATTCTATCTGTTAAGTTGGTTTGCCTTGAATACACATGAGAATGAGCTTTTTCTGTTGCAGGCCCTATCATGTGGAGTCTTTTACCTGTTCAGGTTACGATGGCTGATATTCATACTTCTTTTAAAAGGGCATCCATTTCTTATTTAGGGAAGCTTATAGCCTTGAAATGCCCAAGCTATCTATGTATAGTAAGTTGCTTATTTTCTTTGTTATTAGTTGTCTGGTTTGTATTGTCTGTTTGATTTTAAGTTATGCTTTTATTATTTGCTATGATTATGTATGTGACTTAGTTCTGTAATCTGTCATGAACTATTATGCGTGACGTGCAGACTGTGCATTTAAATAAATACTACTAAATACTAAATTGTCACAGGAGAGGAAGTACAACTGTGTCCCATAAACATTGGTGCTAGGAAGAGTGCTGTTGAAAGATGTAAATGGTCTGGGTAAGGACATAAACTGAGAGGTGACAAAGTCTGCAGATGATGTAAAATTATTCTAGAAAATGGAAACCCAGACTGAGAGGGAAACGTCACGAAGGGGATCTGAGTGAGTGGCAAAAACAGGGCAGGTAAAGAACCAATAATTATGACCCAAGCCTTGTCACTAAAAGTCACAATGCATGGGAAAAAGCAATGAATTTTATAAACCATACAAAATAGCCACTGAAGCATGTGATTTGCATATTTAACAGGTTTATTACATATCAAAACTTGTTACTTAATGCAAAATGTCTGTTTGCTTTCATATTCCAACTTGGTGTGGTTGGGAGGTCCACAATCAGTAGGCTGGCAAGCGCAAGGCTGAATTTAAAATTTTGACACACCTAGGCAGAGCGCCACAGCCTCATTGGTTCAGGTATTTGGGGCTTTCAAAATTTGGCCCCCTAGGCTCTTGCCTATTACATATGTGCATTCATTTAAAATTTACTTGCCCAAAATACCATAAAATCTGTGGGCATTTTCAGTTTGCGTCCTCACAGAAAGGTGAACAGTAGAGTCTGGGCATGCAAATGGCAAATGAAATTTAATGTAGATAAGTGCAAAGTGATGAACTTAGGGAAGGGTAACCCAAATTATGGCTACACAATGCAAGGTTCCATATTAGGAGCCTCCACTCAGGAATAGGATCTAGGCCTCATCATTAATAATACGTTGAAATCTTCAGCTCAGTGTGCAGCAGCAGCCAAGAAAGCAAATAGACGCTAGGGAGAATTAGGAAAGGAATAGAGAATAAAAAGAGAATATCAGAATGCCTCTGTTTCATTCCATGATGCGACCTCATCTTGAATATTCTGTGCAGTTCTGGTCTCCACATCTCAAAAAAGAAATAGCAGAATTATAAAAGGAACAGAGAAGGGTGACCAATTCCCCTATGAGGAAAGGCTAAAGAGGTTAGGACTCTTCTGCTGAGGGGGGATATGATAGAGGACTATAAAATAATGAGTGGAATGGAATGAGTAAATGTTAATCAGCTGTTTACTCTTTCAAAAAGTACAAAGACCAGGGGGACACAAAATGAAATTAGGTGATTTGTTTAAAACTAATATGAGAAAATATTTTTTTACTCAATGCATAATACAGCTCTGAAATTCGTTGCCAGAGGACGTAGTGAAAGCTATTAGTGTAACTGCATTTAAAAAAGGTTTGGACAAGTTCTTGGAAGAAAAGTCCATTAACCATTATTAAGGCAGAGTTGCAGAAATCCATTGCTTATTTGGGGAATAAGCAGCTTGGAATCAATCTACCCCTTGGGATCCTGTCAAGTACTTGTGACCTGGATTAGCCACTGTTGGAGACAGGATACTGGGTTTGACAGACCTTTGGTCTGACCCATTATAGCAAGTCTTATGTTCTTATGTTTAGAGGGGCATCCCTGTCCCACTGGCTCCTCACCACTGCTACCTGAGGCTTCCATGGTCCCCTCTGATTCCTCTCCTGGCCCACAAGAAAACTGCAAAGCCCAGGCCTAGCCAGCTCGACTGAGCTGAGCATATCTGGGACTCTCCAGGCCCCTCTGACCCCAGTCCTGCACCCAAGAATTGTCCAGGGCTGGGGACCTTCCTAGTTTCCACTTATCTTTTCTTGTAAATGTTTTTCATTATAGGAATTTCAAATTATATTTTGAAAGATGGCTTTGACTAGCCTGGAACCTAAGGGGTACTCCTGACCCCATTAGACACCAGGGATGCCTACTAGACCAACAAGTCTATAATATAAGGTATGGGGTGGTCTGGAAGTTGGGCTAGGTTGGGGGGTGTGGAACCAGTAGGGATGGAACTGGATGGGTTGATCATGGGGGGGGGGGGGGGGTGTATGGGAGGTGGTGACTTGTATTCAAGTGAAGGGGTTTAGGAAGGTGGGCAGGGCATTTCTGTGTGACATTTAAAGCAATTTAAAACATTTTATACCTTTGGGTTGCCTCTACAGGTGGGAGTCTACCTAGACCTCCTGGGGGATTTTACACAGTTGGGAGTTTTGGGCCCTTGGTAGCCTTTTAAGATGATGGCAGCTCCATGTGAAGGGGGCCTCCATTGAGTGTTTTTCCCTTTTCCCCATGATATTTTTTCTTGCATAATTTTTCCAAGGGAAAAAATATTGTGGGGAGCCACCTTGGTATTTTTTCATGGAAGGGGAAAATTACCATGGGAATGCCCCACCCCCATGGTATTTGTCCCTTCCTGCAATAAAATATTGTGACTTAATAGATCATAAACCCTCTGAGGACAGGGAAATACTTACAGTTCCTGAATGTAATCTGCCCTGAAGTGCAGAAAGGCAGAATCTAAACAAAAAATATTAATATCGTGCCTAGAAAAATGCCAGCAATGTAATGAAGCTCCACCAAAGGCATCAATCCTTAGAAACCAGTCTCTTTCGATCCTCAAATTTTATCATTCACATTAAGCTCTAAATCTGTACATAGTACATCAGTTGTTATGCGCCAAACGTATGATGCTTCTCCCATAACACAGTGTTTTCCATTTCACAAAAGGGCTGGTAAAACTGAAGAATCTGAACCACAAGTCCTATAAGATAATATACACTCTAAGGTCTTACATTTGTGTACCCTGGTGAGTGGAGGAAAGAAGGGTTGAAATTATAGAGACACCTCAAAATGTACAAATACGAGAAAAGAAGGTTTCATTGGAAAGGAATATCTAGAAGAAGGGACCATGATGTGAGATTGGAGGAGATAAGTTCGAGAGTAAATGGAAAGCAGAGTGGATGCATGGATCTGCTTCCTGAGTGCAGCTTTTGCCAGGTTTCAGCAGTTTATATTAGCAAGCACTGGCTCCACTAGATTCAAATAGACAGTCTGTCATTTTCACATTAATCCAACAAATCCATGGCAAGTCATTTCCATAGATCTGCCAAAGAATGGTAGATGGACACCTGGGTACACTATTATTAAAGCATTATTTACAGAAGAAACACTGACTTTATTGAGAAAATATGTACCATGCAAACACAAGTCGGGGAGCCAAGAAACTGAGAGATAATGTGCATACGCTGGGAGAATGCTCTATAATACCTTTTCTGGGGCTGCTGAATTTTCTTTCTAGTCACCTGATAGTGCTGTAACATTGGAATGATGATACTTGCCTAGATGTAAATGCATTGTACCACCCTCCATGTCTAATAGCACTGCAAAAGCATAAGCAAGTTGAAATATACAAGATCAACAGCCAACATTTTCCAAGCTGCATCATTTTATGGTTCAAGACAAAATTACACTACATCCAGAGGTGGTCGTGGAAGGATAATCGGCTCAGTCACTTAGCTGTACAGGCTTGGAGCAAACACATATCAAAGGTGATTGTGGACTCCGGATATTGTTTGTTGCAGTTTCAACAACTGTGGTCAAATGGTTAATTACATATTTTATCACTGTAAAGTAGGCTCCCCTCCAGATTGGCAAGATTGCTGTGACCAGAGCCAAGTTAAAAACAATGAAGCAAACAGTACCATGAAAAACAGGTGTGAAAAAGACCAAACGTCTGTCAATTTTCTATAGTAACACTAAGATCATTATGAAGTGTGAGTCACCCTGATTTAATTCCAAATGTTGCTTAACAGAGCCTATTGCATAAAACCTTGCAGTTATTTTATTCCATGTATATGCCAAAAATGTAATGTGCATATTAAAACATCACTTAACTGGTGATGCATTTTTTTTTGTGTGCACACATAAAATTCTCACTATAGCACACACACACACACACACACACACACACACACATGGTTAGCTGCATGCTAACTCAAAAAATGTAGCATACATATGCTGAATTGCAATCACCCATGGTGGAAGGGTTGGTAAGCTGAGAGGATTTCATCCTTCTGCTCCTTCCTCCTTCGTGCGAAAGGAATCTCCAAGGTCAGACTGCCTTGCCCCCCCCCCCTCCCCCAAATCTGGAGAAATGTTGATGCGCCGACAACCGTGGCATGAACCTTCGAAGGGAGAATGAGAGGCAAAGTGTCACCAAGAAAGGCATCAACATCCTAAGCCATGAAGAAGGGAGGCAAGAAGAAAACCCGCAAGGCACCAATAAAGGGACAAAACAGTACCAAGAGTGGCATCAACATACCAAGGCACCAAGCAGCCCCCCAGAGTGGCAAGAATACCCAAGGTGTTGAGTCTGGGTTATGATAGCCAGGCAGAGTTACAGCAAGACATTGCATATGAAAAGTCTGGGTATGGCAGCAATGCTGAGTGGAAGAAAGACTCCTAAATTATAGGATAAGGGGTCTAGCAGCAAGGCAGAGTGGCATGGATGATGTCTGTCTTTCTATTGAAGCCCTTCTCACTTGTCAGATTTAGTACAAGAGAAGTATCTGTCATCAGTATCATTTTTGACATAAGCTTTAATTACATTCCCTACTTGAAATTCATCTTATTGCTGGGTGGAATTTTGAGTTGCTTGTGAAATTTGCTTTCCGATTGAAACTTTTGTCACAATCAGATGACAACAATGGTCTCTCATCAATGTGGCTTTCTTGGTAATTTGAAAGGCTTACTTTATTTATTTTTATTTTCCACTTTTTGGCACTTCAAAGCAGATTACATTCAGGTACTGTAAGTAATTCCCTATCCCTCGAGAGCTTAACATCTAAGGTCCTGATTTACTAAGGCTTTTCTTCCATTCTGTGTCTATGGGAAAATTGCTTAGTGAATTAACATAGAAACATAGAAATGACGGCAGAAAAAGACCAATTGGCCCATCCAGTCTGCCCAGCAAGCTCCCACACTTATTTTCCCATACTTATCTGTTTCATCGACTACCAAGTTCAGGGCCCTTGTTGGTACCTGTTTGATTCAAATTTCCTGCCCTCCCCTGTCATTGATGCAGAGAGTAATGTTGGAGTTGCATCAAGGGTGAGCATAAGGCTTAATGGTTAAGATTAGTACCGTCACATCAAGCAAGTTACACTGATGCTTATTTACCCCGACTGCACAGATCAATACCTTGTTGGATGTTGTCTGAATGTAAATCTTCTTTTCCACATTTATCCCTGCTGTTGAAGCAGAGAGCAACGCCGTATATGCATTCAAAGTGATGTATCAGGCTTAATTGGTTTAGGGTAGTAACCGCCGTAATAAGCAAGCTACGCCCACGCTTGTTTACCCAGATTGTGAAGTTCATTCCTTGTTGGTAGTTGTCTGAAAGCAAATCCTCTTTTCCACATTTTCCCCTGCTGTAGAAGCAGAGAGCAACACTCTTTATGCATTCAAAGTGATGTATCAGGCTTAATTGGTATAGGGTAGTAACCACTGTAATAAGCAAGCTATCCCCATGCTTATTTGTTTAACCAGATTGTGAAGTTCAGACCTTGTTGGTAGTTATCTGAATGCAAATCCTCTTTTCCACATTTCCCCTTGCCGTTGAAGCAGAGAGCAATATTGGTGTTGCATTAACCATGCGAAGGCTTATTGAGTAAGGGTAGTAATCACCAGGTACTAGCCTCCACTCCAGTAATCCACCCCCATGGCTCTTCTCTTCATTCCCATCCTCTAGCATTTATGGATCCACAGTGTTTATCCCATTCCCCTTTGAAATCCTTCACAGTTTTAGTCTTCACCACTTCCTCTGGAAGGGCATTCCAGGCATCCACCACCATCTCCGTCAAGAAATACTTCCTGACATTGGCTCTGAGTCTTCCTCCCTGGAGCTTCAAATCGTGGCCCCTAGTTCTGCTGATTTTTTTCCAACGTAAAAGGTTTGTTGTTCACCATGGATCATTAAAACCTTTCAAGTATCTGAAAGTCTGTATCATATCACCCCTGCTCCTCCTCTCCTCCAGGATGTACATATTTAGGTTCTTCAATCTCTCCTCATACGTCATTTTATGTAGACATCCACCTTTTTGGTCACCCTTCTCTGGACCGCCTCCATCCTGTCTCTTTTCTTTTTGGAGATGCAGTCTCCAGAACTAAACACAGTACTTCAGGTGAGGCCTCACGAAGCCCCTGTACAAGAGGATCATCACTTCCTTTCTCTTACTAGATATTCCTCTCTCTATGCAACCCAGCATTCTTCTGGTTTAGCTATCGCCTTGTCACATTGTTTCACTGACTTTAGATCATTAGACACCATCACCCCAAGGTCTCTCTCCTGCTCCATGCACATCAGCTCTTCACCCCCCATTGAATACAGTTCTTTCAGATTTCCACACCCCATATGCATGACTCTGCACTTCTTGACACTGAATCTCAGCTGCCATTTCTTCGACCACTCTTCCAGCTTCTTTAAATCCCATTTCATTCTCTCCACTCCTTCCGGCATGCCACTCTGTTGCAGATCTTAGTGTCATCCACAAAAAGACAAACCTTACCTTCTATCACATCTGCAATGTCGCTCACAAAGATATTGAACAGGACCGGCCCCAACACCGATCCTTGCGGCACTCCACTTAACTACAATAATGTCACACAATCTGCAATCAAGCCTTCATACCATTATGCTTATAACATTAACAATCCTACTAATTAATATTCAATCCATTAGAAAAAAACCACCCATAATTCATGATCTAATAACTACTACGTCTGCAGATATAATTTTACTTACTGAAACATGGTTATATGACCACAATACTGTGATATTAAATAATTTATGCCCTGATGGATACATGCCTATATCTCAACCCCATGCAGACCGGAGAGGCGGAGGACTATTAGCAATACTTAGATCATCATTATCTCCAAATAAAAAAGCTATCACCATAAAAGAGTCAAGAATAGAAATATTATAAGTTACCACCAATTTAGTGAATATATGCTTAATTTATAGCCCTCCAGGTACACTTCATTCTCAACTATTTTTACTTTTAGAAACCATAGTCACACTACCTTGTGATCTATCAAGTACAGTAATTGCTGGTGACGACTTTAATTTACATTTTAACAAAACACAATATAACTCTGCACAAACAAATCTCACAGATGCCTTAAATGATTTAAATTTGACTCCCTTATTGAAAGACCCAACTCACAGATTAGGTAACACTTTGGACCAAATTTACTATAATCAATCTGCTATTGATCTTACTTCTGATATTACCCCCGTACCATGGTCTGATCATTATCTAATAAAAGCTACAGGAATAATCAAAATGTCAAACAAAAATAATGTTAACTGCTTCCAATATACCCCTACAATATTACGTCATAAAAAGATCAATACTGAAACCTTTCTTAATGCTTTAATACCATCAATTAATCAGAATCCATACTCTGATGCTACTGAAATGCTAACTTTTTGGAATAAATCCATAACAGAAACATTAGATTTAATTGCTCCACTAAAACCACAGAAACCCTCTGTAAAAAAAAAGTGCTGCATGGTACAATGATTCACTAAAGATCTTTAAAAGAAAACTTCGCAATTTAGAGCGAAGATGGCGAAAAAACCCTCTTCCAGTACGTAACAAGAATACTACACATATTTGCAAAAATATAAGAAAGAAATAATTAACACCAAAAAAGCTTTCTATACAACGAAAATTAAAAATGCAAATGGCAATCCCAAGATACAAGATACATCCTCTTTTACAACTTCCGATGACTTTTGCAATATAATTGCAACATTTTTCAGGAAAAATACAGAAGACATTTCAACAGAATTTGATTCATTATCTATTCCGAAAATTACCCTTCCACAAATGGCTTGTTCATTTTCAGAATTTTCTTCAATCACTGACAAAAACATCATCAATATTCTATCCAAATCAAAACCCTCAAATAGCCCTTTCAACTCTTGCTCTGGTTTTCTACTCAGAGATACAAAAGATCACATTGCCCCATCAATATCAAATCTGGTAAATGCCTTTTTATCTCAAGGCATTTTTCCTGACTTTTTGAAACAAACATCTATCTTACCTATCCCTAAAAAGAAAAACCATGATTCCTCAGACTTAACTATCGACCAATTGCATCACTACCATCTATTGCAAAAATTATAGAATCTGTTGTACTACACCAAATTATCGAATACATTGAAGAAAACAATATTTTACACAACAATCAACATGGCTTTAGAAAGGGCCATAGTACAGAATCTGCTTATTTCATCATTTGATAGGGATGTGCAGAGGGACGCCATACGTTGCATTCGTGATTCGGATTCGTCGGGGAGCAGATACGTTGCATTCGGCCATATGGCGCCGATCGCCTTTGCCCTCACTATGTCATAGGGGCCGACCGTCGGTACCTGTGACATAGTGAGGGCAAAGGCGATTGGCACCATTTTGAGTACTGGCATCAGATGGCTGGCATGCAGGAGGTCACTCCCGGACCCCCGCTAGACTTTTGGCAAGTCTTGTGGGGGTCAGGAGGCCCCCTCAAGCTGGCCAAAAGTCCCTGGGGATCCAATGGGGTCCCCCAGGGCCTGGTGTGAGGTCTAGTTCCCCAGGTCTAGTTCCCCAGCTTCTGCTTCAGCCCTGCAGTCTTTCGTGCAGCAGGGCCGCTGTCCAGGGTCCTGCACTGCTTCCTGCTTCTTCCCTAGGGGTGGGTCTGCATCTCTCAGCCTGAGTTAAAGGGCCAGGAGGGAGTGGTCCCTCTGGTCCCACCCACCCCAGGATGTTTCCTGTTTCACCCTCTAAAAGGGTTCTTCAGTCATTCCAGCTTGGCCTTTGCAAGGAGTAAGTTGTCTCTTGAACTTCCTGTTCCCTACTCCTACTGGTTGTTCATGTTTCATTGTTGAAGCTTCTTCGTCATCTTGTTCCTGGTCTCTTCCTTGGATGCTCTTTGTCTTGTCGTCTTCTCCAGCATTGATGTCGTCCACTCCTGATGTTCGTTCCAGCCTTGATGTCTTCCACTCCTGAATTTCCGCGGCCTAGTCTTTGTCTGATGTCCGTCTTGTCCAGATATCCAAGGCTTTGTTGGATCCCTCCCAGCATGGTCAGCGGCCAGCCCGGCTGGGATGGTAGGGCGCACTGTGGCCCAATGGTCTGTGACCACCCCGGCTAGGATGTGTAGGGCGCTGGTGGGTCTTTTCCATCATCGGAACCAAGGATCCTCATGTGCTTGTATATAATTCTCCAATGCTCTGGACTCCAGCTACGCCTAGCCCCCGGCAAGCAGTGCTCCAGTGGATAGCCTGTGGGTCTTTCTGGCCACTGCAGCCTCCTTCCCGGCTGTGGGTGTTAGTGCTCTATCTGGAGTCTTCTCCATCCTGAATTTTATTGATGATTTTAGTCACCTTGCCTTGCCTTTCCAGAGTTCATGTCTTTGTCCACGTCTGACCTTTGTCCACGTCTGACCTTCGTCCTTGTCGATCATCGTCCATGTCTGACTTTTGTCCACGTCTGACCTTCATCCACATCTGATCATCGTCTATGTTTGACCTTCGTCCAAGCCTGATCTTGGTCCTTGTCAAGTTCTGCCTCTTGCCCGGCCTGCCACCTCTGTTGCTCCCTGCAGTGAGTCCGAAAGTGCTGGGAACGGTCAGAGGACCATTCAGAGACCACCATTGCATTGGTGGTCTCACGGAAGGTCTGTAGAGGTCCCCGGGTGTGCAGGTCTGGTAGAGGTCCCCGGGTTCCAACCTAGGATTATCTCATCGCAAGGGCAGACATTTCATCCTGCGTTGGTGAGCGCCCCCTGATGCTCTCCTCCATCGCAGTGCAACAGATTGCAAAGGCCATGTGCCCAGTGGGACAGTTCTTGTCCCAGGTCTTGTTCTGGACTGTTCCTTGGCCCAAGGAAAAACAATTTTTTTGGGACTTCCTTGTCTTCCTTTATTGTTATCCTTTCCATGAAATGCAGGAGGCGCCGGCACCATCGATGTCCCTGGATTTCCAGTCTCCCGAGGACGGGAGGGAACCCCTTTGAAGGGGGGGTACTGTTGCGATCCTGCTCGTGGAAGGGCCACGAGCAGGCTCTTACCTTTCTTCAGGCTGGCTCAGCCCAACCCCCGATGTCGTCACCGGAATGGCAGGAGCCATGCTGGAGTTCCTTGTAGCGGCAAGAAGCCGCCATCATGCTGGCATGGCAGGAGCCATGCCGGGGCTTTCTCCCACAGCCGTAGCCATGCTCCTGCATCCTCTGCAGCCCGGAGGCTGTCCCTGTGCTTCTAATGTGGCAGGAGCTGCGCTGCTATTTCTATGTGGCTAGGAAACCACTGCCTGATGTTCCCATGTGGCAACCGACCTACCTCGGGCCCTCCATGGGGAGAGGGCCTCATCCCCGGGCTTGCTTGGCATCTGGAGCCACTCTCGGTTCACCTCCTGCAGCAGGAAGGCGTCCCTGCTATGAGGCCTAGTTCCAGCTTCTGCTTCAGCCCTGCAGTCTTTTGTGCAGCAGGGCCGCTGTCCAGGGTCCTGCACTGCTTCCTGCTTCTTCCCTAGGGGTGGGTCCACATCTCTCAGCCTGAGTTAAAGGGCCAGGAGGGAGTGGTCACTCGTCCCACCTGCAAGCTCCGCCTTGGGTGTTTCCTGCTTCACCCTCTAAAAGGGAATTCAGTCATTCCAGGTTGGCCTTTGCAAGGAGTAAGTTCTCTCTTGGACTTCCTGTTCTCTGCTCCTGCTGGGTGTTCCCTTTTCATTGTTGAAGGTTCTTCGTCATCTTGTTCCCGGTCTCCTCCTTGGATGTTTTTTGTCTTGTCATCTGCTCCAGCCTGATGTCGTCCACTCCTGATGTTCGTTCCAGCCTTGATGTCTTCCACTCCTGATGTTCCACGGCCTAGTCTTCGTCTGATGTCCATCTTGTCCAGATGTCCAAGGCTTCGTCGGATCCCTCCCAGTGTGGACCACGACCAGCCTAGCTGGGTTAGTAGGGTGCGCTGTGGCCCAGTTGTCCGTGACAACCCCGGCTGGGGTGTGTAGGGCGCTAGTGGGTCTTGTCCAGCATCAGAGCCAAGGATCTTCATGTGCTTTTATATAGTTCTCTGATGCTCTGGACTCCAGCTACGCCTAGCCCATGGAAGGCAGTGCTTTAGTGGATAGCCTGAGGGTCTTTCTGGCCACTGCAGCCTCCTTCCCGGCTGTGGGTGTTAGTGCTCTATCCTGAGTCTTCTCCATCCTGAGTTTTATTGATGATTTTAGTCACCTTGCCTTGCCTTGCCAGAGTTCATGTCTTGCCTTGCCATAGTTCATGTCTTCGTCCACGTCTGACCTTCGTCCACATCTGACCTTCATCCTTATCCAATCATCGTCCACGTCTGACCTGCATCCACGTCTGACCTTCGTCCTTGTCTGATCATCATCCATGTCTGACCTTCATCCACATCTGATCATCATCTATGTTTGACCTTCGTCCATGCCTGATCTTGGTCCTTGTCCAGCTCTGCCTCTTGCCCGGCCTGCCGCCTCTGCTGCTCCCTGCAGCGAGTCTGAAAGGGCTGGGAATGGTCGGAGGACCATTCAGAGACCACCATTGAGTTGGTGGTCTCACGGAGGCATGCAGATCCGGTAGAGGTCCCCGGGTTCCAACCTAGGATTGTCTCACCACAAGGGCACACATTTCATCCCATGATGGTGAGCTCCCCCTTGTGCTCTCCTCCATCACAGTGCAACATTGTTCATGATTAAAATTAATGAGTTGGGTTAACCTGGATGGTACCTATTCATATTTATGAAACAACTGCCTTACACCTTAAAATGATTTGTTTTTTTATAAGAAACTAACAGAAGTGATTAAATATAACAAATTAAAAGAAAAAAATATTATTTAATATTTTTGGTGGATGCGGGCTTTTCGGATAGTTTAAATGAACCCTCAGCAAATTTATGCCCCAATATTAATTTTTAAACAGAGATTATTAGTGACAGCTAAATCCAAATAAAGAAAGAGATTTTATCTAAATTAAAGCTAGATTGTTTTTTGGGGGTTTTTTTCCTTGAATGTTAAAGAAACCCAACAGCAAATTAATACACAGTGGGCCTGGTGCGCGAACAAAAGTACGCGTGTGCGCAGATTTATAAAATCTGCCCCAGTGTCAATATCTAGAAAGAGATAGAGCTTTTAATGAAAGCACAGACAGCAATATATTATTCACAGAAGCCTTCTAAAATAATTATAAATTAAAAAACAGTATTTCCTTAGCTGGACACTGGAAACAGTCTTTCTTCTGGCAGAGCACAGCCCACAAGGATCTGATTGACCCCTGCGGGCTCTATGAGTCAGCAGCCCCCAAACATCATCATCTTTGATTGCTTATATCATTAAGAGTTTTCTTTCAAGTCGAGCTTAAAATTACAAACTTTGCTACTGGTTACAGAACTGGATATTGAAAGTTTAGTAGCGGTGAACTGGCTGGTTTAAACAGTTTTTAAGTTTTTGATAAAATGTTTTTTGAACATTTTGAATATTTTTCGATTGAAAAGACATTAACAATATGGATGGACGGTGGCGTTCATGATTAAAGATGTGAGTCGGGTTAACCTGGATGGGACCTGCTAATTTATGAAACGACCACTGCATATCTTAAAACGTTTTTCTTTCATGTGAAATTGGCAAGAATTTTTAAAAATTATATAAAAAAACATATAAAAACCAAAGATTAAACAGTTATGGGTTTGGTGTTGTTAGATTTAGCCCAAACTAGTTAGAGCAGGATTCTTTCTGGAATTTTTTGTCCTTTTCTTTAAAGGAACTGGGCCTTAAATTTGTATTGTAAAGTGACTTGCCCAAAGAGTGGTAGAGGGATTTGAACCTTGGTTTCCCTGGTTCATAGCCTACTGTTCTAGCACTATTCCTCCCATATTCTGTAGCTGAATATAGCCTCTTCCCTTTCATGATTTTCTGGTGTCACATTAGTTCTCTCTTCCTACTGAAACCTTTCCCACATTCATAACATGCAGAAGGTCTTTCCTGTCATGTTTTCTGTTGTTCCTGCATTTATTTCTTCTGACTGTTTCGCTATAATCTGTATATGTATATTATCTGGCTTCAGTATCAGATCTTTCAAAGATTAGTGCCTGGCTGATGAGGCTACAGAATGGTTTGGAATGAGGCACCATCAGACCACTTACAGCCTTGAACATGGCCATGCCCCCCAAGGATCTGGAATGGTTTTCAGGAGGTTTAAAAGAGGTTGCTGGGAAAAGCCCAGTTTATAGGCAATTAAAATGTTGAGGGCTGTAGAGTGGTACAAGACCCCCAAGATAGTACATCTGAAGCATGGCAAGAAGGCAGAGTGTCAGAAAGAACCTCAGGATGGTACCTCTGGAGCATGGCAGCTAAGATTAGTGTCAGCAAGACTCACAAAGTTGTACATCTGAGGCATGGCAGCTTAGTAGAGTGGCAGCTATAGTTTGCAGTTGGACCCTGTTTGTACCTGTTCTTTGCTCAGCACAGCTATAGACTTCAATGGGCCATAGACTTGAATGGGAAATATAAACAAATCAGATGGAAATTTTTGTGTAATTTGTGGGCATTCGTTTCAGGTGTCCATGAATGAAACAAAAATTGACTCATACATTAGATTTTACCCATTTATTTCAAATAAATGCTCATCCCTATCATATACTGAATAACTGAATATCAGATAGTTAAGCAAGATATATTATGGTATAAAGCATTTACATCTGCTGCATGTAAATATTTTTTTAATTGTAATGTATGAATGTTGTTTTCTTCACTGAGCAACTTATGCCTCGTATTACTGCTACTAAAATTATGTGCATTGTGAAACTAGGTGCATACTTTTAATTGAATAAAAATGCTTTGGCGGATTCATAATTCTAAACACTTAACCCCCAATTTTTACCTGAAAAGTTTCTGAATAAGCCTTCGAAAATTTACCACTTACAGATCAAAATATCGTGGCATGGGGCCCATGCATAGGAAACTATTATGTTCTGCATTCAAATGCTTTGATTACAGGTTTTTTTTTTCCATCTATGAGCCATTTAAAAATTAGACCATACTATAATTATGTTTTTGTTTTAATTAAGAAGAGCATTACCGTAGATTACCATCTTGGAATTAAATTGTCTCAGACCTATGACTCCAATTTTTTCTTTAACTATTTAGAAAACGTTTCTGTCTGCTAGCTGTCTCTTATCTTCCCAGTGGCAAAATTGCTTCAGGAGAACTTTCATTTAATAATTAGTTACTTACAATTAAAAAAAGAAACCATTTGAAGTCTAAGCTGTGGTCTTTTCCTAGGGGCTGGACAAATTCCTAATACAATCATGAAGTCTCCATACTGCAGTAAATGGGGCATTACTGCAAGGCATGCATCCCATGTTTAAATCACTTGCAGTCTTTCCAGTAGAAAGATTTTGCCCTTCAGAATATTTGAACAAATAACAGCAGAAGTCAGGCTACAGAACTCCTCTAAAGTATTGTTATCTACATGTTTACCAAACATCTTCATTACCTGAATTACACTAAGGCAACATTTCCATTATCTAATGAACATTCTAAAGGGGGTACCATAGTTAATTAGCCTTACTAAGATCAGCGGTTCATAATTACACAATTAATATGCATTCTCTCCACAGTGAACAGTTTTTTTTCATGCACTAATCACTATGCTGGGCCATAGGTATCCCTAGGGCAGCACTATGACCATCACACATCAACACAGGCTGACCTATACCCTTCCTATACTTTAGGACATTGAAATCTACTTTTTTTTTTGGAGGGGAGGAGTGTTTGATTCAGTTTGACTTTTCCATTAGTTTAGCCACAGTGAATCCTGGATTTCATTGAAACATTGCAATAATCTTATTTTAAATTTTTTTTTTTTTGTATTAATTTGAAAACTATATTTATGAACCAAGTCCCAAAGTTAATCAAAATAATGTGAAAATTCAAATTAATGCTCTGAACTAATATTGAATAAAAATGTTTAAAACACTTAAAGGTGAATCATAAAAGCTCAGTGCATGTCAAAAGTGGGAGATAGGACTGGCAAGCCCCGAGTGGATTTTAAAAGCTACCCGGGTATGCGTGTACTTGCCGCTACATGCACAAATGAAAAGTTCCAAAACAGAGGCAGTTTGTGGGCATGGTCTGAGCAGGGCATGGGCATTCTTGGATTTCATATTGAAATCTGCATGTAAATACTTACGCGTACAGGTGCATGACGAGGTGCCCTGCTGTGTAACGATACTTCTGCTATGGATGACATGCAAGTAATAAAATAAGATAAATAGAAAGCTAGGTTGGGTTTTAAGGGTCGAGGCTAATAGGGGAGAAAGGAGGCTATTAAACTAGGGGGGTTTGGAAGTCCTAGTCCTTACCTGGGCAAACTGGGAACGAACTGGTTAAACTAGTAATGGTGTTTTCACATATCTTTTAAAATCCCTCCATGTATGCGGTAGAAGCAGCATTTGTGTATATAGGCACATGTCTACTTAAAATTGCGCACACTTGTGCATGCAGTCAGGCTATTTTATAACATGCACACATGTATGAGTGTATGTTATAAAATGGCCATGTCCCTGGGCACGGGCCAACAAATGTGCACACATGTGCGCCCGAGTACCTGGTTTAAAGTTACTGTCTTAGATTTTAAATCCTCTGGGCATAGGGAAATACTCCAGTACTTGAATGTAATCTGTTGTAGAATGTTGAAAAGCAGAATATAAATAAATAAAGCTCAATTAAGGCTAAGGTTCACCAGTTTTCATCAGACGATATGGTTTGATATTGAGGCCAGGAGGGAGAGAAGTCACACAAAGATCCAAGTTTAGAATTTCAAAAATACAAACTTTGGTAAAATGGGGATGTACCTTGAGGAGGAGATGGAAGACTGGGAGAAAATGGGCGAGGTGGAACAACAGTGCGCTAAATTAAAAGGAGCTATTACAAAGGCAACAAATCTGTTACAGGATGATTTAAAATATTGTCCGATATATTTTAAATCGTCAAAAATCGTTAGAGCCGCGATACAATAACAATTCCCCCGATTTATCGTCAAAAAATCGTAAATCGGGGGAAGGGGGAGGGCGAAAAAACCGGCACACTAAAAAAACCCTAAAACCCACCCCGACCCTTTAAAATAAATCCCCCACCCTCCCGAACCCCCCCAAAATGCCTTAAATTACCTGGGGTCCAGAGGAAGGGTCCCGCTGTGATCTTCCACTCTCGGACCTCCGGTGCTTGTAGAAATGGCGCCGGCGCTACCTTTGGTTTTTCCGTACGGAAAAACGATTCGCGGCAGGAGATCGCTCCCGGACCCCCGCTGGACCCCCAGGGACTTTTGGCCAGCTTGGGGGGCCTCCTCACCCCCACAAGACTTGCCAAAAGTCCAGCGGGGGTCCGGAACGACCTCCTGCAGTCGAATCGTGTTGTCTATGGCCGGCGCCATTTTGCGCCGCCATTTTGTGCAAAATGGCGCCGGCCGTAGACAACACGATTCGACTGCAGGAGGTCGTTCCGGACCCCCGCTGGACTTTTGGCAAGTCTTGTGGGGGTCAGGAGGCCCCTCCAAGCTGGCCAAAAGTCCCTGGGGGTCCAACGGGGGTCCGGGAGCGATCTCCTACGCACCTGACCTCGGGGGACAAAAAACAAAATGGCGCCGGCGCTACCTTTGACCTGTCATATGACAAGGCAAAGGTAGCGCCGGCGCCATTTCTACAAGCACCGGAGTTCCGAGAGTAAAAGATCACACCGGGACCCTTCCTCTGGACCCCAGGTAATTTAAGGCATTTTGGGGGGGTTCGGGAGGGTGGGGGATTTATTTTAAAGGGTCGGGGTGGGTTTTAGGGATGTTTTAGTGTGCCGGTTTTCAATTTTCACGATTTTCACGATTTTTAAAAAACCCAAACGGCAACGATCCGATTCTCTCCCCCTCCCAGCCGAAATCGATCATTAAGACGATCGATCACACGATTCACATCTCTACTCCTGGGTGCATGATCTTGTATTTAAATGAGGGGTCACGCTAAAAAGGAGTTGCTAGGGACAATAGCATGCCCTTAGTGCCTCCTTAGCAGTGGAAACCCAAGAGAAATGGCTGTCAGTGAGTTCAGAAAACTGACACTCAATTTTTCGAGGGTTTCCAAACCCGCCAACAGCCAAAAGTTAGGAAAATGGATGCTCGTAAAATTGAGCACCCATTTCCCTAACCTGACCTGCCAGCACTTTTTTTGAAAACTTTTTTTTTTAATCTTTTAGTTCCTCCAGCTTAATATCACTACGATTTTAAGTTGGAGGATGTACAGAAAAGCAGAACTGCTTTTCTGTACACTTTTTCCAGCTGCTTGGGAATTAACACCTGCTAATTTCTGAGCGTAAAATGTGCGGATCAGCCACAAATTTTATTTTTTCGGTATCCTAGGTGATTGACTAATAGCCTCATCAACATCCATTTGCATGTGATGAGCACTTTTAATTTCGGCAGAGATTGGATGTGTGTTTTCGACTTGCTAAACCCCTTACAGAATAAGAGGAAGTGGATGCGCTTCTAAAACATGCATCCGACAGTGGATTAAACAGTGCGCTCAGCTGAGCGCACATTACAGTATTGGCCTGTTAGAAAAGTAAACAAAAGAGGTAAAGGAAACATCTGGTTCTTAAACACAGTGACTGAAAAAATAAAGGCAAAAAGAACAGCATTCAAGAAGTATAAAGGATCCCAAAAAGAGGAAAACAGGGAACAATATCTGGTGAAACTGAGAGAGATGAGAAAGAAATTAGGAAAGTCAAAGGTCAAGTGGAAGAAAGGATTGCCAAAGAGGTAAAGCGAGGTGATACAACATTTTTCAGATATATCAAGGAAAGGAGGATGGCCAGAGGTGGCATTGGAAATTGAAATGAGACAAGGACCAGTGTAAGGAGAAAGAAGAAGAAATGGCAGAAATATTAAACAAATACTTCAGTTCAATATTCACTAAAGAAGACCTTGGAAAAGGAACCTTGCTAGTTGACAAGATTATGAATTGGGGTTGGGTTGATGCAATCCTATTTACAGAAGAGAAAGTATGGGAAGTGCTCGGAAAACTAAAAGTAGACAAGGCCATGAGGTTGGATGAGGTACATCACAGATTATTAAGGGAGTTGTGCTGGTGGGTCCTCTGGAAATGGGTGTGGTGCTGCGAGATTGGTGAAGAGCGGTTGTGATCCGTTTCACAAAGATGGTAACAGAAAGGAAGCTGGAAACCTCAGGCCGGTTAGCCTCACCTCAGTAGTGGAAAAATTAATGGATTGTGAACTATCTGCGATCTGGTGGCAACATGGTTTCACCAGAGGAAGGTCCTGTCAAGCAAATCTAATTGATTTGTTTGATTTGGTGACTAGAGAATTAGATCAAGGAAGAGCTATCAACATAATTTACTTAGATTTCAGCAAATCTTTTGATATGTCCAGCAGAAAAGGCTCATGAATAAAATAAGAAGCCTGGTAGTGGGTAACAAATTGGTGGATTGGATTACAAATTGGTTGACTGACAGAAGACAGATAATATGTATTTGTAATGGTAAATGGAACCTACTCTGAAGAGAGAACAGTGCTATTTGGAATGCCTTAAGGATCAGTTTTGGGACCAGTTCTGTTTAATATCTTTGTAAGTGACATTGTGAAGGGGTTAGAAGGAAAGTTTGTCTTTTTATGGATGATCCTAAGATCTGCAACAGAGATGACACACCTAAAAGAGTAGAGAGAATGAAAAATGATTTAAGAAAGCTTGAAGAGTGGTCAAGAATTTGGCAGCTGGGATTCAGTGTCAAGGAGTGCAGAGTCATCCATTTGGGATGCAATAATCCAAAAGAGTTGTATGCAATCGGCGGTGAAATACTAGTGTTCAGTCCACGAAAGGGACCTTAGGGTGACAGTGTCTGGAGATCTGAAGACAATGAAGCAATGTGACAGGGTGGTGGCTAATGGCAGAGGGATGCTGGGTTGCAGAGAAAAATAACTAGCAGGTAAAAGGAAGTGATAATGCATTTGAAAAGATCCTTGGTAAAGCCTTACCTAGAGTACTGTGTTCAGTTCTGAAGACTGTATCTCAAAAAGAATAAAGACAGGATGGAAGCAGTCCAAAGAAAGGCAACCAAAATGGTGCAGGATCTGTACTGGAAGACCTATGAGGAGAGGCTGAAGGATGTTGATATGTATATGTAGAGATATCTTGAATCCTTACTAGGAGTAAGGAGTAAACCATTTTTGTTGTGGGAGGAAACATAATAGCAATAGTGTAGGTCTATAGCTCCTCCATGTGGAAGAGAGTATTTGTTAGGCTCCTCTGGTATATAAAGCCAGACCACCAACTTAGGGTGCAGATTTTCTGTTTCCCTTCTTAGGGCCAGCATCCTCGGGGCTGTCTCCTGTTTTTCTAATTGTTTTAAGTTGTTGAACCTCATTGGAGATTTTCAGGTAGTTTTAGATAAGGAAGTTTTATTCCACCCTCCCTATCTATTCAGTTTTTAAGAAAGGAGAGGTCTCTTTACTGAGAAGGAAACTGTGAATCATCAATATCAGAGTAGGGATGACTTACAGCCATCTAATGAAGAAGAAAGACAGAGGGGAGAAAGGAGTTGGAATGGAGCTCATCAGGGCCCATAAATATCTACTGGAGATTTGGAGAAGAGGAGTAATAGGAATATTATTCTGATACTGGAAGGAAGAAGAGGAGTATAATTGGTGCAATTTAGGTACTGTGAGGAAACTAAGGAGTTCAGAGGAGAAAAATGCATGGAGAGGTAGGCGATAAGTGACCATGTAAAATAGATTTCACTTTAATACTTCACCAACATTGGGAGGGAAGCATTAACCTGTCCTTTACCATTGGGATGGGAAAAACAGAATAAGACTGAACCAATTGGCTTTACCATCTTAAATTTAAGCCAGACTGTAAGAAGTAACCAGTTTATTTCAAGCACTTGTAACATCGCTATTTACTTTTTATTTTATTTATATTCCATTTTTCATGTACTTCAAAGTGGATTACATTCAGGGACTATAGATAGTTCACGGTCCTAGAGAGCTCATAATCTAAGATTTTCCTGAGGCAATGGAAGGTGAAGTGATTTCCCAAGGTTACAAGAAGCGGCAATGGGATTCAAATCCTGCCTGTCCTGGTTCACAGCCCACTAGGCTACTCCCAGAAAATGCTGCAAAGAACATTTTCATCATTACACACCATATCAGTAAAAGTAATGCTGGAAACCAATCAGCTTCCAATGTGCTTTTTGCTGCAAAGTGATAGTGCTTATCAGTGTTGTATACAACAGCTGTGAACTGGGACTTAATTGTCAGCAATGCGAACGGCTTTGAAAGTTATCTCCCCACCACACACACACACACACACTCAAGGAATCCAGAAGTTTAATAATATTGAAAGTTTACCTCCTGAATTTGTATTTGAAATATAGGCTTTAGTACCACTATCCTGGATACAACAGCACAGGATTACATACACCTTGGAGGAGCAGATGTATGATACAAACCTTTAGATACCTGATGCTCAAACATCAAACCTTTTCCATTGGAAAGGAAACTGTGAGTCACAATATGAAACTGCAGGAAAGAAGACTGAGAATCAACATCAGAACTTAAGAATATAAGAACATAATATATGACATACTTTGTCTAACCAAAGATCCATCAAGCCCAGTATCCTGTTTTCAACTATTAGGATTTGTAAGTATGTAGACCCTTTGACCGTGGCGAGAGGTGGAACCGCCCAGGGGGAGGAGCCCCACTGAGCCTCATCGTCGGCAGGCGGAGTCTCGGCTGCGGGATGGGATACAGCAGCATTTGGAATGAGAAAGAGAGTGACCCCTGGAGGCAGGCCACGGAGCGGCAGTGCAGCTGCTGATGTCAGACTCAGCTCGGGAACTGGAGTAGATAAATAGTAACGGCACTACCCGTGGAGCAGGTGTGCTGGTAGAAGTACAGTCACTAAAGTACACTGGGTCCCTAGAGATGGTATATGAGAGGATCCCTCGGTGTGAGGTCACAGTAGTGGTCCGCAGAGTGGGGTACACCAGTGAGGGTTCCTCTTCAGATGTCACAGCAATGGTCCGCAGAGCGGGGTACACCGGAGAGAGTTCCCACATAGAGAATAATGCAGGAACCACAGCGTAGTACTCACAGCGACTGAAGGCAGTAGTAGGTCCGGAGAAGCCTCAGGGAACGAGGCACACAGGAATCCGTGTGAAGGCCCTCCGAGGAGCGGATAGCCAAGAGATGAGATAGGGCCCCCAAGGAGCAGGTACACGATAGTCTCCAACACGGAAGCAGGAACCAGAACAGCGTAGCAGAGAGAGCAATAATTGTAGCAAGTGAACTCGTTGCCAAGTTGCTGTCTGTCTGGGCTGGTGAGCTTAAGTATCCAGGTTGAGTGACATCATCTGGTGGGAACGCCCCCAAGGTTCCCGCCATGACGTGGTTAAAGCAGGTCAGGGAGCGTGCTCGCGCATGCCTAGAGAACCCCACAGGCAAGATGGCGGTCAGTGGCATCCATACCACTCGAGGAAGCCCAAGAATGGAGGGCGGAAGATCGGTGGTAGCTGGCAGAGGCCGCGAGTTCCTCCAACGGAGCTAAGGCAGCAAAGAGGTGAGCAACAGCAGCCGCAGCCGCCTGCAGCCACGGAGCGTAACACTAACAATGGCAAATCCAGGTCACTAGTCCCTGGCAAGATCCCAAAAGGTTGAAAGATTCCATGCTGCTAATCCCTGGAATAAGTAGTGGATTTCCCTAAGTTCACCTGAATAATGATTTATGGACTTTTCTTCCAGGAAAGGGTTTTGGATGCCTGTAATGCCCTCCCGGAAGAAATGGTGAAGATGGGAACAGAACTGAAATTCAAAAGGGCAAGGGATAAACATTGCAGATCCCTTCAGGCTAGAGGACAGTAATGAAGAAATAGGACAACCTTTATTAACTTTAGGTGTATCGTTTCTTCATGGGGAGTACCTGAATAGTGCGGCAGTTACTACCTTTAACAGAGGGCACTGGGGAAACCTGCATGGAGTGGCAGTTACTACCCATAATGGAAGACATTGGGGAAACCTGCATAGAGCAGCAGTTACTACCCTTAACAGAGGACACTACTCTTAACAGAGGACATTGGGGAAACCTGCATAGAGAAGCAGTTACTACCCTTAACAGAGATCATTGGGTAATCTGCATGGAGCATTAGTTACTACCATAAACAATGTTGGTCAGACTGGATGGTCTGATTCTTCTGTCATTTACTATGTTACTATGTTTAATATGGCCTCTCTTAATAGAGTTTTGAGAAGAATTCTATTAGAAAGAAGACACTTGAGCTTATCCTTTTGACAGTCACCTAGAATTTTCCCATCTACCCAGTGAGATTTACAATTTTTCACATATAAGACAAAATGAAAGCACAGACAGAATAAGCTCAGTGAAACTAAAATCTTAATGGTGAATTTTAAAAGCCTGACATGCATCAGTTAGGAGTCGCACAAATATGTTGATCTGCTAGGGATTTGTTCCCTACAAATTGGTAATCTGCAACGTATAGGGCCATATTCGTTGTATTCGTGGGGAAGTGAAACGTATGGCGATTCCCCATGAATACAACAAATCTTCGCCGAATTATTCGGCCGCCTAAAGGAGCAAATTTAAACAAACCCTCCACCCTCCTGACCCCCCCAAGACTTACCAAAACTCCCTGGTGGTCCAGCGGGAGGTCCGGGAGCCATCTCCTGCACTCAACCCTTGGCTGCCTGTATTCAAAATGGCGCCGATAGCCTTTGACCTACTATGTCACAGGGGCTACCGGTGCCATTGGTCAGCCCCTGTCACATGGTAGGAGCAATGGATGGCCAGCGCCTGTGACATAGTGAGGGCAAAGGCTATCGGCTCTAGGGATGTGCAGAGGGATGCCATACATTACATTCGTGATTCGGATTCATCGGGGAGCAGATATGTTGCATTCGGCCATATGGTGCCCCGATGCGTTAATACGGCAATTTCTATTCGTGTCCCAGCTAAAATTAAAATTAACTACAACCCCCACCCTCCTGACCCCCCCAAAACTTACCAAAACTCCCTGGTGGGCCAGCGGGGAGTACGGGAGCCATCCCCTGCACTCTCACACCCTCGGTGCCGGTTTCATCATGGCGCCGATAGCCTTTGTCACAGGGGCTACAGGTGCCATTGGTCAGCCCTTGTCACATGGTCATTGGCGCCATCTTGTGCTCCTACCATGTGACAGGGGCTGACCAATGGCACCGGTAGCCCCTGTGACATAGTATGAGCAAAGGCTTTCGGCACCATTTTGAGTACTGGCATCGGATGGCCGGCGTGCAGGAGGTCGCTCCGGGACCCCTGTTGGACCCCCAGGGACTTTTGGCCAGCTTGGGGGGCCTCCTGCACGCCGGCCGTCCGATGCCAGTACTCAAAATGGCGCTGATCGCCTTTGCCCTCACTATGTCACAGGTATCGATGGTCGGCCCCTGTGACATAGTGAGGGCAAAGGCAATCTGCTGCCAGTATTCAAAATGTAAAAAAATAGCAAAGGCTATCGGCGCCATTTTGAGTACTGGCATCGGACGGCCGGCGTGCAGGAGGTCACTTCCGGACTCCCGCTGGACTTTTGGCAAGTCTTGTGGGGTCAGGAGGCCCCCCCAAGCTGGCCAAAAGTCCCTGGGGGTCCAACGGGGGTCCCGGAGTGACCTCCTGCATTCCGGCCATCCGATGCCAGTACTCAAAATGGCACTGATAGCCTTTGCCCATACTATGTCACAGGGGCTACCGGTGCCATTGGTCAGCCCCTGTCACATGGTAGGAGCACAAGATGGCGCCGATGGCCATGTGACAGGGGCTGACCAATGGCGCCGGTAGCCCCTGTGACAAAGGCTATCGGCGCCATGATGAAACCGGCACCGAGGGTGTGAGTGCAGGGGATGGCTCCCGGACCCCCCGATGGACCACCAGGGAGTTTTGGTAAGTCTTGGGGGTGTTCAGGAGGGTGGGGGGGTTTGTTTAAATTTTTATTTAGGTGGCCGTATAATTCGGCGAAGATTCGTGTATTCGTGGGGAATCGCGATACGTTTCGCTTCCCCACGAATACTACGAATAGTGCAATATACATTGCGTATCACCAATATAGCGAAAACGAATGCACACCCCTAATCGGCACCATTGTGAATACTGACAGCCCGATGGCCCAAGTGCAGGAGGTCGCTCCCAGACCCTCGCTGGACTTTTGGTAAGTCTTGGGGGGGGGGGGGGGGTCAGGAGGTTGGGGGATTGTAGTTAATTTAATTTTAGCTGGGAAATGAATAAGAATTGATGTATAAATATATCAGGTGTCCCCCTTGCCGAACGCAACGTATCTGCCCCCTGATGAATACGAATCCCAAATGCAACGTATGGCATCCCTCTGCACATCCCTATGAGCTGCTGTGCGCCGAGTGGATTTTAAAAACACGCCCGGATGTGCATGTAAATGCCGCTGAGTGCACATATCGGAACTTCTCAAAAAGGAGCGGGGAGTGGGCGTGGTCTAGGTGGGGCATGAACCTGAGATGTACTTATGCAATTCAGTGTGCGCCGAGGTCCCCACTGCGTAACTTTACTTCTGCTACAGATGACGTGTAAGTGTAAAAAAGAAATAATGAGCCATTTTGGAGGTGTTTAAAGGGTTTGGGGTAAATGGGAGGTGTTCATGCTATCAAATCAGGGGGGTTGGAGGACCTATCTGTTAACAAGGTGAACTGGGAGTGAACTGGTAAAACTGGCAAATGTGTTGGCGCGCATCCCTTTTAAAATCCCCCCCCCCACTTACACGGTACAAGCGGCTTTTGCGCACACAGGCACGCATGTTAGAAAATAGCCACGTCCTTGGGTGCAGCCCGATGGATACATGCACACGTGCGCCCGCGCTGTTTTGAAAGTTACTGTCCCAGGGAGTGATGTGCTGACTGAAGATTGGGCAAGTCATTTAGCTTCTTGCTCTTACTTCCTGATGAGATCACACAGGGACCATGTTTGGGGTGCTTCCCCATGTCTTCATATTTATGTTGATCAGGAAAGTGACTTTGCATGTCGAGAAAGGCATAATGAGGGCTATGCATAGTTGGGTACATGTTTGAAGCCTTAGGGGCCTATACAATAAACTTTAGCATGCATGTCGAGGCTCTCACGTGCATGCTAAAAATAGTGAGCTATGAGGAAGGCTTTACCCATGCACATTAAAGTGGTCCAAGATGACATTAGTGTGAGCCCACAAATAAAGGAACACTGTATGCAAATGAGGGATTATTCAGCTTATGCTCAATAGCATGGTATGCTCACACTCCATTTATTCAGCAAATGATTTAACAATTGGTAGGACCTAGCATTAACATGCTAATAAGAGAATGCTCAGCTGACCAAGGGCAAGCTAGATAGTGTGATCTTTCAAAACTGAGCATGCACTAGAGAGGGCTAAAGACAGAGACCTGAAACATGAAGGCCATGGTCAGGAAATGAATCTGTACAGCCCACTTATAGTCCCTTGGGGATGAAGATGTCTGCCCACACTTATCTTTGTCAAAAGGAACCACAGAGCTAATACTAAGATTCTGCATTCATTTTGTTTTGTTACCTGCATAATTTATTTTACGTGTATAAAATCAAATTTACATGCATACACAAATGTGTACTTGTGTAAAAATATATTTTATAAATGTAAGCAACCAAAGAAAACAAAATGAAATTAAAGAATATAACAAAAGAAACCAAGAAAAATGAAACATAAAAATACGTTTTTCTCATGCACACCCTTAGCTAACACACAATTTTTGGAAAAATTCTTACACAAAAACATTCATATTACAAGTAGATCAGCTCAAACAAAGCAGTAATATATCTCAGAGAGGCCTCGAGCTTTGCTCCACATCTCACGCTCAACCAAGAACTGATGTTTCATCCTGCTGTCAAAACAGATAGACTCCAAAGGGGCCAATATTCATCAGTATTTAGCCAGAATATTTCCTCCACTTATCAGTGGTAAACTCATTATCCATTTAAATTTAGCCAGACTACACAGGGGCATTCCAGGGCAGAGTTAAGGTAACCCGGATGGATTATTTTAGCTAACTCTGATATTCAGAATTAGCTAAATAATGTATCCGGCTAACTCTGGTCATGCTATATATAAGTCATCATTGGAGATAGAAATCATTCTCAAAAAGATCAAACCAGTATCTCACCCTTTGGACTCAATCCCAATCAATCTTCTCATCTCCATATCTAGTACCATTTCCAAACATATTGCAGAGATCATAAATTGCTCCTTATCACAGGGCCATGTCCCTGACCCCCTTAAACTTGTTATCCTAAAACCGCTGTTGAAAAAGCCTAATCTATCGCCGGACGACCCAGCTAATTTCCGCCCTATTGCAAACCTCCCATTCCTCACCAAAATATTGGAAAGAATAGTAAACCAGCAACTCACAGAATTCTTGAACAACAACAAAATCCTCTCCCCGTACCAGTTCGGATTCAGGAAATCCCGCAACACTGAATCCCTCTTAATCACTCTAACAGACACCATACTCATAAGTCTGGACAAAAAACAACCTTGTCTTCTCATTCTCCTTGACTTTTCTGCAGCTTTTGATACGGTGAACCACGCCTATCTCTTAGATCGGTTATCGGAAATTGGCATCAAAGGCACCGCCCTTAGCTGGTTCAGGTCGTTCCTTCAAAGCAGGACCTACAAGGTCAAAATTAACAACAAAGAGTCCCACCCTGTCTGCTCTACATTGGGTGTACCACAAGGCTCCTCCTTATCCCCAACCCTCTTCAACATCTATCTGCTCCCACTCTGCCAACTCCTCTCCAAACTAAATCTAATCTATTATCTATACGCAGACGATGTACAAATTCTACTACCTATCACCGAATCCTTAAACAAAACCCTTGACTTATGGGATACCTGCCTTAAGTCAATAAACTCCCTTCTCTCAAGCCTCAACTTGATTCTGAACACTAACAAGACGGAACTCCTACCCATCTCTCACGACGGAAATCTCACACTACCCAACCTTCATCCCACAACCCTTCCTACCTTCGCACCTCAAGTCAGAAACTTAGGAGTCATCATGGATAAACAACTGAACTTCAAGAGTTTCATCAGCAACATGATTAAGGACTGCTTTTTCAAACTTCAAGTATTAAAACGTCTAAGACCTCTCCTCCACTTCCATGACTTTCGTACAGTGCTCCAGGCAATCATCTTCTCAAAAATAGATTACTGTAACTCTCTTTTGATCGGCCTACCTGCCAATACTATCAAACCATTAGAGATGCTGCAAAATGCAGCAGCCAGAATTCTAACCAGGTCCAAAAAAAGGGACCACATCTCTCCCATCCTGATGAACCTCCACTGGCTCCCTATCAAATTCAGAATCTTGTACAAAGCTCTTACCATAACCCACAAAGCTCTCTACAACATCACTCCACTAGAGCTCAAGATCCCTCTCCGACCGAGCTTAACATCCAGGCCGGTAAGAGCAGCATATAAAGACACCCTCCAGGTCCCCCTATTAAAAACCACATTAAGAAAGAGAGCCATCTCTTCGTCTGGACCAACACAGTGGAACTCTCTTCCGCCAGACCTCCGACTCGAACATTGCCCGGTCATATTTAAGAAAAGACTCAAAACCTGGCTGTTCAAGCAGGCCTTTTCTTAATCAGATGCCTGTTGACTCAAATCAGTTCACTCACTAGTTGTCCATTGACTCTTTCCAACCTTCGCTCGACATAGACAAACACTATTTGTCCTTCTAAAGTCCCAATCCCTAGATCATTTGCCAATACTTCTGTCTCAAACCAATCATAACCCTATTAGACTTTGTATATAGTTTTTGAGTTATACCCTTGGTTTTTTCATCAATTCATGATCCTAGTTTGTACACCCTTGTTTCAATGTAATTGCTCTCTACGATGCACTGTTAATGTTACAATGTAAACCAAATTGATTTGTAGCCTCTTACAAGAATTTCGGTATATAAAACTGTAAAATAAATAAATAAATAAATAAATAAATAAATAAATAGTTAGTTGTTAGATTATCCAGATAAACTTGTCTGGTAACTTTAAGATAATCAGGTATATTCAGTGGTGCTACTGTACCACAGAATATTCTGTCAAAGTTAACCAGATAAATATATTCATCTAAATTTAGAAGCAGGCCAGTGGCTGAATATTACCCCTCAAGTTACAGGATCATTACTATCATTTCTGGGTTTAGTCTGGCCACTAGGAATTGCAGGCTTTCAAAGACTTCATCCTGAACAGCAATATTTGGGGTTAGACACAACTCCTGTTAGTCACAAATACAAAGAAAAGTTTCACTGGCTACTATCAGGCCAGGAGAGATATAGAGGATAGGAAGGAAAAGACAGAGAGAGAGAGAGAGAGATAGAAGTAAGAGAAAAGACATACTGACACACATACATTAAAAAAAAAATCAATTTTACTTTACACAAGACAAATGCATTTCCAAGTAATAGGCTTCCAGAGTTCAAAGGTCTTTGCTGTGATTCACATTGTTAGTGTAGTCAAAGAACACTGAAGGCATTAGAGGCTTGAAGGTAAACAGCTGTATGAAACTCAAAAGCTTCTATGAGCTGATCAATTGATTTGGTTTGAGGGCAGAAATAATTTCTATGAGCTTTGAGGCCGTAGCAGACTATGGTACAGACATTACATTGCTGACACTACAGGGTGTTTGTAGAGAGGGGGGCTGATCAGATACCAGTGCCCTTCTGATTCAGGGTGCCCAGATTTCTCCCTGGGTTTCCCCACTTGCATGATTCTTTTCTGCTCCCAAATTCATCCACTGCCACCACTCTTTAGAGATAATCAAGACAGATGATTCTAAACATGTAGTTATGTCAGTTTCTGCTTTCCTGGGATTCTATGCTCTCTTTTGACCTCCTCATCTGGGTGTACTATTTTCCTACTTCTTTCTTCTGCACTGACAAGCAACCTCTATATACCAGGTAGGGATGTGCATTCATTTCAAATGAATTTAAAAAATGTGACATATAAGGAAAATGTATTTCATTTGGGGGGCCCCCGATTGAAACAAACTTTATTCATTGCGTTCGACTGAAATTAATGCATCGGGCCTAAGTCTAGACCTGAAGCTGGGGCCTCACCTAGTGTGACACTGGCACCTTGGCTTAGGCTAGGCCCAAAGCTGGGGCCTCGCCTAGGGCATAGATCGAGGCCCAAAGTAGGGGCTGTGGCCTTGGCCCGAGCATGACACTGAGTTCTCTTACCTGATCCATTGGGAGTATCTGATGGCAAGGCCTCTGGTCCCAAAGTCTGGTCCTAGGCTGGATCCAGGACCCAGGCCTGATGCTGTGACCTGTTGTAACCCCAGTAGATGGTGTCAGAAGAAAGAAGAGTATGACGGGAAGCAGTGGAAAGCCCGGGCTCTGGGCCTAACCCCTGACCGAGACCCAGGCATTGGGACCTGGCCTGCAGGCTGGGTTGTGGCATCGAGCTTGGGTCTGGGATCCGGCCCAGGCCAAGGCTCAGGCATCAGGACCCAGCCTCCAGGGTGGGTTGGCAGCATTGGGCCTGGGTATGGGCTGAGTCCCTGGCTTTGCGACCTGATCTCCTGACTGGGTCATGGCATCAGGACTGGGTCTGGGCTCCAGTCTAGGCCAAGGCCCAGGTGTCAGGACATGGCCATTGGGATGGGTCATGGCATAAAGTCTGGGTCTGGGCTCTGGCCAAGGCCAAGGCATTGGGAACCAGCCTCTGGGTCAGGTCCCATGCTACTGATGCAGTTAATAGCACTGGCTATTCCCTAAGTCAACTTGATTAATAACAGTCAATGGACTTCGCCTCCAAGAACTTATCCAAACCTTTTCTGAACCCAGCTACACTAACTGCACTAACCACATCCTCTGGCAACAAATTCCAGAGCTTCATTGTGAGTTAAGTGAAAAAAAATTTTTTTTTGATTAGTTTTAAATGTGCCACTTGCTAACTTAAGAGTAAATTTTCAAAGCGCTGCATGCACTAAAACTGGGGGATACCCGCATGGCTGAGCCATGCATGTGCCGAGCGCTTTTTTAAAACTGCCCGGCCTCGCACGTATCCCCTGCTACGTGCAGAAGTGCCGGCTTTTCTGAAAGGGGCAGGCCGGGGGCGTGGTCTGGGCGGGGAGGGGTAAGGTGGGGTGGGGACCATTAGGCCCTGTTCCAGGGAGGCGCACGCCAATAGCCAGCCGGCACACGTAGCTTAATTCTGTTCTGAAGGAGTAGGTAAGTTTAAAAATAACAAAAAAAAAAATAGCTAGGTATGTAGGGGGTAGGGGTCAGAGAGGAGAGGAGAGGGGAAAAGGTAGGAAGGCTAGGTAGGGGTGTAGGGAAGTTCCCTCCCAGTGCTGGAAATCAGTCGTAAGCTGCTAACATTTCTTCCCCACCCTAACTCTGTCACTATAGTTACCCACCTTTTATGATTCTTAACTTAGGAGACAGTAAAACTAGGAGGCTACATTTAGGGACTCAACCCTAGTTTCAAAAGGGCTAATTTAGGGGCCTAGCTCCAAATCGAAGGCACTGAAGCCCTTTGAATATTGTCCTCAATGTCAACGAAGTGACTGAGATGCAAAAGAGGCTCTGGGTTGGGCTGGAGTGCTGTCACTCTTCTTCTGAAGTAGGCACAGTTTTCCTGTCAGCTGTGATGACATAAAACCAGGCTGGATGCTTGTGTTAGTAGTGTCGCAAATGAGATCACATTACTGGAAACTGCTAGGCAGGCAGAGTATGCAAAACCTTTAGCTGGCTCCTGGGTTGCAGGCAATGGAAGCCTGCTCCACATAAGCTTATACCAGTGTGCAAAATATGCAAGCCTGAACTGGGGAAAGCCTGCAGAGCACACATTAAAGTGCATATTTCTCTAATTCTGGACAGGAGGATATGCTGTAGCTTTTTCTCTTTGTTGTTACAGTACTCCAGGCAAAGGAAAGGCAAGAGCTTGGCCAAATGCTGCGGAGCAGATCCCAGGACGTTAAGGTGAATGAAGCTTGATTATAAAACAAACCAGCAGTCCCTCTTCTCCTTTACTGATTTGATTTTAATTTACTCCTACATTGTCTGTACTTTCCATTTCCTTTCCTGTTTCTTAGGAGGTTCAGTTAATAAGTTCTGTAACTAATCTCCATCTCTTGCATTTAAATGTAGGAATTTCTTCTTATTTTAACCTCATCACTGCAGATCCTGAAAAAGGCAAGCACATACATATGAGAAAGGAATTTATGTTCCACTTTTTTATGTATGAACATAGCATTTTTGAATGATACTTTGGGAATGTTAAAAATTTGTAGTGCTCAATAACTTGAGACTTAGGGCCATAGTGAAAAGAAACTTTTCAAATTTGTGTGACTACAGGAAAATCTTTATTGAATACATTTCCTGGAGATAAGTTTATTATCTTGTGGTCTCTTCTAGCTGAGATTTTAGTATGGTACCTGGAGCCATAATAGTCACTGCACAATGTTTCTGATTTTTTTTAATTTAAAACTTCAACACTTATATCTCTTGGATGACAGGTGGGCAAATGTTAGCACATGGGAGATCCAAGTGGAAAATTGACCTTTTAGAAGCATTAGAAGAGGATAGACTAAATCAAAATTATGAAGCAATAGATCTAAATACATTTTTGATGTTGAGATTCCAGTTTGTCACACAACATCCGAGTGCAGCCAGTCCCAGCTCCAAGTGCCACGGAGATGACCCTTCCCTTGCTATTAATGAGACCTTGGGTCAAGGGACATCAGAAGAAAATTTTAGAGAGATTATCTTAATGAAGGTTAAAAGAAGATAACTAAGTTTGGAGGAAAGGCTTTTATGACCTTGACCCATGCCCTGCCTGGCGGTTGATAAATTATCATGACAGCATGCTCAAATGATTTATGGCAGTCGTCAATGCCTCACGCTCTTCAGACATTTACCCTTACTCTCTTATTTCAGCAATCCTGTATCCGACACTGAAGAATTCCTCACCTGATGCATCGCTAGGTGAAAATTACAGACCCCCACCGCCAACCTGTCTTTTATTTTCCAAGTTAGCGGAGCAGAGGGTTACTTTCCAGCTCAGATCCATCTTTGAGTTAACTGTTTTGGAGATTTAGAGAGACTACACATACCTTAGCATGGTATAGGTGTGCACATATATGTGTGTAAATGTGTACATAAACATTTACACCCTTTCAAAAATCGACGATCCGTGTATAAATGGTTTCCCCGCCCTGACTCCACCCCTGGAACACCTGTTTGCAGTATGTATAAAAGTGAGGAGCAAAATCACTTGCACTGTATTTTGACACATACAGCTTCTAGGGTCATTTTCAAAAAGCCCATTGACACGCAGAAAATGCATATTTACATTTGTTAATGCTTTCGAAAATGACTCCCATGTTGCATAAGTCACTCTGAAAATCAAGCCTAAAGGCTCTCTTCCTTCCTCTCCAACTGGTTGCAGAAGCTTTGTTGGAATGCTTCCTTGTCCATCTCATGGACAGCATTCCTTGGTGTCCCCTAGGGGATTCCTCACTCTCCCGAATTCTATTTAATTTATTTCTTCAGACTATAATAAAACATTTAGGCCTCACTCACTTTATATACGCCAGTGGTACTCAGATTTCCCTACCAATTCCAGGAACCCTAGAAAACCTATTACCACCCCTTTAATGAATGTCTTTCTGCTGTGAGCTAACAGATGCTGATTACCTTAAGCTAAACCCTAGTAAAACAGAGTTGCTCTGAGTGGAGCGAGACGATATGCCACTTGTTGACCCTCTTTCATCTGTAAAAGGAGAGCCCATTACCCCTCTTTAAGAAGTCATTCTTAACTAAGAAATCACAGGTCTCTGCAATGGCCAGGAAAGCTTTATGATTACTTAAACTGAAATCATTTCTTTGTGGGTCAGACCTTGGAATTCTGATGTAGGCAGTCGTGATGCCTCACTTTGACTACTATAATGAGATCTACCTGGGACTTCCAAAAGCTTTCCATCTCAAAGTTGTACAAAATACCACAGCCAAAATTATTACTGGCAGCAGAAGGTAGGACAGACAAGGTCGGATTTCCCATAAGGCCAACCTAGGCCATGGCCTAGAGCACAGCAGTCAGGGGGGAGTATATACAGCAGAAATAACAATCAAACATTTGCAGATTTTTCAGTATTATTTTGAAAAGGCCATCTAAAATGCCGTTTTTTAAATTTACATCCATATACTTTAAATAAATTGAGCAGTACATTTACGTTGCCCAACTCTACAGTTTGCGCTGTCTTGCTCAGTCACAGGCAAAAAGGATTTGCTATTTCTCTCTCACACACTCAGCGTAAACCACGTGTTAAAGGAAAATTCCAGATTTGGCGTTACAATAGTGATTCCAAGTGATTCATTACACTCATATCGCTTGTCTTCTACATGTCTACTGATAATAGGTACGTAAAATATATTGTTACTACTTTTATATATTGTTTTGTTAACTCAGGGCTGAAAACCATAAGCAGAAAAAGTTGATGGGGGTGTTCGCCAAATTATAAGGGGGCTGCGATTTTTATTACAAAACATGAAAAATACATAACTTATGGCTTGTTTATGCAGCATCATTTAATGTGGTGTAATGTAAGTTTGACACAAAATGCAAAACATTTCAATAAAATTCTATAATGTCAGATGAGAATCAATGTAAATCTTCTGCATTTTATGTCAATTTATTTTCTGTTTTTTTGTATCGAATATGCCATCTGGGTGAATAATTTGAACTAATCAAAGAAGTAATCGTCGTACCTCGTATGGGTTATATAGGCAGATGTCTGTATTTTGCGGGCTGGCCCGACCTGAACCCGTGGTCCGGGCCGGGTTCAAAATATTTCAGCGCGGGTCAGGTTGGACAGAAACACGTCCACGGGGCGATGCGGGTCCTGCAGGCTGAAAACATTTTTACGGGTTTTGGTCTGTTTTATTTTGCTCTGGATTCACTCGTTGCAAGTTTAAATACGTTTCTTATAACTGAAGAAGTTCGATGGAAAGTTTTTTTTGTATGTGTTAATGTTCTGCAATTTCATAAGTAGTGCAGTAGTGTAGTTTTGAATTAAAAATTTATGGTTCAAAAATTATAAAGATTGTATTAAGTGCTTACATGTTTCAAAAATAAACTATTACATATTAAATTGAAAATGATAAACTTTTGAGGGGGAGGGGGCGCAGAATTGTGCTTTGGCCTAGGGCGTAGAAATGTGTAAATCCGGCCCTGAGGACAGAGTACAGCCCCTTTTAATCTCATTACACTGACTTCTGTTAAGGTCAAGAATCCTTTTTAAAAACTTCTACCTTAGCCTTTGAAGATTTGAGGGATGAGGACTGGATATTTCTAGGACCAAATTAAATGGTGTATTGCAGCTCACCCACTCTGCTTCAGCCAGTCAAAGAATTCAGATAGATTGGAACAAAAGAAAGATCATTTACTGGAAGAGTTCCTCTGTCGTGTAACTCAGGGCCCTCTGAAGTCAGAGCGGAACATAATTACTTGATCTTTGGCAAATCTGAAAAACGTTCTGGTTGTTTGATGAGATTTCATCTTGCTTACTTTAGAAGATAGCATATCTGGCTAACTCTGGACGACCCATAAGGCTGTACTAAAGTTAGCTGGTTAAACTTATCTGGCTAACGCTAAGATAGCCAAATATATTCACAACGGCTGAGTATGGACCTCTTCAAATTCAATTAAATCATAAATGTTGTGAATAAGTAATGATTATACTAAATAGAAAACTCCACCATCAGATGAAGCTCACAAAACTATAATATATATATATATATATCACCTCAGCTATGTATCATAAGAATGCTGTGACTGAGAATTGAATGAAAGGGAAACCACTCATATACGGGCTACCGATATTTAAGTGTTTTAATGGTTAGGCACCATATCATCATTGCCCCTTTAGTCCATGCCTTTTTTGATTATTTTTTTCATCTTTTGGTGAATTGTGCAATTTAGTGCCATTAAAAACTTACCTGTATTCTCTCACTGCACTGTACACCAATTTTCTCTTATCCCGAAAGAAACCCTATGTGGGCTGTGTTTCGAAATTGTTCTTCTTCGTCAAGGGTGTGTATGTGTTTGTCTTTGTCAGGGCATTCATTTTATTAGTATGTAGACAATTTCTATAAGATGATTTCTTACTGCTCTTTTAGTTCATCCTATATACATCTTTGGGCATGGAAATTTTATGATTGGTTCCTGTGATCATGCTCTTACTCTTGCTGCGTATTGGCTCTTTCCAGGCTGGGGCATATCTACAAAATAATTTACTTCCACTGACGTGCTGACCAGCCTGAATAATACTGATTACAGAGGCAGTGACAAAGACATTGTCTACATACAAAAAAAATGAATGCTTTGATTATTCATCATAGCATGGCATTAGGCCACTCATTTCAAGAATTTAGGTGGACTGTTATTGAACAAATATTGCTACCAGTTCAGGGTGGTGATAGGGATTTCAAATGTAAGTACAGAGAACAATTCTGGATATACACATTAAATATCATGATACCTGGTGGTTTAAATGAAGAAATAGAATGGCATTCTTTGTTTTAAATCTTGAGGTTTTCTGATTGGTTCCTGTGGTTAAAGCTCTTGCTGTGTATTGGTTCTTTTCAGGCTGGGGCATATCTACAAAATCATTTACTTACGCTGACATGCTGACCAGCCTAAACAATGCTGATTACAGAAGTGGTGATAGAGACAAACACATACACAACCCTGAAGAAGAAGGACAATTTTGAAATGCTGCCTATGTAGGGGTTCTTTTGGGATAACAGAGAATTGGTTCTGGATTTCAACTTTCTATCTAAAATCCAAAATTTGGCTCCAGAATCTACTCCTCCAATTTCCAAATTGGTACCCACACATACCAAGACAGCCGGCTCCTTCCCCAGTACTACCTAAAATCCTATATATGTGATATGTGAGGTCTGCCACATTCGCATCAAGCAGGCATGTTACTAGGTGACCTTTGTGGCCACCAGCCACCCATCTATCAACCTTACTAAAATCGAATCACTAACTACAATGGCCATTCTAACCTTTTCCTCATGGACATGTGCCCATGGCAGCATATCCTCAGTGAAAGAGAATACAACACCAAATTGAGGGCAGGTCCTAGCTACAGGATTGCTTCTTGCCATAATAAAGTGTGGCTTTCCTTCCAGGTGACCTTTCTTCTCCAAAGCAGCACATGAGCTGTCCAATTGAAGGTGGGACTGCTCTACCATGTCCCTGGAGGTTTCTTCTATATACCTCTCTGTCTCTCTTAGTTCTCCAGGTCTGCTGCTCTGGCCTCAAAAGAACATAAGAACATGCCATACTGGGTCAGACCAAGGGTCCATCAAGCCCAGCATCCTGTTTCCAACAGTGGCCAATCCAGGCCATAAGAACCTGGCAAGTACCCAAAAACTAAGTCTGTTCCATGTTACTGTTGCTAGTAATAGCAGTGGCTATTTTTGAAGTCAACTTAATTAATAGCAGGTAATGGACTTCTCCTCCAAGAACTTATCCAATTCTTTTTTAAACACAGCTACACTAACTGCACTAACCACATCTTCTGGCAACAAATTCCAGAGTTTAATAGTGCGTTGAGTGAAAAAGAACTTTCTCCGATTCATTTTAAATATGCCACATGCTAACTTCATGGAGTGCCCGTAGTCCTTCTATTATCCGAAAGAGTAAATAACCAATTGACATTTACCCATTCTAGACCTCTCATGATTTTAAACACCTCTATCATATCCCCCCTCAGCCGTCTCTTCTCCAAGCTGAAAAGTCCTAACCTCTTTAGTATTTCCTCATAGGGGAGCTGTTCCATCCCCTTTATCATTTTGGTCACCCTTCTCTGTACATTCTCCATTGCAATTATAACTACCTAGATACCTACCTTATTGACTTGTTTTGAATGAATCACTTCTATAGCAAACATGTAGTACATTTATAGTAAAGAGCATTGAGGTACACACATTCCAGTCCTCTTCTTCTACAAGGGGTGCAGGGCCTCGGGAAGCTGGGACTGTAGTGACTGAAGTCTAGCTGGCTTGCAGTAACCTCTGGAGTCTTCTCCTGGGGCTGCTGGGTAAGGTATGCAGATGAGCCTTCTAGTCCTCTTCTGCTGCAAGGGGTGTGGGGCCTCTGGAAGCTGTGGCTGTGAAGATTGAAGTCTGGATAGCTCATAGTGACCTCTGGAGTCCTCTCCTGGGAGCTGCTGGGTAAGGTATGCAGATGAGCCTTCCAGTCCTCTTTTCTACTACCTTATGTCAAGTTATTCTGTGTAATCCAACCCACTAATTAGTGGGTTAGTCTATATAGTAAGAATGGAAGGAGAGGTGGGAGGAAGGGAGTAAGGCAGAGAAAACCAAAATAAATCTCCTAACAGCAAACAGCCCTTTCCCTCTATAAACTAAGCTGCAATACTAACCCATCAAACAGGAAAGCAATGTAAAAAATAAACGTTTCATGGAACAATGAGACATGTCAGTTAGACATGATCTTACAGTCAGAACCACCTCTAAAATGATGGCCCATGGAGGAGAAATACATTACAGATTTATTTATTTATTTCAAAAATTCTGCACCTATCTAAAATTTAAGTCGGATCATATAGTAACATATATAATAAAATGATAAAAATGTAAAAAACATAAAAAAAAATTAAAATAAAAGATCATAAAAATAATTATCATCTTTCTGCATGTCCCTTTACTGTCTCAGCCATCTCTCTCCATGCTGGGCCACTTCCTGGAGCTGGACTACTGCTTTGCGGTCCTATTGGTCCATTCTGCTCAGTGGATATTACAACTTCCAGGGGTGCTGAGCTAATGTAAGGACGACGAACGCCAGAGGCACTCATGCTAGAGAGGTGTGTGCCTTTGTTGTGCGCAGAAAGGAATATGCACAAAGAAGCCTATCCGTTTATGAGCCCTTTCGTGAACACCTTGAGTGCAGCATCTTACAGCAGCCCTTTCTGCATTGTTTCTCTTCCTCTCCTGCACCATGGAAGCCTAAATATGCACTCCCTTATCTTCAATTCAGAAGCCACATGGTCTGCTTTCCAAGTTTGCCTTGATTTCTATTCCATTGAAGCCTTCTCATGTAATGACTTTAACCTCTGCCTTCACTATTATTTTGATTAATGCTTAATCTATTTAAAAAAAAAAATATCCCCTGTAATCCATGATTTGATTAATCACCACCACTCTGACCTGTTGTGCATTACTGATACCTGGTTAACTGACTCTGATATGCCTCTATTAAAACAATGTTGTCCCTCTGATTACTCCTATGTATCCTAGCCTCGTACCTATTGGAGAGGGGGAGACTTGCTAGTTATATACATAAACTATCTCCAATTTGAGAATCATTGCATTACTAATTGAGCTCCCTATGAGCTCCTGTTACTCACTGCCACAGACATAAACATCTGTTTAATCTTCTTCCACCCTGGCCTGCTTTCCTATAACATTTCCCCTTTGTTTGAATTAATTTTGACTCAGAATATTGATTTATCCAGGACTATTACCTTGGGTGATTTCAGTATTCCCAATGATTCTTCACCATTGTTCTCTGCTGGAGACCTTTTGCTTGAGACCATGGTAGCCTGGATGGGAACAGATCCTTCTGGCCCCACCCACAAGGCAGGCCATATACTCGACCTTCTCTTCTTGAATCCCTTGCTTTTCTCTCCCATTCCTTCTAACTTACAGATTCCACCTGTCCCCTGGTCTAACCATATCTTGATCAAAACTATCCTGCATTTGACTCCCTCCACAGCAGAGGATGAAGCCAGCATACATGTGAACACCAAGAGTGGATGCATTGACTCCACTTAATTCAAGGAGAAACTGGCACCTTTGCTGAACATTTCCTCTGATGACCTGGATTCTTTCATTCACAGATTGCATGATTCTATTTTGAATGTAGCTGATAATTTGGCTCTGATAAAATCCTGGTGTCCAAAATGCCCCTGGTTCTCCCAATATTTGATGGGTCAGAAACATTTTCTCCATAGAGCAGAGACTCCAGAGAATTTCCTACTTTATAGAACTTTTCTTTTTGAATACAATAATGCAATTAACCCTGCCAAATGTTTCTACTTTAACAACAGAATTGCTAGGATCCAGTCTGCTATGCAGCCTCCCTGACACCAGAGGTCCCCATGGAGCTATACCTATTCTTGCTCCAGCCATAGTCTCCATGAGCTCATGACTCAGCAGGGCTTGGACTATTTAGTCCTGCCTCTTGCAATGCTTGATGCCTTCTCATTGAGTCTACTCAGCTCCCTGCTTGGACTTGTTCTACCTTGTATTGCTCTGTGGCCTTCTCAGGCCTTCTGCCTATCCCGGTGGCCATCCCAGGCCTTCTGCAGAGCCATGTGGCTCTCTCAGGTCCTCTGCCTAGCCCTGTGGCCTCTGGGCCTTCCACCTCTCTCTTACCAGCCAGGTGGCCTCTTGGCCTTCAAGCTCTGCCTTGCTTAGTCTGTGGCCTCTGAGATTCCTGGTATCTTTTTGTCTGGCATCCGGGCCTTATGCTTAGTGGCTTACGGGCCTTCTGAACCACTGCCTTTGGGCCTCTGTGTTACTTGTTCTGTTCTGTCTTGTCCCTGACCTGTCCTTGTCTGTCTTTTCTAGTGTTGCCCTTGTCTGGCTTAGTCCTGTCCCCAGTATCCATTCCCTTTACTTGCCAGTGCCTTGTCTTGTCCCAGTCTGCTCAGACTGTCTAGCCTAGCTTTATGTGTACCTAGCCCTTGCCTCAGTCTCCGGTCATGCACTGCCTCAGTCTCCAGCCCTGCTTTGCCTTTGTATCCACTCTTTGTCTCCAGTCTGTGTCTCTAAGCTCCTACCTGCACCTCGATTCTAGCCACAGCCTAAGTCCTGCTGGCCACCAGAACCCAAGAGCTCAACCTGTGAATTAGGTGGTACAGGTAGAAGATCCTGTCTGTTCTGCTCTGAAGTTCTGTGCTGCCCTATAGGGATCCCCCACCTCTAGCTGGACTCTCAGTTGTGACAAGAATCATGGCATCTATAAACAACTCTCATGAATTGTTTTCTATTGTCAAGTCCCTAACTCAACCCCTTCCCCTGACATCTTTGCCTGTTCAACCAGATTCTGGTGAAACTCTAGCTGCAGCTTTTGTTTCCTTTTTTCTCACCAAAATCCCAAACCTTTGCACATCTTTCCTTAAGTCCCAACTAACCCACTTCACTTCCCCTTTCACCTACGATCCTCTTTAGGTGAGATGTTCTAATATTTCTGACTCCAACATTATGCAGACTATCCATTCCTTCAACAGTTTACATGTTCTCTTGACCCCTCTGCCACTGCTCTCTTGAAATGCTGCCATCATAAGATTGCTCACTCACTGGTCACCATTACTAATCTTTCCCTTTCCTGTGGCTCTCTACCCTCTGTTAAACCTATATTGTTAGGAGTGAGGTAGGCGAGAATAAGGTAAGAGTAAAATAATATGTTTATATTGATAATAATTCTAAGTATTAAAGGTATACAGTTCTAAACATATACAGTTCTAAGCACTAAAGTATACAGTTCTAAGCATATACAGTTCTAAGCATGTACAGTTCTAAGCATGTACAGTTCTTAAGCATGTACAGTTCTTAATATTAAAAGGTACAGTTCTTACAGTTCTTAAGCATCAAAAACAATTCTAAGCATATTCATCTGTATCCGTGCACAATATTTCGGCCAATACTCACAATACCCTTTTCATCAGCCTGTCTCAGAGAGAGAGCCCGGTACAGGCAAAAGGGACCCAGTCACTTCGTACGTCTACAAAGTGACACGCAGTACTTTGCTGGCATAGCAAAGCAAAAGTATGTTTCTCGCTCTCCCCGTTTTGCAGCCATAGCTGTTCGTCCTTTATAGCCCAATGTCAACAAGTGTGCGTGCCAAACTAGACTGTGTGTTTGTGGGACAGGATTACTCCTTGCCAGCAGTTCCAGTCTAAACAATACTCAAGGATAGATAGTCAGGTCATCTCTACTCCAGGCCGAATGTCAGTGCTGCAGCTGATTCTGCAGTTTCCCTAACATATATTGAACAAAAATTCTAGATCCAGTTGTTAAACCTATAGTAAAAAAAAAACAAACCCTCTCTAGATTTTTCAAACTGTTACCTTTCCTTGCCAAGATTATTGACTCCTCTGTTCTTGTCATGGTAGATGAACCATTGGGACTGAGGCATAATTGATGTAGCCCAGCAGGCAAACCCACTAGGCCCATGCTGTTAGTAGGTGGATACACTCAACGACTAGGTCTGGGTTTCACCTTTTCCAACCCCTTTCTCTGCAGGTTGAGCCTATGTCCTGGGGCAGTGTGCAGGCAAGAGTTGAATACCAAGCAGGGGTCGAGGCAGGCAGCAGACAGAGACAGATAACAGGCCAAGGTCAAGCATGAGAGATCAATCTGAAAGGAAGCAAAGGTCAAGGCAAAGAGAAGAGGCAGGCAAAGGCAGGAGCAGGGGACACAGATGGAATTAGGAACACAGGAGACACACACAGGATCAGGAATGAGACACAAACAGAAACAAGAACAATGGAGTAGCAACACACACTGCAGAGCAGGAGGACCTGTTGCTGAGGCGCTGCTGGTTGCAAAGAACTTCCTTATAAACTCATGCAGGATGTGATGTCTTCAGCCAACATCACAGGAAATCCTAGCTGGAGAACCTATAAAAGTAATCCAGAGCTACAGGAAGTTCAGCCATGTTCTTTGAGTATAGAATGATGCCAGAGGCACTTCAGATTAGAGGTGAGGGGCATTATAGTTCTAACTAGGGATGTGAATCGTTTTTTGATGATTTAAAATATCGTCCGATATATTTTAAATCGTCAAAAATCGTTAGGGCCACGATACAATCCCAATACCCCTGATTTATCGTCAAAAAATCGTAAATCGGGGGAAGGGGGAGGGCAGGAAAACCGGCACACTAAAACCCCCTAAAACCCACCCCCGACCCTTTAAATTAAATCCCCCACCCTCCCGAACACCCCCCAAATGCCTTAAATTACCTGGGGGTCCAGCGGCGGTCCGGAACGGCAGCGGTCCGGAACGGCCTCCTGCAATTGAATCGTGTTGTCTTCAGCCGGCGCCATTTTTCAAAATGGCGGTGCAAAATGGCGGCGGCCATAGACCAACACGATTCGACTGCAGGAGGTCGTTCCGGACCCCCGCTGGACTTTTGGCAAGTCTTGTGGGGGTCAGGAGGCCCCCCCAAGCTGGCCAAAAGTCCCTGGGGGTCCAGCAGGGGTCCGGAAAACGATCTCCTGCCGCGAATCGTTTTCCGTACGGAAAATGGCGCCAGCAGGAGATCGACTGCAAGAGGTCCTAATGCTCATGAAAAAATATTGCATCACAAATTGAGTATGCAAAGTTTTCATTTGTATTCAAGTGGGAGGAGTTTGGGCAGAGTAAATGGAAATGAGGGTTAGTTAGCATGGTGTGCAATAGAGTAACGCAGAATTTAACTATGCCCTTTTCCTGTGCGTTGTATCTGAGTTACAGCTGAAAATGTTTTTATCTCATATTCCAGTTTGGGAGGGAGAGGGAGGGAGAAAGAAAGAGAGAAAGAGAGAGAGAGAGAGAGCACCTCTGTGGAGGCTCACTTATATCTGAAATTTTTATACTACTGTAAGAGGGGACATTATGAACTTAGAGTGAAGTTTGGGGGATGAGTTGGGTTTTGGGGGGCAGTTTTACATGCACAGTCATATGTACGAACAGCAAAGTTACCATCAGAGAAGATTTAATGTGATTTGTACCATGATCTCTCTACCTAGTTTAATTGTGCATTAAGTGAAAAAGAATTGTCTCTGATTTGTTTTAAGTGTGTTACTTGCTAAATTCATGGAGTGCCCTCTAGTCCTTCTATTATCTGAAATAATAAATAACCGATTGTTTTCTACCTCTCTGGATGTCTTTTGGAGGCATGGGCAATAAATGCTTTGAAATAAATAAAGAAATCACAACATTAAAACAAAGATCACAATATAACAGGCATAAAAACAAGAAAGACTGGTAAAATGAGACTCTGCTTTATAGAACTTGCTAAAGGAATGACTAGACTAAGTTTACCTTCTGAAAGACTTCTTTGAAAAAGGAAGCTTTCAGAGCCTTTCTAATGGATTCTGGCAGAGAACAAAATGGCAGCTACACTCTATGAGGTCCACCACAGAAAAAGCCCTCAAAATCTGATGACATTAGAACACATTCCATTTCATTTGTGGACAAGTAGCTTAGTGGTTAAAATAGTGGGCTGCTGAACCAGAAAAACCAGGAATCAAATCCCACTACCACTTTTCGTGACAATGAGCAAGTCACTTCATCCTCCATTGCCTCAAGAACAAACTCAGGTCCTCATTTACTATGCATTTTCCCATAGACAGAGAGTGGGGAAAAAGCATTAGTAAATCAGGCCCTTAGATTCAGATTATGGGCCTCATTTACTAAGCATTTTCCCCATAGACACATAATGGCATAAATGCTGTAGTAAATCAGGCCCTATGAGCCCTCTGGGGACAGGGAAATACCTTCAGTGCCTGAATATAATCCACTTTGAAGTGCCAAAAGGTGGAATAAAAAATAGTTAAAATGATTAGGTACCATGTACAAAACTGCTGCAGTGCTCCCTGATGCTGATTTTTTTATGTACTGATTGCTGATTAGCTGACAGAATCTTTTTAAGGTTCATCTCTAAACTATTTGTGTGAAGTCTACGGGTGTGCAGTCATTTGAAAATACATAAACACATCAGTAACATATGTGGTGCCATTCCATGTTATTTTCAGATTAATTAAATAAAACATTTTTGTTTCATATCGTTTTGGGCATTTAGCATGCAACAGTACTTTTAATGTGTGCTAATTGGTTTTAGTGCATGCTAAACTCTGAAAACAACATGAAAATAAAACAAAGCAAAAATCAAAGGAAATAAAACTTGGGATTCGTGGGTTAGTGGGCGCTTGGCCCGAGGTGAGAGATGGTACTGCCCATGGGGAGGAGCCCCACTGACCCTCACCATCAGGAGGTGTGGTCTGCAGCAATAGGAGACACAGCCCACTGGGGTGTGGATACGATTGCCAGAATAGGTCCTCCTAGTGGTGAAGTGCTGAACAGGCCCTGAGGAGCGGGGAATGCAGGCAGGGTATGGATGAGTGCTGAGGGAGTGACCCCAGGGGGTGGAGCCACAGAGAGAGTCAGCACGGGAGGAATGACATAGGCTTACCCGAGGAGCGGGGAAGCCCAGGGGTCTCTGGCAGTGTGAGTGGGCACTTCCCCAAAGAGCGGGGGAGTGTGGTACAGTATCAGAGATAAAGCTGGACACTACCCCGAGGAACAGGGAGCAAGATATAGTCACAGGAATACACAAGGTGCTACCACGAAGAGCGGGGAAGCGCGGCACAGTCAAGGTACACAACACGCTACCCCAAGGAGCGGGGGGCACGGCTCAGTTCACAAGCAAAGGCAATGGCCCGCAGAGCGGGGTACACCAGCGCTAAGTCTCCATGAAGCAGAATAGTGAGGCTAAGGTCCGCAGAGCGGGGTACATGCTGAGTCTCCATGAGGTAGAGTATAATGGCAATGGCTCGCAGAGCGGGGTACACCAATGTTGAGTCTCCACGAGTAGAGTAGTTCCAGGAGCAACCCTGAGAAGAGGGGGAGCAGATAGATAGCATCCGAGGCACAGGGCCCTCCGAGGAGCGGATAGCCAGAGACAGGAGCAGGGCCCCTAAAGAGTGGGTACCCGAGAGTATCTCGCGCCAGGAGGAGCAGGAACTAGGAACTAGCATCCATAGAGAGATCAGCAGGATTCAGCAAGGAAGGAACTCATTGCCAAGTCAATTAGAGCCAGGCCCCGATGGTGCTTAAGAGTCCAGGGCTAGTGATGTCATCAAGAGAAGACACCCCTGAGATTCCCACCCTGGCATCCTTAAAGTAGGATATCAATCACACAACAAAAACCCACCCACACCAACTGGTGTACTCTAGTACACACCAATGTCAACAACAAGAAATACACTGTGTACTAGTTTGACAATTAACATAACACCCAGAAACGCCAAACCAATTTTGTAAGACCCTCTATTCACGGGTAGACATATTAAGTGTTCTAACCGTTTCTCATAGGGGTCACTATTACTTTAATCATTTATGTACTCAATTTTTGTTCTGTTTTTCAAAGTTTTTTTCAAAGTTTTTTTCAAGTCCCTCAACAAATTCTTAGGCACTTGCCAATCAAAAATAAAAACGGGTACTTATCCGCACTGAAAAGGTCCCAGGTAACCCGACATGGCCATGTTTCGGACCGCTGTCCTGCTTCAGGGGAAAGGAAGGCAACCGATTCAGATACTTGTAGCAACTTCTTCTAGCGGCGTCTTTTTTCGTGCCGGTCAATTTCTTTCAAACAGGCTGCAGTTCAGCACAGCGGGCTGAACTGCAGCCTGTTTGAAAGAAATTGACCGGCACGAAAAAAGACGCCGCTAGAAGAAGTTGCTACAAGTATCTGAATCGGTTGCCTTCCTTTCCCCTGAAGCAGGACAGCGGTCCGAAACATGGCCATGTCGGGTTACCTGGGACCTTTTCAGTGCGGATAAGTACCCGTTTTTATTTTTGATTGGCAAGTGCCTAAGAATTTGTTGAGGGACTTGAAAAAAACTTTGAAAAACAGAACAAAAATTGAGTACATAAATGATTAAAGTAATAGTGACCCCTATGAGAAACGGTTAGAACACTTAATATGTCTACCCGTGAATAGAGGGTCTTACAAAATTGGTTTGGCGTTTCTGGGTGTTATGTTAATTGTCAAACTAGTACACAGTGTATTTCTTGTTGTATCCTTAAAGTAGGGCCATGGAGCGCGCGTGCGTGCCTAGGAAGGCCCGGAAGAAACATGGCGGTCGGTGGCGTCCTCGCTACCCTGGGGAGATCTGGAATGGAGCCATGTGTGTTGGAAGTGGCTAGCTACATCCGCAAATCTTCCCAAAGCAGAGAGGGTAGCAGCACATGAAGTGAGTAGTAGCGGGCTGTGCCGAGGCAAAATTTCTTTTTGACTCATTCATTCATTTCCTAGGTAACCTGCATTTCTTTCATTAGTTCCAAGCAAAGTAATTGTATATTCTTTTGACTAGTTTAATTTCCCATTAGTCAATGGGGAAGAAATCCAGCCTATTTTGAGCTTCAAAATTGGAGTTTTCTAATCAAGTCTAATGGAACTTGATGGTAGACAACATCAAAAGAGGGAGGAAAACGCAAGGCACCAAGACTGTGGCAAAGTGGTATGGCAGTAAGGCAAAATGACCCTCAAAATATAGCATAAGTGGTATAGGAGAAAGGCAGAGTGGCAGCAAGACCCCCAAGGTGATAGCTTAAGAGGTAAAGCAGCAAGGAAGAATAGAACCAAGATTCCGAAGCTGTAGCATCAGAGGCATGGATGGCAGCAAGCCTGAGCGGTACAAGACCCCCAAGTTGTATCGTCAGAGGCAGGGCAGTTTCACCTTGATTGGTCCTCCATTCTTTCTCCTTACCCTCTTCTCCCACCTCAGCTCTGCCCTGGCTACTACTTTGCTCAGTTATTTTTGGGTTGCTATGCTTACTAGGGATGTGAATCGTTTTTGAACGATTAAAATTATCGTCAGATAATTTTAAAATCGTCCTAAATCGTTAGAGTGCATGATACAATACAAATGCCCCCGATTTATCGTCAAGGGCATTTGTATTGTATCGTTAAATAGGGCACGGGAATTATTTGGGGGTTTGGGGGAGGGCGGGAAAACCGGCACACCAAAACAACCCCTAAACCCACCCCAACCCTTTAAAACCAATTCCTTACCCTCCCCCACCCTCCCAAACCCCCCCAAAATGTTAAATTACCTGGTGTTCCAGTGGGGGGGGGGGGGTGTCCCAGTGCGATCTCCTGCTCTCGGGCCTTCGGCGCCATTTTGGCTGCCACTAATTAAAATGGCGCCGATGGCCCGATAAAAAAACAAAAACACCCGACCCTTTAAATCGACCCCCCTTAGCCTCCCCCACCCTCCCGACCCTTTTTTTTTAGGGAGGCCCGCGCCGCTAAAAAAAACAAACCCACCCGACCCTTTAAATCGACCCCACCCTCCCGACCCCCCCCCCCCCAAAAAAACCTTTTAAAATTACCTGGTGGTCCAGGGGGGCCTCGGGGAGAGATTTCCCATTCCCAGGCATCAGCTGTTCTAAAAAAAAAAATGGCGCCGATGCCCCTTTGCCCTTACCATGTGACAGGGTATCCATGCCATTGGCCGGCCCCTGTCACATGGTAGGAGCACTGGATTGCGCCGGCCATCTTTACTCATCAGCCCCTATTATAGAGTATAGTATAATAGGGGCTGCTGAGTAAAGATGGCCGGCGCCATCTTTAAAGATGGCGTCGGCCATCAGCCCCTATTATAGAGTATAGTATAATAGGGGCTGATGAGTAAAGATGGCCGGCGCCATCTTTAAAGATGGCGTCGGCCATCCAGTGCTCCTACCATGTGACAGGGGCCGGCCAATGGCACGGATACCCTGTCACATGGTAAGGGCAAAGGGGCATTGGCGCCATTTTATTTTAGAACAGCTGATGCCTGGGAACGGGAAATCTCTCCCCGAGGCCCCCCTGGATCTCTCCTTTCCCCGAGGCCCCCCTGAATCTCTCCCCGAGGCCCCCCGGACCACCAGGTAATTTTAAAAGATTTGGGGGGGGTCGGGAGGGTGGGGTCGATTTAAAGGGTCGGGTGGGTTGTTTTTTTTAGCGGCGCGGGCCTCCCTAAAAAAAAAAATTAGCGATGTGAATTGGAATCGGAAACGATTCCAATTCACATATCTTAACGATCAGATTTCCCCCACCCCCCTACCGAATCTGATCGTTAAGACGATCTGGCACATGATTCACATCTCTAATGCTTACTAGTCTCACTGTGGCACTTTTCCATGGGCTTTAGACTTGTATGAGAAACATAAACAAAAGAAACTAACATTTTTGATAAATTTGAAGATTCCCTCCATTCATTTTGGGGGTCTACAAATGAAACAAAAATGGTCTCATTTTTTATATTTCATCTATTTGTTTCAAACAAATGCACATCCCTACAAAATAATATTTTTTCCATGCACATCTCTTTCCTGTTAAGACCATTGATCTTGGGTATAAACAATGCTTCCAGCCTTTCTAACTTGCTTCTTAGGTTATCAGACAGTTACCTTCAGACATCCCTCTTATTGTGCTCGGGGGTGGACCCTTGTCCTGGGGCAAGGATGGAATGGCTCCTGAAAGGAAACAGGAGGTAACTGCCCTCAGGGGGCGGAGCACTGAAGGAAACAGAGGTTAGGAAGAGCTTCACCACTGGAAGCCCAAGGTCCCCCCCCCCGGGAGAAGCCCATAGGGACTCGGGCCACTTGGACTTAGGTGGGCCTCGCAGGGTCTCCTGGGAGAATGGAAGTCCAGCGTGCCCACAGACACAGAAGTAGCACGGTCGGGTTCAAGCTGGAACAGGGAGAACCAGAACAGAGTTGGTGATGACAAAGTGAGGAACAGAGCCAGAATCTGAAGATGAGGTCAGGCAGGCGAAAGGTCAATGTCCATAAGTCAGTCCGAGGAGTGGTCAATGAAGCAAGGGTCAGATACCGGCAAGCAGAGGTCTTGAGGCAGGCAGCAGTCAGTCGAGCAGGTCTGGAGCAGGCTGAGGTCTTGAGGCAGGTAGCAGACAGGTGGGTAGGTCAGAATCAGGCTGAGGTCTTGAGGCAGGCGGCAGACAGACAGGCAAGTCAGGAACTAGCTGAGGTCGTAGACAGGCGGCAGACAGGCAGGCAGGTCAGGAGCAAGCTGAGGTCGTAGACAGATGGCAGGCAGGCAGGCAGGTCAGGAGCAAGCCGAAGTCAGTACCAGAAAGTCAGTCTGAGGGTACTACCTGGGAGACAGATGAACACAGGAACAAGCAGGACTCAGGAACGAGAATGCAGGAACAAATCAGGAATGGAACTGGAACAGAAGGATCCTGGAACGAGACTAAGAACTAAGGACGTGCAGCAGGGACGGATTCGTCGGGACTCAAATCCGTTGCATCCGTTCTCGGGGACCCCGATCCGTTCATTAGTTACATATGTATTTGTTTCCCCCCAAAACACCCCATCCCAACCCTTTAAATTTAATTAACTACAACCCCAACCCTCCTGATCCCCCCAAGACTTGCCAAAAGTCCCTGGTGGTCCAGCAGGGGTCCCGGAGAGAACTGCACTCGGGCTGTCGGTTACCGGTATTCAAAATGGCGCCGATAGCCTTTGCCCTTACTATGTCTCAGGGGCTACCGGTGCCATTGGTCGGCCCCTGTCACATGGTAGGAGCAATGGACGGCGGTGCCATCTTGTGCTCCTTACATGTGACTGGGGCCGACCAATGGCACCGGTAGCCCCTGTGACATAGTAAGGGCAAAGGCTATCGGCACCATTTTGAATACTGACAGCCAACGGCCCGAGTGCAGGAGATCACTCCGGAACCCCCGCTGGACCACCAGGGAGTTTTGGCAAGGCTTGGGGTGGTCAGGAGCCCCCCCCAAGACTTGCCAAAAGTCTCTGGTGGTGCAGCGGAGGTCCTGGAGCCATATCCTGCTCTCGGGCTGTCAGCTGCCAGTATTCAAAATGGCACCGATAGCCTTTGCCCTTAATATGTCACAGGGGCTGACCAATGGCACAGGTAGCCCCTGTTTCATAGTAAGGGCAAAGGCTATCGGCACCATTTTGAATACTGACAGCCGACGGCCCGAGTGCAGGAGATCACTCCAGGACCCCCGTTGGACCACCAGGGACTTTTGGCAAGTCTTGGGGGGGACTCCTGACCATGGAACCATATTTGTCATTGACCATGCGCTTCAAAAAGATGAAAACATTCTCCTGCAGAATTTCATCTGAAGGCCTAAAAGTTGGAAGATGAGAGATGGAATTTTATCTTGGGGTAATATTATTATCCTAGTGTTTTTCATGGAAACACTAATTAGTGCCTGGTCCACCTTACCACCATGGTTGCAACCATGTCATCTTGATGTTCCTGAAAGGTGTTACACAGTTCCCCAATCAACTGTGTCTAGTGTGTTCTCTTCTTTTGACTTTGGAAAATTGGAATGTGGACATATTTTTCCTGAAGACTTGTTGCATAGAGATAATGATCCAGTGGTAAAGACAAAAACAGTAACAAATCAAGAAAGCCCTTGATATTTAATGAACAATAGAAAAGAAAGTTTGCATAAAGCTCTTGGATTCTTATCTTTTGGAGTACTGGGATGACTGTATGAATGTATAAAGGATGTTGAGAATTGATGAGACTTTAATTGGATTTCTGGGCAGTTTGTGTGGAAATAAGTGAGGAGGGAACTTTCAAAAGGATACGTGCATAAAAATTAGCATGTACGCATGTAAGTAGCCTGTACTGGCTTAATTACTATTTTATAAAGTATGTGCGTACTTTGGGGTAGATTTTAAAAGAAGCGCGATCAGCCTACTTTTGCTTGCGCATCAGACTCAAGCAAAAGTACGCTGGATTTTAGTAGATACGCGCGGAGCCGCGCGTATCCACTAAAATCCTGGATCGGCGCGCGCAAGGCTATCGATTTTGTATAGCCTGCGCGCGCCGAGCCGCGCTGCCTCCCCCCGTTCCCTCCAAGGCCGCTCTGAAATCGGAGCGGCCTCGGAGGGAACTTTCCTTTGCCCTCCCCTCACCTTCCCCTCCCTTCCCCTACCTAACCCACCCACCCGGCCCTGTCTACACCCCCCCCTTACCTTTGTCGGGGGATTTACGCCTCCCGGAGGGAGACGTAAATCCCCGCGCGCCAGCGGGCCTGCTGCGCGCCGGGCCGCGACCTGGGGGCGGGTACGGAGGGCGCGGCCACGCCCCGTACCCGCCCCCAAAACGCTGCCGACACGCCCCCGGAATGCCGCGACGACCGGGCCCGCCCCCGACACGCCCCCCTCCGAGAACCCCGGGACTTACGTGAGTCCCGGGGCTCTGCGCGCGCCGGGAGGCCTATGTAAAATAGGCTTCCCGGCGCGCAGGGCCCTGCTCGCCTAAATCCGCCCGGTTTTGGGCGGATTTAGGCGAGCAGGGCTCTGAAAATCTACCCCTTTATGTTTAGTGCGCATATACATGCACATAACCAAACAGTGGTGTAGGGGCATTCTGGGCTAGGGCCAACAGTTCCTATTTTAAATGAGACTTATTCACATACATTTGGCAACTTGTGTAATTTTATACCTGCTAATTATCTGGCAAAATTGATATTACACTTGTTTATTGTGTAGTATTGGCAGATGGAAAGTGAGGGTGATCTGGGGGAGTTCAGGCTAAAGAACCAGGAAGTCTTGATGACTTGGAGAAGGACTTATTGAGCTGGTGGAGTCACTGGTAAACTGGTAATTTCAATTACGCGCACATGTTTTAAAATACACTGACGTACGATAATTGGATTTTACATAATTCCTGCTTCGCATAGAAAATGGACACATGTATATTTGTAATAGACTGGAAAAGTACTCACTTTCAATGCATTGCACATAAACAAACATACATATGCACGTATATTGCCAGATAGAGATCTGCATATTTTATACTGTGCGTGGGTTAAAAAATACTGGTGTGGATGTACGTGCAGCCATATACGTGTGTATATGTTGCCACGTGGATTTGTTTGAAGGTTATCCTCTGATAATTTTTTTTAATTCTATGAAATAACCATTGTTTGTTACATTTATTAAATACATATCTGATACTGAATTTTCACGCTTAAAGAGCATTGGCTCTTTGGGAGCTCCTACTAGAGAGATCCGGAGTTAGCACCTGGATTATGAATGAATGGGGTTATGCTACTGGATATCTGGAAGGGATTGTTTTTGTTCTGCTAAGGGAAACAGTGTTTTTATTTTAGCTAGTTAAGTCAATCTAGCTCTTTCTTAGCGGGAATGAGATGGGTTGTGATTAGGGCTGTTAAAATATTTTAATTTTCACAATATTGTATTTTATTTGTATTATTGATATTGATGCATTTTGTGCAGTTGCAATTGCTATTGTATGTGTAATTTTTATCTGCTGTAAACAGCCTTGGGTCTACCAATGAGGAAGTGGTATATAATATAAGAATAAAACAGAATAAACTATTCCTCCTAAACAAGATGTCTAAAAGTGAGGAAGAACTTTACTCTTTAGTACTGCATTTGCTCTGTTCATTCAGTTCTCCCTTGAAACTGGAAAGGAAACATTTCCAGTAAGGGTATGACTTCTGTGCGGATGAAATGTCTCAGCTGACACCTCTCCAAGGTCCCTTTGCAGAAGTGGAATGGACTGAGCTGTGACTCAAGGTAGGAAAGCATTTTGCCCTTCAGCTCTGTCTTTAACAATCTTGTCGTGCTGAGGGTCAGATTCATGAAAAATCTTGATAAGTGCGCTTTAGGTGACACATCTGCACAGCAGTGTGTAAGTCACAGGGCTCTGCTGGCTGCTGACATCTTAGAAACAATCCATTCTGCATCGTCTTGATAATTTTAACTGAAATATCAAGGAGATAAGGTTTGCGCTAGAGAACATTTTGATTACCCATCCTGATCCGGTGAATCCTAGCCCTGAAAGCATAAGCAGAGATCATATCCTTTACCACCTGGATGATCCCCTTCCTCCTGCCTGCTATTGACGGCCAACCTCCCAAAGCTGCAGGCTTGCAATGTGGAATCCTTTTAGTTGGTCACAAAGGCCCCAGGCAGAAGTCATAATACATGTTCTGCCTTAAAATCCCAGCTCCTGACTTTTCTCACTTGGATTCCTCTTCCATTTTGTACCTAAACACAAGACAGTACAAACTCTCTTCTTTTTTACTTCTTTTATTGTTTTGTTATCAGAAATATGTTTTCTTTGTTTCCTTTATTTATAAAATGGTATTAATAATAAAAAAAAAAAACCAACCCAAAAACGTGAGTGTAAATGTGGTATCACAGCAGAACATGGGACTTATGCTAGAATTCATTTGATCATTGTTAAAGCATCTGAAGTTTCTGTGCTGTCAAGGGAGGAGCCACGAGGTACGGCACCTGCTCAAGAAAAACAATCACAAAGTCAGGGGAAGAAACACATAATCTCTCTGTCTCTCTGCAGGTCCTGATGCGCTTTTGACAAGTCTGGGTTTTTTGGCAGACGCTTGATTTAACCAGGCAGTTAGGTTCGGCACAAGTGTGGCTCGGGGATTAAGTTCAGCAATTTATTTGAGGGTCCTGCCACGGAAGAATTATCCATCTCTGATCTGCGTCAAGGATTCACCTCTGTCAGCAATGTCTCATCACAGAAGAGACAGATGAGCCTGCTCCTGGCAGACTCTGTACCTGCTGCCTCCTGAGGAGGCTTTTTTGGTTTTTCAGCCATAATAAAACAAGCATGCCTCAGAAAAGCACAGCGGTTTAGTGACTAGTCCTTACTAGAAAGCCGTCACCTTAGTGATCCTGAGCCTCAGCTTCATTGTCAGCAGCTCCATGCTCATGTGTTCTCTAAAGCCGCGGCCTCATGAAGCATGGAATACTTGCTGAAATTGGCTGTTTTCACTACTTTCTTATAGATGGAAACTTAAGTAAAACCAAAGTTTGAAAGGAACACAGATCTGCTGCCCGAGGAAGGAAGTGATGGTAGTAGCGTTGTCACTGGGAACATTAAAGAGAGAATGCAAAGCTAATGCTGGAGTAGGCATTAGTCTCTCCCCCACAATGGTACAAAGCCCATGAGAATAGAATATGAATAAAATCACAACCCATAGCAGATGTGCACTCAGAATTTATATCCACCAGACCTAGAATGGTGATAGCATTTCTCTGACACACACATGGCAGATGTGCACTCGGAATTTAAATCCACCAGATCCAGATTGAAAGACAGCATTTCTCTATCTTTTTGCTTTTGCCTTTATCTTTCTTCTTTTTGTTTTTGGTCTGGACTTCCAAGAATTAAAAATCAGAGCTCTTCTTTGCTCTTCGGCATCATCATTTCATTAGGAAGATTGCTTTTCTAATTCTTTGACTTCATCTCCCTGTTGGTATCTGGTAGATCAGCCACAAAATGTGTCCTTAATTAAATGAGAGGAAGGCTTGAAACCGCCTTGGGATGTTTTACTTCCATGTAACCAGCCTTTTCCAAAAGTTAATTAAAATGTGGTTTTCCTGCGGCACTCTCCTTGGCACTGACCCGGTGAGAGATGCAGGAGACGTGCTGAAGACTGCAGATGTGATAGCTGGTGTGAGCATGGACAAGTCACTGGAGGCTGCACGGCAGAGTTGTGGCTGGTGGGCAAGTCTAGACCTGAGGTTTGTGCTTACTCAGGGCCCAAACCCTTCCCAGCACACACCGACATCGGGCGGGCTCAGTCATTCTTCAGAGCTAGGCAGAAGCTGTGGAGGGAATCCCACTGGCCCAAGCATTGGTCAATGGCAAGGGATGAAAAGTGATGTGTTCCACATCTAAACCTGGATTTCTCTTATAGTTCTATCGGAATTTGTTGTGCAACTGTGGGGAAAGCCACTGCAGGAAGTTTGATTATTTCATTTTTCCAGTAAAACTGTTGGGTTGGGGTTGGCTTATGGAGGGAGAAGAGATGGAGGGTGGACTTACAGGGGTGGAGCTACCTTTACATTCTTTTTGTCAGTTTTGATTTAGGAGAGGGAGAGGCTTTCCAGGCCTATAGACCTGATACATTTTTACGTATTTTGGGGTTTTGAGGGGAAAGGGTGTTGTCCAATAGGCCCAATATGTGTTTAATTGGGCTGAAGGATGGGAGATCAGGCCAGTAGACCTGCTTGGTTTTGGGTGGGTTTTTTTTTAAATTTTGCATCGCTACTTAACTGGCTATATTCCTTGAATTTAGCTTTTAAGGTAAAGTAATCCAGGTAGACATACCCGGATAACCTGGAAAAACTAACTAGTGATATTCAGACAAACACGGATAACTTTGTTCAAGATTTTCAGCGGAATTTTTATCCCACTGAGTATCCTTGATGCCTTACCTGACTAACTTCATGTGGATAAGTAATCCGTTTTACACTCTATAAGAGAATAAGCACATGTACTTAACGTAAAAAAAAAAAAAAAAGAGTAGGAAAGGATTGAAAAATCTGTCTTTTGCTACTTATAAACAGAAAAGCACAGACTCTCTTCTTTTCTCAGTTTCAGTTCGATCAAATTAAAAGTGTGTCCCTACAGTCCTCAGTGCATTTCTGGCTGGAAATTAGGATGTGATTTCTCTGTTTAATCTCATGTGACTTGCAGAAAACATCCGATGACTGCCAAGCTGTTCTTGCACAATTACTAAGCGACTGGACCCCTGGAGAGCTGACGGCGGCTGGAGTGGTTGCATAGCTGACCAGGAATTTAGTAGGATTCTTGGACAGAAGGTGGATGGAGCCTGTGCTACCCAAACCAAATTAAAATCCCCTCACTATTCTGAATAAAATTGCAACCATTGTTCTGATTATTCCTTATAACTCAACTTGCCTAATAACAATAAAATGTAATCATCTATCCTGTTTAGCAAACGGGAAATAAAATTAAACAAAAGTTATCTAAAAATGCCCTCTCTCAAAACAAAAGACTTCTTTTACTTTACCTACACTCAAGACTTATCTCTTTTCCGGAACCAGGTATTTACAACACCTCACTAGGTAGAGGACTTCTCTGAAGTATTTTCTTATTTTTTTCCTCAGCCCCAAAACAAAGAAGGGCCATCTAGTTTTACTCTGGACTTCAGAGACAGCTATGATGGGTTAATAAATCTCTTTTGTACTCAGTCTGTTGCCTGTTACTGGTTACAGAGATGACTAGTAATGTATCACTTAACTAAGTTGTGAAACAAAAGTCTATCATCCACTAGTTTGAATTTCAACAGTGACTGAGATTAGTTTATTATAATATCCCATCCCCTGAAGAAATAATATCCTCAGTGTAACACCACTGATGCCCAGCCAAGGGCACAGCACTGACTTACTTCCAGCCAGTAGAATTACTTACTTCCTCGCAGAGATATTTAAAGCTAAGAGGCACCGAAAATCTCTTTTTCCCCTCCCATGAAATTGCCAAGGAAAAACCTGAGTTGATCATCATTATCTTTGCTACCCAGCATGAACCAGGGATAGTTGCCTGACTGTTATGTCTTTGAAATGGACATTTGGTTACCCCTTCCCCCTTCCCCAACACACACACACACACACACACACACAGTATTATAAAGTATTTCAACTCCAAGCTTTAGAAAATAAAATTTGCAAGAATCTTGTTCATGTCTGAACTATAACTAAAAATTAAACCTTAGCTAGGCAGAGGGAGAAGCAATTTCATAAACTTTCCTTAGACACTGGTAAGAAGTAACAGACTTCAGTGATGGATATTGTTGGAGAGCTATCTTACAATACATTTCCATTTTGCTAATTATAATAATTTGGATGCATACAGTCCCTTTCAATCAAACATGATTGCTTTATACCAGATGGTGTGTTGCAATCATCTTCAAAGTGAATGTCACATTACCTTTGCAGTGCAGGGGCTGCTGCATGGTGTGACCTGCGCTTAGCATGAACTACTGAACTCTTGAAATCAGGCCATTTTGTATCCGTAGATCTATAAGGATTACTTACTGAGTCTGAATCTAGCCCTTGCTGATCAGATGCTTCCCTCTGTTTTGGAACAGGAACCTGGTGTTTGCAGCATGCTTTCTTATGTAGTAATGCTCTGTTGGGTGATTGAAGGAACTTGACCTTGTGACTCAGGTCATAAGAAGCAGGCTGTCCTCGCAGCACAAAGCTAAGTCATGCCTTACTACTCCTTAATCTTTCAGAATCAATATTCCACTTAAGATTGCTAAAATTAATTACACATTTGCAAAATACACAGCAAAATTTGCAAGGATTTGCAGCTCTAGTAATCTGCCTAGGAAGATTTTATGGGTTTAGCTGAAATGACTGGAAATATGGAAATTTATTTAAATAGTACTTTCATGCTATTTATTATTATGTAGACAAAGGTGAGTGTGGTCCAATGCACTCACTAATTATTAACTGCGCCTGATGCCTCAAAGAATTAAATTCCAATGTTTTCCATAGCTTAAAATGTAAATTCTAATATTGATGATCTAGAGATTGTTTGAATTACCGTATATAATACAAAAGCACCCTAATGAGGGCCCTGAACAGTCACCAATACGGGTGCCTTTTAACTTTGCAGCTTTGTCACTACAAAACGTTTCCTTTTCTGAGCAGGAGAAAGTGGTAAATTACAACCATTCCCTGTCATTACACTTTTTAATATTCATTTTCTTAAATCAAGATTTTAGCATATTAAATTAGGGATGATCGTTTTCAGCAGGACGGTATATAAATACCTGCAGTCCACTCCGATAAAATGATGGCGATATCCACAACAAATCATTCCTAGATACAAACTTGTCTGGATTTTACAAGCAAACTGCTGTGGGGTTTTACATTTGAGACAGCCCCATATTCCAGTGATTTTTGCACAGATTGAGTGGAAGATTCTACCAGAACACTGATCACATGCAAGACAGTTCCCAAAAGCGTTATGAGAAGAAGTAATACCGATAATGAAGGAGCATATATGAAATACGAGTTGACTGCAGCTCCTCTCATATTCTGATATGTTGGAATGCAGTAAGTTATTTAAATTAAAGATTTATCCTTTTTATGAGGCATTAAAGATATCCATGTACCAACCTGATAAGTTGCATAATGCACAAAACTTTAAACCGAGTTAGTCAAGCTTCAAAATGGTATTTCCCCAGAGCAATGTTTTTTTTTTCTGAACAGATTCAGCTAATTTTGGCTTTTGCATTTCTGCTTGACATAATGGGCTATTTGAGATCGTAATGTGCCTTGATTCCTGGTAAAGAAATGCAGTCGCCTCTAGTGACCCAAGAGTGTTTTCTAGAATTGTAGGTGGGCACAGGAAGGAAGATAAATAATCTAGCCCTGCTCTGTTAGCACAAAGATACTGTAACTACAAACTTTGTTTGTTAGAAATGTGCAAAGCAGTTTGCATACATCTAGTACAGAAATGATAAGTAGGGATAGTGGGACGTGCAAGAGCGTTTGAGGACATACAGTATGTGGGGGTTCTCTCCTTCAAATATGAACAATTTGTAAGGAAAGCTGATATACAAAACTTCTGGACAATTCTTATGTTGGTCTGATGAGCTTCCTAGTAACCAGAAAGAGGTGAAGTAAATGCATTCTGCTTGTAGGGTTAAAAGGGGAAGCAGTGTTGCATTCCTGGTGGATACAGGAGGAACTCAGCTTTTCAGAGAGTGAAGGACAGGAGTTAGTTCACTTTTGTCATAGGCCTTCAAGGGTAGTGAGCTCTTTTCCACAACATCCTACTTTCTTGAGGTTTTCCACCCTTCATAAGTATCTTTTAGGGGGTCATTTTCAAATGAATTTTCACATGTAAATTACTATTTTGTGCACAGGAATAGAGTTTGCTAAAATTGCCCACCTAATGGAGGAAAAGTGCTCCTTTAGGTCATATTCTCATGCAAGTTTACCCTGACTGCATGGATGCATTATTCTGGGGGGGGATGGGGGGTGCTTGAGGTGGAGTTTTCACTTACATGAATATATATGTAAATTTGCAGGGAAATGTATGTGCTCTGGATAGCTGGGGTAACTCATACAGATACTTTTGCAAAGCGAAAGCACACATTTATATTCCATTTGAAAACGGATGTGAGATATGCATATATTTGCTGCATACGTTGTCTGTGATGTTAGAAAGTAACCCTCCCTGAGCATAGCAGGAACCAATGCAAGAATCCCTACGCTAGCTAGGTTTTCATGAAATTCATTCTGAGGATGCATGAGATGATGACCCAGTATGGGGGTAATTTTCTAACTGCTACATTTGTGGCACTATCAATTATCTGTGGATTTTACACCGATTTTGAAAGTGAATTTATGCCCAAATTATCTCAGGAAAACTGACTGCACACATATCCACACCTATGGGATTTTTTTCTGGGAAAGCGTCTGTGCATGATTACCAATGGAGGTGATGTTCTATAATGTGCATAGGGAAGAGAATGTTTGCCATTATGATTTCAGAAGGATTTATAAGAAGTTATGCAGGGTGTCCTAAATTACTGTGGCACAGATGAAACAAGGAAAGTTAAAGGCTCTCCTGTTGCAGGGAGGATACAGCCCTACTTGTAAACAGGAAAGCAAGCAGAGAAAGGAAACTGGCAGATATTTGGGAATCAACAGAATATGTGGTTACACTGAAGAAGTCCCATATGCATATGTACAGAGTCCTTGATCCCACAAATGACACCAGCAAGGTTGTGTGTCTTAACCTTATTTTGCCAGTGAACTTCCTGTCTCTCAAAGAAACAAAAGAGCAATCAACTGTTCTTTATATATCTTTGTCCAAATCAGGAAGTCTATGACTGACAAGAAAAAGGTCTGCACCTATTCCATGCCTTGAAGAAGAAAGTGACATCAACAGAACTACAGCTTGGCTTTTATGCATTCCCAATACTATTTGTAAACAGGTTAAAAAAAATCATTAAATAAAAGTTTCCTGGGCTGCTGCAGTCTCTCCCCTGGTGTATCAGCTGTTTAAAGCAGAAAGAAGGGCTGATGTTGCCCATGATTAGGAGGGATCAAATAGAGCTACTGGTTTAGTTTCACTTTATCAGCCCAGCAATGATGGTCTCATAGTCTGGACTCTTGGAGCCAGGTTATATTAGCACTGCAGGGGCAGGCATAAAAGCAAAAATAAGAGAAATAAAGTAAAACAAAACTAAGACAAAGTAAAATAAGGCAAGGGAGGGAAAGGGCAAGCAGCAGAGGGAACTTACAAAGCTCTTGCAGCAGTGTCAAGCTACCACAGCCCCCCTTCTTGGGAGTGATAGAGGCACATCAGAGCATAGAGCACAACAGGGACAGTAGCAAAGGATGTTGGGATAGCCTTTGCTGCTCAGCTGTATGAGAGAGAGTCTAGGAGAGAAAGATGAATCCTGGTAAGCAAGTCCATGACGCCCCATGGAAAAATAGTTTAAAAATAAATGTTTGAACTAGATTGAGTGTTGGGGTTACCAGTGCTAGCCCCCATCACTTGTACAAGGCTGGTTTGATGTGTTTATGTGGCCAGGAAAAGCCCTTGTACTGGGACTCCAGTCTAAGCAGGAATCCAGTCCATGTTTTCTTGCAGGCACCCTGTATGTCTATTGTACAGCTTCAAAAGCATGGGGGCTAGCCTCCTGGCTTTTGTCAGTAATTTGCCTAGTGTATGAGCACTAAAAGGTAAGGTGACTAGCCTCTCCTTCAGGCCGAACAGTAAGGAGCGGTAGAAGAGGTGTGTTAGTGCCGGGCGCACCCGCGTTTGCCGCACGCACATTTCGGATCACTTACCACTCGATACTATATTTAAATAGCATGCAAATGCAAGCTGCGTCCAAGAAGCGTCCGTGAAGCGTTAGGCCCGCGCAATCCATTTTACTGTAAAGAGCGCTATACAGCGCCTATACAGTATCCTGGGTGCGCTGGTACCTGTCATTTCAAATGTCATTTCAAATGACGTTTGAAATGACAGGTACCAGGGGGGATTGCGAGTCCTCTCTCCCCCCCTCCCGAAGCAAGGCGCAGGGCAAAAATTAATACAAAAGTGAATAAAGTGTAATAAAAGTAAACTTACTGTATGTGAATTTTCTTTGAACAGTCCTCTCTCTCTCTCCTCCTCCCGAGGCACGCACCGTGGCTCCCCTGCCTCCCGGGGGCAGCCGGCGGTGAAAGCGGCTTCCAGCAGCCCCCGCCAGCGAAGGTGAATGAATTTGCGCCTGTGCGTGCAATTTGGTCGCTCAAGGTGTGATGCCACAATGTTTGGCGTCACGGCGTGTGACATCGGCATTCGCTAATGCACTGCCTTGAGCGCCCAAATTGCATTCATTCACCTTTGCCGGCGGGGGCTGCTGGAAGCCGCTTTGGCTCCCCTGCCCCAACCGGTGAAGGTGAATGAATGCAAGCCTGTGTGTGCAATTTGGGCGCTCAAGGCAGTGCATTAGCGAATGCCGACGTCACACGCTGTGACGTCAAATGTTGTGATGTCACACCTTGAGCGACCAAATTGCACACACAGGCATACACAGGTGTGCATTCATTCACCGCCGGTGGGGGCTGCTGGAAGCCGCTTTCACCACCGGCTCCCTCCGCCTGGATGAATGCACGCCCGCCGGCGAAGGTGAGTGAATGAATGCACGCCCGCCGGCTCCCGCCTGGATGAATGCACGCCCGCCGGCGCTTACGGGCGTGCATTCATTCACTTACCTTCGCCGGCGGGCGTGCATTCATCCAGGCATACAGGCGTCCATTCATCCACCTTCGCCGGCGGGGGCTGCTGGAAGCCACTTTCGCCGCCGGCTGTCCCCAGGAGGCAGGGGAGCCGCAGTGCGTGCCTCAGGAGGAGGGGAGAGAGGACTGTTCAAAGAAAATTCACATGCAGTAAGTTTACTTTTATTATACTTTATTTACTTTTGTTTTAATGACATGTTGAGCCGATTTTCGCCCTGCGCCTTGCTTCGGGAGGGGGGGGGGATTTTGACCGGAGCCTGCCTATTGCTGTCACACCACACTAACGCCAGGGTAAGGGTCCCGGGGGGGGGGGGGGGGGGGTGAGGGGATCGTTTGCCCATGAAATTTCGTCTCTCTGACCTGACACCACACTAACGGCTTCCAGCAGCCCCCCGCAAGGCGGTAAGTTAGCAGGTTAAATGCGCAGCAAAACTACAGGTTAAAAAGGAGATAATCGGGACGCACATTACTGTACGGGAGGGAATAGCTAATCGCAGCGTTTACATCTCATATACATGCTGTGGGCAGAAAGGGTTACCGGTTGATTTAAAGAAGCGGTAAGGAGGAGTTAAAAGGGATAGTGAATCATGGGTTGGACTTACGCGGCCAAATTGTGAGTTAGAAGCAGGTTAGAAGCAGGGTAACCGCGGCCGCGCTTTACTGTATCGGCCTGCTTGTATTTTAAAATATAAGGAAAATTAAAAAGAAGTGTTTGACACTTCTGCCCTGTCACCTGGAACCCTGAGAGTTGCAATTCCAAGAAAAGTAAAGATTTTTAAAAGTGGCACTATTTTATAGTGACATCAATGGAGCAAGGATTTGTTCTGGGAAAAAAAAGATTTTCCATGTGGGGAATTAAGCACAAGGCAAGACACTTTAACAGAAGGCAGAACTGGTTGTCAGCCGTGACAAGCTTCAAAAGCATTTGTTGTGGAACTAGTCTGTACCCTAAAGGGAACAGTCAGAAACCAGTAACACTGCTGTTACCGAGTTACTGTGTACCTGGGAGATTTGAAAGAAAGAGAGAAAGAAAGAAAAAGAAGACTTGATTCCAGATCTGAGAGAGATTCCTGTGCCATGAAAGTAAAGAAAAGGAGCAACAAAGTAGTTAATAGTAGATGCAACTAAACAGGAACGCGGTAATTGATTTTTGGTTTTTTGTCTGTTCTAATTAGAGGGGTGTGGAATTTTGTTTTGTGTGTCAACTAACTGCTGTTCCCTTGAAATTAAAGAAAGGCTTCCTGATTATTATTTATTTTATTTAGCTAGATAAAACAGTTTTACCAATTCACTGGATACCTGCAGCAGAAAGACTCTTAGCTTATGGAAGATAATTTGGTGCCAGGGAGGTTGTTTTTGTTTTTGATTTGGTATAGTTAGATAGTAGGTAGCCATTCTGGAAGTGAAAACCAACAAAGGACCAGATGCCAGCGACCTCAGAACCTATCACCTGGAGGAGACAGTTGCCGTGCCAGAGACCATCGCATCAGAGATGGCATCATAATGGACTGAGTTTGGATCCCAGATAAGTGTGTGCATACACCTACAAAAGAAAAACACACCTTAGGTCTGGCCAGACTAGCAAATTAGCAGACTAGCAAGCTAGTAGAATCTAATTGAGCTCAATAGGAAAGTAATACATTAGGGGCAGACAACACTGAAAGTGCACAGTAAAAACAAAAGTTAAAAAGAAAAAAAGGATACATTATTTATTTATTTATTTACTTATTTATTTGTAGAGTTTTATATACTGTCATTCAGTGCCGCCATCACAACGGTTTACAAGATTCAAACAGAATACAGATAATTAAACAATGCTGATCGTTGCAAAAATAACAGTGGGAGGGATGACGGGATGGGCGGGGGGAGAAAGGAGGTTAGTAAAGCTATCGAGATTTATTCATCTTATAGGCAGTCTCTTTGTGTTGTTTCTTATAAGTTCATAGTGGTATGGCACTGGTTGATGTTGGTTGCTTACATACCATAAGAAGGAATCTTGCTTTTAAGAAGAGCCTGAAAAAAAAGAAAGAGTACCACAAAGACCTAAATGCTTATAATACAGATCTAAAGGTTAAACACAGAGTAAAGTAAACACAGCAGAATGACCCTTTTGTACACACACAAAAATGCAGTCAAAAAGAAAATAAACTGAGAAGGCTGGCAAGGCTGTGCTTCTCTTCACTGCAATTTGTGTGCAGATAATCAGTGGAGAGTCATACAGAGAGATACAAAAAAATCAGTGATCACTGTTCTTATCAAGTCCACTACCCTGCCCTGTTCTTATCAAGTCCACTACCCTGCCCCAATGAACAGACAGAAAGCAGTACCTCTATCTCTCTGTGGCAGTGACAACCCTGTGACTTCTGCAGTGAATATAAGAAAAAGCTCTCTACAATGCTAACATTTTTCTCCTTATTTTTAAAGCTTTTCTTTGACTCTAAGAGAGCTTCTACAAAGACAATCTTTCTCCACAAATTCCAACAGAGAAAACTGAATTTCTTTGCACATGCTCAAACCTTTCAGTGGAAGGATTTCCGCATCACATGATCCAGATGCCAACTATAGGCAAGTTTTAAGTTGCCTATAGCTGTCATCCTATTTGCCTACTTCTCCCACCTCGGCTCTGGCCTGGCTGCTACTTCACACAGGCATTTGTTGGTTGCTATAGTTACCAGTCTTGCTGCAGCACTTTTCAATGGGCCATAGACTTGAATTGGAAACATAAACAAATGAAACAAAAATGTTTGTTTAAATTCATAAAATTTACAATATTCAGCTGGAGAAGAGTTCATAAGTGGATCTATCTAGCAACCGTCATAAATTTGAAGTATTCTGTTTTTCAGCTGCACCTTTGGGTTACATTGATTCTCTATTGTTTAAATTCATAGGCATCCTCCATTTGTTTTGGGATCCATGAATGAAACAAAAAAATAGTCCCATTTCCTGAATTTTACCCAGTCATTAAAAAGAAAAGTGCACATCCTTACCCACTGAATTTTTCACCTAAAGTTACTAGAGAAAAGTTACTCAGGTAAATTCCCACCTCCTGAATATGAGCCTCAACATTATTGTATGGCAGGATAGGGAAAACAATGTTCCACTTTCAAAAATACCATGAGAGAGGTAGCATTAAAAACCACAGAATTATTGGAGAAGCTGGTGGCTGTTAAGTAATGCAGCCAAAACATAATGAAAAGGTCGATTAACTGAACTTTAAGAGTGAAAAACAATGAAAAGACTGATTGTCCACAGATACTTTCACAAAGGTGAACTATTTCTATTTGATGAACTAACAATGGCATTGTCAGAGGTGACTGTACAATAGTGAGAATACTGTTTAGTTTATTATGTATGATATACTGCTTATAAAGAGAAAAGCCAAGTGATTTAAAACAAGTTAACATATATAATTACTTGATAAATCTTGACACAATGAAGACAAAACTTGATACAAATGTAAAATCACTTAACATACTAATTCACTGTCACAGATGTGAGCCCTTGGGCTGTGGATTGGTTGACACAGCCTAGCAGACATACCTGCTAGGCCCATGCCAACAGCTGCTGGACTCGCTCTTGCTAGGACTGGATCCGGGACTTCACCAGTTTCACTCCTCGCAAGTTGAGCCTTTGGGTTCCAGGGGTCAGCAGAGCCTAGGTGAGAGTCCAGCATGAAGCTGTCAAGACATGGGCAAAGGTCAAGGCTGGCAGTGAGCAATGGAATCAGAATCCAGGCTAAGGTTGAGGCAGACAGAAGTCCAAAGGAGAAGTCAGTGTCCATAGCAGTGGTCAGAACCAGGAGTCAGGCAGAGACAGACAGACATAACAAGACAAGGCACAGGAGATCAAAGCAAGGTGGGAACCAGCAGGGCTAGGCAGCATGGCAAGGTATGGGGAGGCAAGACAAGAACCACAGGCAAGGCAATTATGATAATAGGCAGCGCAAGGAGACAAGGAGCAAGGCAGGCACAGAAACAAGGAGATAAAACACATGGAAAGCAAATACTCTGCAAGACTGCAGGAAGACCTGTTGCTAAGGTGTTGGCCGGTTGCAAAGGACTTCTTTAGATACTCATGAAGGATGTGATGTTATAAGCCAGTGCCACAGGAAATCCCAGCTGGAGGATCTACAAAGGAAGTCCAGAGCTACGGGAAGTTTTAGCCAGGGTCAATGGATCAGCATATAGCCGGAGGCTATGTCAGAGTTATTTCAGAACAGAGGTGAGGGTCATTACATTCCCATAATAAAATCTTGCTACCACTGGTACAAAAAAAATGAAAAATAAAGTATAAAAGTAGGACAAGTTGGAAGCTTTTGGGGGAGTCTGGGGGCAGAGATGAGTTAGTAAAATAACTTATCATGCTAACTGATATTTGGAATTAGTTGACCAAGTTATTCAGCGAACTGTAGATGTGGCAAAGAACAGGTTTAACTTATCCATAACTAGCTATATTCAGAAACTACAGCCAGATAAGAGGCATAAACAAAAAAACAAATGAGTGGGCCTGCTGGCCCGATCCCCGACCTCCCCACCCCAGTACCATGCAAGTGGGTCCTGCTGGGGTAAGCCTCAACACCCCCCTGAGGCCCCTGACATGATTTTGTCAAAATTAAAGAGTTACAACTGATTGTTACTCCTAACCCTGCTCCCTTCTGCTCCACCTCCTGCTTGGGGTAATTGTTTGGGACAAAACACTTACCTCTAGCCATCTTCTCATACCCCTCTCCCCCCAAACCTGCCAACAAAAAACCCTAACCCTCCCAGTTCACCCGGAACACAGGTTAACCCTTTCAACCTCCGGGATCGAGGAATTTTCATTCCATCCTGGCAGCTTTCAACCTTGCTCTGACTGCAATGCTGGTAGTTTATGCCTGTTTTTTCTTCAGGTCACCTAACTGAATATTGCTGGTTTAGGTTAAAATGATCTAGGTACATATACCGGGATAATATTTGAAACCTAAGTGGTGATATTCAAAAACATAGTGAGATAACTTTATTTGAGGATATTCAGTTGGACATTTATCCCCTTAATATCTGTTCTCTGTGTTTTTAAATATTGGCCTCCAGAAATCTAGCTCACAATTTAAAAGACTGTTTTATTACAGTTAGCATACTCTGACATAAGAAGCTTATCTATAACCCCAGGTTTACCAAGTAATTATTCAACCCAATAATTCTAGCAGTTAATAATTAAAGGTCTGACTAAAGGGCTAGCGCTTAGCCAATTTCCTGAATGTAAGATAATTAGGCTCTGACTGAATATCTAATGGTAAGGCATTCCATAGTAAGTGTGCTTGGTAACTGCATGTTGTGCAATGTGTTGACTAGAGATGTGCATTCATTTGAAACGAATGGGTAAAATATAACAAATGACTCCATATTTGTTTCATTCATGGTCCCCAAAATGAATAGAGGTGTCTCACAAATGAAACAAATAATCTTTGTCTCATTCGTTTATATTTACCATTGAAGTCTATGGCCCTGCTCTAAGTAAATAAACAGGTGCAGGTAACTTAGCAACAAACTTTCCTGTGACCTCACAAACTTGTCACAGCCTTGCCAGAGCTGAGTCAGGACAAGTTAGCAAGGAAACCACACAGAAAACATCATTTCTACACAGTGAATCATTTCTAACTAACCTAAAATTACTATCTGCATCAAGTGACACTGACCCTGACTCACTCCCACTGTATACACTGAGCATGTGGAAGAAGTTTTGTATTTCTTCTCTAGCTCTTGGCCAATAAAAATGTAAGTTTAGAGATTATCTCAGAGTTTAGAAAAGCTTATAAAGTTTTGAATTTGACAAATGTATTTGGCTGCTTCTAGTCTTCTCGATGCTGCAGTGGTCTCACTCTTACTGTGTCAGAAAGAGAGGCAGTAGATTGCTGCTGATTTAGATTTTTCACTGAAGAAGGTTCAGGGAGATAGTGTAGAGATTGATGTTGCAGCAGTGCTAGTGATTTTATTCTCTGTCTGGAGGCACTTTAAAGTGATGGAAGATCCATGTTTTGCTCAGTGTAATCACTACAGTAATTTTGTTTTAACGTTTGCTTGTATTATGTATGTTTTATTATGTAAAATGCCTTTAACTTGTTGTACAAGAGGTATATAAAGTCAAATAAATCATAATAATATCAATTGAGAGAAGAAAGTGGAGAATCTGACAAATGCTGGTAAGCAGTATCACCTGGAGAAACAGCACCTACTAGCACTGGCATCCGGGGAAGGTGGCAGTATTAGCCTGGGGACCCTTTCTGCCAGTCAAAGTAAAATCCAGGTAAAAAGGTTTGAAAAGGATCCCACGAACCTAGCACAAGTCAGTTTGCAGGTTAGTAGGCCCCAGCTATGCATCTGAAGTGGCAATCCATCACAGAGGAAATGGGATAGTGTTCCTTAGCACTGTCCTAGGGCAAGATGCAGGCAGCCTGTAAAGTCATAATGAGCAGCATCAAGGAAATAATTGTCCTTAGTGACCAGTGTTACAATCCTGGCTGCTAGGCAGCCTCCCCACCAGCAGAGGTCCTCACACAGCCATGCTTACTTCTGGCCTAGCCACATCTTTAATGCTTCCATAACTCTGCAAAGCCAGCCCTGTTTAGCCCTGCTTCTCTTACAACTCATTGCCTCTTCATTGAGTCACCCTGGCTATTTGCATTGGCCTACCTTATCTTGTTACATCTTGCCTTGTTTTCCTGCTGCATGTCCTTCTTGGTCTTCTGCTTGCTTTGTGGCCTTCTTGGCCTTCTGCCTTGCCTTGTGACCTTCTGCCTTGCCTTGTGGTCTCCGAGCCTTCTAGTACTTTCTTGCCCTGCCTTGGCCTTTTTGGGCCTTCTGTATTCCATGTCCTGTTTAGTCCTCTCCAGTCCTTGCCTCATCTGTCTAGTCCTCCCTGTGGCTCCAGTTTTTAGCAGACCTTCTGTTTCTCCAGTCCCAGTCCTTGCCCTTGTCTCCCATCCCAGCCTGTTTTTCCGATTCTAGCCCTGGCTTCCAGTTCCAGCTTGTATCTGGTTCCTATATCATTGCCTGTCCCTGTATTGTTTCCAATGCTTGTTCTACCCCAGTTACAGCCTAAGTCCTGTTGGCCTAAACCTAAGGGCTTAAACTGTGGGGGAGGTGGCTGATTAGGCAGAACATCTGATATAGAGGTGCAGGAAAATAGCAGGTTATTTGCATGGAAGTGTGAAGGTGGGGCAGCTTCATCATGAGAGGAAGGAAGAATTTGGGAAGCCTCATAAGCATCTAATTCAAGATGTTGGCACCCTCTGCAATTCCATGTATATTATGCTGCAGAGGTCAATGGAGTAGCAGACACTTCTTCATGATCTATCTTTGAGGCATTATGTTTGGGTAGTGACCAGCCTGGAACACAAGTACCTGGTAGATCCCCTATATTAAATCTATTTCTTGTATCTCACTCCCAGGAATAAGCAATGGCTTTCCCAAGTCTACCTTTTCAGGCACTTCCCTCTCCCCAGAGGGCTCAAACTTTACAGTAAGTTTTTTTGTAACTGAGGGTAAAGTGATTTGTCCAAGGTCACAAGTAGTGGCAGTGGGATTTGAACTCTGGTTTCCTTCAGTTGCAGCTCATTGCTCTAACTACTAGGCTACTCCTTGACCTCATCCTTGGGTAACAGAAACCATACCTTGATTGTGCACTGAGTGAAAAAAATACTTCTTATAATTTGTTTTAAATCTGTTGGGTGCTACTTTGATGCAGTGCCCCTTGTTTTAGCATTATTTGAAGGAGTAACTCTTGCCTATTCACCCATTCCCCACTCATGATTTATAAATCTCAATCACATCCCCTCCCAGTACTCTCATTTCCAAACTAAAGAAACCTAATCTGCTTAGCCTTTCTCCATAAGGGAGCTTTTCCATCCCCTTTATCATTTTTCTTGACCTCCCCTGTACCTTTTCTATATGTGTGCTGTCTTTTTATGAGATGGGTTGATCAGAACACAATACTTGAGGTATGGTCACACCATGGCACTATGTGCAGAGAGGAAAAGCAATTTTCAAACTCTGTTTTACCCATTTCATTGTCTTTGAAAATTCTTCTTAAATATTGTCCCTACATAATACTTAAGAAACATACTAAATTAGGAAAAATATATCTACTGAACTGTTACCACTGAGAGAGGGTCTATCTGCTAATTAATTCCAACTTGATTCACTTTCAGCACAGTCCATGGACCACACAAAGATTCACTGGGAAAATCACTCAGGTCTTGTCTCGTGGCTCTTGGGATATGGATGGAGTCACAAAACTCGGAGACTGATGCACTGATATGGTTCAGACTGGCACCCCTACCCCAGAGTGCACTGAAAAAGGAAGCCACCTGAGGCATTGCATCACTTCTGTGCTCTTGCGAGAGCTCAAATCAATGTGTGCGTTTGGAGGGCAGGGGGAAGGTTGGAGCCGCCTCTGCTACTGCTTGTACCTGGTGTACCAGAATCCTGCAGCAATTCTGCAAAGAAGATGGAACTCTACAGGATTTTGTTGGTCTTCCTACAGCTATGGAATCACAGGAGATCAGGGGCACTGCTCAATGTCAGATTCTAGAACCCTTCACGGTCATTAACTGCTATGCAATATGACAGGGGTGGCCAACTCCAGTTCTCAAGAGCTAAACAGGCCTGGTTTTCAGAATATCTATGAAATAGACTTGAATGCATTGCCTCTTTTGTATACAAATATATCTCATGCCTATTCATTGTGAATATCCTGAAAATCAGGCCTCTTTATGGCTCTTACGGACTGGAAATGGCCACTCCTGCAATAGCAGAACTGAAAAGCTAAAGTAAAAACATGGTGGCAATGTTTTATCCTATTATTAGAGACTAGAAGAGGTATTAACCTAAATTTAAAATCGATAGTTAATCTACATTTTCACTGGTGTAAATTAACCTTGCAATATAGGGAGGATAACTTTGAAACATGGGCGCGTGCCCATATACGTGTGTATATGGTGTGGCGATGATGGCACCCCTGGTGGCAGGTCCTCAGCGGTGACTTCAGGCTCGGGGCTAATTATCAAGGACTGCTTCCACAAAGTCCTTTATAGCAGATCCCTTCCTGAAGTTTCTCCAGCGAGACAAGAGTAGAGGATAACCACAAGGCAAGGAGGCTATGGGTCAGACCCACTTGTGAGGGAAGGCCTTCCTACAACTAGGCCCCTGAGACCAAACTTCCTTCATTCTCCACTAGAGTAAGGGTCACCTCCCTGGCAGCCCTTTAAGATAACATATTACATTCAGGCAGAAGCTTCTTATGTATTGAAGTTTATTAATTAAACCAAACTCCACAGAAAGGAAAAACACTCAACATAAACAGTATTACCAGACCTGCATTACCAAGCAGTAACTGGGAGCTTGCGGGTTTGACACCCTTTAAGCCCTGATTCACTAATCCCCAAAACATCAAGCTTCTCACTCTGAGTTTCTAGTATACGTTCCCCTGCACAACATGTGGGCAAAGTAGGTTTTTCCCCCAGTACATTCTACTTCCCCCAAGCATAACATAGTACTGAAACCTCCCCCACTGCAGGAACCTCTCCTTAGGCCAGCTGCCAGGTCCTAATTACTAGAGATATGAATCGTGTCATCGATCGCCTTAACGATCGATTTTGGCTGGGGGGGGAGGGAATCGGATCGTCGCGGTTTTAGGTTTGTAAATATCGTTTAAATCGTGTTTTAGTGTGCCGGGAAAACTGGCACACTAAAACAACCCTAAAACCCACCCCGACCCTTTAAAATAAATCCCCCACCCTCCCGAACCCCCCCAAAATGCCTTAAATTACCTGGGGTCCAGAGGGGGGGGTCCCGGTGTGATCTTTTACTCTCGGGCCTCCGGTGCGTTGTAGAAATGGCACCGGCGCTACCTTTGCCCTGTCATATGACAGGGCAAAGGTAGCTCCGGCGCCATTTTGTTTTTTGTCCCCCGACGTCAGGAGCGTAGGAGATCCAGCGGGGGTCCGGAACAACCTCCTGCAGTCGAATCGTGTTGCCGTAAGCCGGCGCCATTTTGCACAAAATGGCCCCGGCCGTACGGCAACACGATTTGACTGCAGGAGGTCGTTCCCGGACCCCCGCTGGACCCCCAGGGACTTTTGGCCAGCTTGGGGGGGGGGGGCTCCTGACCCCCACAAGACTGCAGGAGGTCGTTCCGGACCCCCGCTGGACTTTTGGCAAGTCTTGTGGGGGTCAGGAGGCCCCCCCAAGCTGGCCAAAAGTCCCTGGGGGTCCAGTGGGGGTCCGGGAATGATCTTCTGCGCTCTTGATGTCGGGGGACAGGAACCGAAATAGCGCCGGCGCCATTAACGCAGACATGGCCCGAGAGTGGAAGATCACCTATGGCAACTTCTATACGCGCATATTTTCATATCTAACTTAAAAAATATACATATGAAGATTTTCCCTGTGTAATTTACATGCATTGACACCCCCTGTTAAGTCTGGAGGTTTTCTAAAACGTGTGCTGCAACTAAATTCCAAGTTTTACCAATTACTCTACCAGTTTACTCAGCTTACCTGCAGGTCATCGGGACCCTTGTGGCTCTTCAGCCTCAACTCCCCCCACTTCGCCCAGACCCGCACCCAGTCCATATTTCACTGTCACCATCTCCAGACATTGGTGTAAATATATGCGAGTAAGCTGCCACATTTACATGCATAAAATGCTTAAAAAATAGCAACTTAATCGCTTAAATTCTGGCCTTGCCCTGGAACGCCCCTGGCCTGCCCCATTGTTTGCAGGTGCAAATGTACTCCTGTACCCTTACTTGCACGTGCATGTTGGAGGTTTCTATAGTAGCACACATGTGAGTATATACCATTTACACGTGGATGTGCTGCTTTTTATGCACACAGCACTTTTAAAATTCCCCTTTTAGCATGTATTAATGCATTAAAATTTTACACCACATGGCCCACTTGTTGCAAAGAGTTAATCCATTGTCTATTCATAACTAATTAACAAGAAGGTATTAGTCAATGCTCCCTCTGCAGCTGGATTTAGACAAAGCTAAGAGTCTACAAGAAAAGTAGTCCTTATACAGAATAGTGCTGTTCAATAGTCAATTACATTTTTAATTAGCGATGTAACACATCTTAATTGCTAAGAGGGAGTAGCATGTTAGCCTGTCAAATGGGGTTGGGTGCAGATGCTATTTTGAAAGGTTAACGTGTGTTTAAAGATGTCAGCTTCTAGGAGTAGCAGAAAAAGAACACTCTTTCCACACGTGTTAGTCTCTGAACGCAGCATTTTCACCAACTATGTTGCTGGGTTTTCTTTCCACCACTTTTACAATTTAAATGCAAAACAATAAATAAATGTTTGAGAGTCAAATGGGACATTTTTTGCCACCAATGGCAATTTGTGAGGAAAAATGGTGGTCATTGCAAAAAAATATAAGCCTTGTGCAAAAGTACATGCTAGTCATATGAAAATGAAGGATTTCTAGATGCTTTCTCCATGCAAGCTGTGAGTGCAGAGATGGGCTCCCTTTTCCAGTGATTGTTTTAAAACTTTTAGGAGACATTTGCCTGCTTTGACTTTGGATCTGTGAAAAATCATCTTCCCCTGAGAATGCTTATTCCTAATGCTTGTTTTAGAGTAAGCTGTGTCTATGTAGAGAAAATGCCTTCTTTTATTTTAGAGAAAATTAAATCAGCAAAAAGGAAATGAACTAAATCCAGCTGTCAATTAAAACAAATACGATCATTAAGACCTACATTTTTGTTGTGATTTAATTCCTGAGCAGATAGCAGACTTTAAAATCCGTGAAATGTAGCCCAGTTTAGTCCCTCCCTCATAAATCAAGGCATCTCTGAGCTAATCGAAATCCTGCAGCTAGGACAGGGATACACATAATGGGAAGACAGTGTGGGCAGTGGCGTGGAGCACTTTAAACCAGGCAGTAAGGTCAAAAGAAAGTGTGTTCAGGCTTCTTAACTGCCGGATGCACTTGTCAAAATGTAAATTTTCTAGCTCAGAAGGGGTGGGAGGGGTCTCTGTGGGCAATATAGGTTGATAGACCCTAGGATGGTGAACCAGTTCCTCCTCTTCACCCATACAGTCATTTTCAATCCTTTGCTTCCTGTCCATCCATCACCATTTCTTGTAATCATAATAACTTCAGAGATAAGTTCTGAAGGGCTTCACTTCAGCTTTAATTATTTAGGTGTAACCCCATCCCTGGGTGCGGACCACCACCCGATAAGGCCATAAAAATACTTTTTTACTCTTCAGGGCTGGTACCTTCCCAGGCTAGCTTGGCACAGTCTCTTCTCTTCAGGGCCTGGATGTCTTTGTTGAGTGGAGGGTGGGTGAGGGGGGGAGGTTACTGCCAAGGCCCCGAGTGCAAAGGGTGGCCCTGCGTGTCCTTTGTTCTTGTCCCTGGGAAACGGGGTAGTCATGAGTCCCAATGAGTGCTGAAGGTGCCAAATAAAGTCAATGGAGGCATTGTGCTAGTGTCCAAATAAATATGTACTATTTCAAATGAGTGAAAATGGCGCAGCACTGATCCACGGCCCCTTAGAATATGTTATTTACAGTCTCCTCCTCAATCTGTGCAGGAATATCGGTTGCTAGAGCCAGGGCAACTTCTACCCTCCAGTGCTTGGAAAAATAGAGTCCCCGGGTGGGCAGAGTGTCCTTTAGATGACCAGGAATACTCCTCCAGCTGGCAAAGATACGATGTTTCTGTCTCTGCACAGAGAGAGAAACTCTTTCTCTCCCCAGGGATTTAAGGCACCGGATGGGTGTCTTCAAAGATGTTAGGCTTTGCCTTTACTAGGGGTGTGCATTCGGATTGACCGCATTAGTAAAACGCAACTCATATTTTTTTTTTACTTAAAAAATTGATTCGACATAAACGATCGGATTTCCCACATATCGAACATAGATATGTTCGATATGTGGGAAATCGCGATTGTTGAGCCAAAATAAAAATATAAACCCCCTCACCCTCCTTAATCCCCCCCCGACTTACCACAACTCCCTGGTGATGGAGCGAGGAGTGAGGACGCCATTTCTGCAATCCTTGGCGAGAAGCATGTGACGTCGGCGGCACGTCGAGTGACGCCGGCGTCACGTGATTCCCGGCTCGTTCGCGCCGGACGGCGCGTTCGGCCCAAAAAGAACTTTTGGCCAGCTTTTGGCCAGCTTGGGGGGGCCAGCTTGGGGGGGCCTCCTGACCCCCCCGCGAACTTGCCGGGAATCACGTGACGTCGGCGTCACGTGATTCCCGGCTCGTTCGCGCCGGACGGCTCGTTCGGCCCAAAAAGAACTTTTGGCCAGCTTGGGGGGGTCAGGAGGCCCCCCCAAGCTGGCCAAAAGTTCTTTTTGGGCTGAACGAGCCGTCCGGCGCGAACGAGCCGGGAATCACGTGACGCCGCGTCACTCGACGTGCCACCGACGTCACATGCTTCTCGCCAAGGATTGCAGAAATGACGTCCTCACTCCTCGCTCGATCACCAGGGAGTTGTGGTAAGTCTGGGGGGGGGATTAAGGAGGGTGAGGGGGTTTAAATTTTTTTTTGCACATATGTACATATACCCAACTCATTGGATTTTTTTTATGTCCATATTGGCCGCAAGTGGGACCCCCTTTCGGACATAAAAAATATGAACATAAAATTTTGCTCTGCACATCCCTAGCCTTTACTCACAGTTAGTTGATTTCTCCAGTTTCTTTATTGATAATGCAGTCCTTTTTTATCTTTTCTGTGGTTGATCCCTAATGGGAGGCATCCCCTTAAGCAGGCCTTTCTGTGCAGTCAGGAAGGAAGGGCAGTCAGTAAGGGTGTGCATTCGGTCCCTACATATTGGCAATCTGCAACAGATGTGCCAATATTCGTTGTATACGTGGGGAAGTGAAACGTATCACGATTCCCCACGAATACAACAAATTTTCGCCGAATTATTCGGCCAGCAATTTAAACAACCCCCCCCCCATCCTCCTGATCCCCCAAGACTTATCAAAACTCTCTGGTGGTACAGCGGGGGGTCCGGGATCCATCCCCTGCATTCTCACACCCTCGGTACCAGTGCAAAATGGCGCCGGATAGCCTTTTACCTACTATGTCACAGGGGCTACCGGTGCCATTGGTCAGCCCCTGTCACATGGCCATCGACGCCATCTTGTGTTCCTACCATGTGACAGGGGCTGACCAATGGTACAGGTAGCCCCTGTGACATAGTATGGGCAAGGCTATGGGCGCCATTTTGATTCCTGGCACCCGAAGGCACGAGTGCAGGAGATCGCTTCCGGACCCCTGCTGGACACCCAGGGACATTTGGCCAGCTTGGGGGGGCCTCCTGACCCCCACAAAACTTGCCAAAAGTCCAGTGAGGGTCTGGGAGCGACTTCCTGCAATCGGGCCATTTTGCCAGTACTCAAAATGGTGCCGGCGCTACCTTTGCCCTCACTATGTCACAGAGGCTGATGGTCGGCCCCTGTGACATACTGAGGGCAAAGGCTAGCGCCGGCACCATTTTGAGTACTGGCAGCCTCTAGCCTTTGCCCTCACTATGTCACCAACCATCGGCCCCTGTGACATAGTGAGGGCAAAGGTAGCTCCGGCACCATTTTGAATACTGGCAAAATGGCCCGATTGCAGGAGGTCGCTCCCGGACCCCCGCTGGACTTTTTGCAAGTCTTGTGGGGGTCAGGAGGGCCCCCAAGCTGGACAAAAGTCCCTGGGGGTCCAGCGGGGGTCCGGGAGCAACCTCCTGCACTCGTGCCGTCGGGTACCAGGAATCAAAATGGCCCTGATAGCCTTGCCCTTACTATGTCACAGGGGCTACCGGTACCATAGGTCAGCCCCTGTCACATGGTAGGAGCACAAGATGGCGCCGATGGCCATGTGACAATGGCTGACCACCTGCACCGGTCGCAGTTACAATATTTCAATTTTTTTCCATTACTGGGATGTCTTAATCGCATTCATACACTTTGCGATATCACTGGCATATCAATTACACTGTATTCAGGACTATATTTATTTTATACTAGCTGTATCCGGCCACACATTGCTGTGGCTCAGTCTGGTTAAATGGAAAAGAAAGAAAAGAGAAAGCACACGTTTTGAATATGTTTAATTTCACAATACTTGTGGGTATACAATATTTTTTGTTATTCCATTGTCTGTGCAGATATAGAGATTGTCTGGTATGCCGACTCTAGAACATGCAACATATAATTGTCCATGTGAGAAGCAATCTGTGTCTAGATGTAAACAGCATAATTCTAGAAATAAAAAAGAATAAAAAAAGAAAAAAACATAAACTATACTCACTAAATGAACGGTATGGTAAACGATACAGCTCAATTCCAACGCAATGTCACATGAAATAAATGAAAATGAAAATAAGTAGTTTTTCTGGTTTCAGTTTACTGTTAAATGTAATATGTTGTTGTATTTGTAAACCGGAGTGAAGGCTGCTAGCTATACCTCGGTATAAAAAAAACCCTCTTAAATAAATAAATAAAATAAATTGAAATCTATGAAAATTTAATTTAACAATACAATCGGAAAAATTGAAATGGAATCGTAAAATATGTAGTCCAAGCCGTTAAGCCCGTTAAAATGAGTGAGATTTTTGTTCCCTCTCCTCCTCCATCTTTGCTCTGCTCCGCTCCTCCCCCCTCCCAGCACCACGAAGAGCCAGAGGCGGCGGCGGTGGTAGGAGCTGCAGCGGTGGCCAAGGGGGATCTCGTGAGGCGTAATGGTCCTGCCATCTCAACTCCCTCCCCTCTTCCGCGGTGGCAGAAGAACAGGCTCAGACCCCTTTCACTCTATCCTTATAGGCCCCAACTCCTTTGCTCTGCCATTCCCCTCTACACTGAACCCCTTCCACTGTAACCTATACGTGGAGAGCTGGGGGGGGGGGTAGAGAATCTCTCCCTCATACAGCCCCCTACATAGGCTTCCTCTCTCTCTCTCTCTTACACATATACTCTCCCTCTGTCCCTCACACATGCACATTTGCACATTCAATCCCTCTCACACACACACACACAGTCCCTCACGTAGTCTCCCTCTCTCTCTCTCTGGCACTCACACTCGCCTTCAGCGCACATTACCACACTTCTCTCTCACACAGTTAAAACGGGCGGGATTTTTGTCCCCTCCCCACCTAAGTCTTTGCTCTGCACTCACAAGAGCTTGCAAAGTTCCCACGCCAGTTGTGTCTGGGAGAGTGAGGAAAACAGTCCCGCCCCCCCCCCCCCTCGCAAAGGGCAGGCGGCAGGCACCAGAACAGATTTGGGACATGTTGCCTAGCTTACTTTGCTCTTTCTAGGAGACCTGTGCCTTTAAGAAATCTGATCGGGGGCTTGAGAGGGAGGAGGGAGCAGGGCTCTGGCTTTCACTTTCATCACAGTGCTTTGCTGGGAGTGGGGGCGGAGTGATGCCCATGTAAACTCTTCCCGTGGCGGCTGAGACCCACGTGCAGGTTGATAGCACTGCCTTCCCCCTCCCCCCCCACAGTTGCAGGATATTTACTTGGCTTCTCCTTATCTGTGGGACTCAGGGGGTGGGGGAAGAGGATGAGCTGTTCTCTGTTCAGCTCTTTGCGCTTTGGCTGCTGCAGGCTACAGCTGCTTGTGATCTCTTCACAGCTGCTTTCTACTGCATTTGCTCTGCTCCGGCCATCCCAACTCTTTCCCCTCCTTCCCTGGCAGTGGACGGACTGGCTTGGCGACTCTTCTACCCTTTCCTCCTCCTGTGTGTAACTGTCCGTCAGTCCCTACTCCCTCCCCCCTTCCCCAGTGGGGGAAAAATGGGCTGAGCCATTTCTCGGAGTGGCAACTCGTCTGCCCTTTCCTCCTCTGTGGACACCCAGCACATAGCTCAGGTGTCCACAGAGCTCAATGGTCCGCACATGCGCGGTAGAGCTGCTCTCTACTGCGCATTTGCGGGCAGTTGGTCAGAGCCCATTTATATTGTAGATAGCGTATGTTGCTTATACGTCCAACAGATAGTGCTGTTTTTCCAAAAAAGCATGTTTTTACCTGTCACAGGTGTGACATCTATATAATATAGGTATATAAAAACACGGGCATATTTGAATGCAACGTTGTGTCAAAATTTCAAAGCAAACAGTGAAGAACTTTCAGAGATTTAAGATTTTGAACAAATGAACATTTACATGTTTATTTATATAGATTTATTGTTATAAAAGTAAACGCGCACATTTTCCCATTAGAAAGAATAGGCTTCTTTTCTTTCACTGTCTTTCACCATCACAAATAAATAAACTCGCATGAGGAAGTTCTCAACTCAACCGCACCTTTAGCTACAGCTCAAAGAATATTGTTCTATCAACTGTGGCATACTTGAAGGGTGGGGATCCTTCATTTTCATTTTTTCTTGTTTTCTATTTTTCCTGGGAATTTCTCAGAGCTTATTAATATGATAAGAATAAAAACAGGAGAAAATCAGTTGAAAAAATGACTCGTTATTTTTATGGGTAAATATCAGAAGCCAGGACAATAAAACAATATTAAGCAGATTCTCCCACCCACCCACCTAGCAGTATCCCCACCCCTACCCTCATCCTCTGCCTTGGATGTTCCTCTCACCGCTCCCCACCACAGAAAATCCCCCTCTCCCCCCTCCCCCTGCCCCGCACTGCAACACCATGCATCATTACTGGTGGTGACGCCAAGCTTTGCCTCTTTTCTTGGGCAGCATGCTTACTGAGGCTCCCTCGCTCTGCAGCACTACACTTCTGCTTTTGTGCATGGCCAGGAAACTTTCTGGAAAGTGCTTCTGGTGGACATGGCCCACTTCTAATGCATTAACACTATTTTGGCTGCTTGGGAGGTGAGGAGGCAGGGCTTGAAGCAAAGCATAGGCTTTGGCCCATACTGGCTTCCAGCGGCTGGAGTCCTTGAAATGCTGCATTTGCTGCTCCAGAATAGCTTTTTAATCAGCCTAAACCTAGGGAAGTCCATATTCAAAGCCATTTAGATGGATAACATAATAGTTGACTTAGCCAGCTATGTTCAGCCTTTATCCAGCTAAATTCTAGCCTGCTAATAAGTTAGGGGGCTAGAATTTAGCCAGATAAGTTAGGGGCAGTAACGGAGAGGAGCTAAGTTAGCTGGCTAAGATAATCAGCCAACTCCAATATTCAGAGTTAGCAGGATGACTTAGCCATCTGTTTGAGTCAAAGAGCTTTCCTAAATTTGGCAGCTATATTCAATAGTGTGACAGCACTGTTGAATAGGCCTCCAAAATTAGCCGGATAAGTTTATCTGGCTAATTTTGCTATACAGCTTGTCTGAATATAGACCTCAGGGTGAATATCGGTTTAAACTGAATGTCACCTTTGGAAAAATCCTGGAATTTATGGGTGGAAATTGGTTTAAACTGAAAACATAGGACCATATTGATGGGTCAGTTTGGCCAAAACATATGCTGTGAACACTTCTGTTTTTGTTGAAATCCATTTTATCTTTCCACTCCAGATCCACAGTAAACGATAATAATTGTTAATTGGAAAAGCCAAATAATACTAATAAATACCTTGTTCGAACTGGGGCCCAAGTATCCAAAGACATAAAACATCTCGCCAAGGTGAACAGCGAGTCCTGTAGGACGGTTAAGTCCTGAACTGATGACCTAGCACATTCTGACCTCCTCCTGGTTTTCCCTCCCTGTCCTGTGAAGGAGAGATTTAGTCTGCTTCCTTTCAGCAGTGCCTGTTGGAGCCCTTCATTAGTGACACCAGATAATTGTTACTGGTAATTAAGTGGTGTGAGTCACCCTGCTTTAATCTCATTTCAGCTCCTGGAGGGGGTCTGTTCAAGTTTGCATAAGAGGAGGATTAATTTAAGAGTCCACAGAGTTTCAGCTGATTGTGAGGCCATTAGGTCAGCACAAAATCTCAGTTCACTTTTCCTCAAATGACTGTTTTTATTATAATTGTTGTTTTGGAAGCCGATTAGATTTTTGGACAGGTGGGCTAGAACAACATTTAAATAAATGAATTAATAAAAGGGACTCATTCAAGATTTTTATAGTAATTCTCTTCTGAATTTGCTGTTACAGACATTTGCAGTTACAGACATTTTGGGGGCAATTTTGCAGTTAGAGACATTATGGGGGCAATTTTCAAAGGGTAGAACAATGTTTTATGTACAGAAGTGGTACATATAGACATGTATGTCATGTTTGCTTTGAGGTTTACCTGGACTGAGAGGAGGCATTCCTGGGAGAGGAGTTGGGGGGAGGGTTTGGATTTACATACCTACCCTATGAAATTCAACCGTATGTGTGTACATTTTGTGAAAAACAAAAGGAAAGTGGGTAATCGCAGTATGAAATAAAGGGCCTGAAAAAGGAGGTGGCCATTTTCAGGAAAGTTACACGTACACCAAATTGGCAGATGCAACTTGTGTGGGGTAGATTTGGTGGGATCATTTTCACATGTAAATTAACTTTGAATCTTGATGTATTTTCTGCATGCACTTGCAGTATAAGTTATGTGGGCTATTTGAAAATTACCCCCTAAATGTGTTGGGTGATGGACAGAAAACTTGACCACAGCATAGAAGAGCTCAGTACAAATGTTGTTTCATTGCTGCATCCAACATAAAACAGCTTTCATGCAATATTTATCAATGGATCAGCTGATTGTCAGCAGTAAGATTATGAACTGTCCAATTATGTTGTAAGAAGGGATACCTTACAAGCAGTCATAGAAACATAAAGTAATACCGGGATGGCAGAAAAAGACCATACGGCCTGTGTAATCTGTTCAGGTCTACAATCTCAAGGTCAATATCAGAGAACCCTGCTCGATGGATGGCAGCTGCGAAAGATCCTTGGCAATGTGGGCAGGAATAGCGACAATGGGTCTTTTCTGCCCTCATCTTCTTTATTACTTTGTTGCATAGACACAGGGTGTCATAGGTCCTAGAGACAGTGGAGCAGGAATGACTCTTTCATCGCTTTCTTACACAGAGGATCTTGGAAGGTTTCATACTTGGAACATATTGATAGCTAGGGATGTGAATCGTTTTAGGACGATTAAAATTATCGTCCGATAATTTTAATATCGTCTTAAACCATTATGGAACACAATACAATAGAGATTCTAACGATTTATCGTTATAAATCGTTAGAATCGTGAGCCGGCACACTAAAACCCCCTAAAACCCACCCCCGACCCTTTAAATTAAATCCCCCACCCTCCCGAACCCCCCCCCCAAATGACTTAAATAACCTGCGGGTCCAGCGGCGGTCCGGAACGGCAGCGGTCCGGAACGGGCTCCTGCTACTGAATCTTGTTGTCTTCGGCCGGCACCATTTTCCAAAATGGCGCCGAAAAATGGCGGCGGCCATAGACGAACACGATTGGACGGCAGGAGGTCCTTCCGGACCCCCGCTGGACTTTTGGCAAGTCTTGTGGGGGTCAGAAGGCCCCCCCCAAGCTGGCCAAAAGTTCCTGGAGGTCCAGCGGGGGTCAGGGAGCGATTTCCCGCCGCGAATCGTTTTCGTACGGAAAATGGCGCCGGCAGGAGATCGACTGCAGGAGGTCATTCAGCGAGGGTTCCGGTGCCTCGCTGAACGACCTCCTGCAGTCGATCTCCTGCCGGCGCCATTTTCCGTACGAAAACGATTCGCGGCGGGAAATCGCTCCCTGACCCCCGCTGGACCTCCAGGAACTTTTGGCCAGCTTGGGGGGGGCCTCCTGACCCCCACAAGACTTGCCAAAAGTCCAGCGGGGGTCCGGAAGGACCTCCTGCCGTCCAATCGTGTTCGTCTATGGCCGCCGCCATTTTTCGGCGCCATTTTGGAAAATGGCGCCGGCCGAAGACAACAAGATTCAGTAGCAGGAGCCCGTTCCGGACCGCTGCCGTTCCGGACCGCCGCTGGACCCGCAGGTTATTTAAGTCATTTGGGGGGGGGTTCGGGAGGGTGGGGGATTTAATTTAAAGGGTCGGGGGTGGGTTTTAGGGGGTTTTAATGTGCCGGTTTTGCGATTTTACGTTTTTTCGATTTTTTACGATTTTTCACGATTTTTTCACGATATTTTACCCCCCCAAACGGCAACAATACGATTCCCTCCCCCTCCCAGCCGAAATCGATCGTTAAGACGATCGAGGACACGATTCACATCTCTATTGATAGCTGCTCAGGGGGTTTTCTAGGGCACTTGCAGGCTCTCAGTGCAGATGACAGTACTGTAGTCCTTTCTCTACAGAGATTTACAGTGATGTAAAGCATTTGTGAATTGTAACATTCCTGGATACAGGATGGCAATTATGATGTCTCTTCTAGCTTCCCTCTTGAGTGGTGAAGTTAAAGATTGTTTATGTATTTAAACTTATTTGTATACCGCTTATACAATGAGTTTTAGGTCTAAGCCATACCTCTCTTGGGAACAGGATTATTAGCAAGATCTCCTCTAGCTTCCCTCCTCAGTGAGGAGACCTGAAATTCATTCTGTCCCAGAATTAGAGGTCCTCCAGAAAGAATCTCTTAGGGAACAGAGATAGCATGTCTTGACCCCTCTTCAGTGAGCAGTCCTGAAGAGCATTCTCATATAGACTCTTAGAGATCTTCAGGACAGGATCTTGCAGGGAGCAGAGGTAGCATGTCTCTATGGATTTTGATTTTTTTAGATTCAGCAAGCAGTCCTGAAGAACACTCTCAAACAGACTCCCAGGGATACTCAGGATGGGATCTTGCAGGGAGCAGAGGCAATATGTCTCTTGAATCCCGCCTGCAGTCTGAGACTGTGATTGCCAGATACTGACAGAAAGGAAAGCATTTTTCTGAAAGGTGTATGCATTGCATGAACACTTCTGCAGTCTTTACTGGTATGGATTCTTCTATATCACAAAATGCAAACAGAATTGCTTCCATTTTATTTTTATTTTATTAAATGATTTATAATTCGCCTTTTCCTTCATTCAAGGCAGAGTAGATAGGAGCATGCATAATAAAAAACATGCATCATATAATAAACAGATGACAATAAAACAAATGTGGCATAAACATGAGAAGATAATCATAAAATAATGATAATCTTAAGAAATTGACGTAGTTCCTCCTTAATTAGGGGATCTTCAGCATCTGGCTTGAGGCTGAACCCAAAAAGTGTTTAACTCAAGCCTTAGGACCACAGGTCAGAAAAGAGAGTTTATCTTCCCTGTGACACTTCTCCTAAGAATGTCCTTAAGAGTTACTAATAAAACAGAAAATTTCATTATGCCAGTCTATAAATCCATGACATCATATTTTGAGTACTATGCAGTTCTGGCTACTCCCTCTCAAAAAAGGTAAAATATACCTGGTAACAGTGCATAGAAGGGAAATAAAGATGATTAGGGGCAAAGGACAACTTCCATATAAGGTGAAACCCCAAATCCTAGGACTCCAGCTCGGAAAAATTACAACTTAAGGAAGATATGACAGAAAAATATGTGACAGAAGGGTGGCAGCTGATAAAAATGTCGAGTATAAGCCTTCACTCAGCACAGAGTCAACTCAGGGGGAAGGATGTGTGGCAGCAAATAGTACAACCAGGTTCAGAAAGGATGGTGCAGATTTATAGAAGGAAGGTAAATCAATCAGGGATGGCAGTCTGGGTTGAGTGGATCCCTCAGCCATGACTGCTAGAAGCCAGTAGGGTACACCAAGTGATGGACCATTCTACACAAGATATTTTTTATACTCTTCTTCCATGTGCCTGCTGCTTGCTGCTGTCAGAGATGGATACTTCTTCCCTCCATGGCAGGTTAGCAGTTCTCAGAACCTAACTTTAGTTCATGTCAATAGAATGGTAATACAGTTCCCTGTTTTCCATAGAGTTTAACAAATGCTGACACGTGATAATGTTTAGTAGAAGCAGGAATCTGATAAAACAAAAACATAGAAAAGCAACCTTTCTAGTCTGCAGGCAGGAATGTGCTTCAAGAGTGACAAGGTGTTAATAAATGATTAAAATAGTAGTAGTAGTAAATAAGCAAAGATTTCCAAAAGCCAAGGGCAATGCAAATCTAGTACAGGCTTCCAGAGTCTTCACACACATAACCGAGCTGAGGAAACGGTCACTGGTACAAGGGAGAATCTGGAGAACAAGCTGAATACTTAATACAGATGGGTTATTACTTTGTTTTTCAATTGTCATCGCCTGGATTTTGGTAAATATTTGCTCAAGAAAGTATCATGGATTTTGTGGCATTTTAGATGGAGACATGTTTTGACCCTTTTCCTTATTTTTTAATGTTGATTTGAACATTCTAGGGAGGGGCATTTTGTCCTCATTTTGCTCACTTGTCCCTATGGCCAACTTCTGACTGTCTGAGGTTTCGAATTCTGCTTCATAAACTCATTTCTAAAAGGTTTATCCATCCATGAAAAAAGTTACATCTTTTATTTCGGTTAAAATACATATCATTGTATTTACAGTAAATATCAAATACTGAGGCTGATATTCAGCGCTACCTGGCTGGATAATCCACTTATCTGGTTAAGTGGATAGCCAGATATCTAGTGGGAAGATTGGGGCAACACTACTTATCCAGTTAACTTTGGCAGATAAGTGCCAATAGTTGAACTTATCCAGTTAATTGGATAAGTTAGACCTGCAATAGAACAGATCTAACTGATAGGATCATTCATCATTTGCGTGAATGCAATTTTTTTGGAAGGGCAGGATTTAGTTAAATGAGGGGAAATAATGGCCATAACACAATTTGTGATAAATCTTTTGAGAGAGAGATTATCTAAAAAGCCCTCATAGTAGTGAAGTATTTATTTCTCTATAGGAGGGCCATCTAATAGGTCGAGGAGAGGTGTTAATGGCATTTTAGTATTTAGGGGCCAGTTTTGCATGTAGAGTGAGATGTACGAAAAGCACAGTTCACCTTGGTGAAGATTTGACATCATTTGGAGTGAGGAAAGTCTCACAAATATGACATTTTGTACTATGTTATCTCACCCTAGCTTGATGGACCTTTTTTCCTTAACATGGGCATTATCAATGCATTAACAACTCATTTTGATGAATCTAGGGGTTAGTCAGATATAACTTATCTGGCTGAGTAGTGCCAAAGAGAGGGATATTTAGCAGCATATCATGCTGTTGAATATCTCATGTAAATTAGCCACGTAAATCTAATTCGGCTAATTTACCTAAATGTTTATTTCTGAATATTTACCTCAAGGAGTAAGAACATATCAAGTTGCTTAAAGAGCAAACAGAGGATTTCTCCTTGCATCTGTGAACTGAAAAGTATTCTGAATCCCCTTCTTTGAAATGACCACAGAGCCAAATAAATAACTCATCACTAGTTTTGGAAAGATTTACAAAACTAAGGGGTAGATTTTCAAATAGCGCGAATTGGCCTACTTTTGCTGGCGCATCAGGCGCAAGCAAAAGTAAGCTGGATTTTAGTAGATACGCGCGGAGCCGCGCGTATCTGCTAAAAAACCTGGATCGGCGCGCGCAAGGCTATTGATTTTGTATAGCCGGCGCGCGCCGAGCCGCTCAGCCTACCCCTGTTCCCTCTGAGGCAGCTCCGAAATCGGAGCGGCCTCGGAGGGAATCCTCTAACGCCCTCCCTTCACCTTCCCCTCCCTTCCTCTACCTAACCCACCCGCCCGGCCCTGTCTAAACCCCCCCCCTTCCCTTTGTTGGGGGATTTATGCCTCCCGGAGGGAGAAGTAAATCCCCGCACGCCAGCGGGCCTCTTGCGTGCCGGGACGCGACCTGGGGGCGGGTCCGGAGGGTGCGGCCACGCCCCCGGACCGCCCCGGGCCGTAGCCACGCCCCTGTACCCGCCCCCAAAACGCTGCCGACACGCCCCGAAAACGCCGCTGCGCTCGGTCCCGCCCCCGACACGCCCCCTCCGAAAACCCCGGGACTTACGCGAGTCCCGGGGCTCTGCGCACGCCAGTAGGCCTATGTAAAATAGGCTCACCGGCGCGCAGGGCCCTGCTTGCCTAAATCCGCCCGGATTTGGGCGGATTTAGGCGAGCAGGGCTCTGAAAATCCGCCCCCAAGGGTGTCATTTTCCAAAGCGATCTCACGCGAAAAGGGACTTTTCATGTGCGATCACTAAATGGGGGTAGAGTCGGGGCGGCATCAAGGCCGGAACAGGAGGAGTCGGGGCGGCACCGGGGCGGATGCTGCGAAGACATCGTAGACAGCGAAAAGGTAAGAACCCATTTTGCTGCCAATTCCACGCCCAATAGCGCCACCTTTCATGATGGCGCTATTGGGTGCGAAAGCCGGCAGCGATCGCACCGCAGAGGTGTGATCGCTGCTGGCTTTCGCAGGCCCGCTCGCCCCCCAGTCCCCCTCTACCTCGCGATTCAAAGAGCCTGGTGGTATTAGAGAATTCAGGCCTAAGATAGCATTTGTTTGATCATAGTTACCTGTTCCTCAATTGGCAGAATACAATGAACTCATTCAGCCCAGTATCTTTACTCATCTAAGATTCCCATCAGCAGATCTGTGTAGTTCAATGTCCACTGCCTCAATGAACAAAGCTCACAGGTAAGAGCTCAGTGTGTATTTGAGTTATGAAGAATTTCCCAGGCAAGAAATATACGTTAAATTGTACTCACCTACGAGCCGATACATTACAGTGCGCTCCGTCGCCATTGGACGCGTGTTTTCCCTTACCCCTTATTCAGTAAGGGGCGGAAAACGTGCGTCCAAGTCGCCGAACCTAATAGCACCCTCAACAAGCAAATGTATGTTGATGGCCCTATTAGGTATTCCCGCGCGATTCAGTAAGTAAAATGTGCAGCCAAGCCGCACATTTTATTTAAAGAAATTAGTGCCTACCCAAAGGTAGGTGCTAATTTCTGCCGGCACCGGGAAAGTGCACAGAAAAGCAGTAAAAACTGCTTTTCTGTGTACCCCCGACTTAATATCATGGCGATATTGTCGGAGGTTCCGAAGGGTAAAAAAAGTAAAAAAAAAAGAAAAAAAATTTTAAATGGGCCGCCGGCTGTTAGGTCGAAAACCGGATGCTCAATTTTGCCGGCGTCCGGTTTCCAAGCCCGTGGCTGTCAGCGGGCTCGAGAACCGACGCCGGCAAAATTGAGCATCGGCTGTCAAACCTGCTGACAGCTGCTGCTCCAGGCCAAAAGGAGGTGCTAGGGACGCGCTAGTGTCCCTAGCGCCTCCTTTTGCCCGTTTCTACCACCGGGCCTCATTTAAATACTGAATCGTGCGCACAGGCGCGTGGTCTGTGCGCACGCCGGGAGACCGGGCATTCGCCCGCTCTCCCGCAGACTTTACTGAATTGGCCCGCTAGAAATTTGTAGCATGGCAGCACGTATAGTTTTACTACCTAGCCTGGTATTAACAATTTGAAAGAAATATCAAACATCTGTCAGTGAAATTATAAAGTTTTGAGCATTATATGTTTCATTATAAATGCTGAAATTGATGTTCGTGTTGGGGAATTGAAAGAAAATGTTGAGAAATCGATTGGAATTTGTAGGATACATAAATGCTGTGGAATCATATTGAGATATATACATGGTTTTCGCATATGTGGTAAGTGGATAGATCATTTGGGGAGAGAGTAGAGAGTTTTGGAATATTGAAGTACAAATAGTTGTTTGTATTTTCAGAATGAGAATGAAGGAAGCTCGGTTTATGAGTATTCGGGTTAGTCCCTGAGTAGCCCTTAGCGAAAGGGTGAAACGTAGATATCTTTGTTGGACTAGGACAAGAAAGTAATACCTGAAGAACAAGAATAAAAGAATAATAAAAGAATATAGAGAAGAGTTTTCAGAGAATAGTGATCAAGTGAAGATAACACACAGAGCTACATCTATGCATAGAAAAAAGAAAGATGAAGAAATATTGTTGATAGAGAAAGTAAAATGTATTAATGTTATTGAGTCAAAATTAAAGTGCAGTATAACATGTTTTTAATTGTATGAATGGAGTATGTTTGAGATAGATAGTTTTTAATTGTTTAGATAGGTTGCTGGATGTTTGATATAATAAATGTATGTTAAAATTTATATCAAATAGTGGTTTCTCTTTATGTACAGAGTAAAGTGAAATTATAAAGACAGACATGGGCTGGAACAAACCCTGGACTCACAAAAGAGCACAGCAAGAAAGATATCTGTGCAGATGTAAATTTTCTAGATACTTTCCTTCCATTTTACAGAGTGGTTTCACATAAAAATACCCAGCTGTATATGGATTTCTCTGTATGGCACTGATAGCGAATTCTCGCTAGAGGATTTATAAGGACCTTGCCATTCTTTTATCAATAAGTTACTCTTAGTCTATAGATCCATGCGGGGACATTATGAAATATTTAGTATATCATTTGCAAAACCTTCACAGCATTTCTCCCTCAGAGCAGGTCTCCCATGAGCACCTGTAGAATATCAGGGTTGGAAAGGAGAGGTGGACTCTGCCCGAAGTGCTCCTGCATACTACAAGCAGAGATCCTACAAACGTGAGAGAGGAAGGAAGAGCGAGGAAGCACAAAGTGCAGGAGAACAGTGCCACTCTTGTGCTGGACATGAATCGGACGTAGTGGACAGAATACAAATCAGATTGCTCTTTAGTTATTAGCTCTGCAGTAATGCAGTGATTTCAAACAAGATTTATAATCATGAAGCAGGGATAGTACCTGGATTTTTCAGGATTAGACAATCTAATTTCACTTATGTGACCAGATGCTTCCTACTGCTCCTAAGCTTATTTTCTCAGGCAGCACAGCAGATAAGAAAAAAAAAAAAGCCATCATTCACATGGTAACTTATTTTTAGCCCCACAAAAGATATCAAAAAGACAGGGTAAAAGAAGCATCACTTTTTGATCATGGTTTCCCTCCAAGTTCCTTTTATTCATCAAAACTGACCTCATATTCAGTTATTTTATTTATCAAATTCTTACATTCCACAAATTCCATGATTATGATCAATGTGGATTACATCATCATAGACATTAAAAACAGTCAAATCTAACAAGGAGCATAAGACTTATTCTGTTAAAAATCAATAAAATCTGGGACATCAGTCCATACAACAGTAAGAGGGTAATTTCCAAAAGGATTTACATGCATAAAACTGGTTTTACACTTTACCCATGTAAGTGGGATTTTGAAAACTGCTACAATATACTGTAAACCATTGAATTGTTCATAGATTTTACATGTGTAAGTGCGGCACCAACAATAGTAACATCAATTTTTGAAGGAAGCATGAGAGCCAAAGTGGCATCAAGAATGGCATTAACATCCTAAGGCACCAAGAAAAGGGTGCCAGGAAAAACCCCAAAGCAGCACAGTAGCATAAAAACTCCAAGGAACCATGTAAGGTGCGAAGCAGCCACTTGCAGTGTCAAGAACACACCAAGGTGTAGAGTCTGGGGTATGGCAGCAAGGCAGAGTGACAGAAAGACTCTTAAGGTGAAGACTCTGGGTACAGTAGCAATGCTGAGTGGAAAACAGATCCCTAAGGTGTAGGATAACGAGTATAGCAGCAAGGCAGTTTTTTGTCTGCACCTTACTATTTCTACTTTATGGCCTCTTTATTTTTATTTGGTGAGGGTCTATCTGGGTTCTGCATTTATGACCGAGATGAGGTAGTCTGCTAGCTTGGAAAATGCCCTGTACCTCTTGGGTTGAAGGTTTTACTAGATTTGGCAGAGGCTGGTGATCCATGATTGAAGGGGCTCCAAGGTTGCTAAAAATGAAAGGAATTACATCTGTTGGATACTGAAATGCCTGCAGAAAGTGCTGGGGATTTGATTGTTGTGTCGAGGTGCTCCAAGGGGACCCGACCCCCCAGACTTTGTTGCACTCAATAATTTATCATGTGGCCCCAGTGCAGAAAAAGTTTGCCCATCCCTGGCATGGGAGATGTCTGTCTTCTGTTGAAGCATTTGCCACTTGTCAGATTTATTACAGGAGAAATATCTATCATCATTTTTCTGATATAAGATTTTATTACATTCCCTGGGTGTAATTTTGTGTTCCTTGTGAAATTTCCTTTCCGATAGTAGCTTTTGTCACAATCAAAAAATAACAATAGTCTCTTATAAATGTGGTTTTCCTAGTAATTTATGAGGTTTGTCTTATTAAAAAGCTCTTCCCACATTATATGAACACAATCTCTTCCCTTTATTGATTTTCTGGTGTTACATTATTCCTACTGAAACCTGTCCCACATTCAGAACATGCAAAAGGCCTCCCCTGTGCATGTTATTTTTATTGTGCCTGCATTTCTTCCTTCTGACTGACTGAAGGGTTTGCTATAGTTTGTATATATATATTTTTTAAAACTTTTTATGTATGAAATGTTAATTATAACACATGAAGAAATTCAGTTAGAAATCTATCCTTCCTACTGTTGTGAACAATGAGTAATTTACAAAGCATGGATGTCACACTGACAACACAAGTATTTCCTCTGATACTGATTATTTGGACTCTGATAGAAGGAGTGAATATAAGGGAATTCTTTGATACAACAGAAATCATCAAGAGAAGGCTAAAAACATTAAAATATGTAAAGTACTCATGGGGACTAGAAATACAGCAAACTGGAAAAGACAGGCCTTCAGAACTCAGTCTGGGAAAGGAAAAAAATTGTCATGGATGGACTTTACAGCGACCCAGTCTGTCCTATTTATTTATGTTTTTGTCCATCCTCTGACTTTGATCTTTTTGGAACCATAATTGATCTTAAGATTTGATGAAATGGAGGGTTGAATTAGTGTACAATTATCCTCCCTAGAACTGATACCTCAAACACACGCACTCTGCGTGACCTAATTAGATGCGCTACTATTTCTGGCACTCTTCCGATGGCCATCCTCTGGGGTTCAGAGGAATTGCACAGTTCTTCTTCTATGAATTTCAGTCATAGAAGTCTACTTAATAAAATATGTTAATGCTAATGCAAGTGTTAACATGGCTTAATGCTTATTATTGCTCGTTATGTGTTAACACTTGTGCTATTTAGCACACTTTATCATGTTAGTCCACATTAATGTTAATATACTCTTAATACAGCCTAATGTAACAGTTATTCAAATGAGCTGCATAGAATGCAAATGTATGCTAAACAGTTCATGAACAATTAATGTGGATTAGTGCAAATTACATTTAGCACAGTAATTTGTTCTAACTCGCTGGGGCTGCCAAACTTAACTATCGGCTCGATCCAGTAAGGCCGCGGTAAAAACAGTGAGGTAGTGTCAGGCGCACCCTTCCTCCCCGCACGCACAGTTCTCTTCACTAACTCCCCGATACTCTCCTCTAATCGCATGCAAATGCATGCCGCGGCTGTGAAGCGTTAGGGAAGGGTTATGCCCGCGCAACCCATTTTACTGTATAGGCGCTGTAACAGCGCCTATACAGTAACCTGGGTGCGCTGGTACCTGTCATTTCAAATGACATTTGAAATGACAGGCACCAGGAAGTGTAAAAAAGTTTAAAAAGTGTAAAAAACAAAAAACCTGTGTGTTATATAAAAAATAAAACAATTTTAAATACCTGTCGGAGGGCCGTGGGTCCAGGCGGCCGGTGGGCGGCGGGCAGCCATCAGCGGCATCCGGTAGTCCCTTCTCCCTTCCTCCCTCCCTCCCCTGCCTGGATGAGCGCCAAAATCGCACGGGCGGGTCGGCAGCGGGGGGGGGGGGGGGGCGGCAGCAGGATCCGGGAGCGGCGGGTAGGCAGCAGCGGGGTCCGGGGGGTCTGGGGCAGCGGCAGCGGGGGGGGGGGGGGGCGGCAGCGGGGGGGCGGCAGCAGGATCCGGGAGCGGCGGGTAGGCAGCAGCGGGGTCCGGGGGTGGCAGCGAGATCCGGGGAGCCAGCAGCGGCAGCATGTTCGATCGCGCAGGCAGGTAGGTGGCAAAGTAAAGATGGCCGCCTGCACGGGAAAATCGTGCAATTGGCCGCTGAAGACGTGACGTCACACCCCGTGACGCCAAACGTCGTGACGTCACGTCTTCAGCGGCCAATTGCACGATTTTCCCGTGCAGGCAGCCATCTTTACTTTGCCACCTACCTGCCTGCGCGATCGAACATGCTGCCGCTGCTGGCTCCCCGGATCTCGCTGCCACCCCCGGACCCCGCTGCTGCCTACCCGCCGCTCCCGGATCCTGCTGCCGCCCCCCCCGCTGCCAACCCGCCCGTGCGATTTTGGCGCTCATCCAGGCAGGGGAGGGAGGGAGGAAGGGAGAAGGGACTACTGGATGCCGCTGATGGCTGCCCGCCGCCCACCGGCCGCCTGGACCCACGGCCCTCCGACAGGTATTTAAAATTGTTTTATTTTTTTATATAACACACAGGTTTTTTGTTTTTTACACTTTTTTACACTTACCATAGCAGGCCCGAGCCTTGCTACTTTTTCGTTTGTTTTTTTTTGCCCTGGTCCCGTCCGGTCTCCTGCAGCCCCGTCCAGTCCGGACGGGGCTGCAGGAGACCGGACGGGACCAGGGCGGGTAAGCAATGTTTTTACCCTACACTACACTACACTAACTCCTACTAGGGGGAGGCGGTAAACTAGCAGGTTAAGGCCGCGGCAGAACAGCGGGTTACGGAGGAGATAATATCAGCGCCCGTTACAGTATCGCAGGGGAATAGCTAATTCCTTCATTATACAGCTTTTTCGTTCATTTACATGCCGGGTGCGGAAAGGGTTATGCGTCTGTTTTCAGAAGCGATACGGACGCGTGAAACTGGACACTGTATCGCCGAACTGCCTTGCGCGCCCGAATTGTGCGCTACGAGCACGTTACAGACGGGCAATCCTCGAGCGGACGATACTGGATCGAGCTGTATATCTTTTAAGTTTTTGGAGTAAGCTTGGTAAACTAACATGACAAACCCTAACTGAGCAATGAAGGGCCACTAAAGCTGGATACCTCCCTCCAACCCACCAACATAATTGAAGTGCCATGGCAGCCCCCTCTCAGTCCTCCAAAATCAATGTTAAAGTGAGCTCAGCATTCCAGTGACCCCCTCGAGAGCTTCTGTGAGGACTCTGAGGCCCCATTGTCCTCCCCCGTTTAGTCCTCTCCTTGAACTACTCCATCTGAAGCTCTAGAATGGAAGAAGAGGCAGGTCCTTCTGCCCCACTTGATCCAATTGCTAAAACACCAATGGATAACCTCATGTGCTCCTTTGTCCTATTGAAAGTGTTATGGTTATTGGTATTTGGGTGGATCCTTGGACACTGTGGCAGCTGACCACGCCCACTGGGGGCAGTCCTGTGAGGGACCACAGTGTCAGGCTAGACTCTGGATACACAAACACAGATTGAATCTTTATTTAAACAGTTTTGGAAACCACCAGAGGTGGCAGTAGTGAGTAGTAGATGTTGAGCCCGACTGTGCGAGTATCCCACAGGATGCTGGAACAGCGGATCCTCTGCTTGGCTGTGCTGTAGTGGAAAGAGACTGATAGTTATGGGTGCACAGTGAGAAACATACAGAGTCCCAGGTAGAATAGGAGAAGCTCTGAGACAGGGAGAGCAGGCCCTCGAGGAGCAAGTACTTGATCCCTTAGAGTAGAGAGACTCAGTGATATTGTACTCACACAGCGGTTCCACTAGATGAGAGGTCTGGCACTGGAACAGAGGGCAGGCCCTCGAGGAGCGAGTGCCTGGTTCCAGGGAAGCAGTACTGTGGAATAGATGGTAGTTGTACTCACAGATGGAAACTGTTAGTGAAGTCTTCCAAGTAGAAAGGGTTGTAGATGCAGGCAGCGACTCAGGGAACATGGGCCCTCGAGGAGCGAGTACCGGTTTCCTGATAGCACCTGAAAGAAGCAGAAGAGGCCCCCGAGGAGCGGGTACCCCATTAGTAATAAGAGTTCCAGATAACGCTGGAATGGCAGAGTAGCTTTGGTAAGGAGAGCGAATCCCATCCATAGAATTCAGGTTGCTAACTCGATTAGCTAGCAAAAGTGGTAAGCTTAAATATCGGGCAGCGTGACGTCATCTCAGGGGACACCCCTGAGGTTTGCGCCAACAAGGAAATAAAGATGAGGGCGGCGTGCGCGCGCATGCCCTATGGTACCTTGGAGGAGCATGGCGGGAAGCAGCACCAAGGCCGGTCCGGGGACGCCAGAGAGGTCAGCAGACAGACGCCGTGGCAGCCAGTAGTCCGAGGTGAGCGGGAGGAGCCGCAAGAAGAGTGAGGTAGGCGGGGGGAAGCCGTGGCAGACCGACGGTCGCAACAGAAAGTTTATCCTTATAAGGTACAATTATCACTTAATTTAAGGCACCATTGAAATAGGGGTGGTGTATGCATAGGGTATTGCTTGGGACCTACAGCTGACTTTGATCCGAAGGATTTCAAAATCACTTGAGAAGAATTATCATACATACGGAATCTCTGATTAGGCTCCAGTCCCACTTATTGAAACAGGACAAAGGTGTGGGACTCTTTGCTGGATGCTTATGCTCCCAAAAGCCAGAAGTTGGATGGGACAGCATCCTAGGCCATGACAAATCTTCCTGCTCATCTCTATCTGATTAGTGATAGAGGCTGACCTGACTTCTATTGGAGGTTAGAGAAGAATGACTTTAAATTGTTAACTGGGGCAATGGGGACAAATTCAGGCAGTCTATAAAGTGCATGCTAGTAGTGATGCATAGTGGCCTCTTTCTCCCTTAACTCTCCTCATTTCCCTCATCCCTCTTAGAAAGTCTGGGAAATACTGGGGAGCAAGTGGGAGAACCAACAGTTGCTGATCCTCAAACTCCCCTACTGAAACTGCCATGGAGTCAGGGATGGAAAGTACCAGTGGCAGGGATGGAAAGAACCAGTGGACTCCCACTGCTCTGCCTGCTGTCCTTCCAGCAATTTGGCTTCCTGACATACACGGCCACTTCACTTAGGGTCCATACCTGTGCATGCGTGCAGACACTGATGTATACAGACAGACAGTCTCCACAATTGGTGCTCTCGCTTTTGCTTAACATGTCTCAAAATTCTAAGAAAGGCACAGCTAACCACGAGACTGGAAATAATCTGAGTCAGAAAGAATCCCACTGAAATCAGAATCCAAGCCGGTCATAGCTGATGGGTCCAACCCTAAAGTAAACCCATAATGAAGTCTTGAACTATATTGAGTAAATATGAAATAACATAATCAAACTTTTAATGCAACACTGCGTCTTGCTAATAAACTAATTGAGCCTACTTAAAACAAATTTTCTTTTCTATTTCTTGTGTTTAAATCATACTTAGACTTGTGCTGCCAGCTTCAGCCTGAAGGCACAAAGGCTCAGCAGCAATGGGATGGCACAGTGAGCAGCTTCTAATGAGGAAGAATTTGATGGATTACTGCAGTGTAATAAAGGTGAATCAAATGAGATACAACATTAATTAGAAGCCACTGGTGCAGCAAATCCAAGTGACCTAAAGAGGACAATGCTCATACTTTAGCTGTGTGATTTAGAAAAAGGTGCTCCTTGTGCGCTATGGCGAAGCACGGGCTTGGCTGGGGTGTGCACAATCCTGAGAAGAGTTTTCGGTGACCTGAACAGGGTCATCTTATCTTTACACTGGTGTGCTGGATGCTCGGGCAATGGCCACGCTGATATTGGTAGCTACATAGATCGCAAAGCTCAGTGGACAGGCAAGGGAAGGAAGGGGTGCTGGGTATGGTCATCTGCCTGCGATGGTAGAGTACAAAGGAGGAACATGATAAGGAGAGATAGCCATCAGTCACTCTCTGTGCCTAGCACGCAGGACGTATTCTTGGCAGCGTGGACAAGAATAACTGGGCAGACTGGATGAGCCATAAGATCATAAGAACATAAGAGTTGCCATAGTGGGTCAGACCAAAGGCCAATCAAGCCCAATATCCTGTTTCCAATATTGACTAATCCAGGTCACAAGTCCTGACAGGATCCCAAGGGGTAGAGAGATTCCAAGCTGTTTATCCCAGGGATAAGAAGTGGATTTCTGCAGCTCCATCTTAATAATGGTTTGGTTTATGGACTTTTCCTCCAGGAACTTGTCCAGACCTTTTTTAAATGAAGCTGCACTAATAGCTTTTACCACACCCTCTGGCAATGAATTCCAGAGTTTAATTATGCATTGAGTAAAAACATATTTTCTTTTATTAATTTTAAATATACAACTTAGTAAGTTCATTGTATATTCTCTGGTCTTTCTACTTTTTTCAAAAAAGTAAATAGATTTATGTTAACTCGTTTCATTCCACTCATTATTTTATAGACCTCTATCATATCTCCCCTCAGCCATTTCTTCCCCAAGCTGAAGACTCCTAACCTCTTTATCCTTTCCTCATAGGGGATTTTTTCCATCCCCTTTATCATTTTGGTCACCCTTCTCTGTATCTTTCTTGCGATGTGGCGACCGGAGTTGCACACAGTATTCCAAGTGTGATCTTGCGATGGAGCAATACAAAGGCATTATAGTTCCATTTTATTCTCTGTCCCTTTCCTAATAATTCCTAATATTTTGTTTGCTTTTTTGACTGCTGCCACCCACTGAGCCAGAGATTTCATAGTATGGTCCACCATGACTCCCACATCCTTTACCTGGGAAGTAACTCCTAATATGGAACCTAACATCGTGTAACTATATTGTGGGTTACCTTTCCCTATGTGCATCAATTTGCACTTGTACACATTAAATTTCATCTGCCATTTGAATACCCAGTTTTGCAGTCTCTCCAGGTCCTCCTGCAATTTTTCAGTATCCACTAGTGATTTAACAACTCTGAATAATTTTGTATTGTCTGTAAATTTGATTACCTTACTCATTTCCCTTCCCATATCATTTATAAATATTTTAAAAAGTGCCAGTCCAAATACAGACCCCTGCGGCACTGTTTGCCTTTCCTCACTGAGAAAACTGGCCATTTATTTCTCTCTGTTTCCTATCTTTTAACCAGTTTGCAATCCACAATAGGATATTGCCTCCTGTCATTTAAATTTTCTCAGAAGTCTCTCATGGGGGGCTTTGTCAAATGCCTTCTGAAAATCTAAATACACTATATTCACTAGCTAACCATTATTCATATGTTTATTAACCCCCCTAAAAAAAAAGTAGCAGATTGGTGAGGCAAGATTTTCTTTGTGTAAATCTTTGCTAGCAGTGTCTCACTAAACCATGTCTTTCTATATGTTATGTGATTTTGTTCTTCAGAATAGTTTCTACAATGTTTTCTGACACTGACCTCAGACTCACTAATTTCTAACATAGTAACAAAGTAATGATGACAGAAAAAGACCACTGGTCCATCTAGTTTGGCCAGCAAGTTTCTTATGGTGGTAACTGCTGTTCTGTGCAGGTTACTCCCTTGTTTCTGTTAAGGGTGCACCATGCAGTTACCCCCAAGCCTTAGGTTAAGGGTAGAACCTGCCACTCCATGGAGGTTACCACCTGGATCACCCTGGAGCCCTTTTTAAAGATTGGGGTTACATTGACCTCCCTCCCATTATCAGGTACAATAGACAACTTTAATGATAAATTACAAATTACTAGTAATAGATCCATAATTTCATTTTTTTAGCTTGTTTCAGAACTATGAGGTATATACTATCTGGTGATTTAAGAACATAAGAACATAAGAAATTGCCATGCTGGGTCAGACTCTACTCTTTAGTTTGTCATTTTCCAGTTCCATAGTGATTTTTTTTTCAGTTCTTCCAAATCATTGTAAATTTCTGGTACTGCTATCTCCCCAACATTCTCTTCAGGAAACACCAAAGTAAAAAATGCATTTAGTCATTCAGCGATGGCTTTGTCTTCCCTAAATACCCCTTTAACCTCTTGATCATCTAATGTTTGAGTGACTCCCTTATAGGCTTCCTAATTTGGATTTATTTTTAAAAAGATGTTATGAGTTTTTGCCTCTATGGCCAGATTCTTTTCAAATTATCTTTTACCCAGCCATATCAATGTTTTACATCTAATTTGCCAGTGCTTATGTGTTTTCCTATTTTCTTCAGCTGGATCCTTTTTCCAGATTATGAAAAAATTCTTTTGGCTAAAATAGCCTCTTTCACCTCACCTTTTAAAAATGTTGGCCTTCCTTCCACCTTTTTTAGATGGCAACTTTTAAACAGCCATGTGGGCGTACATGTATATGCGTATGCCGGCTCGCACCAAAGAACTTGGCCACGTTATAACATACACACACATATATGCACACTAGGGATGTGAATCGTTTTAGGACGATTAAAATTATCGTCCGATAATTTTAATATCGTCTTAAACCGTTATGGAACACAATACAATAGAGATTCTAACGATTTATCGTTATAAATCGTTAGAATCGTGAGCCGGCACACTAAAACCCCCTAAAACCCACCCCCGACCCTTTAAATTAAATCCCCCACCCTCCCGAACCCCCCCCAAATGAGTTAAATAACCTGCGGGTCCAGCAGCGGTCCGGAACGGCAGCGGTCCGGAACGGGCTCCTGCTCCTCAATCTTGTTGTCTTCAGCCGGCGCCATTTTCCAAAATGGCGGCGAAAAATGGCGGCGGCCATAGACAAACACGATTGGACGGCAGGAGGTCCTTCCGGACCCCCGCTGGACTTTTGGCAAGTCTCGTGGGGGTCAGGAGGCCCCCCACAAGCTGGCCAAAAGTTCCTGGAGGTCCAGCGGGGGTCAGGGAGTGATTTCCCGCCGCGAATCGTTTTCGTACGGAAAATGGCGCCGGCAGGAGATCGACTGCAGGAGGTCATTCAGCGAGGCGCCGGAACCCTCGCTGAACGACCTCCTGCAGTCGATCTCCTGCCGGCGCCATTTTCCGTACGAAAACGATTCGCAGCGGGAAATCGCTCCCTGACCCCCGCTGGACCTCCAGGAACTTTTGGCCAGCTTGTGGGGGGCCTCCTGACCCCCACGAGACTTGCCAAAAGTCCAGCGGGGGTCCGGAAGGACCTCCTGCCGTCCAATCGTGTTCGTCTATGGCCGCCGCCATTTTTCGCCGCCATTTTGGAAAATGGCGCCGGCTGAAGACAACAAGATTGAGGAGCAGGAGCCCGTTCCAGACCGCTGCCGTTCCGGACCGCCGCTGGACCCGCAGGTTATTTAAGTCATTTGGGGGGGGTTCGGGAGGGTGGGGGATTTAATTTAAAGGGTCGGGGGTGGGTTTTAGGGGGTTTTAATGTGCCGGTTTTTCGATTTTTCGATTTTTCGATTTTTCACGATTTTTCACGATTTTTCACGATATTTTACCCCCCCAAACGGCAACAATACGATTCCCTCCCCCTCCCAGCCGAAATCGATCGTTAAGACGATCGAGGACACGATTCACATCCCTAATGCACACATGGTATAAAATAGGCTGTAGGCACGGATGTGTGCACAATTTTATATGGATGCATACATGTGCACACATGTATGCATCCATAGTAGATATGCGTGCTGATGCAATTACCAGTTTCCCCAGTTCATTCCCAGTTCACCCAGGTAAGGGATAGAACTTCCTAACCCGCCTCATTAAATATCCCCTCTTTTACCCTGTTAGTACCAACCCTTAAAGCCCCATGACTAGCCTAGAATTTTTAATTTTATTACTTATATGCCTTCCATAGCAGTAGTAAAGGTACACTGCAGGAGAGCCCAGGGCACTTATGTGAGTACTTAGGCACACATTTCATATTAATGTCCCGGAATGCCCATGTCCTGCCCATGCCCCACTCAGACCATGCCCACACCCCACCCCTTTTTTGCAACTTCTCACTTGTGCACAGACCAGGAGATATGTGCATGCTTGGGCAACTTTTAAAATCTGTGTGCTGGGTGCCAGCTGTACCTACTTGTGTAATTCCAAGTTCTGGCATGTACCAGGCTTTCAAAATTTACCTTTTAATGTGTAGAAATGGTATTTTTAAACAATGACCATGCCTGATCTAAACTTTTAAAATGTATAACTGTACTTTTCATTTTTTTTCCTAACTATATTCCTCATTTGATTCAAGTCTCTCTTTTGAAAGTTTAAAGCTAGAGTTGTAGATTTCCTTAATGGTCTCTCTCCAGTCATTAAGTCAAATTTGATCGTGCTGTGATCACTGCTGCTGAGCGGCGCTGTTGATCTTTCTCTGTCATCAACTACAATGTTACTATTACAATAGCCTAAGTACTTGTTGAGTACGTGCCTCTTCTCGCCCTCGCTCCACTCTCTCTACCTTGGGAGCAACTCCCTTCAGCTCTGACGGACAGTTGCAGCCGTGGCTTCTCCCTGCCTCTTAGTCCCAGTGTCCCCGGGCTGGCTTGACGCTACGGATCCACCATGTTCCCGATGACGTAAGGGCTTGCGCGCATGCTCCAGACTTTGTATCAGCAAGGGCGCGAATCTCGGGGGCATCCCCCCGTAGTGACATCATCCATTTTCACTTTAAAAGGTCTTTGTTTGCTAACCTCTAACGAGTTAGCAAGGAACTCCAACAGGACTTGCTTCGGCAGTCCATGATACTTGCAACAACGATTTGAGTCAGCGAGGGAATCCTTCTCCACTGCTTGGCAAGATTGCAGATAGGAACCGGTACTAGCTCCACGAGGGCCCATGTTCCTAGAATCCTTTACAGACTCTCTTCTACTCTAGAAGCCATTTCATATACAGCTATTGTGAGTTCTTATTACAGACTGTTTATAGGAACCAGTGCTCGCCTACGGCTCCTGTTCCTGAATGTACTGAAGACTCTCTGTGGCATAGAGACCATTGCAGACATCTACTATTGTGAGTGTACCATCTTGTATCCAGTATACCCTGTCTACTCACTACTTCTAGTCTCTCTCTACAGCTCAGCAACACAGAGATTATATTCCAGTATCAGAAGGACTTCAGCTCTGCTGGACACATTGACTCACTACTGCCACCACTGGTGGTCCAGCTTCCAGCCTAATAAAGAACTATTTGTGTTTATTTCATATTCTAGCCTAGCCGGTGGTTCCTCTCGGGATCTCCTCCTGGGGGCGCTGTCATCTGCCATCAGCCCAGGGATTCACCATTTCCTCCAAGTGGTCATTCCTTACACTACTGTCACTCTGTGAGAGCCAACCACAACCGACCACTAACACCGCTTACGGAAGTATTATATAGATAGCTAACTCCTCTTTCTATGGGACTTGCCAGCAGCCTATATATAACAGATTGCTACTCTGTAGTGGAGGCATGATAGATTGCTATCTCAGTAGCAAAGTACAATATATCTATTGTTAGCTCCTCTCCTCAGAAGAATATCATTGAACAGATTGCCAACTCCTCTTCCCTGGGGATCTATAACAGATTGCTACCTCCTTCCCTTAAAGGAGCATCTAACAGCAGTTCGCTAACAGATTACAAACTCTGCCCTCCTGGTGGGGTAAGCACTACAGATAGCTTACTCCTCCCCTCTGGAGGAGCAGATCATGACAGATTGCTAACTCCTCCCCCTTTCAGGAGGAAAGCAGAACAGATTGCTAACTCCGCCCTCCTGGTGGGGTGAGCGATAACAGATTGCTAACTCCTCCCCTCTGGAGGAGGAGAGCGTAACAGTACCCTTTCAGTCTTTCACTTGGTTTGTTCAATTGGTAACCCAAGGTCATATGGCTTCATGTATATATATATTTTTGAAAGATTAAAAATTTCCTCAATGTTTTGGTTTTGAATATACATGGGCAAAGGATCTTCAGCTGACCAACAGATTTCCTTGGAATTGATATTGGAATGGAATTGTAAAAACTCTTTTCTCTTCTGTCACTCAATTTATGTATTTTATAGCACATCGTGTTATGTGGACACCATGGAGACTTCATAAAGCTGGTCTTTTATTTTCACATAATTGTTGGTCTTGTGGTTGACCTAATGCTTCACTATCTCATATGCTTTATTATTACTCCTTAATTCAGTAGTTTTGGATGAAAGTTAGATGTTGTTTATCTGATATCTTATATATATCTCAACAATTGTCTTATAGAATTGTTTTAAAATCTCTTGGTTTAATCCCTCCACTATCATTAGCACAAGCCAGAATATTGGATTTTTTACTTTCCATTGCTATGAAACTAGTACTTTCCAATTAGAAGATTAATACATATCTTAAAGAACATTCATGGTAGCACTCTGTATCTTTATTTTATAAATATGAGAACATTGCAGCTGTTAAATTTCATAGGTTCATAAGTGGGTAGCAATGTGGGATTCCAGTAGATAAGTATTTTGAGTTAACAAATTAGATGTTTTTAGACAAACTATACTGGATGTCATATCTTTATAGAATTTTTTTGTGTGCTATAAAATGTTTTATATTTTAATTTTAACTGTTTCCCATCATATTGAACTGTACCTACTCTTATTTCTCTCTATATAATTTTTGTTGGAATGGTTATATATTTTTTGTTTGTAAACCAAATAAAGAAATAAAGAGATTTGAACTTAAAAAAAACAAACTACAATGTTACTATTGTCCTTTGCATGCCTTATGCTCCAGAAGTTCTCAACTATTGGCTGTACCTAGTATGAAGACTGTCTCCAGGAAACCTGACGCACACCATTTCACAAATGGCTCTGAGTTTGTAGAATAATCTTCCTTTGTCATTACGGAAGCTCCAGGATTACAACATTTTTAGGAAATTATTAAAAACCTGTTTATTTCAGGTAGGGTTAATTAACAATATGCAGAATAATTATTAAAGATTGTAATTTCTTTTATTTGTGTGCTTGTTAGATTGTATATTTTTAAATTATGTAATGTATTATGTGTTGATTTGGAATCCACTTAGAACAATAGGTGGAATACAGTTGTTCTCATAATTTACATATCCCTGGCAGAATTTGTAAGATGTGTAGCATTTTAAGAAAGCATGAATGATCAGACAAAACAAGTCTGTTATTTCATAGAGTTTCAAATTAAACTATTATGCATCAAGGAATAGCCCAATCATTAAACAAACCATGGCAATAATGGAAATAATAAAATGGTTCTCTTCAAACATTTGCATACTCTTAGTTCTTAATATAGTATTTTGCCCCTTTTTTGCATCAAAGACAGCTTGCAGTCTTTATTGATAGATGTGAATGAGGCCATTTCTTTTCTCATGTGGTAAAGGTGCCTATTCCTCTTGGGAAAAAGCCTACAGATCCTGTAAATTCTTTGGTTGTCTAGCATGAACTACAGGTTTGAGTTCTCCCCAAGGTGGCTCAATGATGATGCCAGGAGATTGTAATGGTCACTCCAGAACCTTCACTTTCTTCTGCTGCAGTTACTGAAGGGTAGTCGTGGCCTTTTGTTTCAGATCATTGTCATGTTAGAAAGTCCAAGTGTGCCCCAGGTGCAGCTTCCTGGCTGATGAATGCAAATTCTCCTCCAATATGATGTTGCATTCATCCTGCCATCAATTTTTACTAAATTCCCTGTGATGATGCAGCACAAACCCCTCCAAAACAGCAGAGATCCACCTCCATGCTTTTTCTGATTCGTAAAGTTGAACTACTTTTGCTCACAGATCCTTTGACATTTCTTTTGCTTTCTCCATGCTTCAATAACCACCAAAGTCAGTGCAGCCCTGGATGAAATGCACAAGGGTTTCTCAAGAGCTAAGAAACTCATTGACTATTTAATAGAGATGTGAATCGTGTGCCAGATCGTCTTAATAATCAGGTTCGGCTGGGGGGGGGGGGGGGGGGAATCTGATCGTTAAGATATGTGAATTGGAATCATTTCCGATTCCAATTCACATCGCTAATTTTTTTTTTAGGGAGGCCCGCGCCGCTAAAAAAAACCCCCACCTGACCCTTTAAATCGACCCCCCTTAGCCTCCCCCACCCTCCCGACCCCCCCAAAACCTTTTAACATTACCTGGTGGTCCAGGGGGGCCTCGGGGGATGATTTCCTGTTCCCAGGCATCAGCTGCGCTAAAATAAAATGGCGCCGATGCCCCTTTGCCCTTACCATGTGACAGGGTATCCGTGCCATTGGCCGGCCCCTGTCACATGGTAGGAGCAGTGGATGGCCGGCGCCATCTTTAAAGATGGCGTCGGCCATCTTTACTCATCAGCCCCTAATACTATACTCTATAATAGGGGCTGATGAGTAAAGATGGCCGGCGCCATCTTTAAAGATGGCGCCGGCCATCCAGTGCTCCTACCATGTGACAGGGGCCGGCCAATGGCACGGATACCCTGTCACATGGTAAGGGCAAAGGGGCATCGGCGCCATTTTTTTTTAGCGCAGCTGATCCCTGGAACGGGAAATCGTCCCCCGAGGCCCCCCTGGACCACCAGGTAATGTTGAAAGGTTTTGGGGGGGTCGGGAGGGTGGGGGAGGCTAAGGGGGGTCGATTTAAAGGGTCGGGTGTGTTTTTTTGTATCGGGCCATCGGCGCCATTTTAATTAGTGGCAGCCAAAATGGAGCTGATGGCCCGAGAGCGGGAGATCGCGCTGGGACCCCCCCCATTGGACCACCAGCTAATTTAACATTTTGGGGGGGTTCGGGAGGGTGGGGGAGGGTAAGGAATTGGTTTTAAAGGGTCGGGGTGGGTTTAGGGGTTGCTTTGGTGTGCCGGTTTTCCTGCCCTCCTCCAAATAATTCCCGTGCCCTATTTAACGATTTAGGACGATTTATGACGATAAATCGGGGGCATTGTATTGTATCGTGCACTCTAACGTTTTAGGACGATTTTAAAATTATCTGACGATAATTTTAATCGTTCAAAAACGATTCACATCCCTACTATTTAAGAACATAAGAATAAAAGAAATTGCCATACTGAGTCAGATCAAGGGTCCATCAAGTCCAGCATCCTGTTTCCAACAGAGGCCAATCCAGGCTACAAGTACCTGGCAAGTACACAAACACTAAGTAGATCCCATGTTACTGATGTCAGTAATAGCAGTGGCTATTCCCTAAGGGGTAGATTTTAAAAGGTGTGTGCACGTGTCCATGTGCACGTGCTACCCGGCGCGTGCACATGGACATGCCGATTTTATAAGATGTGCGTGCCAGCGTGCGCATGTTATAAAATCATTGGGCACGCACACATGTGCGCCATATTTTGTGATCTATGTGCGTATGTGCCTGCGGCGCACGCAAGGGGGGGCGGACATTAATGCAAACTTCACATGGCGACGCATCCTGGCCTTCCCTAGCTCCCTCCCAGTTTGCTCCAATTAAGAAGTGGACTGGGAGGGAACTTCCCTACCCTCTACCCTAACCTCCCTTCCCCTTCCCCTCTCCTCCCCAGCTTCTAAATCCACAATTTTTTTTTTTTACCTGTCCTGGGAAAGTGCGCACCTGCAGCCAGCCAGCGCACGGAAAATACTTCTGCTCCAGAGGAGCATTAAGTAGTGAAATAAAAACATTTGGATAGGTAGGTAGGGATTAGAGGTCGGGGTAAAGAGAGGAAAGGGATGGAAGGGATGGAAGGTTAGGCAGGGGGGTAGGGAAGTTCCCTCCCAGTCCACTACTTAATTGGAGCAACTGGAATGGAATTGGGGGAGGCCCGCCTGCATTGCTGCACGTATTTACCGAAAATTCACCCCCCTGCGTGCAGCGCCCACACATGTGAGACGGATTTTAAAATCCAGCTCACATGTGCACGCAGCCATCATGTATGTGCCGGCGCGCGCATGTTATAAAATAGGCGCATCCAATGTGTGCACCAGGAACCATGCACATATGGACAGTCATGTGCTTCTTCTAAAATTGACCCCTAACTGCACTAAGCACATCCTCTTACAACAAAATTCAGAGATTAATTGTGCATTGAGTGAAAAATAATTGTCTCCGTTTAGTTTAAATATGCTACTTGCTAACTTCATGGAGTGCCCCCTAGTCCTATTATCGGAAAGAGTAAATAACCAATTCACATTTACCCATTCTAGATCTCTCATGATTTTAAACACCTCTATCATATCCCCCCTCAGCCGTCTCTTCTCCAAGCTGAACAGACCTCATCTCTTTAGCTTCTTTATACACAGACACATTCAAACAAGGCACAGGTGTGGATACCTACCCTTCATTGCCATCTCTACCTGTGTGTGTCAACTTGAGTGTATATTATCAGCCCAAATATTCAAGGGTATTTAAACTCTTGAATAGGACCATTGTATTATTTCTCTTATTGTTATGGTTTGTTTAATGATTTTGCTATTCTGTGATGCATAATAGTTTTAATTTGAAACACATTAAAAATAAAACACATTTTTTATCTGATCATCTTTTCTTAAAATGCTAGACATCTTACAAATTCTGCCAGTGGTATGTAAACTTATGAGCACAGCTGTATTAGTTATTGTCAATAAATATTCAAAGATGAATTATCACAAGCCACAGAGCATAAAAATAAGCATTCACATCCTATATTTTAGGTTGTTCAAGTTCTCTGATAATTTTCTGACATCAGTTTAACATACTATTTAAAATGCAATGAAATAGGGATTAGGGATGTGCATTCAATTTTTCCCAAAAATCATGACAAATGATTTGATTTTTAGATTTGTTTGTTGCAACCAAATTGAAACATCAGGTCATTCAGAAAATCCCAGCCACGGCAAAGGTCTATGGAGGATCCCATCCCATCTTTTAAAGGTGCCATATGGTCCCATAAAGCCTTCCCATCCCCATGTGCTTAACATTCCTGGTTGTCTAGTACAAACCTCTCTTCCAATCCCCTTCCTAATCTCCATCTGATAAAAAATGGGATTTGTAAATGGGGTGCTGCTGAAGGGTGCTTTATTTTTATTTTATTTCTTATCGGTTCAAGGTGTGGAAGGAGAGAGGGGGGGGGGGGTTCCATTAGACGCTCATGAACTTTTAAAACACGAGGTGTCCTTGTTCTGGGAAATAGTGCATGCTGTTTCCTGAACTGAATACAACAAAAATCTGAACACCATCCCACCTCACCCAAAAAAAGAAAATTCAAGAGGAAATGCGTCGAAAATAAAGGGGCGGGTTTTAAAAGGGTTATGCGCTTACCTGCTCCTGCATGCGCCGAGCCTATTTTGCGTAGGCCCGGCGATACGCGCAAGCCCCGGGACGCGCGTATGTCCTGGGGCTTGAGAAAAGGGGCGGGGAGTGGGCGGAGCGGTCTGGGGGTGGGGTGGGGGCAAGACCAAGGCCTCCGGCACAACAGCTGTGCCGGGGGATCGCGCGTCGGCACTTGGCAGGCACGTGAAACCTACGCCTGCCCAGAGGCAGGCACAACTTTAAAAACAAAGGTCAGGGGTGTTTAGGTAGGGCTAGGGGGTGGCTTAGATAGGGGAAGGGAGGGGAAGGTGGGGGGGGGCAGAAGGAAAGTTCCCTTCGAGGCTGCTCCAATTTCGAAGCGTCCTCGGAGGGAACAGGGAGCTTCCCTTGTGCGTGCTGAGCTTCCCTAGGTCTCGGCACGCACAAGGTGCACAAGTGTGCACCCTCTTGCGTGCGCCAACCCCGGATTTTATAACATGCACGTGGCTGCACCCATGTTATAAAATCAGGCGTAGATTTGTGCGCACTGGGTTGCGCGCACAAATCTACGCCCATGCGTAGGAACGAAAATCTGGCCCATAATGACCCAAATCAAATTGCATCAGTTTTCCTTGTACCCCCTCAAAGGGACTGGGTGGAAGCAATCTTGGCTTTCAGGAGCCTTACACTATAGTGATGCATTGTAGCTGATGTCATATGACAGTGATGCATTGTGGCTGATGATGTCATCCTGAAAAGAGGGGAACCCAAGAGTGAAAGAATCAAAATCACACAAAACAATAAAGGATTTCACTCAAAATACAATATTCGGAGCACAAGTGCACATAGATGAAATCAATCATCTTTAGTACAAACCTCAACTTCCACCCAACATTGCAGTGTTTCGGAGCAAACGTCCTTCTTCAGGACTAAACACTATCCTTGTGTCTCCTTCTTTAAACTGTCCGGTATTCTAAAAGAATGTACTGGAACAAAATTGTAAATTGTAAACCATGCGACTTCACTACATAACCAACATAAGTAATACAACTACTGGACATATAAATCATTATGTACACCATTGAAAGTGAGCTGTTGAAGTCAGGCAGGGAAACCAGCATCTCACTAGCCATTTTTAAAGGACTACAAGGTGCAAAAATGGGCTGTCAATCAAGTGCAGCAGGATGCAAATATATAAACCAAAAAATGTTTTAAAAAATGTTACAAAGTATGCCACGATATCCTATCATTAAGACCATCTGGTTGAATTAAATTTAATTTGAAAATCCAATAACTTTCCCATCAGTTCAGCAAGGCTAAACATGCTCCCATTGTATTCAAACAGGACCCACATTTCAAGAGTTCTTTTGGACTATATTGGAATTTGTCTCTGCTCCACCATGGGGAGGCAACCATTTAGCATTACTGAACCGACAGGAAAGTTATTGGAGTTTCAAATTAAATTCAATTTAACCAGATGGTCTTAATGATAGGATATCGTGGCATACTTTGTAACATTTTTTAAAACATGTTTTGGTTTATATATTACCCCACCAAAAAATTAATTATGTTATGACTTGAGGTAAACTGCAAAATAGCAGATATATTTGTAATTAAAAAGACAACCAAGAGAGAGTGGTATCAGAAAGTTGTAAGTGTATGCAGTCTCATGAGCTCTTGCCCTTACAGGGCTACAGCCCCTCTCTTGGCTCCAACACCAATTATCACGTCATTTACCTACTCTCTGAAGGTTTGTCAATTATTTTTTTGTTTTTAAAGTGCAAAAGTGCCTCCCTAAAATCACCCGTATTTTTCATATAACATACACCATCCAATCATTAAAACATTATTTCATCGCTTCAATCGTGCTTATCTCTTGACTGTGTTTCTTCACTGCTTCACCCAGGTAAATCGCCCGACATTGGCAATGTTTCGGCGCGCTCCTCGCGCCTGCTTCAGGGGCTATAGTTCCTTCACAAATACTTCTAAGAAAAAACATAGATCCATAAATACCTATAAAACAATTTTTTGTATTCTACTCAACTAATGCATTGCGACTTACGGTTCAGTGTATCATGAGTTGTTCTTACGGCTTTATCATTCGAAAATGGTGCTCAAACGCCACTCTTCCGTCTCTACCGGATATCAGCTGTTTTATACTCAAATCTTGAATGTAAAACCAACCTATCAGCTACAAGTAGACCGCCCAGTCAACCTCTTTGTTAAGCCCCGCAGGGGTAATTGTATTCAATTTAAAAATCCACCTTTGTTCCCGCTGAAGTAAACAAAGATTTAAATCCCCTCCTCGCTCATCTTGCTCAATACAGTCCAAAACAGTACTATGTAAACTCTCAAAATCATGGGATTGTTCAGCGCAGTGCTTTACTAAAGGGGCTTCCATCCTGCCCCGTTTCATTGCACTCTTGTGCTCAATTAATCGTGTTTTTAATGCTCTCGTGGTTTTACCCAGTATATATTAATAATATTTGGTTTATATATTTGCATCCTGCTGCACTTGATTGACAGCCCATTTTCATGCTTTGTAGCCCTTCAAAAATGGTCATCAGTAAGATGGTGGTTTTCCTGACTGACTCATCAGCTGGTGAAACACCAACAGGTCACTTTCAATGCTCAACATGAATGATTTATATGTCCAGTAGTAGTATTCTTTATCTTGGTTTTGTAATGAAGTCGCATGATTTACAATTTATAATTTTGTTCTTGAATATTCTTTTAGAACACCGGACAGTTTAATGCAGGAGATGCAAGGATATCATTTACTCCTAAAGAAGGACATTTGCTCTAAAACATTGCAATATCAGGTGGAAGTTGAGGTTTTGCACTAAAGAAGATTGGCTTCATCTATGTGCACCTGCACTCCGAGTAGCTGTCTCGGCTTTTGGCTTAAACAACAAGCTTGAGATAAGTACAGCTTGTAACTTTATTTAAGGTTTTATTTGCAAAGAAAAGGAAATCTACTTAAAAAAAAAGAATTTCTGACTCACAGTATGAACACTGGAAATTTTTCACATTGACGGATGATTAACTCTTTCCACGTGTGGGTTGTCAGGAACATGAGATTTCTCATGCCTGGCAGTGCAATATGATTGGTCACCAATAATTTTTAAACGAGTGAGTCTTTTCACATATCCAAGATATAGATATTTTGAGTGAGATCCTTTATTGTTTTGTGATCATGTCATACTGTATAGAACAGGTTGATGTCACCCTGCAGGACCTGGCATGATGAGCACATGAATGCCAGGGATAAGAAGAGAGCACTGCAAACATGGGGAGGACATTTTACAAAGTCATTTACCCTTTCTTTCTCCGCCTGGCTTAAAAATACATATCAGCTTCCACAGCATGTGTACTTTTAACTGGTCAAAGGGTGTGCAGGGGAAAGAAGGGGGTCATATTAAGCAAACAGCACACATGTATTTGATTTTCAAATCTATACATTCAGGCTAATTTTAAAACTAGCGCACATACGCCCATACACACATGTATCAGCGCACGAGGGGAAATATGCTGGAATTTAAAATCATGCGTGTACTTGCCACGTATGATTTAAAATATGCCTACTGTGCATAAGTATGCTCTTAGGGCCCAGTATTCAAAGCGTGTTCAGTGCTATTTAGCCAGATAAGCAGGACTTATGCAGCTAAGTGGTGGCTGCTAAATATGCGCCTATGTTTAGTGGCCTTCGCTTAGCCTTATAATCCCCTTATGTGGCTACAAGTTACATGAACAAAAAGAAGGCATGTACTGAGTGGATCGGAGGTAGTCACATAAGTTTACATGTAAGTTCAGATGCCCCATAGAGCTGGTTTAAACGTAGCCTGGTAGAACTATCCGGTTAAGTGCATAGATTCAGCGGCGTTGCCATGCCGCTAAAAATACATCATAACGTGGATAAGTTCTATTCAGCTAACTTACTTACATGGCCAGCTTTGAATAGCTACCTTCTAATTTTAGAGGATATGCGAGCAAACATATAGGGGCGGATTTTAAGAGCCCTGCTCGCCTAAATCCACCCAAATCCGGGCGGATTTAGGCGAGCAGGGCCCTGCGCGCCGGTGAGCCTATTTTACATAGGCCTACCGGCGCGCGCAGAGCCCCGGGACTCGCGTAAGTCCCGGGGTTTTCGGAGGGGGGCGTGTCGGGGGCGGGACCGAGCGCAGCGCCGTTTTGGGGGCGTGTTGGGAGCATTTCGGGGGCGGGTCTGGGGCGTGGTTACGGCCCGGGGCAGTCCGGGGGCGTGGCCGCCCCCAGGTCGCGTCCCGGCGCGCTAGCGGCCCGCTGGCGCGCAGGGATTTACGCCTCCCTCTGGGAGGCGTAAATCCCCCGACAAAGGTAAGGATGGGGTTTAGACAGGGCCGGGAGGGTGGGTTAGGTAGGGGAAGGTGAGGGGAGGGCAAAAGAAAGTTCCCTCCGAGGCCGCTCCGATTTCGGAGCGGCCTCGGAGGGAACGGAGGTAGCCTCGCGGCTCGGCGCGCGCCGGCTATACAGAATCCATAGCCTTGCGCGCGCCGATCCCGGATTTTAGCGGATATGTGCGGCTCCGCGCGTATCTACTAAAATCCCGCGTACTTTTGCTTGCGCCTGATGCGCCAGCAAAAGTACGCCTATTCGCGTGGTCTGAAAATCTACCCCATATTGTGTATTTTCAATAGAACTTTACCAGTATTAACACAAGTATTTAAAATATACTCACACTAGGGAGATTCCCAGTTTTGCCAATTAGTCCACCAGTTTGCCCAGTCAATCTGAGGTCATCCAGATCCCTCTGATCTTCATCTTGCATGTCCCCAAGTTGACCCAGACCCCTCACCCTCTCATGTAAGCCAACAAACACGAGACGTGCAGACTTGCTTCACATCAGCAGCAGTAGTAAATTTATGAGGCCAACAAGCTGTCATGCGCTGAAGGCTCTGCTTTTAAAATATGGAGTTATGTGCATAACAGTTGGCCCAGCCCTGGAACACCCATGTCTTGCCCCTTTTTCACCCCCTTATTTTAGTTCACACATGTGCTTACACCAGCACAAATCGTGGCGTTTAAAAACGTTTTAAAATTTTAAAAATTGCTCACCCTCAATCAGGTAAAAGGACACTCCCTTCTAATAGAATTATTCACTAAGGCATTCCCATCACCAGAATCAACCCTTATTGTAGGAGACTTTAACCTACATGTGGATAGAACTCATAAAACTGCAGCATGTGAAATGTTTTTAGACACAATGGAAGCAATGGAATGGCCCCAATTTGCTACTAATGCTATTCATAAAGCAGGACAATTCAAAAAATTGTCTAATTAATACATCCCATACCACATAGCCCTTGTCAATCACCAATTAATAAAGGCAGAAATAACCTTCCTCAACCCAGCTCATAATAATATAAATAATAATCAAACTTTCTCCTTCAGAAAAAAGGTAGAAATGGATATACTGGAAGAATCAATTAAAAATAAGCTAATTGTTTTTAATCAAGATAATGCCTCCTCAGCATTTGATTCCTGGGATAAGATAGTCAATGAAATAGCTAAAAACCTAAGTCCAGTAGAGGTGAAAATTATTAAAAAAAAGAAAGCAATATCTCAAAACAAAAAAAAAAAGCCATGGTACAATGATGAATTAAGACACAATAAACAGACCTTGAGAAAATTTGAGAAACAATAGCGGAAATGCCCATCTGCTGAATCCCACGGAAAATACAGATCTTTCCTAACAAAATACTTGAACCACGTAATAAAGCAAAAAAAGACTACTATACTAAACAGATTCATGGGGTAATATTTAATTCCAAATTGCTTTTTTAAGTTGTTAAAAACTTAATCAAGGATCCATCATCTACCATCTCCAGTAACAATGACTTTTCAAAGATCGCTTGCAATGAATATGCCTCTTCTTTCTTAGATAAAATCAATAAGTTGAAAATGCAATTCACTACCACTCGCCAACAAGAAAACTTGAAGAAAAACTTGGCCAAACTAAACAGATCTCATTCAACAGAGTATCTAAACTTGAAACTATTCAAATCATTTCTAAAATGAATCCTGCTATTCACCCATGTAACCCAATCCCAGCTATTTCCTTGTAACAAGTGCACAGCATAATCACTCCGACAATCACAACAATAATCAATCACTCACTCTCAGAAGGATTGGTTCCAGATGGGGCAAAACAAGCAGCGATAAAATCCTAAAAAACAAAACTGATAGAATAGATGATTGTGATAACTATCATCCAATATCCAATTTGTCTTTTCTATCAAAAGTTCTTGAAAAGGCAGTATTATCTCAACTGGGAAACCACCTGGAAAACCATGGTATTCTTTACCCAAACCAATTTGGATTTAGAAAAAATCACTCAACTGAGACTTTACTCATCCAATTAATAGACTCTGTACTATGTGGGTTTGATGATGATGGATCTTATTTCCTGGTACTAATTGACTTATCAGCAGCCTTCGACACTGTGGACCATACCCTATTATGCCATCAGCTGAGAAAAATTGGAATTGACGGTAGTGTTCTCAAATGGTTCTCATCCTTTCCATTTAATAGGACATTCCAAGTCAAATTGTACAACCATATATCTGATACCATTCATACTACTATGGGTGTTCCTCAAGATTCAGTGCTTTCAACAATACTATTCAATATTTATATGCTCCCTCTATGTAAATTACTGGCTGATTTAGGAATTAACTTCTTCTTATACACTGACGACATACAGTTCTACTTCCCAATCACAGAATTATTTGAAAATATGTGTTGTGATCGTATACCCTTGAGCCAGCTAGACATTGTTGAGAATAAGCTGCAGGGAGGTCCACAGTGAGGATTGTAGCCGGGAGGCAGATCAAGGCCAGGAGACCTAACATGAACTTCACCACTGGAAGCCTGAGATCCCCCTGAGAGGAGCCCTTGGGGACCCGGGCCAGAAGCCTGAGATCCCTCCAGGAGGAGCCTTTGAGGACCCGAGCCGCTTGGACTTAGATGAGGTCTCCTAGAGACAAGTCCGAAGAGAAGTCCTAGTCTATTCAGGCATCAAAACCGAATATCCGAAGATGTACCAAGTCAGGAGCCAGGAAGACGAGCCAAGAAGAAGCAGGAACAGGAGCAAGAGAGGATGGAACTGGTGACGGAGCCAAGCTGGAACTGCACAGGAGTTAGTAACAAGCTGGAGCAAGTGGAAGGCAGGAACAATCTGGAGCAAGTGGAAGGCAGGAACAAGGCTGGAGCAGGAACAAGGCACAAGGCAGGAACCAGCAAGTAGAAAGTCTGACGAGACGACCTGTTTAAATACCGACGGGCGTCTGACGTCATCTTTGGGGCAGAGCCATCTTTCCCTCGCTGCTCTCTTTAAATCGTCTGCCCTTGCGCGTGCGCGCGTCTAAAGGGGCGGGACCAAGTGCCCAGAGTTGGCGGCATCTCCCTCGCACAGGGAGGGCCACGAGAAGACCCAGACCAGGCCTGATGCACGCGGGAGATGCCGGAAGGCAACGAGGCAGGTAGGGGGACTGGTCACAGAGTGCCGCGGGCCGGAGTTTCAACAGTACCCCCCCTCTTATGCCCCCTCCCCGGGGGTCCAGGCTTGGCAGGATGATCCAGGTGGAACTGGCGGAGGATATTCTTGTCCAGAATATTGGAAGCAGGCTCCCACGTGTTCTCTACAGGGCCACAACCCTCCCAAGAAAGAAGATACTCCCATCGCCTGTGGAAGAATCGTATGTCTAAGACGTCGCATACTTGGTAGATGGTTTCTTCTTTAGCTACAGTCTTGACGGGTTCAGGAGGTTTGTTATAGAAGACTGATAAGACCAAGGGTTTAAGCAGAGATACATGAAACATGTTGTGAATCCTCAATGTGGACGGAAGTTGTAGGCTATAGGAAACCGTGCCTACTTCCTCTATGATGACAAAGAGAGCAATAAACTTGGGAGCTAGCCGCATGGAGGGAGTTCGTAACCAAATGTTTTTGGTGCTCAACCAAACCTTATCTCCCGGGAGAGATACAGGAGCAGGACGTCGCAGTTTGTCTGCATATTTCTTTGCGGCAGCAGCAGTCTGTTGAAATTTCCTCTGAGTAAATCCCCAAAGATCTCGTAACTGTTGAGCTGTCAATTGCTCTGCAGGAAAGGGCACAGTCAAAGACAGGGGCAGAGGAGGCTTGAGTTGTTTCCCGTAAACCAAATGGAAGGTAGGGATGTGAATCGTTTTAGGACGATTAAAATTATCATCCGATAATTTTAATATCGTCTTAAACCGTTATGGAACACAATACAATAGAGATTCTAACGATTTATCATTATAAATCGTTAGAATCGTGAGCCGGCACACTAAAACCCCCTAAAACCCACCCCCGACCCTTTAAATTAAATCCCCCACCCTCCCGAACCCCCCCCCCAAATGAGTTAAATAACCTGCGGGTCCAGCGGCGGTCCGGAACGGCAGCGGTCCGGAACGGGCTCCTGCTCCTCAATCTTGTTGTCTTCAGCCGGCGCCATTTTCCAAAATGGCGGCGAAAATGGCGGCGGCCATAGACGAACACGATTGGACGGCAGGAGGTCCTTCCGGACCCCCGCTGGACTTTTGGCAAGTCTCGTGGGGGTCAGGAGGCCCCCCACAAGCTGGCCAAAAGTTCCTGGAGGTCCAGCGGGGGTCAGGGAGCGATTTCCCGCCGCAAATCGTTTTCGTACGGAAAATGGTGCCGGCAGGAGATCGACTGCAGGAGGTCGTTCAGCGAGGGTTCCTGCGCCTCGCTGAACGACCTCCTGCAGTTGATCTCCTGCCGGCGCCATTTTCCGTACGAAAACGATTCGCGGCGGGAAATCGCTCCCTGACCCCCGCTGGACCTCCAGGAACTTTTGGCCAGCTTGTGGGGGGCCTCCTGACCCCCACGAGACTTGCCAAAAGTCCAGCGGGAGTCCGGAAGGACCTCCTGCCGTCCAATCGTGTTCGTCTATGGCCGCCGCCATTTTTCGCCGCCATTTTGGAAAATGGCGCCGGCTGAAGACAACAAGATTGAGGAGCAGGAGCCCGTTCCGGACCGCTGCCGTTCCGGACCGCCGCTGGACCCGCAGGTTATTTAAGTCATTTGGGGGGGGTTCGGGAGGGTGGGGGATTTAATTTAAAGGGTCGGGGGTGGGTTTTAGGGGGTTTTAATGTGCCGGTTTTGCGATTTTTCGATTTTTCGATTTTTCACGATTTTTCACGATTTTTCACGATATTTTACCCCCCCAAACGGCAACAATACGATTCCCTCCCCCTCCCAGCCGAAATCGATCGTTAAGACGATCGAGGACACGATTCACATCCCTAATGGAAGGAGATAGACTGGTGGCTGAGTGACGATGATGGTTATACGAGAATTCTGCCCAAGGCAGTAAGGCCACCCAGTTGTTCTGTTTGTCTCCTACAAAAGCTCAGAGAAATGCTTTCAAGGTCCGATTAGTGCGTTCCGCTTGGCCGTTGCCTTGTGGGTGATAGGCTGTAGTAAAATCCAGTTGGACCCCGAATGTTTTACAAAGTGCTGTCCAGTACTTGGCCATGAACTACGAACGGTCAGAGGCAATATGTAGTGGCAGTCCATGGATACAGAATATATGTAGAGTAAAGAGTTGCACCAGTTCTAGGGCCGTTGGCAGTTGGTAGAGGCACGAAGTGGGCCATCTTGAAAAATCTATCAACCGTAACCCATATTATGGTCTTCCCTTCTGAAGGTGGTAGGTCCACTATGAAGTCAGTAAGCAGGTGAGTCCATGGCTCTGTTGGAATGGGTAACGGTTGGAGGAACCCCCATGGGTGACCAGGCAAGGATTTTTGTCTAGCACAAGTAGGACAAGAACCAATATACAGTTGCACATCCTTCTTGACCTGATGCCACCAATAGTATCTGGTTAGTAGTTCCAACATTCGTGTTTCTCCAGGATGTCCTGCGGTCAAGGAGTCATGATCCCATGTCAAGACTCTTCTCCATAGGCGGATAGGCACCACAGTTTTACCCATGGGAACTACATTGGAAGCCGCAATGAGGACTTTAGCTGGGTCTAGGATGTATTGAGGCGGGTTAGGAGCATCCTCAGTCTCAGTAGTATGGGACAGAGCATCTGCCTGAATGTTCTTAGAGGCTGGTCTATAGTGGAGAGAAAAATCAAACTGACTGAAAAATAGGGACCTTCGAGCCTGCCGATTGAGGCGCTGGGCTCGACATAAAAACTCCAGATTCTTTTGATCTGTATAAACGATAATAGGAGGTTGGGCCCCTTCCAGACACTGACGCCATTCTTCGAAGGCCAACTTGATGGCCAATAGTTCTTTGTCTCCTATGCCATAATTCTTCTCGGCTGGTGAGAACTTCCGAGAGAAATAGGAACATGGTAGTGATTTGCCTTTATTAGCTACCTGGGTAAGGACAGCCCTACCACAAGGTCAGATGCGTCTACCTCCACGATGAACTGACGCTGTGGATCTGGATGATGTAGACATGTATCCAGAAGGAAGGCTTTCTTCAGATCCTGGAAGGTAATTTGTGCTGCCATAGACCAATTCTTGGTATCCGCTCCTTTATTAGTAAGGGTGGTGAGTGGAGCCACCTTCTGTGAGTAATGCAGTGTAAATTGGTGGTAAAAGTTAGCAAACCCAAGGAAGTGTTGAAGAGCTTTAACCCTGACTGGTTAGCAAACCCATGTGGAAGCCTATAGAAGACACAATATATCAAAGGAAGAGCAGAGATTCCTGTTCAAACTGGCACTTCTCCACTTTGGCAAAGAGATTGTTGTCTCAGAGTTTTTGAAACACCCTTCGAATGTGTAGGTGATGAGTAGCGAGGTCCTTGGAATAAATCAATACATCATCCAAATATACGATGATGGAAGTGTGTAGTATATCTCTTAACACTTCATTCATTAGGTTTTGGAAAACTGTGGGGGCATTACATAAGCCAAATGGCATGACCAGATACTCATAGTGCCCATCTCGAGTATTGAATGCAGTTTTCCATTCATCACCTGGTCATATTCTTATGAGGTTGTACGTGCCCTGGAGGTCAAGCTTGGTGAAAATCTTGGCTCCCTGCAGCCCGTCTAAAAGTTCCAGAATCAGTGGCAATGGATATCTGTCACGTCACATAATGGCATTGAGGCCACGGTAGTCGATACAGGGTCTAAGTGACCCATCCTTCTTTGCTACGAAAAAGAATTTGGCTCCTGCTGGAGAATTGGAGGGTTGGATGAAGCCACGATCTAAGTTTTCTTGAATATAGCTAGGCATAGCTCGGTTCTCTGGAAGTGACAAGAGGTATACATGCCCCCTGGGGGGTGTAGTACCCAGCAACAAGTTTATGGCACAATAAAGGGGCTGATGTTCTGAGAGGAGTTCAGCTTTTTCTTTAGAGAAGACGTCCATGTAGTCCAGATAGTGTTTGGGTATAGCCAAAGGTGTGGTCATGAGCGGAACACAGGGCCGCAGAACAGTAGCCAGGCAGGAGGTAAAACAGGATGGACTCCAAGATGCGATTTGGAGGGTATCCCAGTGGATGACTGGAGAGTGCTTCTGGAGCCATGGCAAGCCCAAGACAATAGGATGAATGGCTCTCTCTAGTACAAGGAATGAATTTTTTTCAGTGTGCAGGAGACCTGTATGGAAAGTTAGGGGCTTAGTGCTGGTAGAGATGCTCCCCGGGAAGGGAGTTCCATGAATCAAAGAAATTCGGAGCAGAGGGAAACGAGGTTGTACAGCAAGCTGTAACTGCCAAACAAGGTCAGCGAGAATGAAGTTTCCTCCGGCTCCAGAGTCAACAAAAGCCAACGTGGTGAAGGAACCACCAGGGAATTTGAGGTACATTGAGGAGCGGGATTGGTACAATCTAGGGTCAGCTCCCCGATGACGCCTAGGTCCTGGCATTTTCCGGCCATTCACCACATTGGGCTAAGAAGTGCCTTTTATTCCCACAGTATAAACAGAGGCCTAGCAAGCGTTGATGTCTCCTTTCCTCCTGAGAAAGCGAACTTCGCCCCAGTTGCATGGGCTCCCCCCCCTTGGCTGCTCAAAGAAGCCGAGGGAGAAGACATAGGTCGAGAGAATGCAGGTGCCAGGTTAGACGGTCTTCGAACCAACCTCCCTTCTCGGAATTGTTGTTGAAGTCGTGCTCAACTCTTCCTGCCAGGTCTATCATGACATCTAGGTCATCCGGAAGATCCCTAGCCACTAGCTCATCCTTAAGGCGTGAGGACAATCCTTCCAAGAAGATACCATGAATATTGTCCTCCCTCCAGTCCAGCTCGGTTGCTAATGTGTGGAATTTGACTGCCTATTCGGCCAGAGAACGGGAGCCCTGGTGTAGCCGCAACAATTTGGCAACTGCCATGGATTTACAAGCTGGCTCATTAAACACCCGTTTAAACGTAGACACAAATTGTTACAAGTTCCCAAGGATTGGATCATTACGTTTCCATAATGGCGAGGCCCAGGCCAGGCCCTCCCATCCAACAAAGATACAATATAGCTGATCTTCACCAGATCCAACGGGAACTGTGTTGGCACTTGGCAATAGTGTAAATTGTATGTAGCATTGGTTAAGGAACCCACAGCATTATTTAGCTTCACCTGAGTACCGGGGCAGAGCCGTTAGCTGCGTGGAGGCTGCAGGTCCAGGGCTTGGAACTGGAACGGGAGCAGGTGGCGCTACCGGGGGAGTGGAGTCCAACCAGTTTGCCAGTCTCTCTACTGTCACCGCTAGGACATCTAAGCAGTATTGCTGATGCTGCAGCTGCTGGGCAATCCCAAACATGGCCTGAAGGCCAACAAGGTCCGCCGGGTGCATGGCCTTGCAAACTGTTGTGATTGTGGACCCTTGAGCCGGCTAGTTGTTGTTGAGAATGCGCTGCATGGAGGTCCACAGCGAGGATTGTAGCCGGGAGGTGGATCAAGGCCAGGAGACCTAACAGGAACTTTACCACTGGAAGCCTGATATCCCCCCGAGAGGCACCCTTGGGGACCCGGGCCGCTTGGACTTAGTGAGGCCTCCTGGAGACGAGAGTACGAAGAGTGTCCCAGAAGTCCAGAGCCGGGAGATGAGTTAGAGCCAGGAGACCAACAGGATCTTCACCACTGGAAGCCCGAGATCCCTCCAGGAGGAGCCTTTGAGGACCCAAGCTGCTTGGACTTAGGTGAGGGCTCCTAGAGACGAGAGTCCGAAGAGAAGTCCTAGTCTATTCAGGCATCAAAACCGAATATCCGAAGATGTACCAAGTCAGGAGCCAGGAAGACGAGCCAAGAAGAAGCAGGAACAGGAGCAGGAGAGGACAGAACTGGCGATGGAGCCAAACTGGAACTGCGCAGGAGTTAGTAACAAGCTGGAGCAAGTGGAAGGCAGAAACAAGGCTGGAACAGGAACAAGGCTGGAACAGGAACAAGGCACAAGGCGGGAACCAGCAACTAGAAACTCTGACAAGATGACCCATAGCAAGCAAGGAAGAAGGTTGACAGTCAAGTTAAATACCGGCGGGCGTCTGACGTCATCTTTGGGGCGGAGCCGTCTTTCCCGTGCTGGTCCCTTTAAATCGTCTGCCCTTGCGCACGCGCACGCGTCTAAAGGGGCGAGCCCAAGCACCCGGAGTCAGCGGTGTCTCCCTTGCATAGGGAGCGCCATGAGAAGGCCCCGACCAGGCCCGATGCATGTGGGAGATGCTGGAAGGCAACGCGGCAGGTAGTGGGACCGGCTGCGGAGCCCCGCGGGCCGGAGTTTCAACAATATGGAATCGACACTATCAACATACATGAAAGAAATACAATAAGAACTATCTACACTTAAACTAACATTAAACACTAAAAAAAACTGAAATCATCTGGTTAAAGAGAAATTCTTCTATAGTTAAACCTCCACCTCTAGACCTGGGTAATTTAAAAATTACCCCCTCAGATCAAGTACGAGACTTAGGTACTCAGATAAATGAAAATCTTACAATGAAAAAGCAAATTAATTAATTAATTAATTAAAACAGGCTACGTCAAGCTGCACATATTACATCGGTTGAAACCATTAACTTTCACAGACTTCTGTACCATTGTACAAACGTTAATTTTCTCAAACGAAGACTACTGCAACTCCCTTTTACTCAGCCTTCCTACAAATCTATTAAAACCATTACAGTTATTACAAAATGCCTCAGCAAGAGTTTTATTAGGAACAAGGAAATTTGATCACATTACAACCGCGCTGATATCACTGCACTGGCTGCCAGTACAAACCTGAATCTATTATACAGTATTAACATTAATATTTAAAATCAGCCACACTGATAACCCTGAATGATAGGCATGACATTACATTCATACACACTGCAACGAACATTAAGATCTCAAAACAAAGGACTATTGACTCTGCCTATAATACGGAGTGCACATCTGATGCAAATAAGAGATCGTGTGTTTTCCATAGCGGGCCCAAAGTTGTGGAAGTCTCTACCTGAGACGCCATGTCTGATACTAGAAAGAAAGAGATTCAAGTGTGAGCTGAAAACTTGGCTATTCAAAAATGCTTACCTAAAAATATCAGAATGCAGAGACTACAATAACAAGGACAGAGATAAAAAAAAATGGAACAAGATATTATAGGGATCTTAAGACAACCTAGTGATGATCATGTGAAAACTGGTGAAATAGAATTTCTAGACTACTGGCCTGATGTCCCAAACCTTTAGTCAATTTGTATCAGATCCCTGTTAGGTTGATCTATTGTATGAATGTCACTTTTGTAAACAGTTATGATCTGCATTTGAAACAGCGGTGCAGTATATAAAATTCTGAATTAAAAAATAAATAAAGTTGTTCTCTCACATTTATACTTATGTTGCCATGTTTAGGTCAATGTAGGGAAGTAGCACATGTAGATTGCAATTTCAAATGCAGGTGCATTATTGTCCTTTACATATTTTCCTGCACAAAGAACAGGAGTGAATACCTAAGCCACTGCCTGGCAATATGTGTAATTTTGCTTTGATTATTTATTTATTTATTTATTTAGAATTTTTATATACCGACATTCTCGATAGACATATCGAATCAGGTCGGTTTCCATAAAACAAAACAGTCGCTGATAAGGCGTTACATAGAACATGAGAACGTAGATATAAAACACAATTTCTGAACATAAGAACATGGTTATTAGCTAAATATCAATAACAAGTTAAGGCAACTCAAACGTTTCTGAGCATGTCAAACAAAAATTTCTGAACATATTGGTGACAGTCTGTATGAGGAGTAAATTAGTTTACGAGGTATGTGATGTTCTAAATTGCCTGTTGACCAGTGTCTGAGTGTTGCTTCAGTTCCGGAAAGGCTTGCCGGAAGAGCCATGTTTTTAAGTTTTTCTTGAAGGTTTGATGGCATGTTTCTATTTGTGCAAATCATGCAGGCAATTTGATTTTATTGCCTCCAGTGTGATAAAGGAGTTCCTCAGGGTTCAGAGCTGATATGTTTAGTAGCAAAATTGTGGATGGGTTTTAGGAAAATATTCTCTTTACAGATGACACAAAATCAGATTGTTGGTCTTTTAAAGGCTAATTTTTTAAGATCCCACATAGGGCTGAAGTCTGCATGAATGTTGTACATGCAGACGCCAGCCCTCACTGTCAAAGCAGTATACACGCAAGCCCACTTTCAAAATTAGCGAGACCATGTGTAGCTTTATGTGGCGTAGGCATGAACAGTTGTTACATCTGCTAAAGAGGAGACAAACATTTATGTACACACATTTGAAGATTGAAAAAATGCATGTAAATGATTTCCCTTCTGCATCTCTGTCTCTGGGAATGCTTCTTTGCAGAGTGAAATTCTTTCAGTGCATACATTTATACCTACAAACTCCAGAGTAATTTTCAAAAATTCCTTTATACACATAAAACCATTTTTATGCATGTAAATGTTTTTGAAAATGACCCCTTAAATATAATAAAAATTATGCACACATATATATTTACATTAAAATGTAAAGGTGTTCCAACTAATACAAAATGTTACCCCAGCCACAAATGAACTATCCATAGACTAGAGGCTTGCAGTAATAACTAGATATAAATGTGGTTGGGATTAACAGACCTGATGGTATTAATTTACTGCTAAGAGCTAGCATTTGTCTTTAATTTCACGCCCCTAAAATGTGTGTATATTCCCATAAAATGCAATTTAAATCAAACAATTTTCAACCACGTAAAATCAACTACTATATTACTTTCAGACAGTTAATTCAATTGGGGCTGTCAGGATGTGCAACCTTGCAAATTGAAATCATCAGCAGGACTAAAGCAGACAGAAGATGTTTACTATCAGACTTTAATTGTAGTTTATCTCAGCAACATTTCTCTACCTCCATCCCTCTGCAAAGGAAGAGCATGATGTGTTCAGCTGAAGGAGGGATTCCTTGTATGCCACACTACACTCTCCCTCAGAATCCAAGGCTCTCCCCTTTGCTGAAGGAAGAGTTTCACTTAAGAGTCTTTGTCTAACAGCCTGCACAACGGGCCCCAGTATGCTTTGAAAACACGCGGATAACTGGCCAAGTGCATGCACTCATTCAGTTGCATACATTTCGGAGGGTGTAGCTTACACGTGTATACACTTATGTGCAGGCCTTTTAATATCACGGTGGGTAACAATCCACCTGATACTGGGTTATGTGCATATTTTTAAGCACACTGAGCCCTGACCAACGTTGGAACAGCCTATTGCATGCATAACACCGGGTACCCTCAAAGAATGGGTCTGAGGAAGGATCGGTTTACTTTACTTTGGTTTAATATGCTACATTTCTTCATACAATGCAAACAGAACAATAAAAAAAACACAGGTAACATAGAAAAATGATATCAAAAGATAGCCCAAATAATTAACCAACCAAAAGCAGCAAGAACCGGACAAGATTCACTCAGAATAGGGCAAAATAAAATAGACATTTAAATAATGAAGGCAAGTGACCATAACTGGAGGTCATGGTCACTCAGCAAGTCAATCATTAAAGGTCTATTTGTATAGCTCTGGAGGGAAATAGGATGACTTTCCCCAGACCTGAGAAACCAGTTCCAGATTCTGCAGATTCATCCTTAGTAATGAATTTTTAAAACATGAAATACTACCCAACAAATGAAACGTATGCATTTTTTCCTCTCCTGTTTCGTTGCAGCATTGACGGATTCAGCAGGTTTGTGGGGAAGGCTGAAAGTGTTGCTCACCTGCTGATGTTTTTGTGTTCTGCTGGGTGCAGGATGATCCATTGAGTTACTAATTGCAGTCGGAATAACAACCACTGTGAGACTTCATCCAGTAAAGATCTGAGGGGACTTGCTGATTTGTGGGTCTTGGTTCTTGTTTTTCCACAAGCTGTTTAACAAGCTGCTCGATATACTTTAATGCTTTGTGTTTGTTTTATTGAACAAGGTTGTCAATTCATATGTACAGCACTAAGAAAACTGAAATATTGACTTTCACAATGATTTATTTTCTATGTCGAAGAGGAAGGAACATTTTCAGACCCCAGGTGGAAGCTGTGCAAAGTTCAGTTTTCTCCCTTAAAATTATTTAGAAAATGAAAGTGTTCCCGTTTCACACTGGGTTATGAGTTTGTTTCCGGTCTAATTCCCCATCAGTGGAGCTGTTAGTAGATGGGTGATGCCCAATTCCCTTCTTCTCAAGGGGGTGTTTGTCTTCTCCCAATAGCATCAGTGTGATCCTTGCTCCACAATCCCTCTCATTGTCCACTGTAGTAGAGAGAGAGAGAGAGAGAATGTAATCACAGGACTGCATCCTCCACGGGATCTGTATAGTCAATTACTACCGCCCTCCTTCTCTCCTAACCATTTACTGTGGGTTACGTCTAGGACTGGAAGGTTTGCTTCTGCTGTAACAACATACCAGTGCTTCTCTCTCCCTCCCATCATCATCCCCCCCCCCGCACCTCATCTACCCACCTTCTGCACCACATCTTCAGACTGGTTCTCAGCGACCACCTCCTCATAAACTGGATCACCGAAACCTCTCTCTGCAAGATGCCAGTGAATTATTTCCCTTAATTGACGTCCTCGGTAAGTCACTACTACATCTTTCTATAATGTTTACAGTGATAGAAGGCTGTTTGAAGGTATTGGCATTACCCTGCTCTGTTATTGCAACTGGCACCTCTGCCATGGCCAGCATACTCACTGGTAGATTTTCTTTTAGCAGCATGGTGAGATTGCTTGGATGGCATGCAGGGCTCTAAGGTTGCCAAATCTTCTCTAGCAGACCTGCCTCAGCTTGTAATTCTTCCAGGCATTAGTGCACTGCTCCCAATTTGAACATTAGTTGTTAGAAGCCAGAGCATGCTTTCAAAATTGCTAAAAATCACTTGCAGTCACTAATGCTATGCTAATGTGTTGTGACTACAATCCAGTCAGTGTAGTGGCCCATGACTGTGCCCAGCCTGCAACCCTCTATATCATTGACTATTAAGGAACTGTCTGTCAGCTGGGTGGAGACTGGGGCAGCTGCAATAGAAGCTCCTTTCCTTCCCAGCAGTACTCAGAGGAGAAAATGGGGAACGGACAGTTATCACAGATCTTTTCTTTAACATATGCAAGGGAAACACAAGGTGGGAAGAGGATGTTTTTCATGCTAGAACTTGCTGTGGTAAAATTTCTGCTTCTCTTCAGTCTGAATATTTTTGCACATCTTGAAAGATGAAAAATCCCTAAGTATCTCAGCAGCCCCTAATGTCCAGACATTAAATTCTTTACATCATTTAATGGATCCTCAGACTTTCCTGTGATCTAACAAGAAGTCCTTCATGTCTCACAAATTCAGAATTTACTGTACTTAATGCCTTGTTATGGGACTGAGGCGCATTCCAATGGCCTGAGCTGATGGATGATAATATATGTCATGCTGACACAATAACACAACTAGCAATAAAACAATTTCAGGCACTCCAGATATAAAAATATATTTGTTATTCCTCCATGCTTCCTAAGAGTATGCATTTTATTTAGGCAGCATGCATCTGGAAGTATTCCTGATAAATTCCTCTGCAGCATTCCTGCAACTGAGACATAACTTCATCAACATGCAACCTGTTCTGGGTTACAATAACCTTCATAGCTTACCTCATGACATAATCAGCATTTGACTTGCTCCTAAGCTGATGTCACCTTTCCCTGGTGATATGATGGACCCAATATTCAGGCCTTCAACATCATAATTGTTAGGATTTGTAAGTATGTGGGCCCTTTGGCCGAGATGAGAGATGGTACCGCCCAGGGGAGGAGCCCCGCTGAGCCTCACCATCGGGAGGCGGAGTCTCGGCTATGGGATGATATACAGCAGAGACAGGCAGGAGTCCGGGTGAAAGGCCCTCTGAGGAGCGGATAGCCAAGAGACGAGGAAGGGCCCTCTAGGAGCGGGTACCCAATAGTCTCACACCACGGAAGCAGGAACCGGAACAACGCTGAAGTGAGAGTAAGTAGATACAGCAAAGTGAACTCGTTGCCAAGTCACTGGCTGTCTGGGCTGGCGAGCTTAAATATCGAAGCTGAGTGACGTCATCTGATGAGGATGCCCCTGAGGTTCCCGCCATGACGTGGTTAAAGCAGGTCAGGGAGCGTGCGCACCTAGGGAACCCAGAGGGTAATATGGTGGTTGGCAGCATCCGTGCTGCTCAGGTAGGCCTGGGAACGGAGGACAGAAGGCCGGCGGTAGCTGACAGAGGCCGCGAGTTCACCCAGTGGAGCCAAAGCAGTAAAAAAAAGAGGTGAGCAGCAACGGTCGCAGCTGTCTGCAGCCGCGGAGCATAACAATGATCTTCTTCTTTTCTCTGTTGAATGACTTTGTGGGTTTTTTTAGGATCACATGTGTGAATGGTTTATTTCATTATTGGTATACATGGTAGCCTGATGAACAGTCTTTGTCAGAAGTGAAATGCTGGCATGTAGGAGGGATACAAGAAGAATAGTACATATTTTTATAGTCGGAGTACCTGGAATTGTGGTATTTTCATCAGGACTTTTAACTATTACCAAACATATTTCCAGCTGCTGGTTCATTCTCTTTTTGTAGCCTGACAGATAGATCTGGTGCATGGTTGTTTTACTGCCAAGACTTTCAATGTTTCTTATTACCCACTCACTTGTTGATTTATTCAAACAGACTTATAACTTGGATTGGCCACTGTTGGAAACAAGATGCTGGGCTTGATGGACTCTAGGTCTGACCCAATATGGCATATCTTATGTTCTTAATTTAAACATGTGCCATTAGGTTGTACTTCTGCTGCCTCTTCACCTTTTGCAGTCAATAATCTTTCTGTGCTTTTCCCATGGCATCTTAAAGTCTGTTACAGTTTTAGTCTCCACTATTCACTCTGGAAGAGCCTTCCTTGTTTTAAGGTTACTTTTTCACTGTTTTCTTTAAATAATCTTAAAGCTTAAATGAAAGGGAACTGAAAGCATCAACTTCCAGATGATTTAAAGGGAATGCACAGGACATGGTGCCATCTCCTCAGTCCTTAATAGGAGGGCAGCATAACTGGATTCTCATCCTCTTTCTCAGTTTGATTCATAGTTGAGGGATCCTGGGAAGATCATAAGAACTAATAGAAGAGTGTAGAAGCTGCTGGGATATAGGATATAAAAACAAAAGGAAGGCATATAGCATCGTGTGTTGTGTTAGAACTTGGAAGATGATGGCAACCTAGAAACATGATAGCAATAAAAAAAACATTATAGGCTATCCAGTCTGCCCATCCATACCACTACTCATCTTTATGATCCCTACTAGTCATTCAGAGATCCTCTGTGTTTATCCCATGCTCTCTTGAATTCAGATTCTGTCCTTGTGTCTACCACCTCTATGTAGAGGCTGTTGGTGGATCAACAACCCTTTCTAACCTCCAACCCTTTCTTACCTCCATAACATGCACATTTTTTCTCATGCATATTCATTGTGGATATCCTGAAAATCCAACTGATTGTGGGTGCCCTGGACAGGGTTGGGAACCACGGTTCTAGGGAATCCTTTCCTATGAAAGGGGCTCACCTCCTGTGCATGAAAACCTTGGAGATATTTAAATATCTCTTTCATATCTCCCCTATCCCATCCTTCCTCCAGAGCATACATGTTTAGATTTTTAAGTCTATCCCTTATAGTTTAGAACAGGTGTGGCCAACTCCGGTCCTCAAAAATTACAAACAGGCCAGATTTTCAAGATATCCACAATGAATACACATTGGATAGATATGTATGCACTGTCTCCATTGTATGCAAATCTATCTCATGCATATTCATGTATATCCTGAAAACCAGGCCTGTTTCTGTCTACCAAGAACAGAAGTTGGCTACCACTGCTTTAGAATAGAGACTACTGATCATTGTAGCTGCCACTCTCTGGACCAACTCTATCCTGTTTATATCCTTTTGAAGGTTTGGTCTTCAGAACCGTACATAGTATTCCAAATTAAATCTCACCAGGAACTTATCCACCTGTTTGGCCACCTTAAGATCATCAGATACAATCACCCCCAAATCCCGTTCTTTTTTCATACTTAGAAGAATTTCACCTCCCATATTATGGCCTGAAGAAGCATTGCAAAGGTAAAAAGTCTATACCTTAGAAAAGTAAACAAAAGTAAGAGCAATAAGAAACACATCTGGTTCTCAAAGGAGGTGGCTGAAAAAATAAAGGCAAAAAGAGCAGAGTTCAAGAAATATAAAGGATCCCAAAAAAGAGGAACACAGGAATAATAACTGGTGAAACTAAGGGAGCTGAAGAAAGAAATCAGGAAAGCAAAACGTCAGTCAGAAGAGAGGATTGTCAAACAGATAAAGTGAGGTTACAAAACATTTTTCAGCTATAGCAGAGAAAGAAAGAAGGTCCAAAGCATTATAGTGAAATTGAAAGGCAACAAGGAGCAATATGTGGAGATAGATGAAGAAATGTTAGAAATATTAAACAAATACATAAGTTTGGTGATCACTAAAGAAGACCCTAGGGAAGGACCATTGTTGGTTTGCAAGAACATAGATGGGAGTGGAGTAGATGCAACTCAAGTTACAGAAAAGAATGTATGAGAAAAGCTAGGAAAACTAAAAGTGGAAAAGGTCATGGGGCCAGATGAAGTACATCCAGGATATTGAGGGAACTCAGAGATGTGGTGGCCAATCCGCTGAAAGTCCTAGAAATGGGAGTAGTTCCATGAGATTGGAAAAGAGCAGTGGCTGTCCGCTTCACAAGAGCGGCAACACAGAGGAGGCTGGAAATTGCAAACCAGTTAGCTTCAACTTGGTGGTGGGAAAATTAATGGAGACTCTGCTGAAAGAAAAGATAGGGGCAGATTTTCTCAGGTTACATGCATATATTACGTGCATAGCCTTTGAAAATTTTGCATAGGATCGGCGGCGCGCGCAAGCCCCGGGACGCGCTTATGTCCCGGGGCTTGCAAGAAGCGGCTTTCCAGGGCGGGGCCGGGGGCGGGGAGCCAGCCTAGGGGCGTGCTGGGAGCAGGAACGAGGCCTCCAGCACAGCTGCTGTGCTGAGGGATGCCGGCAAGCGCAAGTTATGCCTGCCCACAGAGCGGCCTCGAAGTGACTGGGGAAAGCCATTGGGGCTCCCCTAGGGTCGGCATGCACAAGGTGCACAAGTGTGCACACCCTTGCATGTGCCAACCCTGGATTTTATAACATGTGCGCGGCTCTGCTTGCATGTTATAAAATCGGGCGTAGATTTGTTCACGCCGGTTTGCGCAGACAAATCTACGCCCTCGTACTGTTTTTAAAATCTGGCCCATAGTGAACTATCTACAGTCTGGTAGGATGCTGAACCTGAAACAGTTTGGATTCATCAAGGGGAAAGTCCTATTAGACAAATTGGTGACTAGAGAATTGAATTGAGGAAGAGCACTAGATATTATTTACTTAGATTTCTGCAAAGCTTGTGATATGGTTCTTCTTAGGAGATTAGTGAACAAAATGAGAAGTTTGGGATTGGGTGCCAAAGTAGTTTCATGGATTACAAACTGGTTGACTGACAGGAGATAGTGTGACTGGTTAATGAAACCTATTCTGAAGAAAGAACGGTGTTAAGTGGAGTGCCACAGGGATTGGATTTTGGGATTGGTTCTATTCAATATCTTTGTGAGCAAAATTGCTGAATGAATAGAAGGTAAAGTTTGTCTATTTATGAATGATACTAAAATCTGTAACAGAGTAGACATGCTTGAAAGAGTAGAGGGAATGAAAAGTGATTTAAGAAAGCTTGAAGACTGAAGATTTTGGCAGCTGGGATTCAATGCTAAGAAGTACAGAGTCATGCATCTGGGGTGCGGTAATCCAAAAGAACTGTATGTGATAGGGGGTGAAAGACTAATGTGCATGAACTGGGAAAGGGACTTTAGGGTGATAGTATCTACGAATCTAAAGGCAGTGAGGCAATGTGACAAGGCAATAGCTAAAGCCAGAAGAATTCTGAGTTGTCTAACGAGAGGAATAGCCAGTAACTAAAAAGAGGTAATGATGCCCTTGTATAGGTCCTTGGTGAGGCTTCACCTGGAGTACTGTGTTCAGTACTGGAACCCATATCTCAAAAAGGATAGAGACTGGATGGATGTGGTTTTAAGAAGAGTAACCAAAATGGTGTGGGGTCTGAATCAGAAGACCTATGAGGAGAGGCTGAAGGATCTGAATATGTACTCCCTGGAAGAGAGGAGGTGCAGGGAGGATATTGTGCAGACCTTTGGATTCCTGAAAGGATTTAATGATGCACAAACTTGGAATCTTTTCCATTGAAAAGGAAACAGTAGAACTAGAGGTCACAAAATGAAAATCCAAGGGAGAATTCTCAAAACCAACCTAAGGAAATATTTTTTCATACCTGGAATGCCCTACTGGAAGAGGTGGTGATGCCAAAAACAGTACATGAATTGAAAAGGACACGGTATAAATACTGTGGATCACTAAAGCTTGAGGATGATATTGAAGAAAATGGTGCATGGAGGTAACCTGCACGGAATGGCAGTTAGTACCCTTTACCAGACTGCATGGGTATTAGTACCTTTAACCAATTAGCCTTGATAAATTTGATACAACTGCAACATCACTCTCTAATTTGATGGCAGGGTGGGGAAAAAAGGGTATTGGTTTTTGAAGATGGCCAAACCTGGGCCCCGACTTTTACATTCTGAGGTGCTGATAGCTGACATTGGGGATAAAGCTTCTATGGCCAAATCCAAAAGCAAAGAACGTTCAAGTAGCATTGTCTGAATTATCAGGAAGGCTGCTCACCATGTACAATTGTTGCATTGATTTTGTTATGGGTTTGACAGTTGCTTGGTTTTGCTTTTAAGAATTTCTATCCTTAACATAAGGTGTAATTTGCATGGAACAGCATTTGCTGCCCTTAATAGAAACATGGGGGTAATATGCATGAAGCAGCAGTTGCTACCATGGGAAGCTTACTGGGCAGACTGGATGGACCATTTGGACCTTTTCTGCTGACAGCACTATATTACTATGTTACCATATATTGTACCTCTTCCTTGTGATTTTGCAGCCTAAATGTAATCTGCTTTGAAGTACCTGAAAAAAGTGGTTGATAAATAAATAAGCAAACATAAATGCATAACTGTGCAGTTTTTAGTATTCTATTTTATTTGCCAGATCATAGAGAATTCTTCAAGCTTTGGTTAGATCCCTTTTCAAGTTTTTCACACCTTCAGTTTTTCTATCCTGTTACAGATTTTGGTATCATCGGTAAAAAGACAAACCTTTCCTGACAACCCTTCCACACTGTTGCTCACAAAAATGTTGAAAAAATCCAGTCCAAGTACCAATCCCTGTGGCAGACCAGTAGTAATGACTCTCCGTTTGTCATCTCCCTCTTAATCAGTTTCTAATCCAGTTTCTAATAGGGATGTGAATCATTTTTTGACGATTTAAAATATCGTCCGATATATTTTAAATCGTCAAAAATCGTTAGAGCCACGATACAATAACAATTCCCCCGATTTATCGTTAAAAAATCGTAAATCGGGGGAAGGGGGAGGGGAAGGGGGAGGGCGGGAAAACCGGCACACTAAAACAACCCTAAAACCCACCCGACCCTTTAAAATAAATCCCCCACCCTCCCGAACCCCCCCAAAATGCCTTAAATTACCTGGGGTCCAGAGGAAGGGTCCCGGTGTGATCTTTTACTCCCGATCCTCCATGCGTTGTAGACATGGCGCCGGCGCTACCTTTGACCTGTCATATGACAGGTCAAAGGTAGCGCCGGCGCCATTTTGTTTTTTTGTCCCCCGACGTCAGGAGCATAGGAGATCGCTCCCGGACCCCCAGGGACTTTTGGCCAGCTTGGGGGGGCCTCCTGACCCCCACAAGACTTGCCAAAAGTCCATCGGGGGTCCGGAATGATCTCCTACTGCGAATCGTTTTTCCGTATGGAAAAACGATTCGACTGCAAGAGGTCGTTCCGGACCCCCGCTGGACCCCCAGGGACTTTTGGCCTGCTTGGGGGGGCCTCCTGACCCCCACAAGACTTGCCAAAAGTCCAGCGGGGGTCCGGAATGATCTCCTACTGCGAATCGTTTTTCCGTATGGAAAAATGATTCGACTGCAAGAGGTCGTTCCGGACCCCCGCTGGACCCCCAGGGACTTTTGGCCTGCTTGGGGGGGCCTCCTGACCCCCACAAGACTTGCCAAAAGTCCAGCGGGGGTCCGGAATGACCTCCTGCAGTCGAATCGTGTTGCCGTATGGCCGGCGCCATTTTCTGTATGGAAAAATGATTCGTGGTAGGAGATCATTCCGGACCCCCGATGGACTTTTGGCAAGTCTTGTGGGGGTCAGGAGGCCCCCCCAAGCTGGCCAAAAGTCCCTGGGGGTCCGGGAGCGATCTCCTATGCTCCTGACGTAGGGGGACAAAAAAAAATAAATTGCGCCGGCGCTACCTTTGACCTGTCATATGACAGGTCAAAGGTAGCGCCGGCGCCATTTCTACAATGCACGGAGGACCGGGAGTAAAAGATCACACCGGGACCCTTCCTCTGGACCCCAGGTAATTTAAGGCATTTTGGGGGGTTCGGGAGGGTGGGGGATTTATTTTAAAGGGTCGGGTGGGTTTTAGGGTTGTTTTAGTGTGCCGGTTTTCGATTTACACGATTTACATGATTTACACGATATTTAAAAAACCCAAACTGCGACGATCCGATTCCCTCCCCCTCCCAGCCGAAATCGACCGTTAAGACGATCGATCACACGATTCACATCTCTAGTTTCTAATCCATTTTCTAATCTAGTCATGCAGAACCATGTCAAAAGCCTTACTGATATCCAAATACACCTCATCTAGCACAATCCCCTGATCACCCAATCAAAGAAATGGATCAGATTCATCTGACAAGATTTACCTCTGGTAAAGCCATATTGCCTTAGATCTTGCAATCCATTGGATTGCAGAAATTGCACTATCCTCTGTTTTAGCAGCGATTACATTAATTTCAGGGCTGTTTTAAGGCTCTGGCCAAACCTCACTAGGATGGGTCCCTCCCCATTCATAGAAACATAGAAACATAGAAATGACGGCAGAAGACCAATAACCCATCCAATCTGCCCAGCAAGCTTTCACACTTATTTTCTCATACTTATCTGTTACTCTGACCACTGAGTTCAGGGCCCTTATTGGTAGCTTTTTTATTCTAATTTCCTTCCACCCCCGCCATTGATGCAGAGTGCAGTGTTGGAGCTGTATCAAAGTGAAGTATAAGGCTTAATGTTTGAGGGTAGTATCTGTCGTATCGAGCAAGTTACCCCAATGTTTGTATACTCCTACTGCTCAGATCAATGCCTTGTTAGATGTTGGCTGGATGTAAATCCTATTTCTTCATTCCCTCCCCTGCCATTGAAGCAGGAGGGGGGGGGGGGGGGGGGGGGGGGGGGGGGTTAATGCTATATAAATATTTTGTGCAATTTATGAACCATGGATTCAACCGATCCTTGGTAACACCTAAAGAAGAAAATATGGCATGCTAGTTAGCTATCTTATTTTAGTTTCTCTTCTTTTTAATTTTTTTACCATTTTATTCTTTTTTTCTTTTTTGGATCAAAGTGGGCCCTGTAAGGCTTTGGGCCCTGAGCAAGTGCCCCATTTGCCCTATGGATAAAATGGCCCTTCTCAATTTGCTCACACAGAGGTTAAATTAGCTGGTGTGTAGTTCCCAGTCTCCTCTTTACTTCCACTTTTATGAATAGAAACCACATCCACCTGTCTCCAGTCCTCCGGAATTACACCCAGCTCTACAGAAGCACTGAAGGGTCAGCCAGCGGAGCTGCCAGGACTTCTCTAAATCCTCTTAACATCCTTGGATGAATCCCATTGCTTTATCGCTTAACTCCTCATGAACAGGCATTTGAAAATCGATTGAGGTTTACCTCATTTCCAATCTTATTTGTGTTTGTTTTATGTGGTCCTGCTCCTAGCCCACATTGAAAACTGAACAGAAATATTTGTTAAACAATTTTGCTTTTTCCTCATCAGCTAGTATATATTCCTTCCCTTCACCTCTGAGTCTCACAATGCCACTTTTGCACTTCTTTCTATTACTAACATGTTGCGCTCGGGGGTGGACCCTTGTCCTGGAGCAGTAGAGAACAGCTCCCTGGTAGAGACCAGGAAGCACCTGCCCCCAGGGGCAGAGCACTAGAGGAGACAAAGGCTAGGATGAGCTTCATCACTGGAAGCGCGCGGTCCCCCGGGTGGAGCCCGTAGGGACTCGGGCCGCTTGGACTTAGGTGGGCCTCGCAGGGTCTCCTGGAGAGGTGGTAGACAGGCGTGCCCATGGACAGCAAAGGAGCGCAGTTGGACTTGAGGCTGCAGGTCTGATGGAACAGGGAAAACCAGAACAGCGTAGGCGATGACAAGGCTAGAGACAGAGCCACAATTAGAAGACATGGTCAATCAGGCAGAGGTTAGAATCCGAGGGTCAGTCTGAAGAATAGTCAACAAAGCAGAGATCAGGTTCTGGAGGTCAGACGAGGTCACAAGGCAGGCAGAGGTCAGGAGGCAGGCAGCAGGCAGAATAGTCAAGGAGCAGGCCGAGGTCAGTAGCAGAGATACAGTCCGAGGGTACTACCTGAGGGGATGGACAGACGAACACTGGAACAGAAGGACGCAGGAAGAGTAGGATGCAGGAACAAGGCTGGAACAGTAGGATCCTGGAACAAGACTGGAACAAGGCTTAGAACGCAGTGACAATGTAGCACACAATGCAATGCCGACCTGATTGCCAAGGCAAGAAAGTGCAGGCAGGGACATCCTTAAGTAGTTCCTTCAATCAGGGTGCACCGCGGAGCTAGGACCCGCCTCTGGCCCTTCAAGAGGCTGGGTGGTCCGTGCGCATGTATGTAGGGGTGTGGCCAATGCCACGGAAGACGCCGAACTCCGGCATGAGGCCTGGTGCGCAGTGGAAGACCCGGGGCGCCGAGGCCTGGAAATGCTCGTTGCTGCCGCTGGGGAGGCCGACTCGGGACCTACAGAGGAGCTAGAGAAGTGAGCAGGCTGTGCGCGGGCCGGATGCGGATGGGGCATGCAACATAACATATCTTAAAAAAAAGGTCTTGTTCCCCACTCTTGCGTTTTACCATGTTTGCTGATTTTTTTCTTCCATTTGTAAAATAGCAAGTATGATGTGGAGAAGGTAGGGCAAGAGAGGCCTTTTTTGTAAATGTTCCATGAGATCTATGAAAATATCTTGTTTTCATCATATCATTATTAACATGTTTGATACTCATTTACATGAAGTGATTGGTTGATATTTGCCTTTATTAATCATCCTATAAGTCAGGATGGAAGTTTCCATCCATTATCCATTATTTACCCCTTTAAAAGACCAACAAAAAAGGTATAGCCCATGAGATGTCAAGACTATACAGGTTCCTTCTTCAGAAGTCTGGAATGCTGCACAGCTCTGCTTAGGAAGTAAAAAATTGTAAGACAGTCCTCATCAGTAACCTTATCCACAGCAAGTCGAAGGCATTAAATTGTATTTCTTTCACCAATGACTGGGGAAGTTGTGAGTTCATGAAGGAATGGTCATTCAGGTGAAAGAAGGAGTAGCATAAGGGTAGTGACTTATTGACTTTGTGGCCAGGCTGTGATATTCCCAGAATCAGAATTAGAAGAAAACATCAACTGCTTGATTTTTGTTGGACATATTTGGTCTACCCTAGTACAACTGGATCCAGGCAAGAAGACTAGGAATTACCTGACTCAGTTCTTGTAGAACACTTTATTTTTACCCTCTGTTTAAAGCCGTAGAAAACCCAGTAGGAAGTGTGAAATGTAAGTCATTGTTGTACAATCGGCTTTACCAAATATTTCTGTTCAATCTGTTGCCCTAACAAAAAATGAAAATATTTCATACTTTATTGTTTGGAAACCCTCCGCAATGCTCTGTGGATCTGAAAAAGCGTGCAACACTGACGGGCAACCTTTTAGCTTCTGCTATATCTGTTTTGCTGACTCATTAGCTGACTCATTCCAGCAGCTCTTTTGTTTAATATAAATTTAGCTAATCATTAACACCACTTTCAACTGAACTGTTTAAAAATCTAATTAATGTAATCCATTAGAGCGAGTATTACATTAAACTTTAAAATTGCTATATCTTTTTAACAGATGCACTCGTGCCAGTGTAGTAGTTTCCAAATTATTTTGTGCTGCATTTGGTATGTATGAAATCCTGATAATTCTGCTCTTATGCAGTGCCATTCATTTACAAATGGATTAATTCCAAAATGCTTTATGGTTGAACACAAAAAGGTCAAATAAGCCTCAAAACATATAATCTGAAGGGGAAAAGGGGCAGCTCGATGTAGGCTGGAATATGGCTCAGCAAGTGGGCACATACCCAGAAACGTGTTTGAGATCTTGTGAGACTCGAGAGAGCAATTTCCAAAAGCCTTATAAAAAAACAGAGCTCAACAATGCATGCATTTGCAGGAAAAGTAGGCAGGCTCAAAGGTGAGGTCAGGAGAGGCAACAACACGCAAGATTTATTTTTTATTTTATTTAAACATTTTTCTATACCGTCGTTAAGTTAAATACCATCACAACGGTTTACAGAAGGGCACGATAAAGAGAAATATGGGTGGTATAGATTACAAATTACTCATGTGCCAACATAGTACGGTAACAATGTAAAATAATAAAACTAGGTGTGTAAATGAAACCTGATTATTAGGAACAAATTAGGCAGTTTGATTTTAACATTAATATGCTTATGTAGGTTACTAAAAACTTCTAGCTTGGTGCATCCTTATCGCTCAACTATTTTTCTCCTTTTCTTTATAAAATGCTTGTTTAAAAAGCCAGGTTTTCAGATTAGATTGTTGTTCAGGGAAAACTGTCCCAAGAAATGACAGGTGCACAACTTTATGAACACATTTTCCATAGGCAATTTTCAGCAGGAAAGCAAATGTATAAAGTTTTCTCATGAGAAACGAACAAAATCTTCAGATAGGGATGTGCAGCTCTAAAATTTTGGGTTCAGTTCATTTTTTTCATTTCTTTTTTTCTTTTTTATATGGATTGTTTAATGTTTCCAGCTCCCCCTCCCCATTTAGTTTATTTGCCAAACAGAAAATAACATTAACCACCCATCCCCCATACAAAAAACTGAACAGCTACAAAAGAAAAGGTTGCTTCAGCTGGCCTTCCTGGACCAAAAAACTGCCTCTAGCCAGTCTGTAGGGCCTGGTTCTAGAACTGGCCTGGCTCTGAGGCCTTGCCCTGGTCTGGGCCCTAGTGCCAAGACCTAATCCTGGGTCAGGCCTATCTCTGAGGCCTAGGACTGGGATGGGTCATTTGGAACAAACTGAAAATGGCTTCATTCATTGCATTTATTTAAAAATAAAAATGCACATCCCTATCTGCAGATTAAAGCACCCATGGGCCTTGCAACTACCTGCATAGTTTTCAAAGTTGCCCCCACTGAGATCCATATTCAAAAGGGTTTGCCTTACTAAGTTGGCAATTAGCCAGACAAACCTCAGGCTGCTAATTTCCAAACTGTTTACACACCCCTGAGTTATCTCTCATAGTCATTAGCTAGCAAACAACTTAGCCAGGTTAGTTAAGGACAGTCCGAGGATGTCCTGTGTGGAGGAAAGCTAGCAAAATAGCTTAGCCAGGTAACATTGCAAATTCAGGATTATCTAGCTAAGTTATCCAGATATATTTAGGACTGCCTGAGAGCAGTCCTAAAGTTATCCAGGTACGTGTAACCAAATAACTTTAATCTTAATCAGCTGTTTTCAACATACATTGCAACTGGTTAAGTAAACAAAAAAAAAACTTCCAGGCCAGCAAGCCCAGTCCCCCACCCTCCAAAATAAATGAAGTTATGTCAGGGCATAGCTCCTGATGGTTCCCCACATCCAGTCGCCCCAAAAAATGAAATAAAGATGTCAGCCATAACACCTGGAGGCCCCCTCCTCTTATATGAAAATCCCAGGCCTGCCTCAGGGCCCCCAACACCTACACTCTCCACTCATGAAGAACCTGCCAAAACCCTCATTTTGTACTGGTTCTGGCAGTGTCTAGTTGGCACCTTTTTATTATTTTAGGGTGTCGGGGCTGGGGGCTGTTGGTTGCAATAAGGGAAGGGGGGGGGGAGGGGATCTTTGGTTCATTACGGTTTTTTATGTAACTGGCTATATGTTGGTTAAGGTTTAATTATACAGGTACAGATACCCAGATAATTTTAGTCAAGTATATTCAGTGGGAGACTTATCTTGCTGAATATTCTGCTCTCTGACTTACTAAATGCATATTATGGACCTAATAATATTCACAAACTGTTCAGGAGCTCTGAGCCTTTGTTTCAGTCCTGTCCAGTGGGGAGTACAATATAGCATGTATTCAAGTTCAAGAATCATCTGACTTTTATTAATAAAGAAATCACTTTTATATGGTGTTTGCTGAGACTCTCTTGGTAAAGAGCATGCAATGGGCTCTCTGTTGTTCCCTCAGTGTTCAGTAACTGTACTAAACAATGTTGTTATGTAATCATCTAAGTAGACATGGCAAAGAAGCTACGTAATACTTTATCCATGAAATTCAGCTCTTTTCAGATACTTTAGCAAATTATTGTCTCCATGTGAAATCTTCTGAGGAAGGCTGAATACCAATTAACACTGGGTGATCTCCAGCAGCTGATCCTCAGAAGCTCGACCTGCAACACAAACACCAGGGAGGGGTTCATTATCAAACTGCTGCATAGGATAAACTCTGTGAGTATTTTATATCCTCAGACTTTAGCTCAAATCCATGCATATAAATTAATCCACCTTGAAAATTTGCAGGTGTGAGCAGAGCCACACTTACTTTTGAAAATCGAAAATATGAATGTAAATCCTATCCCTCCCCCAACTATGACCCCCAACTATGACCCCCAAAACACCTCTTCTTAGTGCACATAAAAGTACATGCACAATCACTTTTGCACACATAACCCGCTTACCTCGGGTAATTTTTAGGGGTAATTTTCAAAAGGATTTCTGTATTTAAATCCTGGTTTATGTATGGAAATAAGCTTCTGAAAATTACCGGTGGTGGTTGTGCAGGGACAGGCTGCATGTAACTTGATTACCTGTGTACCTTCTCCCGCATTCACAAGAGACACTCCAGAGGGTGGAATTGGGGTGGGGGGGGGGGGGGGGAATCATTCACATGCATACTCTGAATTTTGGAAAGCATGCACATAAGATGGGTTCAGTTCATGATGAGGGGCAAATTTCTGCTCTGAGTGGGTGGGTCGGTATGCAAATGCTTGCACAAAATGATTTTCTAGAGTTGTCGACTGTGGGCATTTTTATTTAATGTGCAAACATCTAAGCAGGTGGCCTCCAAAGCCTTTTCTAAATTGACTGTTATGGGTTTTTTTAAATTAATGCCAGGTGAATTAGAGACTGAATTGAAGTGTATCATGATCAGTTATTTGATGAGCACCCTGATCTGCTCTGCATTACTGAAACCTGGATTCTGGACACAGATTAAGCACTACTTTCTTAGATATATCCTCCAGATTATTCATTTCTGTCAAAACCACGGCCTACAAAATGTGCTGGAGATTTGTTGCTCACAGTTAAAAACTCAGTTTCACTATTCAATGTAGCTATAGATACTGCGGCTCCACTTGAGGTTTTATTTTTGAGGGATAAGTACTCTGGTATTTGCTTGTTCTATTGTCCTCCTGGTGTTTTATCTTCCAATTATGCTCTGGTTACTGAAGTGTTATTGGGGATTCAATCTGAGTTAAATAACATCATTGTGTTGGGTGATTTCAACCTTCAATCTCACTATCTGTAACTTGTAAAGGTTTTTTAACAGCTCATACCCCAACCCATCATTTTGGACAAATTCATCCTCCGACATTAAGGTGAGCGAAGTTCTATGATCTAAACATTATCTTATTAAATTGGTAATAAGAGGTAGTTTCATTCTGCCTGCTATTGATAACTGCAGGGTTCAGCAACCAAATAGATTTGGATCGATTATGTGCTTTCTAGTTACCTCAAATGCATAACACGGTGACTAAAAAAGTTCAAGAGGCTGTTTGTTGATTGTTGGAACGTTTCATTGCCGCATGCTCTGGATGAAGTTGTTCCATTAAGAACTAGCAAAATTAAGAAAACTAATAGTTCTCTCTTGAAATTAGAGTTGCAAAAGAGAATTTGTGCCACCTTGAGACAGTAGCTCTGGTATGGTATAATGCTGCATTAAAAGCTTATAAGGAGAAAGTGGTAATGGCCAAACAAGCATCTATCTGCAAGCTACTCCAAGTGCCGGCAACAGTTCCCACAAAGCTTTCCATGTGCAACAAAATGTAGAAACAATACTTTGGCATAAAACATGGAATTAGCAGGTCAACTGCACTAAGATGGTAACTTTTAAGCAGGCACGCAGGTGCACATGTGTACGTGTTTGCCAGCTCGTGCCCATGTACACGGCTGCTTAATAACATACACACGCATATGTGCGCATGTAATAAAATTGTCTGGCCGTCTGCAGATGTGCGTGCAATTTTAAGTGAGCATGCACATGTGCACGCAAATCCCACTTCCACCATATAAGTGGGGGGGGGGGATTTTAAAAGGGGTGTTCATGCACGCCATTGCCAGTTTCACCAGTTCATTCCCAATTTGCCCAGGCAATGGATAGTTCTTCCAAACCACCCTTGTTTAATATCCTCTCTTCTCCTCTGTTAGCCCCGATCCTTAAAACCCCACTGACAACCCTAGAAATTATCATTTTATTACTTACACGCCATCCAGAGCAGTAGTAAAGCTATGCAGCAGAGGACCCCAGTGTGCACCTGTGTGCATAAGTATTGATGTGCACATCTCTCGGTCTTCACCAATATGCCCACGCCCCACTCAGACCACACCCATGCCCTACCCCATTTTACACATTTTTGATGTGCATGTACCAGGAGGTAAACACATACACAGGCAGCTTATAAAATCCATGCGGCTGGCACATTTTCTATTCTGATCTTGCGATGCATGAGACCAGCATAGAGGAAGTGCTAGGCTCACGTGATTTGATTAGTGCATGGGCCAGCACATGAGGAGGAGCAGAGAATGGCTCCCAGTGTCAACTAGATAAGATTTTAGACAGTGCTGGGGGGGAGCCGGCTGTCATGGTACATGTGGGCACCAACGATATAGGAAAATGTGGGAAGGAGGTTCTGGAAGCCAAATTTAGGCTCTTAGGTAGAAAGATTAAATCCAGAACCTCCAGGGAAGCATTCCCTGAAATGCTCCCTGTTCCACGTGCAGGTCACCAAAGGCAGGCAGAGCTCCGGAGTCTCAATGCGTGGATGAGATGAAGATGTAAGGAAGAGGGATTCAGTTTTGTTAGGAACTGGGGAACCTTCTGGGGAAGGGGGAGTCTCTTCCGAAGGGATGGGCTCCACCTTAACCAGGGTGGAACCAGACTGCTGGTGCTAACCTTTAAAAAGGAGATAGAACAGCTTTTAAACTAGAACCAAAGGGGAAAGCCGACAGTCGCTCAGCAGTGCACAGTTCGGAGAGAGGTATCTTTAAAGGATACTAATGATGCATTAGAATTAGGGCATCCTGACAGTGAGGTTCCAATAATTAGAAAAATAGTCCAAGTGCCTGTAACTAAAAACTCACCTGAGCTAAAAAATTCTAACTTATCCCTATCAATTAAAAAGCAGAATGAAAATACAAACAAAAAACAAACTTTGAAATGTTTGTATGCTAATGCCAGAAGTCTAAGAAGTAAGATGGGAGAATTAGAATGTATAGCAGTGAATGATGACATAGACTTAATTGGCATCTCAGAGACATGGTGGAAAGAGGATACCAATGGGACAAATGATATCGCAATGACAGAGAGGAGCACCAGGGAGGAGGTGTGGCGCTTTATGTCCGGGATGGCATAGAGTCCAATAGGATAAACATCCTGCATGAGACTAAACACAAAATTGAATCTTTATGGGTAGAAATCCCTTGTGTGTCGGGGAAGACTATAGTGATAGGGGTATACTACCGTCCACCTGGTCAAGATGGTGAGACTGACAGTGAAATGCTAAGAGAAATTAGGGAAGCTAAACAAATTGGTAGTGCAGTAATAATGGGAGACTTCAATTACCAAGAACACAAAAGTGCAGAGCATAGAACTTTTAGTCCTGATCAAATGAGATTCCAATCATTTTATAAGCAAGTAAGTTCTGAATTTTATTGCGGCAACTCCACTGCATGAATGTTAACACAGCAAACAATTTTCAAGGTGCCCCAACATGGACCCGTGTTTCGCCAGAGGCTGCATCGGGGGGACCAACAGGAATTCAATCTACAAAGTTAAAATAATTGAAAATCAGGGCAGTAAATAATGGACTAAAGCCGATGTATAAATTTAAACACATAAACAAAACATACCTTGGTACAGTGTTCATATAGTAACAGGGAGTGCATTTACCCTTAGTCCAACCAGGTATTTTAAAGGCAGAATTAGGCGCCAAAATGCAGGTGATGAAATCACCTTTCTTGCGGGAACCAATCATCGGTCCCCAAGAGGCATGCGCGCCAAATAGGTACATAGACAGACAACCCCATATAAGAAATGAATAGAAGAATAAATTTAAGGAAAACAGGTGCCATTCAATCTCCCGGTTTAATCCTTTTGGAGACACTGTGTCCAATGTAAAAATCCATTTTTGTTCTTGTCGTCCCAAAAATTCTAAATAGTTACCACCCCGAGTGGGTTTCGAAACCACTTCAAGTACAGCATACCAAAGATCAGCAATGGTATGCAAGGAACTTATCCAGTGTGCTACTACAGGTTCCTGCTCATGGGATGTGCGAATGTTTGAACAATGTTCAAAAATGCGGGTTTTAATTTTTCGTGAGGTTTTCCCAACATAAAGTAAGGGACACGGACACTTGATAACATAAATGACACCTTGCGATGTACAATCAGAGTTAGATCTAAAATAAAAGATTCTGTGAGTGATGGGATGTTGAAAAAATGAAAGAGACTCTGTGTGGGGACAAGCTGTGCAGTGACCACACGGCCGATGTAAAAACTCTCCCGAGGAGGAGACATCCACCCTCCCCTGATGTGCATGCACTAGTCTATCCCTTAAGATACGCCCTCTACGAAAGGTGAACCGGAGGGTGCCCTGAAACATCTGATGTAAAAACAAAGACTGCCAGTGTGTTCAAACAATTCTTACAACCTCCCGACTTAGAGGGGAGAAGAGAAGTATGCAGTTGTTGGACGGCTCTGATGAAGTAGGCTGAGGTAAAAAGAGTAAATCCCGGTTCACATATAATGCCCGTTTAAAAACTCTCCGAATGACTGTTGTGGGATACCCTCTAGCCAAAAAACGAGAAGTCATGATTTGTGCCTGTTTCAAAAATTCTTCACGAGTAGAACAGAGTCGCCGTAATCTCAAAAATTGGCCAGTTGGAATGTTTTTACGAAGATTTCTTGGATGGCAACTGTCAAAAGCTAATAAGGTGTTTCGATCTGTAATTTTTCGATAAATAGTGGTATGAAAAATATTATTCTGGACAAAGACCAGAATATCCAAAAAAGCAATAGAGGACGCGTCTATGACAAAATTGAACTGAAGGTGTTGATTAAGTGAGTTTAACCAATCTACAAACATAAAGAATTGGACATCGGTGCCCCGCCAGATCACAAAGATGTCGTCTATAAACCGAACCCATAATGCAATATGTGTAAACCAATGTGAAGGGTAAATATGAGTCTCCTCGAATTTGGCCACGTACAGGCACGCCAGACTAGGGGCCATAGTGGCCCCCATCGCTGTACCTTTAACTTGTTGGTAAAATTGACCTTCAAAACAAAAAAAGTGATTAGTAAGGGCAATTTCAGCAAGCTTCAAAATAAGAGATGTAGAAATACGGCAAGGGGCAGGACGAGAGTCCAAAGCTTCTTCAATTACTTGTAAAGCTTCTGCCTGCGGGATGTTGGAATATAGAGACACTATGTCTAATGTGACAAAAAAGAATTGATCCGTTGGAGGAGATAAGGAGTCCAAAATTGTAATGAAATACCATTTTAGAAGCACAGTCCAGATGTATTCCACACATTAAGAAAGGTGGAAAGAAGGCAAAATGATTACCGGCATGGTTAAAAGGGGAGGTGAAAGAAGCTATTTTAGCCAAAAGATCTTCATTCAAAAATTGGAAGAAGGATCCAGCAGAAGAAAATAGGATAAAGCATAAACGTTGGCAAGTTAAATGTAAGACATTGATAAGACAGGCTAAGAGAGAATTTGAAAAGAAGTTGGCTGTAGAAGCAAAAACTCACAGTAAAAACTTTTTAAAATATATCCGAAGCAGAAAGCCTGTGAGGGAGTCAGTTGGACCTTTAGATGATCAAGGGGTTAAAGGAGCACTTAGAGAAGATAAGGCCATCACGGAAAGATTAAATGATTTCTTTGCTTCGGTGTTTACTGAAGAGGATGTTGGAGAAGTACCTGTAATGGAGAAGGTTTACATGGGTAATGATTCAGACGGACTGAATCAAATCACAGTGAACCTAGAAGATGTGGTAAGCCTGATTGACAAACTGAAGAGTAGTAAATCACCTGGACAGGATGGTATACACCCCAGAGTTCTGATGGAAATAAAAAATGAAATTTCAGACCTATTAGTAAAAATGTGTAACCTATCATTAAAATCCTCCATTGTACCTGAAGACTGGAGAATAGCAAATGTAACCCCAATATTTAAAAAGGGCTCCAGGGTTGATCTGGGAAACTACAGACCAGTTAGCCTGACTTCAGTGCCAGGAAAGATAGTGAAAAGTGTTCTAAACATCAAAAATCACAGAACATATAGAAAGACTTGATTTAATGGAACAAAGTCTGCATGGCTTTACCCAGGGCAAGTCTTGCCTCACAAATCTGCTTCACTTTTTTGAAGGAGTTAATAAACATGTGGATAAAGGTGAACTGGTAGATGTAGTATACTTGGATTTTCAGAAGGCGTTTGACAAAGTTCCTCATGAGAGACTTCTAGGAAAAGTAAAAAGTCATGGGATAGGTGGCGATGTCCTTTCGTGGATTTCAAACTGGCTAAAAGACAGGAAATAGAGAGTAGGATTAAATGGACAATTTTCTCAGTGGAAGGGAGTGGACAGTGGAGTGCCTCAGGGATCTGTTGGGACCCTTACTTTTCAATATATTTATAAATGATCTGGAAAGAAATACGATGAGTGAGATAATCACATTTGCAGATGACACAAAATTGTTCAGAGTAGTTAAATCACAAGTAGATTGTGATAAATTGCAGGAAGACCTTGTGAGACTGGAAAATTGGGCATCCAAATGGCAGATGAAATTTAATGTGGATAAGTGCAAGGTGATGCATATAGGGAAAAATAACCCATGCTATAATTACACAATGTTGGGTTCCATATTAGGTGCTACAACCCAAGAAAGAGATCTAGGTGTCATAGTGGATAACACATTGAAATCGGTTCAGTGTGCTGCGGCAGTCAAAAAAGCAAACAGAATGTTGAGAATTATTAGAAAGGGAATGGTGAATAAAACGGAAAATGTCATAATGCCTCTGTATCGCTCCATGGTGTGACCGCACCTTGAATACTGTGTACAATTCTGGTCGCCGCATCTCAAAAAAGATATAATTGCGATGGAGAAGGTACAGAGAAGGGCTACCGAAATGATAAGGGGAATGGAACAGCTCCCCTATGAGGAAAGACTAAAGAGGTTAGGACTTTTCAGCTTGGAGAAGAGACGGCTGAGGGGGGATATGATAGAGATGTTTAAAATCATGAGAAGTCTAGAACGGGTAGATGTGAATCGGTTATTTACTCTTTCGGATAGTAGAAAGACTAGGGGGCACTCCATGAAGTTAGCATGGGGCACATTTAAAACTAATCGGAGAAAGTTCTTTTTTACTCAGTGCACAATTAAACTCTGGAATTTGTTGCCAGAGGATGTGATTAGTGCAGTTAGTATAGCTGTGTTTAAAAAAGGATTGGATAAGTTCTTGGAGGAGAAGGCCATTACCTGCTATTAAGTTCACATAGGGGCGGATTTTCAGAGCCCTGCTCGCGTAAATCCGCCCAAAACCGGGCGGATTTAGGCGAGCAGGGCCCTGCGCGCCGGGAAGCCTATTTTACATAGGTCTACCGGCGCGCGCAGAGCCCCGGGACTCGCGTAAGTCCCGGGGTTCTCCAAGGGGGGCGTGTCGGGGGCGGTCCCGATCATCGCGGCGTTTTCGGGGCGTGTCGGCAGCGTTTTGGGGGCGGGTATGGGGGCGTGGCTACGGCCTGGGGCGGTCCGGGGGTGTGGCCGTGCCCTCCGTACCCGCCCCCAGGTCGCGTCCCGGCGCGCAGGAGGCCCGCTGGCGCGCGGGGATTTACGCCTCCCTCTGGGAGGCGTAAATCCCCCAACAAAGGTAAGGGGGGGGTGTAGACAGGGCCGGGCGGGTGGGTTAGGTAGAGGAAGGGAGGGGAAGGTGAGGGGAGGGCGTTAGAGGATTCCCTCCGAGGCCGCTCCGATTTCGGAGCGGCCTTGGAGGGAACGGGGGTAGGATGTGCGGCTCGGCGCGCGCCGGCTATACAAAATCCATAGCCTTGCGCGCGCCGATCCAGGTTTTTAGCAGATACGCGCGGCTCCGTGCATATCTACTAAAATCCAGCGTACTTTTGTTTGCGCCTGGAGCGCAAACAAAAGTAGGCTATTCGCGCTCCTTTTAAAATCCGCCCCTTAGAGAATAGCCACATGGAATAGACTTAGTTTTTGGGTACTTGCCAGGTTCTTATGGCCTGGATTGGCCACTGTTGGAAACAGGATGCTGGGCTTGATGGACCCTTGGTCTGACCCAGTATGGCATTTTCTTATGTTCTTATGAGATCCCCAAATCTTAGAATCAATCTAGGTAGGAGCAAGTCGAATGGACATCCCGGTTGGGAAGTGATGAATGTTATGAAAAATATAAATCCCGCAAATTGCATGTTGAACAGATATGATAAAGTTGTCATGAAAGCCTTAGTGGAAGATGTAGGCAGCCAGTTAGTACATCTAGTGAATGCTTCCACCTATACTCAAGAGGGCATCTATAAAACAGCTGCTGAAGAAACTGAATTTGAATAAATCTGACTTTACCAGTCATCACCCAATATCTTCAATTCCTTTTTTTGCAAAGGTGCTTGAAATAGACTATTGAAAGAACTGAAGGACTTTTTAGACCAGAATAATATTCTGAACCTGTATCAGTTTGGTTCTGACCAAAGTACGGCACTGAGGCACTAATGATCTCCAGTTTGGGTGTACTTAGATATGGCATTGATACAGGTTCAGAGCACATACTCTTCATACAGCAGTATTTGATACATTAGGTCACAGGATGCTATCATCACGACTCTCTGAAATTGGTATTACAATAACAGTGTGGATCTGATTTCATATCTTCCCTTACTGATCAATATTGCCTCCATATTGATTTCTTCTGTTGACAGGAGTTCCTCAGGGGTCAGCTTTATCGGTCACATTATTTAACATCTACATTAATCCCTTCTGTAAATTTATTTTTGGATTAGGTTTATATTATATAATTTACGCAGATGACTTACAGTTTTTCTTTCCCACTGCTTCTGATACTGCTTCTGTTATCAAGACCTTCCTCGGGTTGTTGACTATATACCTGCAAGCAGTTAAAAGAATAGTTGGCTTACTGCAAATAAACTAGCTTTATTGTAGGAAAGACTGACATTTTTAGAATAAATAAATCAGCATCATCAGTGTTTCCAATTCAAGGGATGCTGCCGTATCTTTATTTCAGAGGAGGTACAAAATTTGGGAATCTTTTTATATTCTAATCTCTCATTTCACCTTAAAGTAAAAGCAGTGGTATGGTGCTTCAAGCATTAATACTGAAAAGTCTTGCTAACTATAATATAATCTAACTTGAACTCCCTGCTGCTGCTACTACTGTAAAAGCCTTGTAAGTAATTCAATGCTTGGCTGTGCAGATTCTTACTGGAGCCATTCGGTTTGAGCATTTTCTGCCAATATTTTCATGCATTTCACTGGCTCCCAATATTTTCATGCATTTCACTGGCTCCCAATCCAATGGTGAGTAAAATTTAAGGTGTTGACTTTGGTGCATAAGACTTTGAACTGTGAGCCAGCTTACTGTATTAAAAGGGAGGAGGAATAGCCTAGTGGTTAGAGCAGTGGGCTATGCGCCAGGAGACTACAGTTCAAGTCCTGCTGTTGCTCCTTGTGACCTTGGGCAAATTACTTTACCCTCCATTGTCTCAGGTACAAAACTTAGATTGTAAGCCCTCTGGGGATAGAGAAATACCTATAGTATCTGAATGTAAACTGATGTGATATCTCAGATCAAATGTTGGTATATAAAAAAAATAAATCTTAGAGCTATTCTTAAATTCTTTAGACCTGAAAGAAGTTTAAGGTTGGCAGGCTGATGTGTGCTTGATGCTTCTTCAACACCTGATGTAAGATTGTCTGAGCCCAGAACCAATTGCTTGCAATGGCTGGACCTCTGTTTTGGAATCAGTTGCCAGAGATAGTTTGCCAAGAGCCCAGTTTAAAGAAATGTACAAAGGCCCTAAACACCTGTGTGTTTTGGGAAGCATTTAGAGGAGCACTGTAACAGGTCAGGTCATGGGGTGCAGACTGTATTTATTTGTGTTTGTTTGTAGCAATGATATATTGCCTTGAAGTGTAAATGTTTGTTGCTTTATATGAATGCTTGTCTATGAACTTCTTAGAATGTAGGATAATGAGGTATAAAAATATTTTAAATAAATGCATACTCGCCAACAGGTACATCTGCTCCGGAGCAGGCGTAACTTCCTGCACATATATGAATGTGTATACTGGGGCAACCTGCAAATTTGGACTCTGTGGGCTGTTTGAAATTTACCCTCCCTAAGGCCATTTGCACACATGAAACCTGGTTATATGAGCATGGCTGGTTTTGAATATTCCTCTTTAAATGTATTTTAACCATCTTTGTTCCCATATTAATGGATGACCTCTTGCTTTATGAGTGGCTCCATGCCTGTTCCCTATAAAGATCCTTCATGTACCTGAACAGGGGATCCGAAGTCCCCTCAGTCTCCATTCCTCCAAGAACAGCAGCCCTGGGCATGGCTGCCCACAAACTCTAACCCCAGCAAATATCTCCTATTTTCTCTTTTCAGTTATCAAATAGATTTGTGAAAATGTAAGTTAATCTCTGTTCCACCTATCACAATTTGAACTGTTTCTCCAATGAAAGATATCAGAACTTACCAAGATTCAAATAAATGCATGAGAATATGAGGCCATAAGCAGAGATTTACGTTTTTACAAGGTACAAAGAGTTGTGTTCCATACCATGCAAATGACCTACAAAGGAATAACTGCTTATTTATTCATTCAACAGTCCCATAGGAAAAGTGCAAAATAATTTACTAACACAGTGACCAAAAATATTCTTAAGAGTATGGTTTGTTTAATTATCAAAAATGCAGAGGGTAAGCTTAAAGAGCTGACTATTGAAAAATAAGCTCCATGTGAAAATGAGATATTCAGCAAAAAAAAAAACAAAAAAACCCAAATTCTCCACAGCTGGTCATCCACTTGTTGCAGCCTTGGCATTTAAGGATGCTCTCAGGGACGCTGCACCTGGAACCAGCTTTTCCCCATCTCAGGGACCTGGTGGAGCGCTTGTAGCATTGCTCAGAGGCAGAAGAGAGATGCAGGAAGGGCCTTTGCAGCCAGGCAACAGGGGAAGAAAGAAGAACAGAATTAAAGTGGCATCCCATAAAATGTTAGAAGTGTCTAAGGTTGCTGAAACATCAAGTGACGCAAGTATGCATTCAGTCCCTACATGAAAGCCTCCGAGGTGTATCTCTAATGCATATAGTACAAGAGAAAGCATTATTCTCCAGGTACCCCTTTTATATAGACTGCTATTAATTGTAACAAGTACAGGATGTCTTTCAGCTGGGCCCAATGACCTGCCTGCCCCCACCCAGCTGTTTCCCCACAGGCACTGCCGTGCTCACACTATTCTTTCTTTAAATATGGTAAGAAAAGGCTCTAAAAGCTGACATTCCTCCAGCTGTTTTCTGATTCCATTTCAGCCTTCTCAGACTGAGTACGTGGAAAATGTGTGTGTCATGGGCCTACTCCCTTGATTTTACATGAGTGGAAAAGAAAAGGAAAAAAAATATACTTTTTCCTCCTGTAGGAAAGAAAGTGTAGGCAGCTTGGACTTACTCCTGCCCTGAGCTGGGGACTGGGGTAGATTTATTTGAGAAGAGGTCTTGGAGAGGTGAATAAAGCTGAGTCTCTTTGAAGCTGAGGTGGAGTGGAGCCCATCAATGGAGAGCAGAAGCATTTCAGGCTCCCTCAGGAATAAGAAGGGGGTTCTAGGTGTGCGGGGATTGCAGGATCCTTGCTCGCAAAGAGGCCACGCAATAAAAGGGGCCACGATCTTATCTTCTGACCATGTCCTAGCAAATCTCACACAGTCAAGTGTGCTCTGGGAGGAAGAGGAGGCTGAGACCAGTGATGTTTTAATCAAACTCAGGTAGGATGAGTTTGGTTCAGTAAAATTATATAATGAGATTTTGGTTCAATTCACCAGATACATAAATATGGTAGCACTTTGTACAGTATTTTTTTTCTTTCTGTGTAGTTCAGGAGGTACAGTATATGATGTTTTACAGAAACAAATAAATTCTCAAATGAATAAGTAAGATATATGAACTTTTACACAACCTACATCAAACATTACACTTATAGGGCTCGATATTCAGATGGTTCGGGACACACAGGGCCGACGGGTACCAATAGGCAAACTAGGTGGTCGCCTAGGGCGCCAGCAATTAGGGGGTGACAAAGAGCAGCCATATGGGACCTCCCGCGGAGTCCATCCCACTCATTGGCCGAGAGGAGTAAAGACTTGGTGGGCCGCGAGCGGCAGAGACTCAGCGGGCTGCAAGCAGCACCCCATCCTGCTTGCGGCCGAGAAAAGCAGACACGCGGCGGGCAGGCGGGCCACAAGCAGCACCTATCCTGCTTGTGGCCGAGAGAAGCAGAGACTCAGCTGGCTGCGAGCAGTGCCCATCCTGCTCGTGGCTGAAAGAAGCAGGAGCTGGCTATGAGCGGCACCTCTGTTTGTGTGTATATGTGATTGAGAGGGATTGTGTGTGTATATGAGAGAGCAATGGTGTTAGTGAGAGAGAGGGAGGGAGCCTGTGTAAGGGTACATGTGTGAATGAGACAAAAGAGGGGAGGCCGGTCTGAGTGAATGGGATCGGGGCTCGAGCCGGGGCCTGGACTGGGGGGGTAAAAGGGGGGGAAGTACAAGTCAGAAGGTTCGCCTAGGGCGCCAATACCCTTGCACCGGACCTGGGGACATATCCTGATACGCCATACATTTTAAATTCACTGCTAATTTGAATGGCTCTGATTTATCCAGCTGACTATTTAACTGGATAAAAGTTAGCCAGATAAGTTGGAAGCATTCCAGGTATAATTAAGTTAGTCAGATAACCTATCTGTCTAAGTCCAATCATGTCGGATAGAAATCCTAAAGTTAGCCAGATAAGTTTATCTGGCTAACTAGGACTTTATCCGGTATATACAGTGGAGCTTGTAATCAGCAGCACAACACTGAATATACATAACATAGTAACATAAATAGTAATGACTGCAGAAAAAGACCAAATGGTCCAGCCAGTCTGCCCAGCAAGCTTCTTATGGTAGCAAATGCCACTCCGAGCAGGCTATCCCCATGTTTCTCTTTAGGATAGTAACTGCCATTCCATGCAGGCTACCCCTTTATTTCTCTTAAGAGAAGTAACCGCCACTCCATGCAGGCTACCCGCATGTTTCTCTTTAAAGTAGTAACTGCCATTCTAGGCAGGCTATCCTCATGTTTCTCTTTAGGGTAGTGATCAGAGATGTGAATCGGAACCGGAATCGGTTCGGATTCTGGTTCCGATTCACATGTGGTTTTTTTTTCATTGGGCCCGATCGCGGTTTTGTTTATCGGCTGCGCCCGAGCCGATAAACAAAAAAACCCTCCCTGACCCTTTAAAACTAATACCTTAGCTTCCCCCACCCTCCCGACCCCCCAAAAAACTTTTTACAGGTACCTGGTGGTCCAGTGGGGGTCCTTGGAGCGATCTCCCGCTCCCGGGCCGTCGGCTGCTACTAATCAAAATGGCGCCGATGGCCCTTTGCCCTTACCATGTGACAGGGTATCCATGCCATTGGAGGACCCTGTCACATGGTAGGAGCACTGGATGGCCCACACCATCTTGTGCTCCTACCTTGTGACAGGGGCTGATCAATGGCACCGGTAGCCCCTGTGACATAGTAAGGGCAAAGGCTATCGGCGTCATTTTGATTACTGGCAGCCGATGGCCCGAGTGCAGGAGATCACTCCCGGAACCCCGCTGGACCACCAGGGGCTTTTGGCAAGTCTTGGGGGACCCTCCTGACCCCCACAAGACTTGCCAAAAGTCCAGCGGGGTCCGGGAGCGACCTCCTGCACTCGGACCGTCGGCTGCCAGTATTCAAAATGGCGCCGATAGCCTTTGCCCTTACTATGTCACAGGGGCTACCGGTGCCATTGGTCAGCCCCTGTCACATGGTAGGAGCACAAGATGGCCCTGGCCGTCCAGTGCTCCTACCATATGACAGGATCCGGCCAATGGCACGGATACCCTGTCACATAGTAAGGGCAAAGGGCCATCAGCGCCATTTTGATTAGTGGCAGCCGACGGAGCAGGAGATTGCTCCAGGGACCCCCACTGGACCACCAGGTACCTGTAAAAAGTTTTTTGGGGGGTCGGGAGGGTGGGGGAAGCTAAGGTATTAGTTTTAAAGGGTCGGGGTGGGTTTAGGGGTTATTTTTGTGTGCCGTTTTTCCCGCCCTCCCCCAAAACGATAAGAGAACCCCCCATGATCAATATCTTGGGGTTTTCCTATCATTTTGGGGGAGCCCCCGATTTCTGACGATTTTGAAAATATCGACCAAAGCCTGATTCACATCTCTAGTAGTGACTGCCACTCCGTGCAGGTTACCGCCATGTTTCTCTTTAAAGTAGTAACCGCCATTCCAGGCAGGCTATCCCCACGTTTCTCTTAATTTCTGGGGAGGGCGCAGGATCACACCCTTCTCAGTGTTGTATTCTTTGCTGTTAATCGAAAACCAATAAAAACCGTTTAAACATAAAGTAGTAACTGCCATTCCAGACAGCCTATCCCCACATTTCTCTTTAAAGTAGTAACTGCCACTCCATGTTTTTCTTTAGGGTAGTAACCGCCACTCCATGTAGGTTACCCCCATGTTTCTCTTTAGTGTAGTAACTGCCACTCCGTGCAGGCTACCCCTATGTTTCTCTTAAGGGTAGTAACTGCTGTTCCATGCAGGTCCCATATTTTTCTTTTTGGTAACTGCAGCTCCGTGCAGGCTCCCCCATGTTTCTCTTAAGGGTAGTTATTGCCACTCTGTACATGTATCTGTGACAATGCATTTGTCTAACTTGTCTGCTCATTGTACTGCAAAATATTGACTTTGTAAAGTTTTTTTCCCTTTCAGGTGAACTCCCCAGAGGATTACTGGGTAATCAGGCTAAGATGTCATTTCCCTTAGTCACTGACTGACACAACATGTATTGCCTGCTGTTTTGCTTCTGTAGTCTATCCTAATATTTGTAAAATAATTCTATTCTGAATTTTAATTGGAAAGATGTGACACCTTTTCCTCTCATTGAGGCATTAAGCCTGTGCACTGAAATTTGCAGCATAGTTATTTAATGCAGGAACTAAAAAAAAAAAAATAATTCCTGCCTGATATAGTAAGAAAATTGTATGGTAATGCAAAATGTGTGCAGACACAAAAATGTGCACATAATCCCAAGTTATAATCTGCGCTCAGCACGGGCATGGGTGGAGAGAGGAGGGAGTCTCTGGGTCAGGTTTCATGCACACAAAATTCATATTTTGTGTGCATAAAAGACTTTCATGTGCACAAAACATAATTTTTGCTTGTTTTGTGCACGTAGGGTTGGTAACTTTTAAAGAGGCGCGTGGGCACAGATACACATTTGCTTCAGTGCATGCCCAGGGATGCAGCGATTTTATAATATACATGTGTATGGTATAAAATAGCCTTTGCACATGTATGTGTGTTCCTAATTTTGCAAGCAGGCGTGCCCAGCCATGCAAATTGGGATTCAGCCACACAAGTGAGGGAATCTTATAACCCCCGCGTGTCCACACCAAGCTCAGTCTCACCAGTTCATCAACCGGTTCACCCAGTTTAGAGCTAGGTCCTCCAAACCCCCCTGGTTTAATAGCCTGCACTCCTCCCCCTCCCCCAATTGCTGCAGACCCTTTAAAACCCTCAGGGATGACTGGTTTTGTTTTGGGTTTTTTTTGTAAACTTACACATTCTCCATAACAGAAGTAAAGTTACTTGGCACTTGACCTAGGCGCGCATGCGGACGAGTAAGTATTTGCACACCAGCACACACAGGCCCATGCCCTGCCCACACTTCACCCCCTTTTTTTGATCAAAGTGAGATATTCGCGTATTGGGAGATGTGGGCGCATGTAGGCGGCTTTTAAAATCGGGTAGAAACGTCCTATTTTGGAATGTGTATCCCTTTTAAAATTTACCTTTAAATATGATTTATCTGCGCAAAAATGCTTTCAGTACAGAAAACATTTTTGTGCATGGAAAGCGGGCTCTGTGTTTGGAAAGCATTTTTTTTCTGCGCTTAAATCCCGACTACAGGTCCCAGCACCAAAGCTCTAATACTTAAGGCTAGCGTCAGAAACTTTAGTCCACGTCTGAGCATAAGCTGGAATAAACTTTCCAGAGGTAAGAAAAACCTGAGTTAAGCCAGTGCTCCTCTCTGCACTGAAAGTAATAGCTAATGACTTCATTAGCGTGGGATTTCCATACAAGGGCACTAAGGTGAATGCACAGGTTTGCAAGCACATTTTTTCTGTGCAAAACTCCTTACTGCACTCGGAGTACAATTTGCACATAAAAAACGTGCACATGACTGCTGGTAAAACTGTTCATTCTGCCCAGTGCACCTTATTACATCGAACCAGCAGTTTTCTATCCTGAATTGCTCTTTTCCTTTCTTTGCAGGATCAGCTAAGCCCAAAATATCAAATAAGTGACAGGTTCTTAACATTGTCCTTTGCCATCACCTTTCTATGTCAGTTCTCAATTCTTTCTGAAAACTCTTTCGCTGTGTTTTCTTTAGAAGATTGGGACTTTAAGCAAACTGGTATTGAGCAGACTGTCATTGCCTCACTATTTCATGCTTCAGTCACTTACATTTTAAACTTTTACCTGCTTCAAATGAATATTCTCAATGTCTGTCTACTCAGAAAGCTTAGCCTTATGATTTTTTTTGTCCTTCCTTTCTCCAACTCTCTTTTATTTATTGAAAGCAGCTTTAAATCATTAACGTCCTGCAGCACTGCTCAATATTTAATTTTAATAACTTTTCCCTCCTTAGACACTTTCCTTTTAACTTTTAAGGGGATGGGGTGTTTTTCAGCTCCTGTTATTAGCACGCACGGCCGGCTTTCAGGATTGACCCCTCCCATATGCCATCAGAGGAGCAGGATGAGGTCCGTGTCTCTGCTAATCTGCACGTTGAGGCTCAGCAAGGATTGGTTCTTGCCTCCGTGTCAGCGCATTTACCCTACACCTTTCTCCATATGGAAGATGTCCTTAATCGGGTTTTTGGAGCTTCTCTAACATTTGGGCTGGCATTGGTGGATGCAGACTTAGATATTTGATAGGAGGGAGCCCAACAGACAGATGAAATCCAAAGATTGTTGGGTATAAGCCAGCGGCTATCACTCTTCACACTCTATGGGACCTATTATCTAACAGGGTTATTTATCAAATCGCGTTATGGCATTTTCGCATGTGTTAAGTGCCTTTAACAGCACCATAACGCGATTTGATAAATAACCCTGGAGTACCAGCCTAGCTATCAAGGAGAGAGAGAGAGAGAGAGAGAGAGAGAGAGAGAGAGAGAGAGAGAACCTAGCCATAATGCACTTACATTAGATAGGTATTTTATATCTCTATGGGAGGCCCAACTAGTAACTCGAGGTGAGGTTTAGGGATTAGTGTAGGGGGTTAGGGGCCACTTTGACATTCAAAGTGAGATGTACAAACAGAACAGAGCTCTCTTGTAAAGATTTGATTACCTTCGGAGTGAGAAAACTCACTCAAAGATGAGATTTGTGCAATGTTCTCTCAACCTAGCTTGATGGACTCTCTACCTGGCAGTCTCTCTCTCTCTCTCTCTCCTCACTGGCCCTGATAGTAAATATGGTCCCCTCAGTGGTTGTATGTAGGAAATACCACAATTCTAGCACATCTCAAAGTGTGAAAAAGTTATCACAATTTTCAGTAACCTAGCATAGGTGTTAGAACAAATTGTGATAAACTGCCAATTACCTTAAAACACACCCCTTTTTCCATCACATGCGATATTTAGTGCATTTTCATAAATCCAGACCTAAGTTTGGTCAAGTTCTGATTGCCTCATTTCACAAGTTGGATTTATGTTTTTTCACATATTACATAATACACCTCCAAACCATTAAAAACTTCCAATTCCCCCACATTCACACTCACCATTCATCCTACATTAAAATACACACCCAACAATAATCATTTCGCTCTCTCTGAGCTTCCTCAGGGGTTAATACAAATCTTTCAATACAATAATTACAACTTCAACATCATCTTGATTTTAACAATACTAGACTGTTATACTGTAGTTTTCACAACTTTATCCATGTTATTCTAATGTTTCTTATATTGGACCTTCTCTATTGTTGCCCAATGCTTGATCATGTGATCTTCCCAATTCGTATTCAATGTTCTTCTTCTCTTCACATATCGATTTTCATCCCATTATTGTTTGATCTCACTATTTTTTATCCAACATTCCCTGTTTTCATTTGCTGGTGAAAAGCAGCATTCAATTCCACTTGTCCAAAGCTCTACTGGTTCCTGTGCATGGCGTGGTAACAGTTGCGGTAGAGAGATGCAGAGAAGCTGACGAATTAACCTCTGGTGAAATAAAGAGAAGGGATGTGGTTGGTTTTAAAAAAAAGGAAAACAGCAAAAGTGCATTTGAATATTAACCAGAAAGAAGTGAAGCACATCACACTGCACAGGAACCAGTGGAGCTTTGGACAAGTGGAATTGAATGCCGCTTTTCACCAGCAAATGAAAACGGGGAATGTTGGATAAAAAATAGTGAGATCAAAACAATAATGGGATGAAAATCGATATGTGAAGAGAAGAAGAACATTGAATACGAATTGGGAAGATCACATGATCAAGCATTGGGCAACAATAGAGAAGGTCCAATATATGAAACATTAGAATAACATGGATAAAGTTGTGAAAACTACAGTATAACAGTCTAGTATTGTTAAAATCAAGGTGATGTTGAAGTTGTAATTATTGTATTAAAAGATTTGTATTAACCCCTGAGGAAGCTCAGATAGAGCGAAACGATTAGGATCCTATATTGTTGGGTGTGTATTTTAATGTGGGATGAATGGTGAGTGTGAATGTGGGGGAATTGGAAGTTTTTAATGGTTTGGAGGTGTATTATGTAATATGTGAAAAAACATTTTGTAGAATGAGCATAAATAAAAGATTGAAATAATATAAAATAGTTTCCTTTATGTTTAAAGATACAATAAGAATTAGGAAACTGTATTCCTTCTGTGTGATTATACCACAGCCATAGAGGAATCTGTGTCCCCATGGTCTCTACCAGTACTTGACTTAAAGGATGAGCAAAACGTCTTCAGTATCAATGCACCACCAGCATTCAGTGCAGCTCCTGTGTCCTTTGACATTGATGTATACATTGCTGATACATTTGGATCAAACTTTGAGATTAATAAAGATTTTCCATACATTATTTCATGGTTATGAAGACCCCTAGAAGACAGCTTTTGACAGGTGTTACAACCAGGCTAATCGTGCCTAGCACCCAGAAACAACATACATACATACATCATGGAGTTGGTGACTGACATTCCATGGTTTCACTGGATGCACCTCGGAAAGCCACTGGTCTTCTTCTCCTTGTGAGGCATTGACAAAAAATAGCCACAGTGAAATCAAACAATTCAGTTTTGAAAAAAATAAGGCTGAAACCACTTGATGCACTGATATTGGTACAAATAGAAGCATAGAAACATTTAAAGCAGAAATGACCGTATGCCACATCTAGCCTGTCCATCCACCCAATTAATTTAACTTTATACTTGCCATCACTTTATTAGAGATCCAAGAGGGAGGCCAGTGAGGAAATTTACTTGGAACTATGAAAAAACAATTTAAGACAGGAGATAAACTTATCTCAACCATGGGAACTAAGATAAAAAAAAGAATTGAGAATTGAGAGTAGCCTTGTGCAAACACCATGACATGGGAGATCTCATATGCTCAGTAAAGCAAGCTAGAAGCTGGAAGCTTAGGGGTCACTGTTCTGATCCAAGCTCTCTTTGATGCTGTCACCCATCTGTGAGGACTGATATCTTACCTTTCCTTAGAGAATGGAAATTATTTGTTATGGCTGGAATTTTCAAGTAAGCACATTTCAAATTTCTAAGAAATGTGGCATCAAAAGAACATATTTCTGTTTTACTCTTTTAGATAATAGAAGGACTAGGGAACACTCCATGAAGTTAACAAGTAGCACATTAAAAACAAATCAGAAAACAATTATTTTTCATTCAACTCACGATTAAGCTCTGGAATTCATTGCCAGAGGATGTGGTTAAGGCATCTTAGCTGGATTTTAAAAAGGTTTGGACAAGTTCCTGGAGGAGCAGTCCATAAACTTCTATTGACTTTGGGGTAGATCTTTAAAAAATATGCGATAGTGTACTTTTGTTCGCGCCTGGTGCGCGAACAAAAGTACGCTGGATTTTATAAGATACGCGCGTAGCCGCGCGTATCTTATAAAATCCGGGGTCGGCGTGTGCAAGGGTGTGCACATTTGTGCAACTTGCGCGCGCCGAGCCCAGCGCGCACTGCCTGTTTCCTCCGAGGCCGCTCCGATTTCGGAGTGGCCTCGGAGGGAACTTTCCTTCGCCCTCCCTTCCCCTACCTAACCCACCCCCCCGGCCCTATCTAAACCCCCCCTACCTTTGTCGGCAAAGTTACGCCTGCTGAAAGCAGGCGTAACTTTGGGGGCGGGCTGGTGCCATGCACCCGGGCCCGCCCCCAAAACGCCGTGGCATGCCCCCGAAACGCCACATCGTTTCGGGAACGCCCCCGGAACGCCACGTCGTTTCGGGAACGCCCCATGGACACGCCCCCTCCCACCCCTTTTCGAAAGCCCCGGGACTTACGTGCGTCCCGGGGCTTTACGCGCGCCGGCGGCCTATGCAAAATAGGCGTGCCGGTGCACGAGGGCCCTGCGCGCTTAAATCCGGAAGGATTTACACGCGCAGGCCTTTTAAAATCCGCCCCTTAGGGAATAGCCACTGCTTATTATTGTCAACAGTAGAATGGGATCTATTTAATGTTTGGGTACTTGCCAGGTTCTTGTACCCTGGTTTGGTTACTGTTGGATATAGGAAGCTGGGCTTGATGGACTCTCAGTGTGACGTGACCCAGTATGGCAATTGCTTAGGTTCTTATGTAGACCCAGTATTGCTCCAAAATCCTCGGTCAGGCAGAGTGTTTTAGCTAATGGTTACATAGAGTCTAACATATAGATCAGATCATCTGTTAGATGATCTTTTAAATGTTAGAATCCCATTCTAACATTTAATTACCTTTCTGTTTTGTAGTAAGAAGACTATTAAACACAATGTTCAAATAAGCCATGGGATATTTGGGTGTGTAACAGACAAGACAGTCATTTACCTTTCCAGTACTAGTTAAGTTCTTACTGAGAGGTTCTTGGTTCTATCACTGCACCCAGCGCATGCACTGCAGTGACCTGCTGCATGGAGCATGTTCTATTAAAGCGGATGGGATGTACAGCATTGCTGGGTCTTAATGTATATCTGTGCATATTTATACAATAGGACACTCACGTATGTAGGCTTAACCTATGAAAAACAAAGATTGATTTGATCCAAGCCTTCTCCATAAGTCTTTGGTTCTTTCCAGGAACTCTTCAGACATTGTTTCCATATGGTGGAGATAAGCAAATGTGTTGATGGGAAAAATAACAGATTTTCAAAGAGTAAGCTCTTTGAATCAGAGCACAGTTTCCCTTAGGCTATCATCAGTCAAGGGATGTGGGTTTTTCAAATTAAGGCAACATCTAACAATTATCACTTCATTTTACACCTTCTGGGCTAACAGATATGTATGACTGGGAAAAGCAAATGTGGTGATAGTGAAGTGACAACAGAAACAACACAAATACCAGAAAGAAAGTTCCTTCAACAGAATTCTCCGAGAGGAACTTTTTATTCTGTTTAACTTAGCCATTTTGGATGTAATTTTAAAAGCCATTTACATGCATAAAATAGTCATTTATGTGCATTTATGGGCTCACCAAAGAGCAGTGGTAAGTTTGGATTGGATTATTTTCAAAGGCAACCAATATGTTTAAGTTCCCTTTGAAAACTGGTGTATCTTATTCATGTAATTGCTGTTGCTACATAAGTTAACCACAGTGTTACAATGGTTAGCCTCAATGTTACAACTGATGACCATTTTCAGAAGATGTTTTGCATCCATGCAAGTAGATTTGAATATTTCCCCCTTTATTATTTGGAAATTGATTAAAACATTTAGAGATTTTTTTATTCATTTGTTTCAAATTATTTGTCATTTTGCTAAGCTGGCCTCTAAACATTCTCTGACACTTAGATTTGGACCAGCCTCTGATCTTGCTAATTGTCCTATTGGTGGTGAAGTTCAGGATTTCAGAGCATAGAAATTCAAAAAGAAAGGACTGAGAAGTTGCTCTTGCTGGTCGCTTGACAATATAGAGACATGAAAATATATTTTTTTTCCTTTTGGGTTTTACAGACAGGCAGCCTAGAAGGAACAAAGGCTCAGAGGTTGAAGAAGGTGGACATGAGATAGTATAATTCTTTATCCATTAAGTCAGAAGCATAAAACTCATAAGCAAAGTAGTGCATGATTGCAAATTTTTATGTGCTAAATATTTTTTTCTGCTAAACAAGTTAAGAAATATAGAAATACAATAACAGAAAAAGATGATTCTCTGCCACTATACTCTGCCCTTTCCAATCAACTATTCACCTTTACAATCCCTACTACTCCTTCAGAGATCCTTTGTGTTATCCCATGAATTCTTGAATTCAGATACTGTCCTTGTCTCTACTACCTCCACTGGGAGGTTATTCCATGTATCTACCACTCTCTCTGTAAAGAAAGATTTCCTTAGATTACTCCTGAGACCACCCCCTTTCACTTCATCCAATGATCCCTCATTCTAGAGTCTCCTTTCCTGTGATAGGGGCTTGCCTCCTCTGCATAGAAACCTTGGAGGTGTTTAAATGTCTCTATCATATCTCTCTCTCACCTTTCCTCTAGAGCAATGGGGTTCTCGCCTTTTTTCCATTGTGACACACTTGACAGACAATGCTCACATGTGTGACACACTGCTCATTACAATCTATAGGGGAAATTAAAAAAAAAAAAGGCCCTGTATTACTTTTATTGTTAAGAATGACACAAAGGAAAGATAAGTCTGGGAAAACAAATAAGCGTGGGAGTAACTTGCTGATATGGCGATTACTACTCTTAACCAATAAGCCTTTTTGCTCTTCATGCAACTCCAACATTGCTCTCTGATTCAATGGCAAGAGGTAACGGGGAATTGGACTCAAACAAGGTGACTTTTATGGCTAGTAGTTACTATCATAAGCTTGCTGGTCAGACTAGCTGGAGCATGTGGTCCTTTTCTGCCGTCGTGTATATATATATATATATCAGTATATCTATGAGTAAACTCTTTGAATGGAAATTATATAAATAGTAAACCTCCCATACCAGAACAGCACTAACTTCCAGCACTGAAACAGTAATCACCATACCTAAGGAAAGGCAACACTGAATATATTACATCAGGCCTTAAAACTCCAATACTTCTCCTATTAGGAAAATGGAACAAGCCAGGATGCTATAGAGTCCTACACAGAAACTACACGCTAGCAGAATACCTCACCTCAGTCACATGTGTAGACCCTCACTTAACAATGAATAAAGAGACCATAAAGCATAACTAGAAACATGCAGACAAAAACTGAACTGGAAACCGCATCAAGCCAGAGAGACTGTAAGCAGTGTAACAAAGGAAAAAGAGAAATCACCAGTCCTCATAAAATAAAGCAAGACATATAAAATCAATAGCAGTTAAACCATACTAATAAAAAGAACAGATTATTTCAAAATAGCTGTGAATAGAATATCCAATAATTAAAAACTCATAAAAAATTTCTAGACACCAACAAAATATTTCAAAACAGCAGACACAAAGACCCAATAATTAAACATAAGGTTAAAAAAATGCTTTGCTCTCCATACCTGGACTTGTTCAATCTCCAGGTGCCCTGAATTAGGAGTAGGAGGGGGGTTGCTTGCAACCTTTTCCTCTCTCAGTCACACACAAGCTCGCTCTCTCACACAGGCTCTCAATCACACAATTACACACATGTTCTCTTTCTCATATATACACATGCTCTCTCTCACACATACAGGACTAGGGGGCATTCCATGAAGTTAGCAAGTAGCACATTTAAGACTAATCGGAGAAAATTCCTTTTCACTCAATGCACAATGAAGCTCTGGAATTTGTTGCCAGAGGATGTGGTTAGTGCAGTTAGTGTAGCTGGGTTCAAAAAAGGTTTGGATAAGTTCTTGGAGGAGAAGTCCATTAACGGCTATTAATCAAGTTTACATAGGGAATAGTCACTGCTATTCCTAGCAACTGTAACATAGAATAGACTTAGTTTTTGGGTACTTGCCAGGTTCTTGTGGCCTGGTTTGGCCTCTGTTGGAAACAGGATGCTGGGCTTGATGGACCCTTGGTCTGACCCAGCATGGAAATTTCTTATGTTCTTATGTACATTCATGCTGTCTCTCATACACAAAGGATCTCAATCTCACATACAGGCTCTTAATCACACAGTTACACATACAGGCTCTTAAACACACATACAGGCTCTCAGTCACTCACTTACATATATACTGTCTCACACACACACACACACACACACACACATGATCTCAAAAACATATGCTTACTCACTCACTGTCTCTCTTCCCCCACCGAGCAACTAGCGGCAGAAACAGCCTTCTCCTCTTCAAGCCTTAGCAGCCTCAAGAAAGGAATCCAATTGGCCACGGGGGCTGATGTTGCTTCTCTTTTTGCTCCGGGCTGTGCTGCTCTTCTTCGGGCCAATGCTACATGCACTTTACCTAGCATGGCCTCTTCTTCCCATGCACACAGCTGCTACACTCCACTTCCTCTTCCAGGCTGTGGGGAAGAGGGGGCAGGAAGAAGAGACCATTCTGGTGCTGCCGACTCCAGTTCTCCTGCCATGATCTGCCTGGGCTATCAGCATTTTAAGCCTGGGAGGAGGAAGAGTTTCCATTTTGCTGGGGCATTGGGCAACAGCTGGGCCAGCGATGGACCAGGAAATGTGGTGACACACCTGCGTGTGCTTGGTGATACACAGGTGTGTCGCAACACACCAGTTGAGAACCACTGCTCTAGAGCAAACATGTTTAATTCTTTAAGTCTGTCCCCATATTCCGTAGAGTGAAGAGCACTGATCATTATAGTAGCCAATCTTCTAGACTGACTCCAATTGGTTTATAATTTTTTGAAAATGAGAAAACCAGAACTGTATACATTATTCCAAATGAGGTCTCACCTGGGCTAACAAGGGCAATATCACCTACTTTTTTTTTTTTTTGACCATTTCTCTCCCTATGCAGCCAAGCATCTTTCTTGTTGCATTCGGCAGACAGCGGGCCCATCCTGTGGTCTGCCGCCCTTACCACCAGGCTGCGCCAGCCCTCTTCTCCTCCCAACACCATGCCGGCTTTCTGGGCACAACCTACTTTAATGCCTGCCTCCAGACTCCTGTCCACTCCCTGGCATTGGGCTGTTCTTGGAGTGTGGCAGGAGGCTGTGCAGTGACTGCCCTCCAATTCATGGCAGGATACTGCTGGATCCCCAACATGTGCCCCTCTCCCTTAGGATACACGCACAAAGACTGCCCTGAATTCAAAGGTCCAGTGGCGGGAACCCCCCAGAGATGCCCCCTGATGATGTCATCCAGCCAGCCCTATAAAGGGCTGAGATGGAGAACCTGCACGGTACCTCAGCAATAGGTCGACTTTGCTGGAGAAGTGCTTTGCCTCTTTGTTCCTGATTCCTGGTTCCTGATCCTTGCTTCCTGGTTCCTGCTTCTGCTGAGTGTCCTGTTCTTGATTCCTTGGCAATCTGGTTTGTCTTCTGAGTTCTTGTCTTTGTGGTCAGTCTTCCCCTTATCTGTCTTCAGCATCTCATCTTGCTCCTGTTGTTCCTCATCCTCCCTCCTCTTCTTCATTCCTTGTCTCATCAGATTGGACTACTGGCTTTGACTTTGGATTGGACTGCTGGCTTTGACTAGGATTGGACTTCAGGCTTGACCTTGGATTGGACCCCGATGTTTCTTGACCTCTGCCTGCCTCTGACCACTGCCTGCTTACCATTAATTCTCGAACTCTGCCTGCCCCAACCACTGCCTGAACCTCAACATTAAGTGAACTCAGCCCACATCTGACCCCAGCCTGAATCTGTCTCTGTTGACTACCGCCTGTTCTGACTGCTGCTCATAGTGACGACTACTTCAGCTGGCTGGGCTGCAAAATTTTCTATGTACGGACTTTCACCTTCACAGAGGCCCGCACCTAAGTCTGGCTGGCCCAGGCACCTGAGGGCTTAACCTAAGGGGAACTAGGGCTGGTTCTGGTGAAGTTCCAGATGGGCTGCTCCAGCCATCTCTGCCTGCCAATGGGGACCTGCAGGGCTCTTTCCTGTGGGTTTCAACAACTCTACCTCAATCCAACAGACCATTTCCACCACATATTGCCAAGGTCATGGATCCAGCAGACACCTTGGGCCTTCATGCCATCCCGGGCCTAGCACAGAAGATCCAGCAGCAGCAGCAGTTTCTTGAGCTCCTGGCAAGCTCCATGGAGTGACTCAGTGTCCGCCTGGATGGAGTAGCAGTGCCGGCCATATCCTCACCTCCTGCTGCTGTTGCAGGCCCCCCCCCCCAGCCACACCTAATCCTCACATGATTTGGCTACCGGCACTGGCCCAGTACGCTGGGGATCCGAATCAGTGCCAAGGGTTCTTGAACCAATGTTTTATGCACTTCTCTCTTCAGCCAGCACTATTTTCCAATGTCTCAGTCAAGACAACCTTTGTGCTCTCCTTGCTGGATGGTAAGGCCTTGGCCTGAGCCTCCCCATTATGGGAGTGAATGGATCCTCTTCTCCATGATCTTCAGCAATTTGTCAAGGCCTTCAAGCTTACCCTCAATGAACCCGGCCAGCTGACCTTGGTGGGTTTGGACCTTCTGCACATAAGCCATGGTTCCAAAATGGTTTGGACTATGCTATAGAATTTTGGACAATGGCCATGGAACTAAACTGTGTAGAGGAATATATAGGAATATATTCATGGAGGGGCTGTCCTCATGGGTCAAGAATGAGTTGGCTGCCTGTGAGCTTCCAGAATCCCTGGATGGTCTTATTGATTTAGCCGGGAGGATTGGCCGTCATCTCCAGGAATGGGCTTTGGAACTCTGCCTGCCACGCAGACATGTTGCACTAGCTCCTTGATTTCAGCATCTCCTCTCTGCTATTTCAATGGCAGCACCAGCCCAAACATTCCTGAAGGAACCAATGCAGCCTGGCCGGGGGAACCTCATCCCTGAAGAAAGGCTCTGTCGATGTCAGCTAGGGCTATACTTCTACTATGCTGGGATCGAGCACCAGCTGGGAAACTAATAAGCCTAGGATCTAGTAGGGAGTATGATCCTAGGCTTCACGACTCCTGCTCCTCCATTAGTAATCATGGTGACTATCGCTATGGATATCCAAAAATTTCCTACCCAGGCCCTGGTAGATTATGGTGCTGGGGGGAATTTCATAATGAAAGCCCTTGTTGACCACTTACAGTATTCTACATTTGCCAGAGAGACACCCCTAGTCATCTCCTCGATTCACAGGGATCTGCTCCCCGGCCATATTACCCTTACCACAGCACCCTTGTGACTTTCATATCATCGACAAGGTGGTACATCCCATCATGCTAGGCTTACCCTGGTTTCAACTCCACTCTCCGTTCTTTGACTGGGCTTTGTTACATCTGATTAGATGGGGCTCTCATTGCCAGAGTTCATACCTACAATGGGTTGAACCACCAACTTGTTTTCCCTTGGCGACAACCCTGATAGGGCTGCTTCCACAGTACACAGATTACACCAATTTGTTCTCCAAGAAAGAGGCCGAGACTTTGTCTTCTATAGGGTATATTACTGTGCCATCAATCAGTTACTCAAAACCAAATCGTCCCATTGGAGTGTATTTCATTTATCTGCCCCGGAGATAAAAGCAATATCAGAATACATCAAAGAAAACCTTGACCAGGGTTTCATCAGGCCCTCTACTTCCTCTGCTGGTGCAGGTTTCTTCTTCGTCTCCAAAAAGAATGCTCATTACATCCATGCATCAACTATAGGGGATTGACCACAATAATGAAAAAGGACCGGTACCCCTTACCACTTATTTCAGAGTTGTTTGACCATCTCCAGGGATCAAGAGTATTTACAAAGCTGGGTCTTCATAAGGCCTACAATCTATTTCAGATCAGGCACGGCGCCATTTTGACTTTTGCCCTCACTATGTCGACATAGTGAGGGCAAAAGTAGCGCCGGCGCCATTTTGAATATTGGCAATACGGCCCGCGTGCAGGAGGTCACTCCTGGACCCCCGCTGGACTTTTGGCAAGTCTTGTGGGGGGGTCAGGAGGCCCCCCAATCTGGCCAAAAGTCCCTGGGGGTCCAGCGGGGGTCCGGGAGCGATCTGCACTCGTGACGTCGGGTGTCAGGAACCAAAATGGCACCGGCGCTACCTTTGCCCTGTCATATGGTAAGGGCAAAGGGCCACCGGCGCCATTTCTATTAACGCAGCCATGGCCTGAGAGCGGGAGATCGTGCCAGGACCCCCCCCCCCCCACTGGACCACCAGGTAATTTAAAACATTTTGGGGGGGGGGGGTTCGGGAGGGTGGGGGATTTGTTTGAAAGGGTCGAGGTGGGTTTTAGGGTTGTTTTGGTGTGCCGGTTTTCCCGCCCTCCCCCCTCCCGCGCCGGGACCCCCCCACTGGACCCCAGGTAATTTAAAACATTTTGGGGGGGTTCAGGAGGGTGGGGGATTTGTTTGAAAGGGTCGGGGTGGGTTTTAGGGTTGTTTTGGTGTGCCACTTTTCCCGCCCTCCCCCCTCCCCCGATTTACGATTTTTTGATGATAAATCGGGGGAATTGCTATTGTATCGCGGCTCTAACAATTTTTGAAGATTTAAAATATATCTGATGATTGTTTTAAATCGTCAAAAAACGATTCACATTCCTAGTACTGACTACAGTATGTTCATCTGCTGCTGGTAATTTGGACTTGCTGGAAAAAAACAAGGGGTTAAACTATTATTGGCTGTGTATAATTTGTGTTCATTTTTTAAGGCTATCATTAATATGCAAATGTTAGGAATTGTGTGTTTTTAGAGAGAATAGACTTTAGGTTAATTTTGTGAGTTAGTAAAATGTAGTGCTTGTAAAAGTATTAAATTGTAAGTTTTCAAGGTCACTTGATCTGAAAAAGTGAGAGCACTGGTTCCTATGCAACAAGTTACTAGTGTATGCTATAAAAAAAAGTGTGAAAGGCAAGTGTTATTAGAAACAGGAAAGAAGATTGGCTAAGAAGACCAATTGTTAATCTACTTGAGTGTGTCTACTTGAGTGTGAATCCCTCAGAGGAGATTGTTTTAGAAGTATTTTTGTTTGAAGTAATAGCCTTAGAAGCATAGGTATATAGGAAAGCAAAAACTGGGTAAACCTTAGTCCAGAGGGAGTGCTGACTGCAGAATGTTCATCTGCTGATAGTAAGTTGGACTTGCTGGGAAAGAATCTTTAAAAATATATATCTTAAAGGCTTAAACTGTTACTGGCTGTGTGTATTCTATGTTTGTTATTTAATGCTTATATTGCAATTTTTAAAAATTGTGTGTATTTAGGAAAAATAGTTTGGATTAATTTTGTGAGCTAGTACATTAAAATTTATATTATCACTTGGTCTGATCATAAACTGATTTTGTCTACAATAGAAATGCAGACTACTAACCCATCAGAAGTATGCAATCATTTGGTTATTATAAAACATCACCTTATTGATGTTGACAAATTGAGGTTAAAATTACCCTCACAACTTGATAAAATCAGATATGATAATATAGACATCACAGTTGCTGACTGGAATAAGATTATACTCAAATTGGCTGACAAAATGACTCTTTCCCAAGTAGTTCATTTGAGAAAGAAAAGATTAAGATGCTTGCCCTGTTATAACAATGAATTAATGGCTGCTAAATGCATTCTTCCTAGATTTGAGTGTGCATGGAGAAGAAATCAGACCTGTTTACATTTATATAATTATAAAAGCCCACCTTGACAAATATAGGGATTTGATCAATTCTTTAAAGAGAAGCTATAAGAGACTAAATTGTGGCCTATGTCTTGAATACAAATTTTAATTCCTTTGCAGCAAGAAGGGTATTTTATACTTCTGATTATATGTTTTACACTTATGTTTTTATTATTCATTATTTCTATAATGTAGAATACCGTGCCTGAGTCAAAAATATTTAAGAAAGTCCTTAAAGCATGGTTATTCCAGCAGGCATCCATTGTTACTTGTTTATAGAGTTTAATAGGGTAATTGAGAGCTCCTAGATGTTGTTACAGAGCCCAGAATTCATTAATGAAGATTTAAATTTTGGCACCATGTTTGTCCAGCATTATGTTTGTTACATCAACAGGATAGTTGTTTTATCTATGTTTGTTTGTTGGTAGTATTGTTCTACCATCCATGTTATGTATGTTTTTCATAAACTGCCACCATCCTTGGAGTGTGCAGTATAGAAATGATTTTAAATAAATAAATATTCAAATGTTTCTGTTTTATCTCTCCTCTCATCTTCTCTAAGGTATACATGTTGCGGATCCGTAGGCGGGAGCGCTAGGGGGTGCTCCCGATTCCAGGGAGATGTGTGCCCTTGCGGTGTGACAAACCCCTTCTGGGCAGTCAGGAGGAATCTGAGGACCCTGACCCTCCACCGGACCTGCATGCTCAGTGAGGCCACCAACGCAATGGTGGTCTCTGAGTAGTCCTCCAACTACTCCAAGCCCTTTCGGACCTGCTGCTGGGTAACGGAAAAGAGCGGCAGGCCAGACAGCGGTCAAGGGCAGATGGAGACATCTGTTGCTGGATGTGGGACAAAGACACTAATGAGACACAGACTTGCAACTGGAACACAGGTGATGAAGACTCTGGAGCCTATGCCGAAGCGCATTCTCCACAGCCAGCTAAGGCCAGGTGCAGACCACGCTATGGACAGGTAAGAAGGCGAGTTCATTCATGGGGACAGAAGCAAGGGTTGGAGCAGACACAAGGACTCCGAAGGCTCGGACAGGATGAGAATCCAGAACAGAACCCCAGACTCCAAGACGTGATGAGCAGAACTCTGAGCAGACTCAGAGACAGACCAGAACCGAGGCTGGAACCTGAAGCTAGAAGAAGGCCCCAGAGGCTTGCACTGCCAATCAGGAGAAGACATCTGGAAAGAGGTCAGGAACATCAGGAACACAGTCATGGACAGAAGGAAATTGGAGACTCCTTGGCGACAGTAGATGGAAGAGTCTCACCGAGCACCCTACACACCCCAGCTGGGATGGTCGCAGACCATTCGTGCCGCTGTGCGCCCTACACAACCCTGATGGGCTGGTCGCAGACCATGCAGGGATGAGATGAGCAAAGCTTCAGGAGTCATCAGACATGGAGGACATCTGGACAGCAAGATGAAGGACAACAGAAAACAAAGAGACAAGACGGTCATCCAATGAAGAAACTTGGAACGAAGAACATAAAGGGATTCCAGGATGAAGACAAGGAAGCCAGGCAGGAGTAGGAAGCCGAGAGTCCAGGAAGAACTTGCCAAGGCAAAGCTGGAATGAAGGCAAGAGGCTTTTATAGGCTGAAGAAGGCATTCCAGGAAGTGAGGATATCCAGGGCCCACGCCCACACTGGCCATTTAAGAAGGGCAGAGAGGCGCGTGGCCCTGCACCTAAGAGAAGCAGGAAGGAAGACTGCAGGACCATGGACAGCGACCCTGCTGAAGACGCTGATGCTGAAGAGAGGAGACAGAGCAGGCCTCAACCAGGCCTGTCGTGGGAGGCGGCATCCACGCGAAGAGAAGCTGGAGGCAGCCCCAGCCGCAGGGGGATACCGGCGGCAGCCTCTGCGCTGCAAAGAGGAGCTCCGGAGCAGCCCCCCCCAGCTGCAGAAGAGGAAGGACATCGGCAGCCCCTGCCGCATGAAGGCAGGAGACTTCAAAGCGGCCTCCATGCCACGGAGGAGTGACATCAGCGGCCGGTCCTGGCCGCGACGGTGGCAGTTCCATGCCACGGATGAACAGCGGCGGCCTCGGGGGAGCTGGCAATGGAGGTAAGAGGCTACCTGTGGCCTTAGCCATGGGCAGAATCGCAACAATACATAGATCTTTAAGTTTCATCTCATATGGCTTTTGGTGCAAATCGTTTGCCATTCTGGAAGCCTTTTTCTTAACTGCCTCCAGCTTATCTCTGTCTTTTTGGAGGATATTGTTAATTTTTAAGTTCACATAGATATCTTCTTCGAATATTCTCTCCTGTTTTCTACAGTCCGTTGCTGAGATTTCACAAGATTTTTTTCTTTTTTACTCTCTTGATGTTCTATAGAAAACAATTCTTTCAGTCTGGTTTTGGGTTGAGTGGGTGCCTTGGTTCAAGATCATAACATGAGTAGCAGAGAGGAAAATTGAACCAGAATCTTTAGGTTTATTTATTTATTTATTTATTTATTTATTTATTTATTTATTTATTTATTTGAAAACTTGTATACCGCAAATCTAAACCCCTAAGTGGTTTACAAAAAACATTCATAAAAACATAAATAGTAAAACATAAACAAGACTATTTAAAAAAATAAAATGCCTATGTCAAGCTAACTGCTTCAAGGTCATAATTGATCCATATTTAGTGCTGGCCTTTGGGTCTTAAACATGAGTGCTCATCATAATAAAATCCACTCATTACTGGCTACATATTAAGCGCAAAAGCTTGTGAAAACAGAAAAGCCTTTAGAAGTTTCCTAAATTTTAGCAGAGAGGATTCTTCTTTTAAACTTTGAGGGAGAGAATTCTACAAAATGGGGCCCTGCTCACAGAAAGGTCTCTCCTAAGTTTCATTGAGTCGAATGATCCTAGAAAAGGAACATTCAGAAGCATTTGGCTAGAGGATCTTAAGATTCATGATAGACAATACAATTTTAGAGCCACATTAAAACTAGATCTGTATAATAAACTACAATTGCAGTATATACAGTATATCAACCTTGATAGGCTGAAATATTCATCCATGAACATGAGAAATACCATGCCAATATATTATTTTGTGTCCTTGATTATCATAACTCTCTATAGTTTCCCCTATTTTTAGTCACTAGGCTTCAGTATCTCTAAAATAACACTGCTTGTTTTTACTCAAATCAAAGAAACACTTCTCTTCAGTGAATTAACTTATCTCTTTCAGGATTCAATACAAACGTCTCCTACTGGTCTTCAAAATTCTCCATATAAATGCTGTTGCATACCTTTTTATATCTTGCGCCATCTGCTTTGGGTGAAAGTGCAATATTCTGAGTCTGACTAGAGGATGTGAGCCCTGCAAATGTTGTGGATGTTTCCAGGTAACCATCACTAGTCAATAATGTGAATCTGTACTCTCTCCATATTATCGCCAAGGTTCCAAAGCACATACATATGGACATCATCAACACAATATTGTTAGGACCCCAGTGGAAAGAATTCAATGACCTGAATATGAACTAAAATAGATTTTTGTATTCTATGAATCCAATTGTTCCAGTAGATTAATATGGTTCTAATTTTCATCAAATAGTCAACCATGTAATTTAAAATTGACAGTTTTTGTGTTTTAGACACTTGCTGGCAATCCTATTTTAATTTCTGACAAGCATGTTCCAACACACACAGCTATTAACGAAATCTGTGATTGCCTGAGGTAGATAGATATAATTTCTAAGTCTATACAAATTAGTTATCATTGATTTGGTTGACATTCACTGCGTTTTTATTTTAATTCTCCTTGTTTATTGCCCTGTGGCTGTTTGCATAAATTTATGATCATGATGATTCATGATACACATTGATGGATTTGCTCAGAAGCAACTGACATTGATTAATAGTCCTGCTAAGAAGTGCTGCTGTTATGAATACATATGAACACGATCAAACAAAACCATGAAATGGTGTCTTGTCTTGCTTAATTCTTACAGAAGTTTCAACTTCATGCAAGCTTTCATCTGTGCAGAAAATGTTGGTGTTTTGGGAAATAGCATTTTCCTTTTTATGTTGTCATAGATTTTTAGTGACACTATTGTGACATGATTTTTCCTACAATGAATAGTCCCATAGTTCTACATCCCGGTCCCAATCTGTTCTAGACACCTCAGTTCAGGGGTTATTCCTTCTCAATATGCATTTTATCATTGCCATCTCCTACTATTGCTGAGAATTAATGCATGATTGAGTGATGAGTGTGTATTATCATTGGATCTCAGCGGGCCTCAGAATATGCATTGTGAAGAGAAGGGGAAATCGAGTGCCTTAGACATCTGACAAGTGATGATATCTGTTACGTATGCAGCAGAGGACATTCTAGATGTATATAATATTCAGGTTCTCTGCTAGCTACTCTTTTGAATAGAATATTCAGGTTCTTGTTTTTGTCACTGGGGCTGACCAGGGCTAACTGGGGTGGGGTGGGTGAGTGGTTGTGAAGTAACATTCAAATAGTATAAACATGGATACTCAGGACACAATATTTGAGGAGGGAGGAAGAACAGAAGAGGAGGAGGAGGAGGAGGTAGTATCCCTTAAAGAGAATATGTAGACCAGGATACCATTTCTGGATCTGCCTGAGCAGCAAGTCTTAAACAGGTTCAGGTTCAACAAGGAAAGCATTCTATACCACTGCCAGCAGTTAGAGCAGGACCTGTGCCCTTCCAGAGAGGCCATAAGAACAAAAGAACATACCATACTGGGTCAGACCAAGGGTCCATCAAGCCCAGCATCCTGTTTCCAACAGTGGCCAATCCAGGCCATAAGAACCTGGCAAGTACCCAAAAACTAAGTCTATTCCATGTTACTGTTGCTAGTAATAGCGGTGGTTATTATCTAAGTCAACTTAATTAATAGCAGGTAATGGACTTCTCCTTCAAGAACTTATCCAATCCTTTTTTAAACACAGCTATACTAACTGCACTAACCATATCCTCTGGCAACAAATTCCAGAGTTTAATTGTGCGTTGAGTGAAAAAGAACTTTCTATGATTAGTTTTAAATGTGCCACATGCTAACTTCATGGAGTGCCCCCTAGTCTTTCTATTATCTGAAAGAGTAAAAAAACGATTCACATCTACCTGTTCTAGACCTCTCATGATTTTAAACACCATACTTTACCAGTACACCTCAAGGTCACTATGGCCCAGGCCTTTTTTGTCACTGGCACCTTCCAGATACCTTTAGGGGTCACGGCTAGAATAAGTCAGTCAGCAACCTCCATATGCATTAGGCATATGCAGAATCAAGAATTTTGTTTTTGTTTGTTCATTCATTTCATAGGTCACAGTCATTTATTAGATTAATTTCAAACAAAAACCAATTTTTTTTGTTTCTTCATTTTATTCATTCATTTGCTTACAATTATAATCAATGGGGGGAAAAATCCAGATTATTTTGGGCTTCCAAATTGAAAATTTCTAATAATTTCTAATGAAACTGGTGGGTAGACATAAGGAGAAGGGAAAAAGCCTGTCAACACATCAAGACTCTGCCAACATGGCACCAAAAATGGCATGATGATCCCAAGAACTTGCAATGGGGCATTGTGGTACCAGCAGTGTCAGGAGATCTCTAAGACACTATCAGAGGAGAAAAACAGCAGCAAGAATGGCCAGATCAACCCAAGGTTGCAAAAGTGGGCAAAGGCAACCAACAACAGTGGCATAAACTCCCTAAGACTGTACAAGAGGGGGAGAAGCAGAACCGAGTGTGGCATGAATAGTTCAAGGCACCATAAAGGGGGAATAAAGCACCAAAAGAGGCAGAAAACTCACCAAGGCAGTGATAGAGGATCAAAGCAAGTAAAAGTGTGGCATGAAGACCAAAAACAAAGCAGCCACACCTCATGACTCCAAATGAGGGGCAAAGGCAATAACCAAATTGGTAGAAAGCCCTAGGCAGGGAGAAGCCAGAGGAAACCTCCTGACCCCCCCAAGCTGGCCAAAAGTTCATTTTGGGTGCAACGAGGGTCCCGGAGCGATCGCGCGGGGAATCACGTGACGCCGCGTCACTCCGACGTGACGCCGACGTCACGTGCTCCTTGCAAAGGAGTTCAGAAATGGCGTCCTGACTCCCTGCTGTACCACCAGGGAGCTTTGGTAAGTCTTGGGGGGGGGGGATTAAGGAGGGTGAGGGGTTTAAATTTTTATTTGCACGTATGGACATAGACTCAACTTATGGAATTCTCCATATGTCCATATTGACCGCAAATGGGACCCCCTTTCGACTTATGGACTTATGAACATAAACTTTTGCTCTGCACATCCCTAGTGTTTACTGAAGAGGATGTTGGGGAGATATCCCTCCCCTCGTCCCACACCAAACCTCTTTAGATGGTCCAAAACACGGCAGCCAGAATATTGACAAACACGAGGAGAAAAGACCACATACCTCCAATTCTCAAAGACCTACACTGGCTGCCAATTCACTTCAGAATCATTCATAAGTCCATTACTATTATCTATAAAGCCATCCATCACATTCTTCACTCAACCTACAAATCCCATTCAGAAAACATACTTCCACCAGACCCATCAGAGAAGCTTACAGAGATTCACTACATGTTCCATATACCAAAACCTCTCAACATATAACATTTAGAGAACGGGCCTTCTCTACAGCAGGACCATCACTATGGAATTCCATTCCACCAGATCTTCGACAGGAAACATGCCTTCTAACTTTCAGAAAAAGGCTTATGACGTGGTTGTTTAAGCAAGCCTTTCCAGAACCCAACTGAACCTTAATTCACCAACAACCACAGTCAGACATTCTTTGAACATTGTAAACAATTGATCTTTCCGTTAAATTCATCTAGCCTTTCCTTCTTCTCCCAGTTTTGAACATCCCTGTTTTATTGTAACTGCAGAGTTTCTCTTCACTTGTTACAGTTTTAGTTTATTTGCTGTTTTCACCCCCTGTTAAATGTAAACCAGCATGTTGTGATCCTTATCTTGAATGCTGGTATAGAAAAACACTAAATAAATAAATAAATTAATTAATTAATAAATTCCAGAGAAGGTTTTCATGGGTAATGATTCAGATGGACTGAACCAAATCATGGTGAACCTAGAAGATGTGGTAGGCCTGATTGACAAAGTGAAGAGTAGTAAATCACCTGGACCAGATGGTATACACCCCAGGGTTCTGAAGGAACTAAAAAATGAAATTTCAGATCTATTAGTAAACATTTGTAATCTATCATTAAAATAATCCATTGTACCTGAAAACTGGAGAATAGCAAATATAACCCCAATATTTAAAAAGGGCCCCAGGGGTGATCTGGAAAACTACAGACTAGTTAGCCTGACTTCAGTGCCAAGAAAAATAGTGGAAAGTGTTCTAAAGATCAAAATCACAGAACATATAGAAAGACATCATTTAATGGAACAAAATCAGCATGGCTTTACCCAAGGCAATTCTTGCCTCACAAATCTGCTTCACTTTTTTGAAGGGATTAATAAACATGTAGATAAAGGTGAAATGGTAGATGTAGTGTATTTTGATTTTCAGAAGGCATTTGACAAAGTTCCTCATGAGAGGCTTCTAGGAAAAGTAGAAATTCATGGGATAGGTGGCGATGTCCTTTCATGGATTATAAATTGGCTAAAAGACAGGAAACAGAGAGTAGGACTAAATGGACATTTTTTTCAGTGGAGGGGAGTGGGCAGTGGAGTGTCTCAGGGATCTGTACTGGTACCCTTGCTTTTCAATCTATTTATAAATGATCTGGAAAGGAATACAACGAGGGAGGTAATCAAATTTGCAGATGATACAAAATTATTCAGAGTAGTTAATTCACAAGCAGATTGTGATAAATTGCTGGAAGAACTTGTGAGACTGGAAAATTGGGCATCCAAATGGCAGATGAAATTTAATGTGGATAAGTGCAAGGTGATGCATATAGGGAAAAATAATGCATGCTATAGTTACATGATGTTAGATTCCATATTAGAAGCTACCACCCGAGAAAGAGATCTAGGCATCATAGTGGATAACACATTGAAATCGTCGGTTTAGTGTTCTGCAGCAGTCAAAAAAGCAAAGAGAATGTTGGGAATTATTAGAAAGTAGGGATGTGGCAGCTGTATTGGGACTTGAGATTTGCCTGGGTGCCAGAGTTTACAGCGAACCCTCACTGGTCCTTGGTTCCCGTGAAGTTGTTGGGAGGAGCCCACGCCCATAAAATCGGCGATACTGCGGCGTGTTAGCCGCAGCTGTATTGGGACTTGAGACTTGCCTGGGTGCCAGAGTTTACAGTGAACCCTCACCGGTCCTTGGTTTCCGTGACATTGTTGGGAGGAACCCACACCCATAAAATCGGCAATACTGCGGCGCGTTAGCCGCAGCTGTATTGGGACTTGAGACTTGCCTGGGTGCCAGAGTTTACAGTGAACCCTCACTGGTCCTTGGTTCCCGTGACGTTGTTGGGAGGAACCCCACGCCCATAAAATCGGCGATACTGCGGCACGCTGCAGCCGCCGGCACGCTGCCAAAGCCGCGCGCACCCTTTGTCCGGCTTAGTCCAGAGTTGGACGGATTTGGGGCAGAGAAGTCTCAGATCCATTGCAGCTGTCATAGAGCTTAAGATGGTGAGTGAATAATATTGTGGGTGAAGATATTCCATTTAAATTATTACCTCTATACACGATGCCTCATACGAAGAGGAAAGGAAAAGTTAGAGAACCTCCGACTCCAACAACTAATGTTCCTACTCAGCTTTCTATTGGGAAATTTTTCCCATGGAGTGGTGCAGTAACTCCGGGAGTGTTGCCAGGCGATGGCGTCTGTGTAGAGCAAACACAGACGCTGCTGGATTTAAACATCTTGCTGAGCCCCGGAGAACCCGTGACTCCTCTGCCACCATGCCTAGCACAGTCTCCAGTTATGGGAGATGTTAACCGACCATTAGGTTTAGGGGAAGCCATCCCTCTTGGAGGAAATATGGAGATGGAAGGTGCGAGGTCTAAAAATATGGGGAAAACCACTGGAAGAGACGGACACCCCATAACTTCAACACCCTCAGGGCATGAAGGGAGGACAGAGGCCTCAGATAGGAGGAAGGAACCCTGTCCTCGAGGTACAGTGAGCTTATTTGATAACTCTATGTTATCATAGACACAGCCCATAATGCTGGAGACCATCTGGACCACCTTAACTGATTTAAACTCAATTATTCTAATTTTGAATGCGACAGTTGCGGGGACACAAAATCAGATATCCAAAGTTAAACCACTAGTTTTACAGCATGAAGAGAAAATTGTTGGCCTTGAGTATAGGTTTAATCAGATTGAAAAAGTTCAAACAGGTTTGATTCAGGGAAGCCTGTTGAATACTAGGAAAATTGAGACTATTGAAAATCAAATGAGATATAATAATTTAAGGATTCTTAATTTTCCAAATGTGAAATTAATACCTCCATATGAACAATATAAGAAATACTTAATGGAAAATTTAATGTTAACTTCAGGAGATTTTCCAGTTATTGAAAAAATATTTTTTGTATCATTGGGGGAAAAAAAAGAATGAGAATAGCCAACAGAATTTACAACAAAATGAAATGAGTAATTTAACTGTCTTTTTGGAACAAACTATGTCCGAACAAGTTGAATATCGAGGTACTTTGTGTGTAAAATTTTTGAATAGTGTGGATAGAGATAAGATACTTAAATTATCTCTGAAGAATAAGGATAAGTTATAGCTAGGTCAAAAGATCTGGACCTTTCCTGATATAACAAGGGTAACTCAAACTTGCAGGAAAAATTTTCTGCAAATGATTCAGGAAGTGAAGTCTCTAGGGGCTCAATGCACAATATACTACCCAAGTAAATGTGTGGTAAAAATTCAGCAAGAAAAGTTTGTGTTTCTTGAACCCACTGAGTTACGCAATTTTCTTGATGCTAGATTACCTGTCACTGAATCCTAGTCCGAGTTATGTATGAATAGCACCACAGTTTTCTTACGGTAAAATTGCCTGGTTTTGCTCATATTGTTAGCCATCTTAGTTCTTTTTCCTTTTAACAGGGAGTGTTGCTTTTCTTTTTTTTTCTTGTTTGAGTAATAAGGTTAGATTATTTGTATGGTATATTGTGAAATGTACTGTAAATAACCTGACATATTTCTCATCTATAATTGTTTCTTGCACCTTTTGTAAGACAAGTGGATATTGCTGTTAGTATTGTTTAAAACATGAATAAATAAAAAATTTAAAAAAAAAGAAAGTAGGGATGTGCAGCAGGGACGGATACGTTCAATTCGGTATTCATATTCGTCGGGACACACATCCGTTTTCAGGAGACACGATTCGTCCATTAGTTACATATGGAATTCGTTTCCCATTAAAGTAAAAAAGAAACCCCCATCCCAACCCTTTAAACTTAATTAATTACTACCCCCCCACCCTCCTGACCCCACCCCTAAGACTTGCCAAAAGTCCCTAGTGGTCCAGCGGGGGTCCTGGAGCATTCTCCTGCACTCGGGCCGTCGGCTGCCCATATTCAAAATGGCACTGATAGCCTTTGCCCTTACTATGTCACAGGGGCTACCAGTACAATTGGTCGGACCCTGTCACATGGTAGGAGCACAAGATGGCGCCAGCCATCTATTGCTCCTGCCATGTGACAGGGACCGACCAATGGCACCGGTAGCCCCTGTGACATAGTAAGGGCAAAGGCTATCGGCGTCATTTTGAATACCGGCAGCTGATGGCCCGAGGGCAGGAGATCACTCCAGGACCCCTGCTGGATCACCAGGGATTTTTTGCAAGTCTTGGGGGGATCAGGAGGGTGAGGGGTTTTATTCATTAGTGATACGTTGCATTCATGGGGTTTTGCCATACGTTTCAGAACCCCACGAATGCAACGAATAGGGACCTATACGTTGTAGATTGAGATTCATTCAAATTGAATGCATATCCCTATTAGGAAGCGAATGGTGAATAAAATAGAAAATGTCATAATGCCTATGTATCGCTCCATGGTGAGACTGCACCTTGAATACTGTGAATAATTCCGGTCTCCGCATCTCAAAAAAGATATAGTTGCGATGGAGAAGGTACAGAGAAGGGCAACCAAAATGATAAAGGGGATGGAACAGCTCCCCTATGAGGAAAGGCTGAAGAGGTTAGGACTGTTCAGCATGGAGAAGAAATGGCTGAAGGGGGATATGATAGCGGTGTTTAAAATCATGAGAGGTCTAGAACGGGTAAATGTGAATCAGTTATTTCCTCTTTTGGATAATAGCAGGACTAGGGGGCACTCCATGAAGTTAGCATTTGGCACATTTAAAACTAATCAGAGAAAGTTATTTTTCACTCATCACACAATTAAATTCTGGAATTTGTTGCCAGAGGATGTAGTTAGTGCAGTTAGTGTAGCTGGGTTTAAAAAAGGATTGGATAAGTCCATTACCTGCTATTAATTAAGTTGACTTAGAAAATAGCCACTGCTATTACTAGCATCAGTAGCATGAGATAGACTTAGTTTTTGGGTACTTGCCAGGTTTTTATAGCCTGGATTGGAAACAGGATGCTGGGCTTGATGAGCCCTTGGTCTGACCCAGTATGGCATGTTTTTGTGTTCTTATGTAAGCTGAAAATTACAAACCTTGCAAAGAACCCAAGACCCAACCTGGAACATACCATTCCAACTTACCATACAAGTATTTTGGATCTTTACTTCACAAACAGCAAAAAAACTAATTTAGTAATTTAAACCTTATTCTGTCCATCACCAGTAAACAATGGAGCAGCACTCTCATTTCTGCTCTTACCCCAAAGTAACCTAGCTGCACTATTTTCAATAATTGAAGCATCTTGATCATAGCAATTGGCATTCCTATCGAGAAAAAAATTATAATAATCTAATGCCCAAAGAATTAAACATGAAAACACTGTCTGGAAAGCAAAATCATCCAGATAGGGTTTCAGTTACCTAACCACTCGTAATAGCAAGCAGGCATGCTGAGCCACCTGAGAAATATAAGGTATCAAAGAGTGCTGGAGTCTAACATGACCCCCCCCAAGCCCCCAAAGCTTTAACACTATCTGAAATCTCTATAACACAGCCATCAAATATGGGCCAAACCATCCAGTTCTCCAAGCCACCAAAGATCCTCCTTATTCCAAAAATTTCAAACTATAGAAAAATCCAAACTGAGTAGAAAGAAATGTAGGCACAACAAAAACTTACAGGAGAAATATGTAATATGTTCTGAATGTGGGAAAGGTTTCAGAAGTAAGAGAGAAATAATTCAACACCAGAAAAACAAAAAAAGGGATGAGATATATTTAATAAAGCAAACCTCACAAATTACCAGGAAAGGCATACTGATGAGATACCATTAACATGTTCAAATTGTAACAATGTTTTTAACTAAAAATGGGTTTCACAAGAAACCTAAAATTCCACCCAGCAGCAAGATCAAGTTAAAGTAGAGAATGTAATAACAGATTATGTCACAATATTGATTCTGATGACAGATCATTCTCTTTATACAAAATCTGACAAGTGGTAAATGCTTCAATAGGAAGACAGACATCTCCCAGGCTACTTTGCCTAGCTGCTATACCCCTCATGGTACACCTTAGGGATCTTTCTTCCACTCAGTATTGCTGCCATACCCAGATATCGAGGGTCTTGCTCTCACTCTGCATTGTTGTCATACTTCGGACTCTACACCTTGGGTTCTTCTTACCACTATGGGGAATCTACTTTGCACCTCTCATGGTGCCTTGGTGTGTGGGCTTGGTCGTTCATTGGTGCCTTGGGGTTGTTCCCGCTTCTTGATGCTTTAGGATGTTGATGCCACTCTTGGTACTACTTTGCCTCTTGAGCTGCCTTTGAGGGTTCATGCCACTGTTGTTGGTGCCCTTTTTTGAAGCCTTGCTTCTTTGCTTCTCTCACATTGCCTTGAAGAATTCCAGTCACTGCTGGCACCCCTTTAACCCTTTATAGTGTCTGTCTTAGGTTATTCATGCCACTTTTGGTGCCACAATCTAGGTGCCTTGGAGTTCTTTAGCCCTTACGATAATGGCTTCTCCCAAATTTGATCAGAACTAATGAGAAAACCCCAATTTTTGGAGCTCAAAATAGACTTCAGTGCTTCCCCGTTGACTTTACTGGTAAATGAATGAATGAATACAATGAATAAACACAATTTTACTTTTTTGTTTGAAACAAATCAATTAACTGGAGGTGGCCTATAAATCAAATTAACTTTTGCCTTTGCAAATGTCTAGTTTACATTGTTATAAAGTACATCGGCACTTTTAGATCCCATATGTTACATTAAGCTTCAAAGAGAAACTCTCTGCTTACTTTATAACTGCTATTTTGTGTGGCGGGCCTGTGCACTTTTTCAAATGTCATGCATACACGCAATTTTATTTGTGGTAATTTTGAAAAGCATTCGCACATAGAAAATGACTTTTTGAAAATTATCCCAGGGCTTATACACATACGGGCAGATTTTAAAAGCCCTGCTCGCGTAAATCCGCCTGGATTTACGCGAGCAGGGCCTTGCGAGCCGGCGCGCCTATTTTCCATAGGCCGCCGGCGCGCGCAGAACCCCGGGACACGCGTAGGTCCCGGGGTTTTTGGAAGGGGGCGTGTTGGGGCGTGTCGGGGGCGGGGACGAACGATGCGGCATTTTGGGGGTGGGGCGTGGCGTTTCGGGGGCGGGACTGGGGGCGTGGCGCTGGCCCAGGGCGTTCCGGAGGCATGGCCGCGCCCTCCTGAACTGCCCCCGGGTCGGGTCTCGGTGCGCCAGCAGCCCACTGGCGCGCGTGGATTTACGTCTCCCTCCGCGAGGCGTAAATCCGTGGATAAAGGTAAGCGGGGGGTTTAGATAGGGCCGGGGGGGTGGGAGGGGAAGGCGAAATAAAGTTCCCTCCGAGGCCGCTTAGATTTCGGAGCGGCTTCGGAGGGAACGAAGACAGGCTGTGCGGCTCGGCGCGCGCCGGCTGCCCAAAATCGGCAGCCTTGCGTGTGCCGATCCAGGATTTTAGAAGATACGCGCGGCTACGCGCGTATCTTATAAAATCCAGCGTACTTTTGTTTGCGCCTGCTGCGCAAACAAAAGTACACGAACGCGCTTTTTTAAAAAATCTACCCCATAAAGTTACACACAGACATGATTTTGCATGCAGCTTTGCACGTATTACAAGAGGCGTTCCTGCGGGAGAGATGGGGGCAGGAAAATCATTGATGTGAATAGCCTTGACTATTGGAAATCTAGCAGGTGTAATATGTGTGCCTATGCCCGCTAAGGTAGGCATGGTCCCTTTAAATTTAAAAGTTGACTTACGCACATAATTAGGGCTGAAGTCCACACATGTATTATTTTATTCATATAAAATTACTCCATTCAAGTTTCTAATTCATGCATTTCCTGCCCTGTCCTGAACATATCACCAGAAACATCTTCTCGCGGTCCAGCTGAAAGTGTGCATGTGATGGAAAACCAAGTAGCCAGAGTAATATAGGAATGTTAATCCATGTTACCACAGCTGAATTGTTTTAAAAACTGTCCTTGGAACATGAAGCTAGTGAAAGTTACTCACCCTCCTCTTTTTACACTGAAAAACATGCAAACAAGAACAAAATTACTGTTATTATGAAAAGTGCCAGCAAGACTTTTTTTTGGAATTTGCTTCTGATTTGTGCAAAGATCATTTTTCCCGCTTTGGAAGGGTTCTCCTTGGCCAGAGAGCCTATGCCCTGCAATAAATTCTCAGAACAGCAAGGCTTTGGGACAGTCTTCTGTTTGGCTCATGGCACTGCTCAGCTCCCCTCTACTCTGGGAGCAGGCGTTTAACCATAGGGATCTTCAGTCAACCAAGCTTCTAACTGATGATCTTAGATCCTGCAGACCAGTAAAAGCTAGTTTTCATATTCTGCACTTTGGAGTAAACAAGAGTCCTAATCCTATTGGTATGAGGAGACATCCTTTATTTAAAAAAAAACTGGCTATTACTTTGTGTTTACCCTGGAAGAGTGAGACTCATTAGTGCACTAAAAATCTCATTTCCAAGGAGGATTATTCTCCAGTTCAAATATTAGAAGGTATTACTAAAACTCTTGCCCTGCAGCTTTCCTCTGGAAGCCTGATATTACCAATTATTTGAAAGATTTGCCTGGCTCTAATTTTAGTGAAATCCTTTTGGCAAGAAGTATTAGGGGTGTTGAATAATTTATACTAGCCTGTGCTTTAAAACTGCTCTGAAACACTTAATGTCGTTTAGGGAGCCATTGGAGCAAAAGAAATCATTTTAATAATATTCTATCTTACTTTCTGTCTGCGCTGTAACTATCTTGTTTTGTTGAGGATGCACATAATCTTATTAGTTTGGTACATAGGAAGCCCAATTTTATAATGGCGCATGGAGGGTAAAGTCTGAATAGAAAATACCCGCAGACTTCATCCTGGATTTTCAGCCAGCTTGTGCACATGAGCCTGCTCTGAATATTAGGTCTGCAAGCAGAAACCCTGCCAGATTTTCACACACACACACATTTATGCTTCCTCCAGAGCAGATATAAATGTGTGCATGTAAATTTACGCATGCATTTCCGAAAATCAAAAATGCATCTGCAAATGATATCCTTGCCCAAACTCCTTCCCCAGAGTGAAGGGTATGCCTCTTTGTACATAAAAATATCTGCAAAAGTGACTTACATGAGTACTTTTACACACACAACCCAGAGGCCAATTTTCAAAAGCCCATTTACAGGCTTAAACTAGGGTTTATGCATGTAAACATGTTTGAAAATTCCCCCTAACACATTCTGCTTACCCATCAGCCCTTGCGACTTTTCACCAGTAACCAAAAATACTTGGACCAGGCGCATGCAGAAATATCTTATGAGTATTGATGAAGACTATCATGTAAACCTGACCTGACTGAGGATCTGGAGGACTGTATTTGGAAATAATTGTTTTAAGGACTTAAATAAAAAAATAATTCATGATCTGGTCAAGTTGCCTAGCTAGGCACATAGGAACATAAGAATTTCCCTGCTAGGTCAGACAAAGATCCATCAAGCCCAGCATCCTGCCTCTGACCAATCCATGTCACAAGTACCTGCCAGATCTCATAAACTAGATCTAATTCCTACACACATAAGAAGATGTTTTAATTTCTTGAGCCATTTCTGGATCATATGTGCAATCGACAGGGAGGAGGCCAGGAACGGACAAAGAATCACGGCAATAGTTCTCACTAAACTATGCTCTTAAATGGTATATTGTAAAAAAGAATAGATTGTTAATGGGAAATATACTGAATTCAAATGCAAAATAAAGTTTGGATATACTACAAAGATCTTTGAGGTCCGTATTCAGCCATTGTATGTCTCTGCTAATAAGCTGGATAAACTTATCTGATTAACTAGCGGTATATATTCAGTGGAGTAGCTGCACCACTGAATATACGCGGATATGCTAAAATTAGCCAGACAAGCTCATATGGCTAATTTTAGGACAGGTAAATGGGCTGGCTAGAGTTAATCAGATAAGTTAACTTATCTGATTAACTCTAGCTAAATCTGGATATTGGAGTTAGCTGGATAACTTACTTAATCTGGCTAACTCAGTGGCTCCACAGAATAGAGATGTGAATCGTGTCCTCGATTGTCTTAACGATCGATTTCGGCTGGGAGGGGGAGGGAATCGTATTGTTGCCGTTTGGGGGGTAAAATATCGTGAAAAATCGTTAAATCGTGAGCCAGCACATTAAAACCTCCTAAAACCCACCCCCGACCCTTTAAATTAAATCTCCCACCCTCCCGAACCCCCCCCAAATGACTTAAATAACCTGGGTGTCCAGCGGCGGTCCGGAACGGCAGCGGTCCGGAACGGGCTCCTGCTATTGAATCTTGTTGTCTTCAGCCGGCGCCATTTTCCAAAATGGCGCCGAAAAATGGCGGCGGCCATAGAACAACACGATTCCACGGCAGGAGGTCCTTCCGGACCCCCGGTGGACTTTTGGCAAGTCTTGTGGGGGTCAGGAGGCCCCCCCCAAGCTGGCCAAAAGTTCCTGGAGGTCCAGCGGGGGTCAGGGAGCGATTTCCCGCCGCGAATCGTTTTCCGTACGGAAAATGGCGCCGCCATACGCGTATGGCCGGCGCCATTTTCCGTACGGAAAATGGCGCCGGCAGGAGATCGACTGCAGGAGGTCGTTCAGCGAGGGTTCCGGCGCCTCGCTGAACGACCTCCTGCAGTCGATCTCCTGCCGGCGCCATTTTCCGTACGGAAAACGATTCGCGGCGGGAAATCGCTCCCTGACCCCCGCTGGACCTCCAGGAACTTTTGGCCAGCTTGGGGGGGGCCTCCTGACCCCCACAAGACTTGCCAAAAGTCCAGCGGGGGTCCGGAAGGACCTCCTGCCGTGGAATCGTGTTGTTCTATGGCCGCCACCATTTTTCGGCGCCATTTTGGAAAATGGCGCCGGCTGAAGACAACAAGATTAAATAGCAGGAGCCCGTTCCGGACCGCTGCCGTTCCGGACCGCCGCTGGACACCCAGGTTATTTAAGTCATTTGGGGGGGGTTCGGGAGGGTGGGAGATTTAATTTAAAGGGTCAGGGGTGGGTTTTAGGGGGTTTTAGTGTGCCGGCTCACGATTCTAACGATTTATAACGATAAATCGTTAGAATCTCTATTGTATTGTGTTCCATAACGGTTTAAGACGATATTAAAATTATCGGACGATAATTTTAATCGTCGAAAAACGATTCACATCCCTACCACAGAATGCCTCTGGACTGCCCCTGGTACCCTTGACTTATTCAGCCAAGTTCTATCTAGCTAAATAGGTACCTGGCTAAAATTTAGCTGGATAAGTGGCCACATTTTTATTTAGCTGGATACTTTTTAGTTATTTGGCTAAGTGTATTTAAATATGTATTTATTTTATTATTTATTTATTTGATAACTTTTAATTTACCGACATTCGTAGGGCACATCATGCTGGTTTACAATCAACTCAAGGAAGTAGAAAGTTACATCGAACAGGGAGCAGGCAAAAAAGGGAGAGAGGTGGCCAGAAATGAGCGAGAAGGAAAAGGAGAGGCAGTAGAAGGAGAAAAGAAGAGTAACTATATTAACAGTACTAACTTATTAACAGCATTTCAGAGGATTCTTAGTAACATTTTGGTGGGATATCAACATTTTCTGAGGATTAACTTAAGATAGCAACAATTCAGAGGATTATTAACAACATTTCAGAGAGTTAATAACAACATATTAGTGAAGTACATAATCAACATTTCCTTAAGGTTTGTCATCAAGTGCAGGGATCAAGGCAAGACTGTATAGGGCGTGGCATAAGGGGTGAGTGCTGGGAAGCAGGGGGTTAGACTAAGTTTGGTTGGCTTCGGGGTAGGCTTGCATGAAGAGCCATGTCTTGATGCCTTTCCTGAAGATGGGTAGCGAGGGTTCAAGACGGAGATACGTGGGAAGTGAATTCCAGAGTGTGGGGCCAGCGATAGTAAATGCTCTTTCTCTGGTGAGGGATGTAATATGGATGTAAGGGAGCATATAAGAAACTCCCTCAGAACATCTTAAAGGCAGGCTACAGCTATCCATACCAGTCCTCCTTAACTCCCAATCCAGCAAAGGATTCTGGGCTAGAGTGGATTACTGCAAGCAGGAATAAGAGGCCAGGATCTGAGGAATGAGGGAGGTCCAGAGAGAGATGGAAGCCTCAAGATTATGACCTGTAAATTACAATTGTTTTATTTAACTGCACAAACCAGCTAAGTTGATTTGTTTATTATTGTTCACTATTAAAGAAGCTTACAAAGAATTTAGCCAGAGACCAGCCTGGAGTCTGTTTGTTTGGTTAGTCCTGACTGCTCTGCATCATATATGGTGTCAGAAGTAGAATCTCTTGCCTAAGCAGGGAGAACAGGTAGAAGCACACAGCTGCAACAGATAATCCTAAAGAGGTTTTTTTTTCTTTTCTCCTGGAACCTCCCAATTGCACTCACCAAACTGAAGCAACAACAGGCCAAGGGAGATAGCCCCACCTGTTCAGTCAGGGGTAAAACAGTGAGTCAAGGCCAAATAAGCCAGCAAGTTTTTTTCCCCCCTCTCCTTTCCCCATAGAGGTACTCAGTTTAGAGGTTGCTCAGAAAGCAGGGAAGATGGAGCAAGTGATCCAGGTCCTTGATACTGGGCAACAGCAATTACAGAATGCCCTACAAACTCAAACTGACCAGCAGCAGGTGCTGCAAAAACAACTTATACTGCAAAACACAGTGCTAACTCAGGTAGCGCAGGCCATGCAGACTGCTGTGACCAGGATACCCCAGGTGAATCCATTACCTTACACCCTGTTTAAAATGAAGGCAGGAGAGGACCAGGAGGTCTTCCTGAAAAACTTGGAGAGGACTGCTCAACTCTCAGCTTTGCCCAAAGCCAGTTGGACTATGTACTTGGCTTTCTCATGGGCAGGCGTCAAGCAGCTTTCCAAGCAGTCAACTCAGATGGGAGGACTACCTATGTGGAAGTCAAAGCCACTATCCTGGAGAGAGCTGTGTATACCTCAGAAACATATCAGCGACAGTTCCAGCGGGGGGGTTCCTGCAGCCTGGGGAGAGCCCCTGAAACCTGTTTCAATGCCTGTAAGATGCCAGCTGGAAGTGCTTACAGCCGGAGGCATAGACTGGCCTTTAACCCAACAGATGCTAATGGAACAATTCTTAGACGGGCTTGACCAGCCCATGTGGAATTGTTTCTATTGACACACAGGGCTTTTGTTGAAAAGAGCTCCAGAAGTGGTGAATGCCTTCCACCAAGTACAATTAATGCCCGATGTGGTAAAGAGGCTAGAAAGACAGCCTTGTTTGTAATAACAACTCTGATTGTTTGCAAATAAACAACTCTGACCAAGTCTTAAATCACACAATAATATATTTATTATACTGAGTATAAGCAATGGTATACGCAGGAAGCAAAGGTATACTTACAACAATGTACATAGCACATCTATGGTCTGGAACATTTGCTTAATTTTTTCTTTTTGCAAACTCTTTTTATATACATTTTCAGTAAGCTAATTGATAACTACTATTTACTCCAAACCACAAGATTTCAGTTAACCTTGCTGCAAATACAGCTGTTCTTTGTTCCTGTTTGATCTTATCTTACTTCATATGTACAAACTTTCTTCACAGATACCCTTTCTCATATCTGTTATCTTCACAGATACCCTTTCTCAGACCTGTCATCTTCTTATCTTATGCTCATCCTGTGACTTCACTTGTTGACGTTTCACCTGGATTCTGCTAATGTGTGTTTTGCTTTGCAAAACTAGGCCATAGTTCATATGTTGCTTTGCAGAACTAGGCCATAGTTCACCATAGCTTCTTCTTCTTTCTTCAGAGCCTTAATTCATTTTGAGGCCTCTGGTATTTTTTCCTTCAGGATATTCTACAATCCTCCCTTGAGCCAGATTGACTCTGGCTCACATTAGGTGTCTTCATTCTTCACACAGGGGAACAGCATAGAGACTAGGGTTTTCTTCTTTGTATCTGTGGACACCTCCCTAGGACCTCCCTTTTTTAACTGCTCTCACTTTCCGTTTCCCAGCTATCATCTGTACTGATTGTGGTTTGGACCATTCTAGTAGTTCTCAAGTTTATATTGCTATACGCTATCATATTGGTTACTGGTTTTGGTGTTGGCATCTTTGGTCGACAATATTGTAATACTGAACAAATACATGGAATACAAAAACATAACATTATACCTAAAACTAGTAATCCAAGAAAAACTCCTACTATCCCCTTCAAATGACTAGATAAGTTAGAAAACCAGGAGGTTATGGAATCCCACCAAGTTACTGAGATTCCTCCCTCAAAATCGCTAACTTGAAGTCTAGCCAGTTCTTGTATCTTTTGCATTGCGTTGTAAACTATATGAGAGCGATTGACCACTACTGTACAACATTCAGAGCTATTAAGTACCGTACACAATCCGCCTTGGGCAGCCAATATATAGTCCAGACCATGTCGATTATATGTAGAAACAGTAGTTAATTCATCTACCGTGTCTTGAAGAGCTTTAAGGGCGATCTCTAATTCATGCGTGACTACATGGAGAACAGATTGTAGTCGCCGAATGGCCATTCCCAATTCAGCTGCAACTGCAGGTTGGGCAAATGGTAACCATGAGGTATAGCTTAATGCATCTAATCTAGTTTTAGTTAAAGGGTAGGTTGTGTTAATATAATCCAATGAGAGTTGGATTGCTTGATCTTCAGGGACAGCTGAGGGAACACTCCTTCGGGAGCGGGTATGCATAGGGTGATTTAATGGAATAATTCGAGAAAAATAGTTAAATGTAACTAACACACAAAATTCATAGTATGTAGGGAGTTTGAGGAAAACTATTCCATCACACAACCAATAATGTCCAACATAAAGATTTGCAAAGTTTTGTATTACGGTATCATTGCTATTGTCATAAGGGCCATAAACAAAAGGAGATTTATATTTTCCTAATACACTACAAGGAACCAAAGATAAGTCATTTTCAGATGAACAGTTATTGTCTGCTATGTTGAAGAGGTCACACAGACGTGGACAGACAGTGTATGTGGAATTGAAAGTGCGTATGTATTGGGTGTCGGTGGCTACATGTACAATCTTGGACAGATTTGCTATACATGGGAGGCAACCTGGTGGAGGAGATGCAGTAATATGTGAAAATGTGCAATTACAGCTTATTACAATGTCAGTGAAAGGGGTGCTGGGTAAGATGGTTCCCTTACGAATAATCCATGTTGTATTGTATGTGGAGTAAGTATAGTTGCAAGGAATAGGGTTCGGGGAAGTAACATTACTAAGGCAAAGAAAACCATTTTTTGGTAAATCAGCTGTAAGTGGGGGAGGTTTGGCATTACCCAAATATTGTGTCCATGTTTGTCCTGCTAATGGATCTATGGTCATATTGTGTTGTCCATTATCTTTAAATCCTAAAATATGGTGTAATGGAACTGGAAAGGAAATGGCTGGGACATGTGAATGGGCTTTTTGATGTGGAGTGCAGACAATACAATCAGTAACATCTGCTGGAAGAGTCTTTACTAATTCTTGTATTGTCTGTACCCACAAATTTGTTAAACCTGAAACAGGGGCCTGTTGGAGAGGGAAAGAAATAACAAGTGGCCATGTATACGTTAGTACATATAAACAGGTTAGTAAACATAACATTTTCTTTTCCTGCAGTCGTCAGTCTACTTCAGAGAGAAAAGATAATGCAACAGTCCAATTATAGTATCGGATTAAATGTCCGTATATCCGACAAATGTACCCAAGTGGAATGTTCAGATAGTTTAGCAGCAGTATGGCTGAGGTCTGTGATAGTGAAAGGTCCAACGTATATCGGTTCCTTCCAAGTCTTGTGGGTGTAATTCTTTCGTAGTACTTGATCACCTACTGAAAAGGAAGCGCAAAAAGATTGTTTAGGAACCTTTTTCGATTCAGTCTGTATTAGATCTGCTGCCATGGCTACTAGGGGCTGAACTTTTTTCCAATACTCTACTTGAGTATCAGTTTGTCTTATTCTCACCGGATTCATAATCCGTCCTGTCTGTAATTGAAATGGAGTAATCTCATGGATTGTACCTGGCGTATTCCGTATATTCATTAAGGCCAACGGTAATACATCCAACCAGGTATATAATTTGTTTGTTTTGTTTTTATTTAATGCTGCTAGCAATACCCTCAATTTGGTTTTCAATATTCCGTTATATCGTTCTACCAAACCATTCGAGGTTGGCTTATAGACTGACACACGTCGATGGATAATATTACAGATCTCTTGTAATTCATTCATAATTTGATTATTAAAGTGTGTCCCATTATCAGATACAATTTTGATTGGACATCCATGGGCTGGTAAAATTCTATGTAAAAAGGTATCAATAACTACATGAGCTGTTTCTTTTGTACATGGGAAAGCTTCTATCCAATGTGAAAAGCTATCCACCCATACCAATACATACCGTTTTCCTTTAACTGCTTCAATCATATCAGTGTAATCAATGTGCCATTCCAAACCTGGTCCCTGGGGGATAGGCAAGTTCCCAGGACTCACAGCTGGGCCTCGACGAGCTATATGAGTAGAACAGACTAAACAGTTATGAATTATCTGTACAGCTAAAGCATAAAGATTCTGGTTCCAATGATTACTTTGTATGCCTGCTAATAGTGCAGTGGCAGACAGATGCATGGTTGCATGCCATGCCAAGAAGTATCGCAACACTTCTGATGTTGTCAGACATTTTTTTCCATTAGGGTGGAGCCATTCTTTCCCTTTTTTATAACATCCAATTGTCACCCATTTCTGTAATTCCTCACCACTAGGTTGTTCATGGAGTATGTCAAGTGGCATGGGATATGGAGTATGCATTAATTCTGAGCTAAACCGTGTTTGCATAGTCATTAGTTTCACGGTAAGCACTTCTGTAGCAGCTTTATCTGCTAGGTCATTTCCTTGTGCCTCAAAACTCATGTGTCCAGTATGTGCTGGCGTCCATACTATAGCAGTTTTAGAACCAACCCCTTCCCTTTTCGATAATAAATTCAGTATTTGTTTCCAGTTGTTGATATGTTGTAAGGGCTGACCCGTGGCAGTAATCATTCCCCTTCTTTTCCATTTCAATAAATGGTATTGTAGAGAACTAACTACATATGAACTATCAGTATAGATTGTGCAGTGCTCTTTTATTCCTGAAGATTTCAAAGCTGCTATTACAGCAAGGAGTTCAGCTTCTTGTGCTGTTACACCTTTCCCTGTTTGATACTGTATTTTGGTAATAATATCTAAACTGGGTGTAACACTTAATGCTGCAAACGCTGCTTGCTGGTCTTTCTGTGCCCCATCTGTAAACCATATTAGTCCCTTATCAAGGGGATCAAACTGGGTCAGTAAAAGGTCCGGGATGTCTTTTCTTTCAATTTGTCTCTGTACATTACTAGGAAAAAAACAATCTAGTAACTTATTCTGAGCTTTCGTGAGAGGTGCTGTTACTATATCTTGGCCAGTCAATATTGTTTGATATTTACCAAATCTGGTTGCTGTCAATGCAGCCTGACTAGTCGTTAGCAAATGATGTATTGAATGAGCGCAGTGTAAAATTAACGAGCTATATGGCATCATAGCTCGCCATTTACCAATAGCGGCGACAATAGCAGTTAATAACTTTGGAATTTCAGGTAGAGCCATTTCCACTGGACTATAGGATCCAGATAGAAATGCCACTGCTTGTTTCGGTGTATCTTCTTGATTTACAAAAGCAGCCCATGTGTTTCCCATGTCTCGGACCCATATATGCACTTTCAGCCTGGGGTCTACAGTACCTAAGGGTTCAGCCTGTAGTAAAGTCTGTAATACATCTTGTATTACCATTTCGTCATCTTCAGTCAATTTTATTTGCGCCTTAGAATCAGTACCAGCCGGTACCTGTAAATGCCTCAGTAGAGGAGAAATGCGCGCTGAATAACTTGGTATCCATTGTCGACAGTAATTAAAAGTTCCCAATAAACCTCGTAATTGCTTTAAATTCTGGGGAAACTCCTGTTTCTGTAGTTCTAACAATAGGTCCTTTGTTATGTGTTTAGTAGCTGAGGATATTATTTGACCTAGAAAATTTACTTGAGTCTTAGCTAATACACATTTCTGTTGATTACATTTATATCCTGCCTCACCAAGCCTTTGTAATAATTTAAATGTCCATTCACAACATTCTATTTTAGTTTCAGCAGAAAGCAATATGTCATCAACATATGTAAATAAAGATACTGATTTAGGTAAAATACTTCTGAACTGCTCTAGATCCTTGTTCAATTGTTTTGAAAATACAGTCGGGCTATCTGTAAAGCCTTGGGGCATCCGTGCCCACCGATAAGCTTTTGTGCCTAATACAAAAGATGTTAAATCACGAGAAGCAGTATGTAAAGGAATTGCAAAGAATGCATTAGATAAATCAATGACAGAGTTGAACTTATATATGGGCTGTGTTTGTAATAATGTCAGAGGATTAGCACATACTGGATATTGTGGAATCACTATATCATTCAATGCACGTAAATCATGAACAATTCTGACATCATTTTCTCCTTTTGGCACAGGGAACAAAGGAGTATTATAGGGTGACTGTGATTCTTCAATAATACCATGTTTTAACAATCTAGCAATATGTTTCATAGTAGGTTCCATTAATTTTTCTTTTACTGGATAAGGGCTCACATTTGGTCCCAGCTCAAATGGTACTGTTTTAATTCGATAAGCTGGAGCTGTTTTTGCTCTACCATAAGGAGACTCTTCAGTGCTCCACAAATCTAAAGGTAGTTGATCCCATTGCCATTCATCCGGGATTTCATTCTCCTCCTCACTTCCTATTGAAGTGAGTAAGGAAAGGAGGCTCTTAGATGCTGGGATTTTAAAGGTGAGAGTTAATCCAAATTGAGTAAGTAAGTCTCGTCCTAGTAAATTTACAGGGCAATGCTCAGCAATTAAGAATTTAACTGAAGCTTCTCTTTTACCTTGTGTAGTGTTAATTACTACTGGGGTTAATTCAGTTAAATGTTTTTTACTGGGCTTGCCATCAAAGCCAATAGTGGTGTTTGTTTCAATGGATCTTTTTACAGCGCTTGGTTTAACACAAATAACAGATGATGTAGCGCCTGTATCAATCAAAAATTGCATTGGAACCTGCTGAGGACCTACTAATAATTGAATAAATGGCTCTGAATTATGTAAGAATACAGTATCTCCCTGGATCATTCCTCTATTCCCTGCAGTCTGTCAATAATTACCTTGGTCCCACACAGGGAATTGTGAGGGCTGTTGGCCAGCCTGTAACTGAGCTGGTGCTGATAACGGCGATGTCTGCAATGTTTGGTTAAGCGGCGGCGGTGTCTGTAATGTTTGGTTAAGCGGCGGCGGTGTCTGTAAAAATGTTTGTTGATCAGGGACTCCTGATCGCCTGCATTCAGTTGCATAGTGTCCAAATGACTGGCAATTCCAGCACTGCACATGAGCTCTTCTATCAGGGGACGGTCTATTCATTATCCCTTGTGCAAAACCTCTTCCTCCCCTTCCCCTTCTCATCCCTCGACCTCGGGGGATATAGGAGGGATATGCTCCCTGATATATTCCTTCATACGGGGTACGCGGAGGACCCTGTATCACATAACAATCCTGTATATCACTGCCTTGTAGGTTTACTGTATCCTGATTTCTTTGTGTTTTCATATTCTTTTTCTCTTCTAAGTCCGCTATCTGTAATGTCATTAATTTGCTAGCCATTTTCTGTTGCTCTTTATTAGAAGTTCTTATCATTTTGCAATGCACTGAGGCGAAATGCATTAAAGTGTTTCTCACCTCTGGCCATGTTTTTGTTGAAAGTGCCACAACATTATTCAAATTAGTCTGCATATTTGCAGGCAAAGTAGCATAGAATAAATGTAAAAATACAGGGATGTTTGGCTGTATATCAGCATCCTGCCCAGTTTGTGCCTTATACATGTCCATACATTTTGTCAAGTGCATTGCAAAATCAGTTAAGCCATCCCATTTGGTTGCAGTGATGGCCGTAAAATCTATGCTTGTAGGATACAGGACATTTAAAGCATTTACCAAATCTATCCTATCTTGGCCTTGGAAAGGAATTCCGTCAGCAATATGGGTGATAAGCCTTGGACGTGCGCTTACTGCTGAGAGTTGTGGTAAACTAATGCCGCAAGCTGCACATAGCGCCTTAAAATCCCCTATGGCTAAATGTGTTCCGGCCGTATTAGTATCTATTGCCTCGAGCCAGAGCCTTGCTCCTTTATGTATACTAGGCAATTTTTGTATAATCGTACTAATATCTACTGGTGTATATGGTTTATAAGCTGCAATGGGTGGCTGTTGCCCATTATCTCTTAGGAAGATAGGAAATTCTTTCAATTCCACATTATCTTTCTTGTTTCTTACTCCCTTAGAAGGTGGCGAGTTTAAATCTTGTATACATTTTAACCATATGTCTAGACCTTTATGGATAAATTCCAAATCTTCTGACTCCGTACAATATTTGTTGATTAATTCCCTTATTTCTGAAAGCTGTGCTTCAGTTACTGGCCCTTCCGGGTGGCAAGGAGTGTTTATATTTGCATTGCCTAATTCTGTCTTAACAGTGGTCCACCATGGAGCCCCATATGAACCTTCCTCATTCGTTTTAATCCTTTCTTTAATCATCTCTGGTGTCAAGGATGACCCTTGAGCCGTTTCTGTTGACCGACTCTGTGGGGTTTCTGATAACACATTAACCCGTAATTGCTGACAGTCCTTGCCATCGGCAGGTGTCAGGTGCACTAATCCCTTAATTTTAAAGTTATCTGTTCCAGGGAAAAGCTCAGCAGCTTCCCGTTCAAATTTAGCTGCTTGTTCTAAGTCCGGATATAAGGGTTTAGGCTTTTGTACAGGACCTTTCAACGGACCATAGCCTGCTGGTATAGGCATTAAAATTTCGTGATCACTGTCTTCCAGCAGGGGACATGTAGTCACATATGGGGGCGGATTTAGGGATTTTGATCCTATCTCACCTATAACCTTATTTTTCTTTTTTATTTCTTTATCAGCTGTATATAAGTCACCTGTCACTGAAAATAAATTCCAGACATGCAGGTGTTTCTTTAGACTATTTTTCTTTTTATTATCTTGTAGGAATGTTAACAATGGCAATAAATGACTAAGTTTCAAAGATCCTTCCATGGGCCAGGAAAGAAAGGAATCTTTAGCAGAGTATTTACCCCATTTGTCATTTGTTTTCTTAATAAGGTCTTTTTCAAATGGAAATAAATTAATTACATGCTGGACAGCCGTACATGTATCATCACTGTTAACATATAATGTACGTACCGTGTTAGGCTGTCCTAATTGTCCTTCTGGGACCCTTTTAGGGGTTGGGTGTGTTTTAACCATTTTAAACTGTCGTTTACTTAGGCTACGCACATATAACTGTATATAGTAACCAAAACAAAATAAGAACACAAAATATATACACGCTAATATCAACCCACACAGTAAATACAAGAAAAACAACAATTGCTGCAGCGTTAAAACCTCAGGCGCCTTTTCTCAAAACTATCACCACGATTTACACAGGACTCCTGGCTTTAATTACCGATCACTCCTGGACCAGTTGATCAAGCTGGGCCCTAGGGGATCACACCAGGAGAACGTAAATCTTTTACTCTTCCCAAGAAATAATCAGAGCTGCTTCCACAAACATGTGACGAATGCCCGCATTCAATCCACCAATTGTTTGTAATAACAACTCTGATTGTTTGCAAATAAACAACTCTGACCAAGTCTTAAATCACACAATAATATATTTATTATACTGAGTATAAGCAATGGTATACGCAGGAAGCAAAGGTATACTTACAACAATGTACATAGCACATCTATGGTCTGGAACATTTGCTTAATTTTTTCTTTTTGCAAACTCTTTTTATATACATTTTCAGTAAGCTAATTGATAACTACTATTTACTCCAAACCACAAGATTTCAGTTAACCTTGCTGCAAATACAGCTGTTCTTTGTTCCTGTTTGATCTTATCTTACTTCATATGTACAAACTTTCTTCACAGATACCCTTTCTCATATCTGTTATCTTCACAGATACCCTTTCTCAGACCTGTCATCTTCTTATCTTATGCTCATCCTGTGACTTCACTTGTTGACGTTTCACCTGGATTCTGCTAATGTGTGTTTTGCTTTGCAAAACTAGGCCATAGTTCATATGTTGCTTTGCAGAACTAGGCCATAGTTCACCATAGCTTCTTCTTCTTTCTTCAGAGCCTTAATTCATTTTGAGGCCTCTGGTATTTTTTCCTTCAGGATATTCTACAGCCTGCACAAACTCCCTGGCGTAGCATAGAGAGTGGAGATCCCAGCAGATTTCCTCATAGGCAAATAGCTTGTCTTCTGTACCTAGAACTCAGGCCATAGTCTATTCCACATGTTTTAACTGTGGTCGGAGAGGTCATTTGGCAAGGGACTGCCAATTTGAGGGACTCAGCCAACACTAGAATGTAAAGTCTTTGGAGATATAGGAAAAACTCCAAAGCAGGAAAAATCTTCAACCCAAAAGAAGAAAGGTACCTCAAGGAATTCAAACCACCACAGGAATGAAACTGTGGACAATATTTCCTTTTGTGCGTTCTGTGCAGTAAATGGTCATCAGGAGGACCAATGCCCATTTGGAAAAGCCAAAAATAAAGAGCCCTTGAAGGGAACGACTAAAGGAAATGGTGAACCCACACACTGGGCATGCTCTTTTTTGTAAGGTGGTGGACCATGACGTTGAAGATTGTTCATGGTTAGATCTCATGGAGTGAGAATGCAAGTTGGAGGTACAGCACATGAAAGATCAAGCAGTGATAACAGAATCCCAGAATGGAATGAAAAATGGGAACAAGACTGGGTGAACACGTTCGCAAAACTGCAAAATTGTAGCTTAGTGAATGTGCCTCATCAGTGCTGTAAGGAGTTTGAGATTCAGGTGGAATTGCAAGAAGTGCCCACCCAAGCATTGGTGGATTCAGGGTCTGGCAAGTCTCTCATTTATCCAAAAAGAGTGCATCAATCACACATGAAAATAGACACTTACCTGCATATATGGGGTCAAACAGGAATACTGTTGCAATTGGGTTATCTGTTGAGAGTCATGAGGCCTGATCAATGGAATAGTATGAGTCCTTGGACCACAGCATATCCCCAGGGCAAAGCTCCAAGGTACATACCATGGGTAGGCAAACGCATCCAGGCATGGGCTAGACTGACGTTTAGAAGCATTTGGAGGCTTGGAATACTGAAGCCTCCAATAAACCTGCCCACACAGGAATGAGACCCAACAATACAATGTTGGTCTCTGGGGTAGCCCTCTGGCCACTCCAAAAGCCCTTTTGGACTTGTCACTTAGGAACAGATTGAGCATCAGGTCAAATGGAGGTGAGGTCATGAAGATGAAGCTGGAGACTTGGAACTTAGACGAAGGCACTGAAGACTTGGACATGATTTGGAACAAGGAACATCACTTGGAACGAAGAATCAACACTTGAACAAGGAACAATACTTGGAATAAGGAACATCACTTGGAACAAGGAACATGGTGATATGCTGGCTGGGCAAGCTCTACGAGGCCGAAAACTAGGAACAAGACTAGGAACTTGGAATTCAGAACTAGAGACTTGGAACTTGGAACTTTAAAAACAAGGATGGACTCTGAGGACTTGACCTAGTGAAGATGGGCTTGGAAGATTGGAAGCATGCCAAGTGCTATGAGGCACCCTACATAGCTCGCCATGGTCTGGTCACTGACTGTGATGCAGGCACACCTGCAGGACTTGGAACTCGGAACTTGAGAATGAGGACTTGGACTGAAACTAGACAAAGACTCTGGAGATGAGGAACACAACTCCAAAGACTTGGAAGACTTGACTCCAGAACTTGGGCAGTGACATGACCTACATAGCCCGCCATGGACTGGTCACAGTCCATGTGCTTGCAGGGCATGGGTGCAGGGCTCTGAGGACTTGGAAGACTCAGGACTCAGGAACAAGATGAAGATGAAGACTCAGGAACCAGGAACAAAACATAGACTCAGGAACAAGATATAGGCTCAGGAGAAAGACACAGACTCAAAAGCCAGGACAAGACATGGAATGCAGAAATGAAGACTTGAACTCAGGAACAAAGGTGAAGACTTGGACTCAAGACTGAAGACACTGAAGACAGGAACCAGGAACTGACGAGAAACCAGGAACATGGAACATGTTCCTGGTTTCAAGAAGACCTTGATGGTGCTAGCAATCCATTGTGAAGGCAAGGATCAACAGACTGAAGAGCCCTTTTATGATGCCAACAGCAGATGAGTGGCATCAAGTGCAGGAGTGGCATGTCAGGTCATTCCCAAGCTGCACTGGATGGCAGAGGTGGCATCCTATCATTAGGCTTCCAGGCAGCAGCAGGGGACCGCAGCACTCCAGCCGTGCAAGAGACAAGACAGCGACTCCCTACTGTGCAAGCAGCAACAAGACACAGGTGGTGGAAGCAGCTTCTCCAGGCCATGCCATGAGGTGAGGAAGCAGTGGTGTTGGGGGTGAGTGAACTACTCATGGGCCTGTCCTGCGGGCGCTAGGTGCAACAAATACCCAACCAGTCAGATTCTGCTGATGACACTGGCAGGTCAACCCATTATGGAATCAGCCTACCCAGGGAAGGGTCACAGGTGAGGAAGAGCCAGGAAGTAGCCCAGGCATGGCTGGATGCCTGGCCTAACAAGGTCAAGCTAAAGGGTAGGGTATGTGAGGGAGTATATAAGAAACTCCCTCAGAACACCTTCAATGACCAGCTACATCTATCTGTACTGGTATTCCCTCACTCCCAATCCAGCAAGGGGTTCTGGGCTAGGGTGGATCACTGTAAGCAGAGATAAGAGGTCAGGGCCTAAAGGATCAGGGAGGTTTCAAATAGAGATGGAAGCCTTGAGATATTGAACTGTGAGTTACAGTTGTTTTGTTGAACTGCATAAACCAGCTAAGTTGTTTTGTTTATTATTGTTCACCAATAAAGAGGCTTATAAAGATTTTTTCAAGAGTCCAGCCTGGAATCTGTTCTATGATTAGTCCTGACTGCTTGACATCACAATAGATCTCTTCATTTTCCTCATTCAATATGAGGTTTATTAAAAGATGTGTTTCAGGAAAACCTGTTTATAGCAGTGGGTCACATACTGCATAGCTGATCAAATATTTTTCATCCTTACTGTATTTGAGAAATAAGCTTTTCAGAGTTTCAGCTAATTTAAAAAGAAAACAAAGGTCCCTAATGAACAATTCAGTATAATATGAGAAATGGAATAACTGTGTTCTCTAGATTTAATTCAGCTTCTCGTGTCCAATACAAACTATATAACATGGTTTACAGTGTAACATAAAAACAAAGGGGTAGATTTTCAAACATATGCGCCGATTTTATAACATGCGTGTGCCGGTGCACACGTTATAAAATTGTCTGGCCGCACATACATGCATGCCCTATTTTACAATCCACGCACATATGTGCGGGCGGTGCACGCAAGGAGGGGGATCATCTTTTGCAAATTCAGTGTGGTGATGAAATCGGGCCTTCCCCAGTTTCCTCCCAATCCACTCCAATTAAGGAGCAGACTGGGAAGGAACTTCCCTTTCCCCCTACCTAAACTCCCTTCCTCTTCCCCTCTCCTCCCCACCCCCTAAACTCTACCTATCATTTTTTTTTGTTTTACAATTTACTTCAGGGCCAAAGCTGAAGTAAGTTGCACACATCGTCCAGCTGCCAGTGTGTGAATCATCGGGATGGTGTATAATTGCGCTGTCCCAGCCCAACCCATCCCACTCCTCCCCATCCAAACCCCACCCCCCATCCCACCCCTTTGAAGAGGCCCGGCACTTGTGCGTGTACCGGGATTTACACGCGTGGCTGCGCTCCTTTGAAAATTCACGTGGCGCGCACAAGGCCTGGCCACACACATAAACCCTGGTTTTTACACGAGCAGCAGGCATCTTAAAATATGGCCTAAAGCATACATATAAAACATACATGACATGCTTATATCACATATATATATAACAAAGAAATATGAATGTGCATTTGTTTGAAAAAAAATGGGCAAAACATAATGAATGAGCCCATATTTGTTTTATTTGTGGTCCTCCCAAAGCAAATGGAGGGATCCCACAAATGAAACAAATTGTGTTTCAGGCATTGTGGACCCTTGGTCGCAATAGAGATGACTCCGCCCACGGGGAGGAGCCCCGTGGGGAACCACTGCGATAGGCTGACACAGATAGCAGACACAGAATGGATAGAGTCTTTATTGTTCTGCTGTAAATGGATGGTGAAAGCAGGCAGGTAAGGCACTGATCCACGAAGTGCCAGTACGTTCAACAGGCTCAGAAGAATACTCTCACCCAGATGTTCACGATAGGCGGGAGCCTGCAGTGCGGGTAATGCCGCAGCTGGTGGGTGGAGTTGGAGTGCCAGATCGTAGGGGTACTCACAGACAGAAGGCGTCTTCCTGGTGGTAGAATGGTGGGACTGAAGGTCTGTGGTGCAGGATATAAAGTAGATAGGCCCTCAAGGAGCGAGTACCCAATGGTCCAATATCCTGAAATAAAATAGAGAGAAAGACCCCCGAGAAGCGGTTATCTTATTTAGTGAGGAGCCCCGAAGGGAAGTTGGAAGCGCGAGACCCCCGAGTAGCGGGTGTCTAGAGCTTCTACTGGAGCGAGGCCCTTAGCATTAAAGCGGCGTCTAAACGTGCAGCTTAGAGCGGTCAGAGTAGCGAAGCAAAGTCTTTGCTAACTCAAAGTTGTAGTGGAGGCTAGATATACACGGAGGTACTGACATCATGTGGTGGGGCCACCCCCGAGGTTCCCGCCATGACGTGTATTTGAGCGTAGGAGATGTGCGCGCCCGCGCCCTAGGAGGCCACGGGAGTGAGCATGGTGGATGGGGATGCCCATGCTGGTTTGAAAAACTGAGGCCCTCGGCACTCGGCACCGGAGGCAGCCATCTTGCCCAAAGAGAGTGAAAGGGGAGAAAAAAAGAGGTAAGGCAGAGCGGTCGCAGCCGTCTGCGACCGACAGATGCAACAGTACCCCCCTTCAAAGGGCCTCCTCCAAGACCTATTCCAGGTGGCCTGGGTTTGCGTGGGTGTGCCAGGTGGAATTGGCATACCATCGTCTTGTCTGTAATATTGGCCAGTGGTTCCCAGGAGCTTTCCTCTGGGCCTTAGTTCTCCCAAGAGATGAGATACTCCCATGTCTTGCCTCTTTTACATACATCAAGGATGTCATCCACGGCATATTCAATGTCATCTTCTGTGTCCAGGCTGGTAGGCTCTGGTTCCTTCCTGGAGAACTCGGAGAGTATCACTGGCTTTAGTAGAGATACATGAAATGCATTGTGTATCTTCTTTGATGGAGGCAGTTTTAGACTGTATGTTAGATTTCCTAATCACCGAAGGATGGTGAAGGGTCCCACAAAGCGAGAAGCAAATCTTGCAGAAGGAAGCTTAAGTCAGAGGTTCTTGGTGCTTAATCAAACCTTGTCTCCAGGCTGAAACTGGGGAACCTTTTGATGATGAGCATCATAGGTTCCCTTTGCCTTTTGTCCTGCTTTAAGGAAGAGCTCCTTTGTCTTTCTCCAAAGTTGGGATAATTCTGCTGTGGTAGCCTGGGCAGCAGGAGAGGCTACTATCAAAGGAATTGGCAGCGGAGGTAATGGTTGTCTCCGATAGACAATCTGGAAAGGAGAAGACCCCGTTGAAGAAGCAGGGTGCGAATTGATGGCAAATTCTGCCCAAGGCAGTAATTCAGCCCAGTCGTTCTGTCTAGAGTTGACATAAGATTGCAGAAATTGTTTCAGCGTCCTCTCAGTCTGACCGTTAGACTGAGGATGGTAGGCAGAGGTTAAATCCAAGGCGATGTCAAATTTTTTACATAATGCTCTCCAAAACGTTGCAGTAAATTGCATTCCTGTGTTGCATACGATTTGTTTAGGCATCCCATGAAGACGGAAGATGTGTTTAATGAAGAGTTTTGCTATCTTTGTACCCGAGGGTAATCCTGGTAATGCTACAAAGTGTTAACTTAATAAGAATCGAAAAAATCCCTTGAGGATTACTGCTCAAAAGCAAAAAACTGTTTTATAAATATTCAACCAAAAATTTTTTTTTAAAAAGGTTATTACGGGAAATGGTATCAGATTGTAAAGTGCTCCCAGTCTCATGGGCTCTTGCCCTTACAGGGCTGCAACCCTTCTCATGTTCTAGCACATTGGCTCACGTCATCTACCAATTCCACGTAAAACTTTTCTTTTCTCCGTGTCAATCGTGAAAAATGTGAACCCAACTTACCCAGTAAAATTACCTAATTAAAACATCTTTAACTTCCAATTTTTTGTGTGAAACCCTCTACCTAATCACTTATCTTTTTTGATGTGTATGCTGCTTAATTCTCCAGTTAGTTTTGTTTAATCGCTTCCTTGCTGTCAGCTGTTCTCCCGCCCGACATTGACAATGTTTCGGCGCCCTTGCGCACCTGCTTCAGGGGCTTACAACTAAATGGCTATGAGAAAAGCAAATATCTTTTACTTTATTATTCTATATTACAACACAACTTTTTTGACAGTTCACTCAATGGTACTTACAATTTCAGCTCAGCACTACCACTCCGATACCAAACTCCCTTTGAAGGGAGTTTGGTATCGGAGTGGTACCCAAGCTGGCCCGAAAGGAACTTTTGGGCCAGCTGGAGTGGTACCCAAGCTGGCCCGAAAGGAACTTTTGGCCAGCTTGGGGGGGTCAGGAGGCCCCCCCAAGCTGGCCAAAAGTTCCTTTTGGGCCGAACGAGGGTGCCGGAGGGAACTCGCGGGGAATCACGTGACGCCGCGTCACTCCGACGTGATGCCGACGTCACGTGCTCCTTGCAAAGTTGGTCAGAAATGGCGTCCTGACCCCGCTGGACCACCAGGGAGTTGTGGTAAGTCTTGGGGGGGGGGGGGATTAAGGAGGGTGAGGGGTTTAAATTTTTATTTGCACATATGGACATATACTCAACTCATTGAATTCTGTTTATGTCCATATTGACCGCAAATGGGACCCCCTTTGGACATATGGACATATGAACTTAAACTTTTGCTCTGCACATCCCTAGTTAATAGAGCCTTATTAGCAGATCGCAGGTTTCTTTGGGGGACATGTAGGTAGTGCGGTGTTAAGGCAGTCTGCTTTTTCTTCGTGGATAAGTTTATGGATTATACATAGGGCCTTATATTGTATTCTTTGTTCAATTGGAAGCCAGTGGAGCTCGGCAAGTGTACCTGTTATGTGGTCCCTCTTTTTTTTTCCAGTCAGGATTCTAGCGACGGAATTCTGCATTATTTGTAGTGGCTGAATCGTGGATTGTGGTAACCCTAAAAGCAAGGAGTTACAGTAATCTGTGCTTGCGAAAATCATTGCCTGAAGGACTGTGCGAAAATTGTTTAGTGTTAGCAAAGGTTTTAGTCTTCTCAGGATCAATAGTTTTGCGTATCCTTCTTTTATTTTTTGTGAGACGTGTTGTTTCATGTTTAGCGCAGGGTCTATTATTACTCCTAGATTCCGTAAGGTCAAAGGCTATCGGTGCCATTTTGAATACTGGCAGCCAACGGCGTGAGTGCAGTAGATGGCTCCTGGACCCCCCGCTAGACCACCAGGGAGTTTTGGCAAGTCTTGGGGGGTCAGGAGGGTGGGGGGTTGGTTTAAATTCACCTCTTTAGATGGCCGAATAATTTGGCGAAGATTCGTTGTATTCGTGGGGAATCGCAATACGTTTCGCTTCCCCACGAATACAATGAATATGCCCCTATACATTGCGGATTACAAATACGATGGGAACGAATGCACACCCCTAGTTTGTGTATCATTAACACCTTTCAGGTATATGAATGTTTGTATCATATCTTCCCTGCACCTTTTCTCCTACATATTTAGATCCTTCAGCCTTTACCTATATGTTTCCTGATACAGACCCAACAGCATTTTGATTGCCTTTCTCTGGACCACTACCAAACTGTCTGTCTATATCCTTTTGGAGATGTGATCTCCATCACTAAACACAGTACCCCAGGTGAGGTCTAACCAAAGACCTGTATAAGGGCATTAACACCTCTTATTTCTTACTGGTTATTCCTCTCTCTATGTAGCCTAGCATCCCTCTGGCTTTAGCAATCACCTTGCCACAATGCTTCATTGTATTCAGATCTCCAGACATTATTCCAAGGTTCTTCTTCTGGACTGTGCACATTAGTATGTCATCCTCAAACTGCATACAGGTCTTTTGAATTACTGAACCCGAAATGCATGACTCTGCACTTCTTGGCATTGAATCTCAGCTTTCAAATCTTCGACCACTCTTCAAGCTTTTTTAAATCTCTTTCTTAAATCTCTACTCCTTCTGGCATATCTGTTCTGTTGCAGATCTTAATATCATTGCAAAAAGACAAACTTTTCATTCTAATCCCTTTGCAATGTCACTCAAGAAGAAATTGTTATGATCAGTGGTCCACTGGCTACCCCACATACTGCCACTTTCACCTCTGGGTTGGCCCGAGATGCAGTAGGATGCCAAGCAGGCTGCCACTCTTTGACACGGTGAGATGTTGCTGAGAATTCCTACATGGTGTGCCTTCCCTAGGTGTGCACTTCTGCCACTTTATTTCATTTAAAGGGACTGCAGCAGGAAAGACCCCACAGTCCCAGTGAATGACTTCTGCCCCAAAGCCCTATAAAAGGGCAAAGTCCCAAGCTGCTTCAGCAACAGGTCCCACTACTCCTGTGTAGAGCATGTTGCTTCAGCATCTCCTCTTCAGCCCAGGCTTGTCTCCAGCATCCTTGATTTCAGTTCTTCAGCTCCTCCGTCACTGCTCATTTGTTCTTCTCCATGCCTTCTTGCCCTGCCTATCCATCCCTTCTTTCCCTTCGGACAGATACCTGGTCTGTCCTTGGCCTGTCCCTGGATATGCTTGACCTCTTCCTGCCACTGACCACTGCTTGCCACTGGATATGTTTGACCGCTCCCTGCCACTGACCACTGCCTGCTGCCAGATATGCTTGATTGCTGCCTGCCACTGACCACTGCCTGCCACTGGCTACACTTAACCGCTACCTGCCACTGACCACTACCTACCACCAGATATGTTGAACCTCTTTCTGCCTAACCAGCTACTCTACAATGACCTTATATGCCATCAGCAGAGGCCCCCACCTAGGACCTGCTGGCCCTGGCACTCAAAGGCTTAGCCTGAAGGGAATGAGGGCTAGTATAGGCATAGCTCCAGCTGGGCCTGTGCTTCATTCTGGTCTGCCTTATCCCAAAAGTACATGAACGCAACAGATTTATAAAGCAATGGATTGTGGTCCTGACTGTGCTGCAGGCTATTTTTGGCATAGCACAGAAGCTACAGCAGCAACAAGCAGCATTGGAACTCCTGGCTGCTGTGGTGGACCTTCTTGCTTCACGACTGAACACCCTGACTGCACCCATCGCCCCGCTTCCGCCAGCAGTGATACAAGAACCTCCTCAAGTTTTCAACTGGCCTGTTCTCCAGCAGCCGGCCCTGCCCTGTTTGCAAGGGACCCCAAGAAATATCGGGTATTTTTGAATCAGTGCCATATGCACTTTCAGTTACAGGTCCCATTATTCTAGGATGACCAAACTAAAACCACTTATACTCTCTCGCTGCTAGAGGGAACAGCATTTGCCTGGGTCTCCCTCCTCTAGTAGAGAGGGTATCCTATCCTCCTTGATCTCTGACAATTTATGGAGCAATTCTGCACCATGTTTGAGGAGCCAGGGCAGGCAGCATCAGTGGCCTTAGACCTACTTCAGCTATGCCAGGGGCCGTGACCCTTAGCAGAGCATTCCATGGAATTCAGAACCTTGGTCTCCCAGTTGAATTGGCAGGGAGTCAGATTGCTTGCTGTTTTTTTTAGAAGGTCTATCACCTAAAAACAGGGCCAGTGCTAGGTTTTTTGCTGCCCTGTGTGAACATTTACTGTGCTGTCCCAACTGCGCCCCTCCTGGTTCATTCATTCTCTGTCGCGGGCTCACCAAAAAAAAAAAAAAGGTCCAGCTCCCTTCAGTGATACAAACTTTAAAAACTGACACCCACGCCCCGAACTCATGGCTGATGCAAAGGTATTAGGTGCCCCACACAAACTTTATATCCTTGCACAACATGCCCCCCTCCCCATTCCATACACACACACACACACACAAGAGTTATGCATTTATATTTTACATGAAAAATATCATACAGTATTCTGAGGTAAAAATATCACTTACATTATATTTACTTGCACTGCTGTGATGTAAACCAGAAATCCCTGCAAAAAAGACACTTGGAACCCAAATGATATTAGGCCTATTGTGATGTTTGTTGGGTGTGCGCTTGACCCTCTGAAAACCTGAATTCATTTCTGTTTGGAAAATGCCTCACCTCAGAGCACACAAGCAGAACAGACCCTCACCAAATAGAGAATAGAGCAACCATAAATAGAAATACAAATGCGCAGACAAAAAATGAACTGAAAATCACAAGAAGCCAGACTCCTTATGCAGTGCAACAATGAAAAAACAGAACGATCACCATTCTTCAAATATCAAACAATAAAATCACCAAATAAAATAAATATATAATCATAATACTAAAAACATACTAATAATATTATTTTAATAAAGCTGATGAATAAAAGATCAAATAATTAAAAATTCATATACGATTTTTTTAATTGTCCCAAACACCAATAAAATATTTCAAAACAGCAGACACATAAAACAACACCTGAAAAATAAAACTAAAAAGGATTTAAAAAATGTCCGCTCTTCATACCTGGGAACTTTTGATTTGTGAGAGTGGGATGCACAAACTTTCTCCTCTTTCTTATACACACACACACACACACACATATACACACACAAGTTCATACGCATATATTCCCTCTTAATCAAACCTGCAGGTGTCTCCAGCTTTTCTTTGGTTGGGATCTACCAGCAGCCCCAGGCCCTCATCTTCATTTCAGCTGCTGGCAGGTTGGAATCTACATGCACCCCACCATTTTCTCTCGCTATCTCTTTTTCTCTCTCTCTCACAAACACACACACGACTCAGGCAGCTCCCATTCTCTCTCTCTTTCTTTGTCTCTCTCTCACCTATCCCCCCCCCCCCCCCCCCCAGACAAACTCCCATTCACATCCAGCCAAATCCCAGGCAGGCACCTATTCTCACACATACATATCCCTTGCTCATCCCAGGAAGGTTCCCATGCATGCATGTGCACACATCCACATCCACCCACCCCAGGCAGGCTCCCATTCACACTCACACCCATCCCAGGCAGCCTCCCATTCACACACCCACTCATCCCAGGCAGCCTCCCATTCACACACCCACTCATCCCAGGCAGACTCCCATTTACACACACACACACACATGCAGGCCAGACAGTCAGGGTTTATAGGTCATTCCTCCACCGTTGTTGCCAGCCTATTCCTTTGTGGAGAAATGCCATTCTGCAGCTCCTCTTCCTGTGCTGGCCCCAAGGTAATTCAATACTCATGGTGCTAGCACTTCCTGTATTCTCATCTCTTCCTCTTTTCCTGCCGCCGGTGGGATTGGGTCCACCAATAGCACCACGGAGCTCCTTCATCTGACACTAGTGGGATTCGGTCCACCAGTGGCAGCATGGACTTCTCCCTGCTCCCAATGCCACCCCACTGGATGTGCTGCCCTGTGCAATTGCACGGTTTGCAAACTTGGTGGTGCCGGGCCTGCATAAAATTAAGGATGAGCTTGCTGCCTGGGAGTTTTCCACCTTGCTAGAAGTACTCATTGACCTCATCAGAAAAATCTACAGGTGCCTACATGAGAGAGCCTGAGAGAGCCACTTGGCATGTAGAAATATTACATTAGCATTGCCCTTCCAATCTACACTTATGTCTGATACCACAACCTCAGGGACCCTTCCATTTGAAGACCCCATGCAATTGAGCGGCTATCGCCTGGCCCTTGAAGAAAAGATCTAATGTAGATAACTAGGCCTCTGCTTATACTGTGTGGACTGAGGCCACATATTATCTCAATGCCCTGAGAGAATGGGTACAATGCCCAGAGTCAGTTCCGATTCCCAATACGGAGTCCAGATAAACTCAGACCACTTTGCAATTCCTCCCAGAAAATACTCTTAGAGTAGCTTACAAACAAGTACAGGAATAGCGGAAACAAGGGAGATTTGAATGAAAGAGCCTGGAAAAATAAAACAACCTTGCTAAGAAAAGGCTGGAATCATTTATCACCAGAAAAATGAATAGATATGAATCCTGTATCTGCAACTTCAGCAAGAAAGTGAAAGGAAACCTACACTTCTCAATAGTTCTGTCAGGGAAGAGTCTAAAAAGGAGGTAGATATCTCTAACCTCACAGAAGGGGCTGTCCTCCATCAACACAGCCTAGCTTTCATACCAGGAATTGCATGAACTATGGAAGAAAACCAACTGTTTGAGGAAGCTACCACCCAAGTCAAGAAAACCATTGATAACCAAAGGGGATTAGCACCCCAATGCAAGATAAGGAAAAGAGTTCTTTGTCGTTGGTACTCCTGTAACACCAAGGCCTCAAGAGAGTGGGGGGATACTGTTATGATTGGCGATTTGCAGGCTACCCCATGGACTGCTGCTTTCATGTCCGGACTGGCCTGAGATGCAGCAGGATACCACTAGCGCATGCAACAGGATGCCACCAATGACTCCTTCTGAGCCAGCATCCACTCCTTGATGCGGTGAGATGCTGCCACTGACTCCTGTGTGGAACGCCCTCCCTAAGTGTATGCATGTGTCGCTTCACCTCATTTAAAGGTACCACAGCAGGATAGACACTACAGCCCCTATCGATAATGTCTGTGCCAAAGCCTTATAAAAGGGCAATGCTCCTACCTCAAGGTGCTTCAGCAACAGGTCCCACTTCTTCTGTGTAGAGCTTGTTCTTCAGCATTTTGTCTTCAGCCCAGTCTTGTCTCCAGCATCCGTATATTCATTTCTTCAGTTCCAGCATCTTAGTCTTCAGTTCTTCATCACTGCCCACTTGCTCTTCTCCATGCCTTCCTGCTCTGCCTATCCATACCTCCTTTCCCTTCGAATGCATACCTGGACCTTGGTCTGTTCCTGGATAAACTTGACTGCCGCCTGGCACTGATTACTGCCTGCCACCAGATATGCTTGACAGCTGCCTGCCGGACCTCTGTCTGCCAACCCAGCTACTCTCTATGATAACCGCATACGCTATCAGCAGAGGCCCCCACCTAAGACCTGCTGGCCATAGCACAGAAAGGCTCAACCCAAGGGGAATGAGGACTGGTATAAGATAAAGCTCCAGCTGGGCCTCTGCTTTGTCCAGGTCCGCCTGCCAATGATGGGAACCTGTAGGGCTCTTCCCTGCAGATTGAACAATCCTGCCTCATTCTAAGGGTCCACGAATGCAACAGATATTGAACAGGATCTGTCCCAAACTGATCCTTGAGGCACTACACTTAATACTGTTCTCTCTTCCAAATAGGTTCCATTTACCTTTACCCACTGTAGCCTGTCAGTCACCCTATTTGTAATCCATTCCACCACCTTGGTAACCAATTCTAGGCTGCTCATTTTATTCATGAGCCTCCTATGTGAAACCATATCAAAAGCCTTGCTGAAATCCAAGTAAATTGCATCAAGTGTTCTTCCTTGATTGAATTTTCTGGTCACCCAATCAAAAATATCAATTAAATTTGTTTGGCAGGGCCTTCCTCAGGTGAAACCATGTTGCCTTGGGACTATCACTATCCTTTCCTTTAGCAGAATCTCCATCAATTTTCCCACCACCAAGGTAAGGCTAACTGGCCTATAGTTTCCAGCCTCCTCTCTGCAACTGCCTTTGTACAGTGGGACCATTGTCTTGTTCTGACTGTGACAAAAGTTTCAATCAGAAAGGAAATTTCACAACCCCAAAATCACACCCAGCAGCAAGCTCAAGGTCAAATAGGGAATTTAATAAAAGCTTATATCACATAATAGATACTGATGACAGATCATTCTCTTGTACTAAATCTGTAAGTGGCAATTGTTTCAGCAGGAAGACAGACATCTCCTATGCCACTCTCTCTTGCTGCTGTACTCCTTATCCTATACCTTAGGGGTCTTTCTTCCAATCAGCATGGCTAACATACCCAGACTTTGCATCTTGATGGTCTTATTGTCACTCTGCCTTGCTGTCATATGCCCGGCTCTATACCTTGGGAAGTTCTTGGGGAGTTCTTGCCACTCTGGGAGGCTGCTTTGCACCTATCATGGTGCATTTGTGTGTTGATGTCACTCTTTGTGCTGCTTTGTACTTTTTTGATGCCTTGGTGTTTTCCTGCCACTTGTTCTGCTTTGTTTCGCCCTTCATGGTGCCTTAGGATATTGAGGCCATTCTTGGTGCCACTTTGCCTCTCATGTTGCCTTTGAGGGTTCATACTTTTGAAGCTTGGGGGTGTTCTTGCTGCTTCTTTGCTCCTCTGACGGTGTCTTGGATAGCTCCTGCCACTGTTGGTACCTCTTTGCCCCTTTACGATGTGTTAGGTTATTCGTGCCACTTTTGGTGCCATTTTGCCACTGTCTAGGTAACTTGGAGTTCCTTCACTCTTCTTCCTACAAATTTCTTTAGAACTGATGAGAAACCCTAATTTTGGAGCCCTAAATAGGTTACCATTGACGTTAATGTTAAATTAATATACAAATAAAACAAACACATTTTTTTATTGTTTGAAACTAAGAAACTGAATGGAGGTACCCTAAAAAATGAATGAACAAACCAAAATGAAAATTTTTCCTCTGCAAATCCTTACAAACATTAGTTTGTGGGATCATAAGTATAATCAATTTAAAATGCAATTCCCCTCCACTCACAACCCTAAAAAGCATAAAGTTTTCAAATAGATGCAAATAACTTTCAATTGAACTTGAGGAATAACAGCCCTTTGTATAAAGATGTGCATATCCCGGACACAGATCTGCTCTTGATGGCTTGAAATATCATGTCATTCATGCTGCCAAAACACCTAATTATCTTGCTTTCTGTAAACATGGGCAATCCTTTCTAGATACATCCTACATTGCTGTTCTGATTGGTTTCCTTTCTGAGATCTTTATAAGACAGATCATCAATAAGAATACCCAGAAGGGATCACAAGAAAGATGGACAGACACATGTTTATAAGTTCCATCAAAACAGCAGCATAATTCTTCTTAATGTGTACATGCAGAATCCAACTTTCATGCCTATCCACAGGATGGAACTTGTGTCTGTACTTAGTCATGTGGATATTAATGCTGGCATTTTATAAACTGTGTGGCGGGAGTGCACATTTTATAAAATATCGTGCTCCAAAACTAGGTGCATATAGTTTAGTTCAGATGTATATTTGCAATGAAACAAAGCACATATTTTCTGAACCCACTTTACAAACATATGTACTTTTTACACATGAAAACTGTGATACTGTGTGAATAAACACCCAGAATTAAATGCAGAGGTAGGTATTTTATAAAGTATGCATGAGTACTTGAAATCACCAGTTGGTCAGTACCTCCACGAGTTCACCCAGTTCTTCTCAAGTTCACCTAGACTCTCTAGCATGTCATCATGAATCCCTACCAGTTTCCCCAGACCTCCCACCCAAAAACTGCAGACAAGCCAATTTCACTTGTGCAAGTCAATTAGAAGATGTAAATGTATACAAATAAGTATAGCAAAATAGCATCTACCATGCTTACTTCTGAACCCTACCCTGAAACGTTCCTAGAGAATGTCATTTTTCCCTCAGTAAAATGTATGCTTGAAACTGAAAATACACGCGTACTCATATTCACCCCTATAATTTACACTCCAAAAATATGATCATTGTGTGATTTTTGTTGGTTAGACTAGATAGACCATATGATCTTTTTCTGCTGTAAAGTTTCCATGTAAGTTTTTAACCACTTTTCCCAGTCCATAAAAGAGAAAGAGAAGTGAAGATTGTTGTTTTGCCAAGTCAAGGTGCACCCTAGTCCAAGGGATTCCTTTGCCAGTCCAGCAAATTGGTGGAGAGTAATGGATATCTAGCTGATACCATAACTGGGAGGAGAAAGGAAGAAATGAGGTATCTACAGAGTACAACAGAGAGGAAAGAAGAGCAATGGAGACTTCAATATCAAACCATGGCACCGAGGCATGTTTATGCATATCAGAACTTCAGATTTATAAAGAAGTGGGGAGGAGGGTATTAAGGGGGATTTCAAAAGCCTGACACGTCAAAACTGGGAGATAAGTGAATACGTTGGGCCAGTGCGCACCGAGCGGATTTTAAAAGCCGCTTAATTACGTGCGTATCCACCACTATACACCCAAATGAAATGTTCCAAGAAAGGGCGAGACATGGGTGTGATCTGGGTGGGGCATGGGCATTTTTAGATTTCAACTTCGAATTAGCATGTAAATACTGCTAAGGAGGACATGTAAGTAATAAAATTAATATAAATAGATAGATTGGCAGGGTTTTAAGGGTTGGGGCTAACAGGGGAGAAGGGGAGAAGGGAGGCTATTAAACTAGGAGGGTTTGAAAGTCCTATTCCTTATCTGAATAAATTGGGAATAAACTGGTCAAACTAATTATGGCATCAGTTTGCGTCTTTTAAAAACCCCACTTACGCAGTAGAAATGGCATTTGCGTACATAGGCATGAGTCCACTTAAAACTGTGTGCATGTTGACATGGTCAGGTTATTTTATAACATGCATGCATATACGCACATATGTTATAAAATAGCCATGTCCCTGGGCGTGGGCCATCAAACGCACACATGTGTGCCCTTGCACCTGTTTAAAAGTTACCGTCATTCAGTGCTATTTAGCTGGATAAATAGGGACTTATCCAGCTAAGTGGCAGTGACTGAATATTCCGTCTTGTTCAGCAGCCACCATTTAGCTGGATTACTACTTATCCAGCTAAGTGGTTAGCTGGATAAGTGGTGAGCAGGATATGGATGTATTGGGGAGAAGATACTTATCCAGTGCTGATAGCCAGATAAGTAGTGATGTTCAAACTTATCCAGCTATGCTAAGATAGACCTGTTCGTTAGCCTAATAAGACATATCCGGCTAACTAGCAAATTATTTTGGTATATTCAGGGGCATAGCCATGCTGCTGAATATCTAGCTAACTTACCTAAATGTTTAATTTTGAATATTGACCCCAGCATGTTTAAAATATGTTTGTACTATACAAATGTTTTATATTTTGCTTTAAAGTGTTCTGTTATGTTGTATTTGTATATCACTTTTATGAATTTTAGATTGTAATCTGCAATGAATAGCTAGGTTATGGAATCAGCAGAAAAAAAGATAAATAAATAAATATTTCCACTGCTCCTTTGGGTTTTTGCAACCCAACAATAAGACCTTTTATTTGTTAGCATTAAATTCAGTTGCCAAATGCTAAACCATTACTCACTCTTTGTTAGACTGTAAACTCTGAAACGACCCTGGTGAATGTCCTTATTCACCCTCAAATCCCTTCCCAATTTGGTACAAATCTGAGTGAAGATCTCTGTTCACTCATAGGTCCCTACCTTATTATACCAAATACAAGTAAAAACACACTAACAGGCACATGAGCTTCATTAGGGAGACATTTCCTGACAACAAACAGAATATATTCCATAATAGCAACCAAGATATATTACCTCACTTTAGCAATCTCAATGACCCCAGGTTTTCCTGTCTATACTTCCTGCTGTTTCAGAGCACAGCGACAACTGTTTGAATCCTAATACTAAAAGTCATACACACAGACTACAAATTATAATTAGTTAAAATAAATTAAACCAAACAAAACATATTTACATATTGAACTGGCACATTTTCCTCTTTTATGGTATAAAATAAGACATTGCTTTTTAGCCATTCTCCTCAATCGAAATATCTAACCAGCATCTAAATTTGATAACACCTGAAGTTCAACTGCTTTAGAAGTCATCGGTCAACTGAAATCTTGAGCAAGGCATATCTCAGCATAGTGAGGGCCCTCTGCGACATCTTCTGCTCTCAGCACTTCCTGTTTTCTGTTGCGATCTTCTTGGTTGGAGCTCCTGTGCCTGCAGTTTTATGTACAATCATCAAGGGTGAAGCTTAGCTTGTCATTGTAATTATCTAGCTCATGAATGGTTGGTGTCTGGTAGGGATGTGAATCGTTTTAAGACGATTAAAATTATCGTCCGATAATTTTAATATCGTCTTAAACCGTTATGGAACACAATACAATAGAGATTCTAACGATTTAGCGTTATAAATCGTTAGAATCGTGAGCCGGCACACTAAAACCCCCTAAAACCCACCCCCGACCCTTTAAATTAAATCCCCCACCCTCCCGAAGCCCCCCCAAATGACTTAAATAACCTGCGGGTCCAGCGGCGGTCCGGAACGGCAGCGGTCCGGAACGGGCTCCTGCTCCTGAATCTTGTTGTCTTCAGCCGGCGCCATTTTCCAAAATGGCGCCGAAAAATGGCGGCGGCCATAGACGAACACGATTGGACGGCAGGAGTTCCTTCCGGACCCCCGCTGGACTTTTGGCAAGTCTCGTGGGGGTCAGGAGGCCCCCCACAAGCTGGCCAAAAGTTCCTGGAGGTCCAGCGGGGGTCAGGGAGCGATTTCCCGCCGCGAATCGTTTTCGTACGGAAAATGGCGCCGGCAGGAGATCGACTGCAGGAGGTTGTTCAGCGAGGCGCCGGAACCCTCGCTGAACGACCTCCTGCAGTCGATCTCCTGCCGGCGCCATTTTCCGTACGAAAACGTTTCGCGGCGGGAAATCGCTCCCTGACCCCCGCTGGACCTCCAGGAACTTTTGGCCAGCTTGTGGGGGGCCTCCTGACCCCCACGAGACTTGCCAAAAGTCCAGCGGGGGTCCGGAAGGACCTCCTGCCATCCAATCGTGTTCGTCTATGGCCGCCGCCATTTTTCGGCGCCATTTTGGAAAATGGCGCCGGCTGAAGACAACAAGATTCAGGAGCAGGAGCCCATTCCGGACCGCTGCCGTTCTGGACCGCCGCTGGACCCGCAGGTTATTTAAGTCATTTGGGGGGGGGTTCGGGAGGGTGGGGGATTTAATTTAAAGGGTCGGGGGTGGGTTTTAGGGGGTTTTAATGTGCCGGTTTTGCGATTTTTCGATTTTTCGATTTTTCACGATTTTTCACGATATTTTACCCCCCCAAACGGCAACAATACGATTCCCTCCCCCTCCCAGCCGAAATCAATCGTTAAGACGATCGAGGACACGATTCACATCCCTAGTGTCTGGCTCTTGGCATCACTCACTGTTCGATTGGCATCTTGTGGCCATGCCTTTCAGATATGTGGCTGGATATGACTGAGTTGCTGTCATATCATTATTGGGTCCTTCTAACCATTGCCTGATTGGATGTCATAGCATTTCAGTCATCACAATTCTTTCCATCATTCTGCATACGGAATGCGGTTAGTTGTCCATACAACTTCCTGTGCTAAATTCTGTGAATCAAAGTTTGGCTTGCAATCACCTCATGCTGGTGGCTCACATCCTGCTTCATTATATACTGACATGACATTTAAAGAAGTTAAATTCAGGTCTATCTTACTCACTCATTCGACCACTTCCACTGAGTATTCCTGTGACTTACAACTTCTACAAAGGTAGAAAATTGCTGTTAGACCTCAGAGAGAAGCAGCAAAAAGAAAAAGTCTAGAATTACTTTTAAATTCTGCCTTTTAAACTACCTAGCCCTTATGAAAAATGCAAAAAAACAAAACAAAACAAAAAAAACCCTGACAATTATAACTCACTGACTGCTATATCCAATAAGAAGATCACTCCTCAAGTTTTCTGTACCTTCTAGGGTATCTAACCTGTTGCAGATTTACGTCATCTGCAAAAAAAGCAAACCTTTCCCATTAAACTTTCCACAATATTGTTTAGAAAAATGTTGAACAGAATCAGATCAAAGACTGATCATTGTATCACACCACTGGTAACCTCCTTTTCCCCAGTTTACCATTAAACTTTTGTTTTCCCTAACTCAACAGTGTCAAACCCAGTCAGTCACTTTAGGTCCCATACATAGAGTGCACATTTTGTTTATAAATTGCTCAACATCATCATCATTATCATCATGCCCTTTCATTACAAAAGCTCAAGGCAAGTTTATAATATATAATATAACAATGCTACTATAACAAATTGCAATAACACGTATATAGGGATCCTGGACAGGAATAGAACAGCTAGGTACGGTAAGAGACGGGTTGGAGTTTACTAGGTTTTGCAGCTCCCCTTTGTGGCAGCTGGCGATGGTACTATCCCCAGTGCTTATCTAGAGAGATCACCATTTTGATCTCATGCATCCTTTTTGCTTTCAAGGAGGCAGCATGTCTTAAGCTGTGCTCGTAGTTTTCTGAGTCTTTCTTAACTTTAAGCTCCATGGAGGCTTTTGTGTTGGATGACAGGTTCTTTCCATCCTCTCATGCCACTTTTAATATATTTGAGTTTGGAATTCCAAATCCTTTTCGGCTCAATAAGCTGTTTTGAGTTTTCTCTTCTATCAAATGAAAGAGGTCCCCTTCTTGCAAGTAGAACCTGAGATCATAAGAATCCAAGGAGAGGATGACTTCTGGACATCCTGAGAGATGAGCAGCTTGGAATCTATCTACTCCTTAGGATCCTTCCAGGTACTTGTGACCTGGATTGGCCACTGTTGGAAACAGGATACTGGGCTTAATGGACATTTTGGTCTGATCCAATATCTTATATCTTATGTTCTTATGTTCTAAAGAAGAAGGGGAGAGAGGAGAGAAGGAGATGAACCACATCAATGGCCTATGAATATTTATTTATTTGACATTTTTATATTCCGCAGCTTCTAGTCATAAGTTCAGTGCAGATTGCATGAAATACATCCAAGATCAAATGAGGAATAGGATTCTTGGAAGGAATGATATGGATATAACTCTATCACCAGTCCAAGAAGAATAATCTACCCTACTGCCTTTAACTGGGTCCAATTCACTGTCTGTTTGACCCCATTTTGCTGAACCCACCATGAAATTAGAGCGCCTGACTCTTAGTCCAAATGCATCAGATCCTCTGGTTATTTTATGTGCCCAGGGAAGGGGGTTACATGTATGTTGGTGTAACCTCTGGGCTGGTTGTACCCAGATAATGGTACCAGAGGTCATATCTCAATTCACAGTTTCAGGTGGTAAACATCTCATAATGTTAACATTTCTCAAACTGCAGCTTCTCCGAGTGAGGAAAAGATAACTTTCAAGGCCTTTGACACTGCAAAACTTAATTCACAGGTCACAGTTCTTTTATGCAGCACTGATAACCATTAATGTCACTTTGTAGCAAAAAGCACATTGGAAGCTGACTTTGGTTTCAAACTTTGGCCTAGATTTATCAAAATGCGATAGCAAAAGGGGCATGTTTTATGCAAATAGACAGTTTATTGCAATAATACCTATGTGAAGAGCTAAGTTAGTGCAAATTGTCATAATGTTTTCACACTTTGTGATACATGAGAGAGAGAGAGAGATTAGCTGTAATATCCTCTCCCTAGATAGTAGAGATGTGAATCGTGTGATCGATCGTCTTAATGATCGATTTCGGCTGGGGGGGGAGGGAATCGTATCGTTGCGGTTTTGTTTTTTTAAATATCGTGTAAATCGTAAATCGGGGGAGGGCGGGAAAACCGGCACACTAAAACATCCCTAAAACCCACCCCGACCCTTTAAAATAAATCCCCCACCCTCCCGAACCCCCCCAAAATGCCTTAAATTACCTGGGGTCCAGAGGGGGGGTCCCGGTGTGATCTTTTACTCTCGGGCCTCAGGTGCATTGTAGAAATGGCGCCGGCGCCATTTTGTTTTTTGTCCCCCGACGTCAGGAGCGTAGGAGATCGCTCCCGGACCCCCGCTGGACCCCCAGGGACTTTTGGCCAGCTTGGGGGGGCCTCCTGACCCCCACAAGACTTGCCAAAAGTCCAGCGGGGGTCCGGGAGTGACCTCCTGCACTCGAATCGTTTTGCCGTACAAAATGGCCCGGCCATACGGCGTATGGCCGGCGCCATTTTGTACGGCAAAACGACATCAGGAGCATAGGAGATCGCTCCCAGACCCCCGCTGGACCCCCAGGGACATACAGCGTATGGCCGGCGCCATTTTGTATGGCAAAACGATTTGAGTGCAGGAGGTCGTTCCCGGACCCCCGCTGGACTTTTGGCAAGTCTTGTGGGGGTCAGGAGGCCCCCCAAGCTGGCCAAATGTCCCTGGGGGTCCAGCGGGGGTCCAGGAGCGATCTCCTACGCTCCTGACGTCGGGGGACAAAAAACAAAATGGCGCCGGCGCTACCTTTGCCCTGTCATATGACAGGGCAAAGGTAGCGCCGGCGCCATTTCTACAATGCACCGGAGGCCCGAGAGTAAAAGATCACACCGGGACCCCCCACTGGACCCCAGGTAATTTAAGGCATTTTTTTTTGGGGGGGGGGGGTTCGGGAGGGTGGGGGATTTATTTTAAAGGGTCGGGGTGGGTTTTAGGGTTGTTTTAGTGTGCTGGTTTTCCCGCCCTCCCCCTTCCCTTCCCCCTTCCCCCGATTTACGATTTTTGACGATAAATTGGGGGAATTCCTATTAAATATTGCCTCTAACGATTTTTGACGATTTAAAATATATCGGACGATATATCCCTACTAGATAGGTATTTGATTCCCTATGGGAGGCCCACCTAGTAACTCAAGGTGTTTAGGTATTAGTGTAGGGGATTAGGGGCTACTTTGACATTCAACGTGAGATGTACGAACAGAAAAGTGCTCTCTTATGAAGATTTGATGACCTTTGGAGAGAGGAAACTCACCCAAAGATGAGATTTGTGCAGTGTTCTCTCCACCTAGCTTGATGTTACCCAGGTAGAGAGTCCATCAAGCTAGGTGGAGAGAACATTGTACCAATCTCATCTTTGGGTGAGTTTCCTCTCTCCGTAGGTCATCAAATCTTCACAAGAGACCACTGTTCTGTTCGTACATCTCACATTGAATGTCAAAGTGGCTCCTAATCCCCTACACCAGTGGTTCTCAACCTTTTTTCTGTTGGGACACACCTGACAGATGGTTCTCACATGCATGACACATTGACCCATGATCGTCACAGGGCTAGATGTAAAAGTACAGTTTGCAACCAAAGGAACCCCCCTGACCCACAATAATGGATGTAAAGCAGAATTTCGACATTCCCCATACAGCTCACCCTACAAAAAAGATATTCTGGTTCTGGCATCATCTCAGTAACAGCAACTCAAACTCCTTCTACTTCCAGGCTCAATAGTCCTACTTATGAAAAGACAGTAGTTTACCACCAATGCATGTCCTCTTGAGAAAACACAACAAATAAGACTGATACAAACGCTTACATGCTAGTAAAATATCTCATCTCAGTAACAGACACAGAACCGACCTAATATACTCCCAGGATCTGTAGTAATGCACATAAACTAATCCGCACACAGTTACACCTACATTAGATATTAGTTAATTTTATGTATATTTTAAATTAAATTTGATTTTGATTGTTCTTTTAAAATTTTTATTTTACCTTTATTTATTCATTTTCTTTACTTTTACAGATAACAAATAGTTTATAACATTTTCTGAATGAGGCAATCAATCCAAAAAAAAAAAAGGAAAAGTCCTGACATTCCAATACAAACTACTCTTCTGTAACATAGTTATAAGGCAATAAGGACCACAGAAATTTAACAGGAGCTTCCAAAAAAAGTAAATTCTAAAATTAAAATAAGGAAATATTAACAGATTAGCTATTAGTTAATTTTATGTATATTTTAAATTTAATTTGATTTTGCTTGTTCTTTTAAAATTTTTATTTTACCTAATGTGAACCGTTTTGACAAAATTTATTTTTATAAAGCGGTATATAAATACTTTTAAATAAAATAAATAATACACCTGTATTATGGAATACACTCAAACAGGACCAACCCTATCTATGAAAAGGCAACACTACAAATATTAAATCAGGCCCTAAAAACCAATACACCACTTATTAGGAAAACAGAACTATCAAGCAGCTATAGATCCCCACACAGAAATAATTGTAAAACTATACTAATAAGCAGAATAAATGTTTCAAAACAGCTATGAACAGAATAACATCCAACAATTAAAACCTCATAAAAACTATTAAACATTCTCCAAACACCAATAAAATATTTCAAAAAAGCAGATATCACATAATATTAAATAATTAAAATGGCAGTCAATCAAGAAAAATAAACTTAAAAAGCCACCTTTACTTACCCCCTCCAGCAGCTCTCCTACTCCCCTTCCATGCAGGCCATGGCACACACCAGAAGCAGCAGTAGAAGCTAAGCTCTATACTCATGGTCCTCTTCCTTAGTGCCCATGTCTCTCACACACACACCATACCAGTCATGCCCCCATGACCAGTTTCTGTCTCTCACATACCAATCATCTCCTAAACAGTCTTTGACACACACACACATACCAGTCACCTTTCTGAACAGTTTCACTCATGCCATACACACACACAGGCTTCCCACCCCCGTGTTCTACTTACATATATGAGCTTCTCACTCTCATAATCACTTTCTCTGTCTCACACACACACACACACTCACCAGTCTCTCACTCCCATGCTTGTTCTCTCCACATGCACAGGCTTCTCATTCCCATAATCACTTTCTTTCTCATGTACACACACACACACACACACACACGTCACCTGATCTCTCTCATGCATACACACACACACAAGCTTCACACTCCCATATTTTCTTTCAGATATACAGGCTTCTCCCTCCCATGCTGTGTCTCACACACACCCAGGTTTCTCACTCCCATGCTCACTCTCTTCACATGCACAGGCTTCTCATCCCCATAATCACTTTCTCTCTGTTACACACAAACACACAGACCAGTCTCTCTCTCATTTCCATGCTCGCTCTCCATGTGCACAGGCTTCTCATTCCCTGAATCACATTCTTTCTCTCTCATTCACACACACCATTCTCTTTCTCTCACATACACCATCACTTTACCAACCAGTCTCTCTCTCTAATGCATGCACACACACACACAGACTTCCCACTCCCATGCTCTCTCTCACATAATCAGGCTTCTCATTCCCATGCTTTTTTTTATACACACCCCCACAACACCTGGCTTCTTACACCCATGCTTTCTCACATACCCAGATTTCTCACTTTCATGCTTTTTGTCTCTCTCACACACACACATCAGTCACCTCCCTGACTAATGTGTCACACTCTCATATACACATCACTCATCTCCCTGAGCAGTCACTTTCATTGTCTCTCACATATACACACACATCATCTCTCTGACCAGTTTCTCTCAATCACACACATGCTCTCAATCAAATACATTCTCTCACTTACACACAGGCTGGCTGGCTGCTTCTCTCTCTTTCTCTCACTCACTTCCTCTTCCCCCCCACCCCCCGAGCACAAATGGTAGCTGCAGCAGCTTTCTCCTCCAGCCCCCGCAGGCCAAGAAAGAAGAATCCCATTGGCCGCGGGGGGCTCATGCTGCTGTCTCGTTTCCCGATTACCGGCTGCTTCAGTTGCTCAGCGGCTGATGCTGCTGTTGCCGCTGCTATTTTTCCATGTGGCACAGCTCTTTCTCCTTCCCACGCACTGCGTATCACTTCCTGTTCTGGGTCACGGGGGGTTGGGGGGGTGGCCACTGCTTCTTCTACCACCACTGCCATTCCCACTGGGCTTGAACGTACTGATAGCCCGGTGGCAACGGCAGCAGGGAAGGAAGAGCAGCAGGAGAGACCGGGAGCATGCGACACACCTGCCGGTGCTTGGCGACACACCGGTTGAGAAGCACTGCCCTACACTAATACTTAAACCTCACCTCGAGTTACTAGGTAGGCCTCCCATAGGGATACAAATACCTATCTAGGGAGAGGACATTATGGCTAGACTCTCTCTCTCTCTCTCTCTCTCTCTCTCTCTCTCTCTCTCTCTCTCTCTCTCTCTCTCTCTCCACAAGACATCACATGGCTTAATGCTACTGATAAAGGTGTAGCTAAAATCAGTGTTAAGTTCATGCAATAGGACATCACAAACTGGTAAACCATGTCCCTAACTCCTCCTCTTTTTCAGATTTGCATCACACCATACAATATGCTATCGCATGCGTTAAAGGCATTTTCGCATGCGATAAGCCCTTAATGCAAGCGAAACGCCTTGGTGCATTTTGATAAATGACCCCCTTTACTTTTACTGTGATGTGAATTTATGAAAATGTTATCCATAGTTCAATAATGAAGTTACAAGTACTTTTAATAAATTTGTGACTTCTTACAGTCTTGTTTAGGGGTAGATTTTCAAATACCGCGAATAGGCGTACTTTTGTTGGCGCTCCAGGCGCAAACAAAAGTACGCTGGATTTTAGTAGATACGCGCGGAGCCGCGCGTATCCGCTAAAATCCGGGATCGGCGCGCGCAAGGTTATCGATTTTGTATAGCCGGCGCGCGCCGAGACGCGCAGCCTACCCCAGTTCCCTCCGAGGCCGCTCCGAAATCGGAGCGGCCTCGGAGGGAATCCTCTAACGCCCTCCCCTCACCTTCCCCTCCCTTCCTCTACCTAACCCACCCGCCCGGCCCTGTCTAAACCCCATCCTTACCTTTGTCGGGGGATTTACGCCTCCCGGAGGGAGAAGTAAATCCCCGCGCGCCAGCGGGCTGCTAGCGCGCCGGGACGCGACCTGGGGCTGGGTCCGGAGGGCGTGGTCACGCCCCCGGACCGCCCCGGGCCGTAGCCATGCCCCCGAGCCCGCCCCCGGAACGCTCCCGACACGCCCCGAAAACGCCGCTGCGCTTGGTCTCGCCCCCGACACACACCCCTCCGAAAACCCCGGGACTTACGCGAGTCCCGGGGCTCTGCGCGCGCCGGTAGGCCTATGTAAAATAGGCTCACCGGCGCGCAGGGCCCTGCTCGCCTAAATCCGCCCGGTTTTGGGCGGATTTAGGCGAGCAGGGCTCTGAAAATCCGCCCCTTAAGGTTTAGTGGGTAAAGCCAATTGAATCAGCCTTATTCTGATATTTAGGCAAGCTTTACACTTCCCTCCCAATGTAGGCGCAATAATAAAAAAGTAATCTAATCTAGATGTCTCTTTAAATACAGGCTTTTATCTTCTACCTCTCCATGTAGTGTTCTTACACTCCTTGCAGAACCTTAATGGCACAAGTTATTCTTCTCTTCTCTCAAAATCTTGAGTAGATGATCCTGGGTCCTATGTAGGTCCATTCCAACTCCTTTCCTCTCTCTTTCTCCTTTGGATGGGAGTCAGTCATCCCTTGCCTTGATACTGACGATCTGCAGGTTCCTTCTCAGGGACGCAACCTCTCCCTTTGATGTTAGAGCAGCAAAGAAAATAGCTAAATTGAGTCCCTAGTTGACAGGTACTCAGAACTCAAATAGTCATTTGAAAAAAAATGGAAAACAGTATAGGGAGGGTGAACAGAAACTACCGTCCCAAAATAATAAGGTCCATAGAAGCACTATAACTTAACAAACAGAAAAATCAGAGGACAGATAAAACATACTACCCCTGGAAAGAAAAACAGAAAATCCACACCCTAAGATGGCAGTCTGGCTTTATATTCCAGAGGAATCTATCAAATACTGTGGCAGATGTAATAAGACCCATGGTGCTGAGGTGGGCACCTACCTGGACATTAGAGACATTATCTCCATTAGTGAGAACTAAATCGAGTATAGCTCCCTCCCTCATGGGTTCCATTACCATTTGTTTGAACAGAGCCCCTTGCAGGGTATCCACTATCTCTCTACTACTGTTAGATTCTGCAGAAGAGATTCTCCAGTCTACATCCAGCAGATTAAAATCTTCAACAATCACCACTTCTCCCTTCTTTCCCATTTTTGGATGTCTTCAACCAGATCTTTGTCAAGGTTTGGAGGCCTATAAACCACTCCAATAAAACCAGATGCCCCATCATCTATTTTTAGGTCGGCCCATAGTGCTTCTTCTTTGCCCCATCTTCCTTGCAGCTCAGATGCTTGGATATTGTTTCTGACATAAAGAGCCAATCCTCCCCCTTTCTTGTCCTCTCTCTCCTTCCTTAACAAGTTATAGCCTGGTATTGCCATATCCCAATCATGAGATTCTGTGAACCACGTCTCCGTGACAGCAGCAACGTCCAAATCCGCCTCCACCATTAGAGCTTACAGATCTGGGGTTTTATTGCCCAAACTATGAGAATTTGTGCTCATAGCTTTCCAGCTTTTCTCGTTCAGGTTACTGCTTTTCTTGGATTCCTTTTGTGACTTATTTAGTTGAGTTTTGTTATCCCCTTCACCCTTTTCCATTGCATTTGAATTTGTATTTTGGGGGTAACATTCTAATTTCTTTCTGCCACCCCCGGCTTCTAGTTTAAATGCCTTATGACATAGGATTTGAATTTATCTCTTAGGATCCTCTGTCCTGCCACAGAGAGATGTAAGCCATCTTTGACATATCGCTTTTTGTTGTTCCATACATGGCCCCAGCCCCCAATAAATCCAAAACTTTGTTCCTTACACCAGGATTTGAGCCATACCTTGAAGTTATCAATATGGCTTAGCCTCTCCTTCCCCTTTCCCTGAACAGGTAACACTTCTGAAAAAGGTGATGGTTGTCACCATGTGACTAATCTGCTTCGCTAGAGACTGGAAATCTCTCTGTACCACTCGGATGCTGTTACTAGCAATACTTGCATAAGCCCCGATACAAATAGCTGTGGGAAAACCACGCACTGAATTATAAGTGCAAATAGAACTGTCGCAGAATTCATTTCAAACCTAGGACATGGGCAAGTGTTTAAAGACAACAAAAGATGAAGTTCTTGTGGTACATTGTTTAGAAATAAAACTTCACCCTAAAAGTAACCACTTTTCTGGGTTCTTTTGAGATCAGGGCACACAGTACACCTTCCACACGGTAAAGCACCTAGTTCATTCCTCATATGTCGTTGGTGTGGGCAAAGGCAAATATGCAATCAGAACTATACAGTTGACATGGCTTGCTACTCTTGAGGTCTATTCTGAGATATATGCACTCAGTTATGCAGCAGAGTTGGCATGGCTTGTGCATTTCAGGCATACACTTAAACTTAACTCCTGGCCAGACCCAGGCACTAAAAAACGATCTTAAAAAAAACCCGGACTAACCTTTCCTCCTGCCAATGCAGCTCTCTATATTGCCCGTGAATAGTTAATTGCCTCCTTTGCATGCCATTTGCATGGACTTGCGCTAAATCAGCCATGGCTTTTTGTGCGGGTTGGTGCATTTGTTTTTTCTGTGCTAAACGCAATACATACACATGTAAGATTAGCATGGAAAAACACACATAATACCGTATACAAAAATCCACAGAAGGTTTACTGCAGTTTGTTACATCAGCCCCACTGTTTTCCACATGGGGGATCTGTACACCAATGCTATGGTTGTTATGTTCCCTCCGAAAACAAAAGTGGTTTGCTCCTACACCTTTCCTAGTAGGAATTCAAGGGATCTCTACATTGGTGTCTTTCTCTTCCAAAGAGAAGTGCAGCTAAAAGAGTTCTACCTGAAAATCAGGACTGCAGATAGATCTCTTAGAGCCCTTGGGAAGAGTTATAATAGGGCCGAGGACCCTGCCATGTGTGTTGTTTTCTATAAAGGCCTATACTATCTTAGAAAAGACCTATGCCATAGATCTTCAGGAGCTCCTTGGTTTCACTCCAGAAATAGATCCTTACCTCTCACCTGTGAGTACACCTGAAGAAGGCAAAGGAGGAAGTACTGTGCAGACAGGGAAAGCAGAAAGAATTGTTAAGCTAGCTAAGCTAGAATAAGTGTCCAGGAAAACAAAACTTTCTTTGCTGCTTTGGCACCACTTACAGGATAAGTAATCCTCAATGGAGGATTATTGCTGCCTCTGATCTCATTCTCTGTCATGGTGCTGTTCTGAAGTCTGGAAGGGGGCAGCAAAGATCTGGCAGAAGGAGTGAATCAGTGGGCTTTGATGTGGTATCTTACTATAATATTGTGAAGAATGCAGCAGGTAATCACAGTCCTATCCACTTTCTCTGATGTGTATTGCAAGGCCCCACCGAATGATCCAAACACCTGAAGGGACTTTTTATCACTCAAATATCTGCTTTATTATGGAGTGGGTGGAAGCATTGACTTCACATACTTTCAATCACATAGAGAGGCAGCAATCCCGGAAATGGGGGTGAGTGGGCAGGGCTATGAACATTAGGGATGTGAATCGTTTTCCATATCGTCTTAACGATAGAAATTGTGTGGCAGGGCAAGAAAATCGTGTTAGGCACGATTTTTTAGTTAAAAAATCGTTAAAAATCGTTTTTTCCGATTAGTGCGCACTAACTCAAGTTAGTGCGCACTAACGGGACTTAGTGCGCACTAACTGGGAGTTAGTGCGCACTAACTGAAAATGATACAATTTGACACTTTTCAGGTCAGTTAAGGTCAGTTTAGGAATGAACATGTATTCCTATTGGCTGCCCACTGACAGTATATGGGGGATGGGAAATGGAAACAGTTGGTAGCTTGACAAAACAAGTAATGTGATCAGTCAATGTGACTAGAACTTGTGCCCTAACCCTGATACCAGGGGTATTGTGATCTTCCTGCACACAGTGCCCTATCCCTATTAATACCAGGTGTGTTGTGATCTTCCTGCACACAGTGCCCTAACCCTGGCACCAGGGGTGTTGTGATCTTCCTGCACACAGTGCCCTATCCCTATTAATACCAGGAGTGTTGTGATCTTCCTGCACACAGTGCCCTAACCCTGGCACCAGGGGTGTTGTGATCTTCCTGCACACAGTGCCCTATCCCTATTCATACCAGGAGTGTTGTGATCTTCCTGCACACAGTGCCCTAACCCTGACACCAGGGGTGTTGTGATCTTCCTGCACACAGTGCCCTATCCCTATTAATACCAGGAGTGTTGTTATCTTCTTGCACACAGTGCCCTAACCCTGGCACCAGGGGTGTTGTGATCTTCATGTACACAGTGCTCTATCCCTATTAATACCAGGAGTGTTGTGATCTTCCTGCACACAGTGCCCTATCCCTAATACCAGGGGTGTTGTGATCTTCCTGCACACAGTGCCCTATTCCTGATACCGGGGGTGTTGTGATCTTCCAGCACACAGTGCCCTATTCCTGATACCTGGGGTGTTGTGATCTTCTTGCACACATCCCGGTATCAGGGATAGGGCACTGCATGCAGGAAGATCACAACACTCCTGGTATTAATAGAGATAGGGCACTGCATGCAGGAAGATCACAACACCCCTGGTATCAGGGATAGGGCACTGTGTGCAGGAAGATCACAATACCCCGGAGGAGTGAGGGTCAGGCAGCTCCCCCCTGTCTGTGAAGCCAGCCTCTCACTAGTAATGCAGGGAGGGAGCTGTCTCAGACTTCACCATCCTCCCCCCCCCCCCCTCACCCACACACCATTCACTAGCTGGGACATGGGGGAAGTCAGGAGTGAGGGTCAGGCCGCTCCCCCCTGTCTGTGAAGCCAGCCTCTCACTAGTAATGCAGGGAGGGAGCTGTCTCAGACTTCACCATCCTCCCCCCCCCCCCCTTACCCACACACCATTCACTAGCTGGGACATGGGGGAAGTCAGGAGTGAGGGTCAGGCAGCTCCCCCCTGTCTGTGAAGCCAGCCTCTCACTAGTAATGCAGGGAGGGAGCTGTCTCAGACTTCACCATCCTCCCCCCCCCCTCACCCACACACCATTCACTAGCTGGGACATGGGGGAAGTCAGGAGTGAGGGTCAGGCAGCTCCCCCCTGTCTGTGAAGCCAGCCTCTCACTAGTAATGCAGGGAGGGAGCTGTCTCAGACTTCACCATCCTCCCCCCCCCCTCACCCACACACCATTCACTAGCTGGGACATGGGGGAAGTCAGGAGTGAGGGTCAGGCAGCTCCCCCCTGTCTGTGAAGCCAGCCTCTCACTAGTAATGCAGGGAGGGAGCTGTCTCAGACTTCACCATCCTCCTCCCCCCCCCCCTCACACACACACCATTCACTAGCTGGGACATGGGGGAAGTCAGGAGTGAGGGTCAGGCAGCTCCCCCCTGTCTGTGAAGCCAGCCTCTCACTAGTAATGCAGGGAGGGAGCTGTCTCAGACTTCACCATCCACCACCCCCCCCCCTCACCCACACACCATTCACTAGCTGGGACATGGGGGAAGTCAGGAGTGAGGGTCAGGCAGCTCCCCCCTGTCTGTGAAGCCAGCCTCTCACTAGTAATGCAGGGAGGGAGCTGTCTCAGACTTCACCATCCTCCCCCCCCCCCTCACCCACACACCATTCACTAGCTGGGACATGGGGGAAGTCAGGAGTGAGGGTCACGCAGCTCCCCCCTGTCTGTGAAGCCAGCCTCTCACTAGTAATGCAGGGAGGGAGCTGTCTCAGACTTCACCATCCTCCCCCCCCCCTTCACCCACACACCATTCACTAGCTGGGACATGGGGGAAGTCAGGAGTGAGGGTCAGGCAGCTCCCCCCTGTCTGTGAAGCCAGCCTCTCACTAGTAATGCAGGGAGGGAGCTGTCTCAGACTGGTATCAGGGATAGGGCACTGAGTGCAGGAAGATCACAACACCCCTGGTATCAGGAATAGGGCACAGGTTCTAGTCATATTGACTGATCACATTACTTTTTTTGTCAACTACCAACAGTTTTCATTTCCCATCCCCCCAACCATCACCTCAGTTGGATCCTTGGTAACATCAATAGATAAGAGGGCAGCCAGCCAATAGGAATACATATTCATTCCTAACTGACCTTTACTGACCTGGATAGTGTCAATAATTTGTATCATTTTCTGTTAGTGTTCCTGAGTTTCCATTTCCATTTCCCATCCCCCCAACCATCACCTCAGTGGGAACCTGGTTAACATCAATAGATAAGAGGGCAGCCAGCCAATAGGAACACATATTCATTCCTAACTGACCTTTACTGACCTGGAAAGTGTCAATTTGTATCATTTTCAGTTAGTGCGCACTAACTCGAGTTAGTGCGCACTAACTGGGAGTTAGTCCGCACTAACTCCCGTTAGTGCGCACTAACACGATTTAACAATTTTTAACGATAAATCGTTAGAATTTCTATTGTATTGTGTTCTATAACGATTTAAGACGATATTAAAATTATCGGACGATAATTTTAATCGTTGAAAAACGATTCACATCCCTAATGAACATAATGCACTTAGATTTGATTTTTAAATGTACATGCATTGCTTTCTGCCATTTGCTTTTGCCCTCAGATTTTGCAGATGCAAAGTTCGAGTGCTTTGTTCCCAAAGATCGTGTAAGCAATTTTCAAAATGAAATCCATGCATATTTTACCTTAGAAATTTATCTACGTGGTTAACGGATAGAAAAGTATCCATGTACATTGCAGTTATGTGGGACTACCGAAAATGTGCCCTTTTATATCTATAAGAAAAATGCATAGAAAATTGAACCATTCCTTCAAAAAAGCATGTTAGTGGCTGAAGAAAATCTTGGTGTAAAGGCGTATATCTCAAACCCCCCTTAAAAGACCGGGACCAGACATTTTTCCTGGTCCACCTTATAGAAAGCACACCAGACAATCCTGGGTGTGGTTGTTTTCCCTGGGGAGAGGGATACAATGACAGGTCCAGAGGGAACAGGGAGGCCTCAAACCAGTTAAGACAGAAATAGGAGTTGTTAGAACTGCTTAACTATGAATTATGATCTTTTGCTGCCAGCCCTGCTGAAGGTAAGCATTTTTCTTTTCTGTTTGTGGAGAAAGCCAGAGTCCAGACTGCTCTATCCTCTGGCAAGCCTAAAACTGCTCGTGTTGTGTCACGCTTGGGTATAATATATCAGAATCAATTCAAATTGATGAGCTAATTTGTTTACATTTAATAAGACTGTGCTAATTAAGAGCATAAGAACATAGGAAATTCCATTCTGGGTCAAAGAAAGGATCCATCAAAACCAGCATACTGTCTTTGAGAGTGGCCAATTCTCCAGGTTATAATTACTCACCAAATCCCAAAGAGTATATTCATTCCTTGTTGCTGACTCTCGGGGGCAAGCAGTGGCTTTCCCCCAGGTTCACCTAGCTAATTATGGACTTTTCTTCCTCAAAAGTGTCCAAATTCCTTTTAAACTCAGCTATGCTTGATTTGGCCTTCTGGCAGAGACTGGTGGCACAAAATCCTGGAACTCATCTGATAAGCTGTAAACATGATTCCAGAGAGAGGAATTGTATACACATTCTGGAGATATATTTCAAATGAATAAAACGTTTTTACAAGATTCTGAAAATGGGTCATGTAACATCTGTTTTGATCTACAGGTTCAGGATTTACTAGACTGCCAAGAAGATGCATTTTAAATAAATTAACCGGAGAAGGGTTAGTTTCCGTTTTCTAGTAATCATTTGTTAAAAGAGCTTTTAGTGAGTTATCTGTCTTGTGCCTGTAGTGTTGTTGTCCCTTGGAGTGCTGTTATAGTCTATTTGATCAATTTGTTCTTTCCAGATGAAGGTATGCATGATGGTAATATTTTTTGCATCTGCCATCTGTCCTATGGTACTGGAACAGCTTTTCTGCTTTCCTTTGCATCTTGTCTTACCTTTGTCGAATCAAGGAATCTAATATAGGTCTTTTATGTTCTTTGGAATGATTCTGCCGTTTATATACTGAATATTTTCACCACTGAAAAATGATAATTGCATATTAGTTTCAGTAATAGAATGTCTCCCTGAAGATTAATTGCTGCTTTTGCTATAATAGGGAGGACTTGATGTCTGTAGCATTTTTTACATTCATTTGATGTAGAGGTAATCCATTTGTGGATAGTGACATAGAGGACTGGTGTCAGGGTTATAGAGCAAGGGCCACTCTTGAACGGGTAGACTGTTGGAGTGAGAAGTGGGAACACTATCTCTAAGCCACCATATGGCTATGTCAGAGGGAAGCCAAAGAAGCAGAAAGAGGCTTTCTTACTCTCTCCTAAGTCCAAACCTGAAACCATGGCCCTGGAGATCAAGATTGGTCCTTAGGAATTTATAACGGGGTTGCTGGTAACATGAAAATGTTGCTGGTAATCAGGGATGTGCATTTGACTGAAAGAAAGAAATAATCCAAAACATAACAATGCATTTTTATTTTGTTTAGTTTACAATGAAACAAATGAACAGTGCCCCTGAAAATAAAATTTTTATTTCCATGCATTCTTTCATGGATCTCATTCCAGTCTATAGGGCAAGCAAAACTGCAGGGGGGGGGGAGGGGGAGGTTCTACTCAAGGCAAGCCACTGAAGTCATACAGAATGGAGCCAAAGTAGGAAGAAACAATGAAAGAGCAGGACCAATCAAGATGGAGCAATTTATATCATCCAGCCTATCACAGCTAGCACATGACTGGACTAACAATGAGGTCTTCATTTTTCTTTTTACTTGATTCTGAAAGTAGCATGCAACTTTGAGTGCTCAATGTTTTGTATGCAGTCATTTCTCTGCTGGATTTCAGACAGAGAGTCCACTCAGGGACGCAATCAGGCCTTCCCCAGTTCCCTCCCAGTCCGTTCCAATTAAGGAGCGGAATGGGAGGGAACTTCCCTAAACCCCTGCCTAACCTTCCTTCCCCTTCCCCTCTCCTCCCCACCCATTAAACCTAACCTATCGTGCCTCAGTTTTTTTATTCTATTACTTGCTGTTCCTCGGGAGCAGAAATAATTTACACTCGCCGGCCAACTGTCCAGCGTGCGCTTCCCCAGGACAACGGCTAATGGCCGGTCCCAGCCGGCCTCCGTCCTGCCCCCTGGCCTGCCCCTTTCTCAGGGCCTGACACTCGGCCACGCGCATAAGTAGCGATTTTTATGCGCGTGGCCGATTTAAAATTCAGCCGACAGTGTTGAGCACCACTGCCTGGGATCAAAAGCAACAGCTTCCCCCCCACAGAAAGGACTCACTCCTGGGATCACACGAAGGAGGGGAAATCAGCAGGTGTACTGCCTCAGAGTTATAAATTCATTTTTGTGTGCCCTGAAAGATAATGACCCTACAAAGAAAGGATCACATATTAATCTTCCTTGTCTTTGGTGAGGAGGTTACCAGTTTTCATGATCTTTGTAAATCTACTCATTACTAGCAAGGCTTTCTTGGAGCTTAGACCTCAGGTATTGGTGCGGGAACATTTTTCTTTCTCAGATTTCCTTGTATTGCGATTATAAAGGGAACTAGTTTACTTTTTATTTACTAGATCAGTTATAAAAGTGTCTGTATAAGGAGCTTATTTACTAAAGCCTTTTTTCCATTTTGTGTCTATGGGAAAAATACTAAGCGATTTTCACAAAATTATAGGCTAAGTGCTTGTGCATGTGCAATTTTTGAACTCAGATCCTAATTTGTATTGTTGGGAATGTAATCTGCTTTGAAATGAGTGAAAAAGTGAAATATAAATCAAATGAAAAAAAACAAACAATTCACCAATTAAATTCACTTCCCCCTTTCTGGATTTGATGTAACGTTATGGGGTATATTTCCCAGAAGATGCTGTTGTATTGCTTTCTTTGTTGGAGGATTTTGTATTTCTGTACATTGATATGATATTTTCTTTCTAATTCAGTATCCTGTTAAAATTTCAATGAACAATGAAAAGAGATGGTGTGCTTTTCTGTTCTGATGTCAATCCGCGCTTCTCCAGATCACATTGGTACAGGTGTACAGTGCTGCAGGACACTACATTACCGGTGACTAAGTGACTGCGTCAAAATTCATCATGCCACAGGCAGCTGTGGCACTAGCAGCAATGGCAAAGGAAGAGGGGAGGCAGACAAGTAACACTACTGATGGTAGGAATAAGGAGACTGGGACTATCCTGCCCATGATAAACCGAGGTTTCTTTTTGTTTTGATTTTAGCAAAGAGAAAGGCAGGATGGGGCAAGAGGAAGCCAAAGCAGTCCCTGTGGTGATGAGGCAGGAAAAGGCAGAGTCAGTGGAGGGATAGAGGCACTGAGAGTGGAGCACAGGGTTTCTCCCAGATTCCTCCCAAGCAATGTCTGCAGCAAAGACTTGGAGAAGGCACTGATTCAAATGAAACATGCGAGGGATTCTCAGATTCAGAGGATGTACTAACATACGAGGTGTTTGTAGTGTGCTCTTCTCTAGAGAGCAGCCTCAGGCAACAGAAAGTGATACTCCCAGGTCAGAGACCCCCCCCCCTCTCACTCCACCCCCCTCCCCCAGAAGAGCAGGTAGTGGACAGCATGGGAGAATCCCCTGGCCTTTTCCTTCTTAGTCTGCCCTCAACCTCAGCCCCAGTAGCAGCACCCAAGAGTGAGAGGGGTGCTGCTACTGGGGTCCAGGAGAGGAAAAGACTACCCAAAGCAAAAAGCATGATAAGTGACACAAATAAAACCATAATCCATATTAAGGAGCCATCTATTGATTTTAGAAGTATAAATAATTACTGAGAGAATTCTACCAACAAGGATACAAGCACAGAAGGACAGGAGAAAGATAATTACTCCTTCATGGAAATAAAGCATAGAAAGAACAATTAAATCATTGCATCGACGACATGAAAAGTAATGGGAACAATCCAACATATCAAGTTGAGATATGCTGCAAAAGCGGAAGATCTCAAATTCATTACAGCTGAAGCGTAGATGATGCAGAGAGAAGAAAGTAGAAAAGAGAGGCACCAAAATAAGCTATTCAGGGAGAACCCAAAGTGGTTCTACAGGGAATTGGTGGAAAAACATCAAAATACCACCATTGAAAGAAGAAACAGAACCGTTTTGGAGAAACTTGTTTGAAGATCCTGTAGAGCACAACAGAGAAGCATTTCATTTTCTTGGAAAATGATGAATGCTATTTGTTAACAGTACACAATATTTTCCAAAATGAAAACAACTGAAAAGTTTGGGATTTTTTTGTGGAGGCATGCATTATTTTTGGGTAATACCAACCAAAATGAACATGGGCCATTTTAGTTTGGATTACCCATTCATTTAAAATTACTTCACATTCCTGCTATCTAATGCTGAAGAGGTTAATATAGCAATGAACTGCTGAGAAGGATATTTCCATGCTATCCACACTGTATGACCCATGGCTGAAAAGGAGGCTTGCCCTCTGGTCCCTCAGCCAACTTTATTGGAAGGAGATGCCAGTAGCTATGGTGTGTTACAGGCAGAGGAACAGTAGGGAATTGATACAGTACTGGAAAGAGTGGACATCCTACATTCAGCATGAACAGCACCCTCTCAGCTATTACTTCTCACCCACCTTTATCTGCTCTCCCTCCCCCCACCATGGCAACCACAGAACAGACTCTCCTTACATAGGCCACAGCTATAGTGGTAGGCAGAGGAGAAGATTACACTCCTCCAGCAAAGGAGACTCCAGCACAAATTTCAATCACACGTTATCTCTCAGAGCACATTATGTATATGATCACAGGTCCATTTGCATATTGGGCACAGAAAGATATATTCTGGCCAGACTTTGCAAAGATGACTCTGTATTTCTACTCCTGCACATCTACCAGCATGTTTAGTGAACGGGTATTCCCAATGGCACGGGTAGAGTGAGTCCGTATCATTCACAGCTGGATTGTTAGAAAAGCTTGTCTTCCTTAAAATAAAACTCCCTCTGTCGAGTTTCACTTAATTTCCATGTGAGTGACAGGAGGCCTGACTGCACAGCTACAGTGAACCAATGCCCCAAATTGTTGCCAGAGCATCTTGCTGTATTGTTGTCCATTGTCACTCTTGTTGCTTTTGCTCTGCCCACGCCTCATGCCTTGCCTCTCTCCCAGCTCAGCTCTTTTCTGTGTTGTTCTGCTGCCATTCCCCTCATTGTAAGCTTGGGGTGTTGATGTACTCTTCTTTCTGCCTTGCTCTGCACCTATAGTTTTTGGGGCTCCTTCTGTTTTGCCCCTCTTTTGGTACTTTGTATTGTTTTTGCCTCCTACTGTTTTGCCTTTTATTTAGTGCTTTCAAGGTCAGTATTGGATATATACGACTCAGGCATTGGCAATATCTCAAATTGGAAGGGTGGTCAAAAGATCTCAAAGTCCACAAATTTCAAATTGCGAAAATATAAATTTATTTTAACTTTGGATGGCACTGCAGGTGAAATATTGTCCACCCTTCTACTTTGTGGATATTCCTTTGCTGGGTTGGTTTCTCATTGTTTATTTCTTATATCTCAAATTGACCAACCATACCATCAATTTGTCTTCCCAGAGGCGGATATTAAGAGCCCTGCCCGTGTAAATCCGCCCGGATTTACACGAGCAGGGCCCTGTGCGCCAGTGTGCCTATGTTCAATAGGCCTACCGGCACGCGCAGAGCCCCGGGACTCGCGTAAGTCCCGGGGTTTTACGAGGGGGCGTGTCGGGGGCGTGTCGGGGCGGGGCCGAGCGGGGCGCCGTTTTCGGGGCAGGACACGGCGTTTCTGGGGCAGGCCCGGGGGCGTGGTTTCAGCCCGGGGGCGTGGCCGCGCCCTCCGGAACCGCCCCCGGGTTGTGTCTAGGCGCGCCAGCGGTCCGCTGGCGCGCGGGGATTTACTTCTCCCTCTGGGAGGCGTAAATCCCCCAACAAAGGTAGGGGGGGTTTAGACAGGGCCGAGGGGGTGGGTTAGGTAGAGGAAGGGAGGGGAAGGTGAGGGGAGGGCGTTAGCGAATCCCCTCAGAGGCCGCTCCGATTTCGGAGCGGCCTTGGAGGGAATGGAGGTAGGCTGCGCGGCTCGGCACGCGCCGGCTACATGAAATCGGTAGCCTTGCGCGCGCCGATCCAGGATTTTAGCGGATACGCGTGGCTACGCGCGTATCTACTAAAATCCCGCGTACTTTTGTTGGCGCCTGGAGCGCCAACAAAAGTACGCCAACGTGCCATTTTTGAAAATCTACCCCCCAGTGTATTTCATGGAACTTACCCATTTACCTTTAATGGTTTCATGCCCTCTTGGACTCTTTCTTCAAATTTCTTTTCAATTTCCCTCCTTTACGGTTCTTACTGATTATTAGTGTCATCCGGTATTTAGCCTTCGATGGATTGTACAACCCACTGGAGGCCGCATTCCCAAGGAAACCAACTAAAAGAATACATCTTCCCAGTGAGCCATAGGCGATTACTGGCCTAACACCATCCAAAGTTGTAAGGCACATAATGCATGTATTTTGATAAGAGATTGTGTACATATTGTACATGAGATTGTAATTGAGAGGCTATGCCAAAGGTGATTGCTATCTAACCTGGAGGGAAAGCAATTCTGGTCTTTTAAAATAAATCTTTTCATGGCAAAGTTTGCCAGTGTTTTCAAAAGGAGAAAAGTTTGCAAATCATATCTGAGGTGTTATGTGACAATGGATAAAGATGCTTTGTTGCAATATGCTTTCTTTCTTTTTTTTTCACCAAACACAAATTAGTTTCAAAAGGAACTGAAGGAAGTAATGGGACCAGAGCTGCTGCCACACCCATCTGGCCCAGGCTCTACTGGTCTCAGGCCAAGCTAAATATATTTGGTATTTGGGAGCATTCTAAAGCAAACAGAGGCCTGCATGCACTTCCTAACTGATGTTTTGGAGTGATTTTGAGGGTGTATGTAAGGCGTGAATGAAGAGTCTTTGGTGGCTTCTTCTGTCCTTTTAAGTTTGTGATCAATATAATTCTTTGGAGAAAGAAACTATCTGGTGAATAATATCAACTTTAATGACAGTGGCTTTTTACCAGAGTCCAAATATTTCCCACGTTTTGACTTTCAGAAGCCAAAATGATTTCCAGTGAATGGACTCAAAACTGGGTTTTATATCAGTCATGTCGCTTGACAAGTGGGCAATCCAAGTGACTAGGAAGTACGCGGCAAATACCAAAAGGTAGATCCATTCCTTGCTGCTCACACCCAGGGATAAGTGGTGGTTTTCTCAAGTCTAACTGGCTAATAATTGTTTATGGACTTTCCCTCTAGGAACTTATCCAAACCTCTGTTAAACCTGGCTTTGCTGGATGCCTTGACCACATCATCTGGTGGCAGGTTTCACAGCTTGATTGTGCATTGAATGAAAAATTACTTTTTCTCCAAGAAAAAAATACTTCCTCCAGTTTGTTTTGGATCTGTTACTTGTTCTTCATGAAGTGTTCCCTTGTCTTAGTACTGTTTAAAAGCGTAGATAACTATTCCATATTTGCCTGTTCCACCCCACTCATGATTTTGTGGATCTCTATCAGGGACCTTGACCTGTTTGTCTTTTCTTCATGGGGGAGCCGTTCCATCTCCTTTATCATTTTTGTTACCTTCCTCTGCACCTTTTCTATTTCCATTATATCTTTTTTTGAGATGTGAGGATCAGACTTACATACAGTACTTGAGGTGTGATTACACCATGGATTGATACAGAGGAACTATGTTATTCTATATTATTCTCCCTTTCGAATCATTCCTAACATTCTGTTTGCTTATGTGAGCACTGCAGCACACTGAGCTGAGGATTTCAACATATTGTCCACAAGGACTACAAGATCCTTTTCCTGGGTGTTGGCTTCTGATATGGAACCTACCATTATATACCTATAGTTTGGCTAATTTTTCTTTCTGTGTAACACTTCGCATTTGGCAGATAAATTTTAATATGGACATTTAGATATCCATTTAACATTTAATTTGACAGATGTTAATGCCTGTTTATGAACACTAACTCTGGAAACAGTCATTATTTGTGGATTTATATCTATGAATGTTACTTTTCTATAAACTGTTGTGATTTTGACATGGATCGACGGTATGTAAAATGTCTAAATAAATAAATAAAGTGCACTTTACCCATGTAAGAGGACTTTTGAAAATTGCTACAATATCTGCCATTGAATTGTCCATAGGCTTTACCCATGTTCTGTGCACATAACGTGGGTAAATAAATCTTTTGAAAATTGCTACAATAGTATGTTACATTGACATGTGTAACTCCCTTGAAAATTCACCTGTAAGCATCTAAATGCTTTTGAAAATCAGGCCTTATGAACATTTTCTTCACTGCCTCTGACAAGGCCCAAATGCTTTTTCTGGGGCTCTTTGGGTAACATTTGGCATGACATTCACTTAGCCCATGTGGAGCATATAAGGTGCAGGTGGGGATCTGAGGGTCATTTTTCAGCAACCTCTGCTCAGCCACTAGCATAGAGGGACTGATGCAAACTGGAACGATGAGCTCCGAATACTCATTCATAATGCATCTGTCTCTAATGTCTGGTAAAAGACATTAAAACACTATTGGTTTAAACAAGGACATTTGTTTTTATTACTTCGGCTCCTCAGCTTTCCCCTTGTGTCATTTTGCTATCTGCATATATTTGCAACATATAATATTGTATGGTGAGTGCATTATCTGTTCTCACAAAAGCCTGAGCTGTAAAACGTTCCTCTTGGGCATTGCATAGTCTCCATTTATGACATGACATTATGCAGTGATCCAGTACATCTGGTGGGCGGTGGAAGTGCCTGCACAGCTTGCTTTACCTTCACTTAGATACGGTAGAAATAGCTGTTTGCTGCATAATGGAGAATATTTTCATTCCAGCTCTCATTTTGCAGTCTTCATATTATTATCTAAAAGTTTGCAATTTCAAAAGAGAACATTATGGCATAAATAATTTGCTTTGCTTACCATGTACACTGTGACTATAAAAATCAAAATAAGCTCTTAAAAATCAAATGATATTTAAATTTTCAAAACAGGTTTGCATTTAGGGTTTCTTTTTTATGACAATGTCCATCTGCTAGAAATTCATCTGTATAATATAATTTTTTTTTAATCTATGCAGTACAAATAGAGTGGAAATAAAAAGGAATTGGAATTGAAGTAATGCAATTTTTTGACAAACAACAACTAAGAATTCTCTTCTGAATAATACCTGAAATTCACTTTCTTCACAGAACATGGCAGGAATTGCCTCTGTATGCTGTGGGCAGAAGGTATAAGCAATTATACAGAACTTAGAAAACCTTATAACTACTGCTAGGATAATTGAATAGATTAGATGCACTATTCAGTGATTTTCAGTGGAGTTCTGTAGTGTCTGTGGAATTACCCACCACTGTTTTATAAGCATAGTACTGTGACTTACAAAATATCAGTAATTATAATTTGGCTATATTAACTGAGCTTTTAGTTTAACCTGACTTCAAAAGCAAAAGGCTAATTCCAGAGTACAAATTTGCTTTATGTTAATACTATGCATCTCTTAGGGATGTGCATTCATTTGAAACAAATGAGCAAAGCAATGAATGAGTCCATTTTTGGTTTAGTGTATTTCCGAAATGAATGGGCAGCACCTCTGAAAATGCCAAAAATGTTTCATTTCATTTGTTTTTGGACACAATGTAGTCTCCAAGGCTAGCAAAACTACAGGTTTTTTCTCTTTAATCCAAATAGAACAAAGCCAGAATGAGACGGGATGAAGAAGGGATAAGCGCTAATAAAGGTGAAATACATTTACAACTAGCCTATCCCAACATGAGGTCCTTATTTTTTCTTACCTCAGACTGAAAGCAAAATATAGTTTTAAGCAGTCACCATATTGTTTGGTCATTCCCTATTGGATTTGAGAGCAGTTCTGATTATGACGCTCTTTATCAGAGTAAAAGAAAATGTTTAATAAAAGATGCATAAAGGAAGGAGAAAGCAAGGTTGGCTGTTGGCTGTTGTCACAGAATCACTGTCCTATGCCCAAATGAGTGTCCAATAGTGATAAATAACACAGTCGTAATAAAATATTACTCTGTAACAATACCAAATCACCTGAGTTATCAAATTAACAAATGACAATGCAATACCATCATAACATTTAAGTAATGCTGACTACATGCAAATGATTAGCATGAATCATGCTCTACTTCGGAGCATTGCGAATTGTTGTAATTATATGTCTACCCAATATGCACAATTTTTTTTTTTTAATCAAGGTTTCTAAGTTTCATATAAAAAAAAACCAAAGACTTATCTTATCAGTCTTTAAAAGCCTCCATAATGAAATTCAGTATTATGAGCCCACACAAGACTGGATTTCATTACAAAGACTTTTAAAGACCCTCCTATCCATTAAAAAAAGGCTCTCCCCCATACAATGATAGATTGGAGATCATTCCTCTCCCTCCAGGCACTCACATCTATATGGTTTTACTGTTACCTTATCTACCTGTTTGACCACCTTAAGATAGCCATATCTGGTATTTTCACCTGAATGCCATAAAGATGTTACCAGGTTCTTGTTGGTGCTATTTGTTCTGAAAAAGTTACTAGTATTTATGAGTTGATTAGAGCTTAGTCATGACAAAAGATTATTTAGATTTAGGCATAAAGTTGCACTTTATGGGGCCGATGCAATACAGTGCGCTCAAACGAGAGCACTGTTTATTTAACCCACTCTCGGATGCGGGTTAAATAGGAGCTAATCCACCCCCTAATGCAATAGGGGGATTAGCGCCTATTTAACCCACATCTAACGCAAAGTGAAGGATATTACTCATTCACTCCGCATTCAAAAAAATAAATGTGCGTCTCAGACGTGCATTTATTGCTCAGATATTAATGCGTGCCTGGAGCAGGTGTTAATAGCTGAGCGCATGTAAAAGAAGTACAGAAAAGCAGAAAAAACTACTTTTCTGTACTTTTTCAGTAAAAAAAAACACAAACAAAAAAAAAAATACCTCGGCAGACCGCCGAGTTATGAAGACCAACGCCAGTAAACTCGGCATCGGTTTTCATAACCGGGCATCTGCCAGTAATGAAAATGGACGCTGATAAATCTGGCGTCCTTTTTCACCCCCTTGTGGTTGCCATGCATGCGTTAAGAAAGCGGGTGCTGAAAAGTCAGCGCTCGCTTTCCATGAAAATTATTGCATCGGCCCCTATTTATTTATTTTATTGTCAAGTTTATTGAGATTCATCATCCTCATGCTATTCAAATCTGTTAGTCCCTCAAAATGTGAAGCTACAAATGATCGTAAGTAATTTTTTTCTAATATGCTGTAACCTGCTTTGAGGGAATTACATATTCAAAAAGGCGGGATAAAGATGCAAGCAATAAATAAATCATAAATGATCACCACCAGATTCCGCTCTTGTTTTGTACACAGTACTTCAGCCCCTGCACTGAACGTCTCCCTTGTGTTTTTGTAATCTAAATGCATAACCCTGCATTTTTTTAGCATTAAATCTTAGGTACCAGACTTTAGACCATTCCTCACGCTTCACTAGATTCTTCTGCATCTTTTTCACAACTCCCTGTTGCAGATGTTGGTATCATCCTCTAAAAGACAAACCTTTCCTGATAGCCATTTCCCAAATCACCTGTAACAGGTGAATATTCAAAGGAATTATGCATGTAAATGTCACCTATCATAGCAATTTTCAAAAGCCATTTACCTATCCTAAGTACACTTAACGAGGGTAAAACCTATATTGTAGCAATTTTCAAAAGTGCATTTACGCATTTAAACCCCCGTTTTAAGTGTGTAAATACTTTTGCAAATCAGACACTTAGTAGTTTAAGTCAAAAGTCATCAAGCAGAATGTGGCATGCTTTGTTTCTAACAAAACTGACTGTGTCTATTCTACTGTCTCTGCATGACTATACTAATACTGGATATACAGTATACTACATTGTGACACTAAAACCCACTAATCACTACTAGTGATCTGAGTTTTTTTTTTAATTCCATCATGCCAAAGGCATCAAAGGATAGATGTGGCAACAGCAATGGAAAAAGACTTTTTCCATTGCTGTTGCCACATCCACAGGGGCCTAGTAAAACCAGGAGAAATAGCACTTGTGATTAGGGATTTGCAAAATGGGACTAATGAGGCCATTTTTAATTTGTTCTGTACCTGTAAGAAAAATAGAGAGATCAGTGACAGGATTAGCTCCAAGAAAGCATTTTCATAACTACTGTATGTGTGTTGTTTTGCAGGAAATAGGTATCCACAGAAAAAAATAGGTGTGACTCTCTGTGGATGCTTTTTATCTAAGCTAATTTAAAAGGAAAAGTGTGGACAAACTGGACATCCTGGTGCAAAATCCACAGGGAAGAGTACCCAAGTACTTTGCATCTACTTGCAAAGTTTTGAAAATTGTTTCCAAATGTATAGCAGCCATACTGTTAGAAGCCATGTCTGACTGACAGTGCTATCAGATTATTCCTACATTCCAGCATGTGAAGCGCTGCTACTCAGACCTGCCTTACATGACTCAATGTTTCAAGCATCATAAGTGCACTGAATCAAATGTTCAGGTATAGCTTTCTTGGGAATGTACTGCAATGCTATATTGTGAAACCTAATTTTCAAGATTTGTTTGGATTGTTCTCTTGTACTGCTTGTAGTGGCAGTAGTGATGGAAGGAAACCCATGGATTATCTAGATATTCAGGCTTTCATATAGCATCCTACTGTCTGCTTGGATTTACATTCATATATGTGCTTTGACTAATCATACACCACATGTTCAAATTACCATAAGAATATAAGAAATCCCATACTGGGACAGACCTTTTGCTGACAGTGGCCAATATAGGACGCAATTACCTAGTAGGATCCCAGATAATAGGTCTAATCCTTTTTTATCATAACCAGTTTAATCAGAACAGAGCTCCATAGAAACGCAATTATAGAATACTGCCATAAAAAAACCACATTCTCGTAGAATTATGAAAGAACCAAAATTATTTCTAGAGGAGGAGCCCTTTGTTGAAAGATGGCCTGTTATACTTAATAAGTATTCTTTAGACCTGATGGTCTTGATAATTGAGACAACTAAAAATTTGGCTAATTCCTTGAGGGAACTATTGAATAAAAATTTAAATGTATTGAAAATTGAATTGGGAACAGATTTATTTGAGACATAAGAAGATCTTCAAAAATCTTAGAGCCAATTCTGGACTGAGCTTAAGAATGTTAAAATATCTACATTTACAGGAGACCAAAATGGCTGTAGTAGATCAGTTTATCCATGGGCTAATCTGTTGTTTAAGAAAGTAGTATGCTGGGTCACTTTTGACACATTGTCCAATGGTTCTTCCTGCAGCGTCAAGGAATCCAGCCATTTTTTAATAAAGAAGTTGGCAGAAAACAGAAGTCGGAAGTGATGGAAGGATCACAGGAATCAAGGTCAGCCCCAAGCTTGTACACAGTCAGCATCCTGGCTGCAGAGCAATATGTGTCAGTGATTGTCAATTTGTCCCACTGTGTGCTTAATGAGATTGAACTTGACATATTGTCAAAAGAATTATTCTTTGTTTGTACCATCAGTCAGATATGATACAGTCCAAGCTAATGGTCTAGAGTACATTGATTTGTCTTTTGTTTTTAAAATTGTATTTTTCAAAAAATCTTATTATAGGATGTGGTTCCTCAGTTAAAAATCAGTCCACATGAGCTCCTCCAGGACCGCTAGATCCTATTCTTGCTACTTTTAAAGCATTAGTTCTTAAATATCTTTCAAACTTAGAGTCAAAAAGTATTTATTTTCAATATAATTTATCCATGGAAGATTAGTTTGCATTAAAGATTTGTCTAAAGATAGGATAGTGGTTATTAACCAAGCAGATAAAGGGGGTGTTGTTGTCCTTATGGGTTATGATATTTATGTGAATGAGATACCTAGACACATATCTGACTGCACTTGTTATAAACCTCTGACCCAAGGTCCAACTCGGTCTCTACAAATGTCAATAAAGGAAATTACTATGCGAGGATTGCATATCGTTTTTTTACATTCAGCCAAATTCAAGTTTCTTAATAAAGATCACCCACACATTCCTGTAAAGCTATGTGTAGTTCACTGGGAAGGCCAGTTGTGTCAAGTAGTGATTCTGTATTGGAAACACTTTCAATTTTTGTGGCCATATTACTTAAACCTTTTATTTCAGCCAACCCTTCCTTTATTTGGGATTCACTCATTTTGTGAATCTTTTGGTACAATTTGGGAAAGAATTTGGAGATTGACTGTTATTTGGTTACAACGGACATAGTGTCCCTGTTCACTAGCATTCTGCAGTATGAATTTCTGACTATTATTCAGCGAGTATTGCAATTATGAACCAGACTACATCGTTTACCTACACAATTTATTATTAAATTAGCCACTTTAACATTAAAAAGACATTTCTTTTTCAAGGTGACTGCCATGGATGCAAGCATAGCTCCTTTTTTGGTAGATCTTTACATGTCAGTTTCAACATAGGATACTCTTATTCAAGCTCCTATCTTTGGTTTTTATGGACTTTTCCTCCAGGAACATGTCTAGACCCTTGTTAATCCTCTGTCACATCTCCCCTCAGCCATCTCTTCTCCATGCTAAAAAGCCCTAACCTGCTTAGTCTTTCCTCAAAGGAGAGCTGTTCCACCTGTTTTATCAATTTCTTCAACCTTCTCTGCATATTTTCTAGTTCTCTTTCCAGACTGGATAACTAGAAATGCACACAATACTCAAGGTGTGGTCGCGCCATGGATCAATACAGAAGCAATATGATATCTGCCATTTTATTTTCTATCCCTTTCTGTATAATACCTAACATTTCATTTGCATCTCATTAATACTTAAAACTGAGGCATTGTTACAAAAGGAATGCATGGTTTGAAGTAGGTCTTACCCAGCAAGGGCCATCTTATGTTCTTAAGAACTTCAGTATCTTAGACTAGAATCATGTTATGGAAGGTAAGAGCAATGCAGAAGCGGTGGCTGTCAGTGGGTCCGACAACCAACTCTTAATTTTACCAGCGTTGGTTTTCAAACCCGCTGACAGCCACGGGTTTGGGAAATGGATGCCGGCAAAATTGAGCGTCCATTTTCGAACCCGCCGACCAGCAAGCAGATTTTTTTTATTATTATTTTTTTATTTTTGGAGACTCCGACTTAGGTGGGTGTACAGAAAAGCTGTTTTTTCTGTACAGGTTTTCAAGAACAGCAAATATGCCTGGTATACACCCCCCCAAACTAACTTGAGAAGAATCCCTCACCCCTCATTGAATACTTAACTGTCAACCTCTGCTCTGACACTCCTACCATCATCCTAGGAGACTTCAATCTTCACGTCGACGACACACAACCCACCTCATCCTGCGAAGCATTTCTCAGCACCCTAAACACAATAGGCTTCCAACAACTCATCAACACCCCCACGAACAGGGCAGGACACACCCTGGACCTCATGTTCATCAACGCCCCTATTCTCACTCACCAGCCTCCTACCTGCACACCCGTCCCTTGGTCAGACCACGCAATTATAAAAGCTCAACTATCTATAAATAAATCTCTCATCACACCCCCCAGTCATAACAACACCTTTCAATTCAGAAAGCTCTGCAGCAGAGATGACCTCATCGCTGCCCTCAGTAACACTCTCTGTAAATTAGACCTCTCCAACCCTGACCAAGCCTTCTCCTCCTGGAACAACATTACTGCAAGCATAGCCAATAGCCTCTGCCCCCTCACTTCCAAAGAAATAAATTACACACAACACACAAAAAAAACCTCCTTGGCACACCCCAGCCCTAAAAGAACTTAAGTGCAACCTCAGAATAATCGAAAGAAAATGGCGCAAGAACAAATCTCCCACCCTCCTTGCCCTTTACAAATCCACATTACACTCATACAGAATCACCACACTCAAGACTAAACGTGACCACTTCTCAGCGAAAATCCACGAGTACCACTACAACCCCAAGGTCCTCTTTGCCTATGTAACAGAGCTCACCAAAATAGCACCTCCTCCCATCCCCGATGAGGAAGCTAAAGTTAAATGTGAAGAACTTGCCTTCTTCTTCCACAATAAAATTGCAAGACTAATGCTTCGTTTCTCTCCCCATACTCCTCAAGCGACTTTGCTACCAATTAAACACATCTCCTCTTTGGATATGCTAGACACCACCTCCACACTAGAAATTTAATCCATTCTAAAGAAGCTCAAGCCCTCATCACATCCTCATGACACGCTACCCACAAAATCCCTGTTAAGCATCCCAAACATAATCGCCAAGCCCCTAGCGCAAGTAAACAACTGCTCTCTCACTACAGGCATTGGCCCTGACACCTTAAAATTGGCAGTGGTCAAACCCATCCTAAAGAAACACAATTTCGAACCGTCAGATACTGCTAACTACAGACCCATCTCCAACCTCCCTCTCCTCACCAAAATCATGGAAAAAGTCATCAATACCCAACTCTCAACCAATCTCGAATCACACCACATCCTTGCACCCAGTCAATTTGGATTCCGAAAATTCTTTAGCATTGAAACCCTGTAGCTCACACTTACAGACACCATTCTAAAAGGGCTAGATCAGGGCCATGCATACATTCTTTCACTATTAGACATCTCTGCCGCCTTCGATACTGTAAACCATGATATCCTCATAAGTCGCCTTGCAGAAATTGGGATCAAGGGGGTCAGCCCTCCTTTGGTTCACCTCATATCTGGCAAACAGGAAATACATAGTCAAAATTGGAAACTCAGAGTCCTCTTCTACACAACTTACCCAAGGCGTCCTCCCTTTCTTCTACCCTCTTTAACATTTACCTCCTCCCCCTTTGCCATCTCCTCACTGACCTTGGCATCCTCCATTTTATTTATGCGGATGATGTCCAAATACTTATTCCCATCCAAGAATCCCTATCCAAGTCCATTCAAATCTGGGAGAACTGCCTCAATGCCATAAACCTCCTTCTCAACAACCTACACCTGGCCCTCAACAAAGAAAAAACAAAACTCATCATCATCTCCCAACCCAACACGACCAAGCTCTGCTTAGCCAATAACCACACTGTCCCTACCACCATGTATCAGCAACACATGCGTAGCCTAGGAGTTATCATAGATAGTCATATGAACTATAAAAAATGTATCAATGCAACCATAAAAGAATCTTTCTACAAACTCCAGGTCCTCAAAAAACTCAAACCGTTACTTCACCTTAATGACTTCTGTACAGTCCTGCAAGCCATGATACTCTCGACTACTGTAACTCCCTCCTCTTAGGCCTTCCCGCTTCTTACATCAAACTCTTGCAAATCCTCCAAAATGCTGCAGCCAGAATACTAACCAACACATGAAAAACAGACCAAATCACCCCCATACTCAAGGAGTTACACTGGCTCCCCATCCCTGCCCACATCCTATATAAGAGCCTCTCTATTATTTACAAAACTCTACACAACAGTAACCTGGAATGGCTCGATAACGCCATCCGTCTATACTCCCCCAAGTGACCCACCAGAGCAGCATACAAAGGCACCCTCCACATCCCACCACACAACTCACATCACCTCCAATCTACTAAAGAATGCGCCTTCTCCAGAGCAGGTCCCACCCAATGGAACTCCATGCCGCCAGACCTTCATCTTGAAACATCTACCCAAAAATTCAAGAAAAAACTAAAAACCAGGCTGTTCAAGCAAGCATTCCCTGAATAATATCCCTGCCCCTCCCTGCCCCCCTGTGCCTCACCCCTAGAATCCCCCCTCCCTCTCCCAACCCCCTCCTCTTCCCCCGCTCACCTCCCACCCCTGGCATACCCCTCATGTAAATAATAAGTGAACAGTCCTAAAACCATCTAGATGTAAATAATATTACACATTGTATATAATAATCTATCTATTCTTAACCAATTAATCTCTGTTGTCAATGTCTGACTGATCTATATAATTATCATAATCTCTGCTCACTCCCTCTCCTGTTACCTGCCCTTCATTCTATGTAATTTCTCTCTTGTTAATGAGTTAATTGTAAACCAATATGATATCCCAAACGAATACCGGTATATAAAAAAAAAAAGTCAAATAAATAAATAAATAAATAAGTAAATAAATAAATAAATAGATAGATAAATAAATAGATAAATAGATGTGGTGATAGGGTTAGGGTTGGGGTGCAGGGGAGAAGAGGAGCTGCATCTAAGGCTGGATCATAAGGGATGGGGAGGGGGGAGCTGCAATGATTGGGCTATTTTAAGAAGAATATTTTTGTCGCATTTTAGGGGCTTTGGGAAAAGGGAGGATTGGATCCCCAGTCCCTATATTTACAATACTTGGGTGATGCTAGGGGATTAGCCCGCTTCTCTCTTTTTTAATTCACTTGATACTTAACTGGCTATATTCTTTTGGGAATGTAGCCAGTTAAGGTTAAAGTTATCTGGTTACTAATACCTGGATAATCTTAAACCTCACCAGCAATATTGAAAAGATGGCTGTTTAGGTTTAAAGTTATCCGGCTAAAGTTAGGCCAGGATGTTTATTGCACTGAATATCTAGGATAAGTTATCTATTGGACATTTTTTTATACATTGGCCTCTTAAGAGCATAGAAAAAGTAAATGTGACTTTGCCAGCAGGCCTTTACTATTACATAAAGGAGCTAATTTTGCCGTTTTATGAATGTACAATCTGCTGCTGTTGGGAGTTGTGATGTAATTTGCTTTTACTGTCATTTCATTTATTTTTACTATAGATATAAATATTTATTGCTGTTTTATTGTTTTAGATATATGTTTATTGCATTCCTTGTTTTGAATATGTTCATTGTTTTTTATAGTCTTGCTGTTAAACATTCAGATTAACAGGTTAGAAATCAAGCCTGATTGATCAAAGCTTTATGCAAAATTCTTACAAATAGAAACAAAGGTTAATTTGATTGTATGTTAAGTTGTGTTTTGCTTTCACTGTACTGGCAATCCTGAAGACAGGAAAAGGATACATTCATTTATTTTTGGTTATATTTTTTAACATTTTGGAACAGGAAAAAATTAAAATTAAAAAGCAGTAAATAAAAATGCTTTCTACTAGTATTACTACAATGTTCAGAAATTCTTTGCTTGATCAATATTGTGACAATGTATTTTATGTTTTTGTAAATGTGAGTTTTATTCATTATTGAATTTTTCTAACTTTGTTTTTTTTGGGGGGGATACCATGCTCACAAAATCCATAGCTTTAATGACCCAATAATTTCTCAAAAGAATATTTAAGTGATCGATGCACAGTTTTGAATTGATCCAGTTAGTTCTATTGTCCACCTCCCTGTTATTATACAATTCAAGGCTAGTTAAGCTGAATGTCTGGGGAGATAGTGGGAACTTGTACCAGGTCATAGAGAGCAGGAGTGCTCTAGCAACTTCTGCAGAGCCTGGTTCTTATCAGTTCAAACATCTGCAATGTTGTACACAAAGCCCTTTCAAGGCTTTTCATAGTTCCCTAATAACATAGTAAATGATTGTTACGGTTCTGGCCGCGAGCGCCGCGACCAGCCCCTTACCTCCGTGCTCCTGGACCTGTTCCCGCTTCAGGAGGCCTGGTTTGCGGCCTGTTCGGCGGCATCCCCGCATGGGTTGCGCCACCGGGAAGCCTCCCATGGACACCCTGCTTCTAGGCACGCGCGCGTGCCACTTGGGCGCTTTTCTAGGCCGTTTCCCGCCAGTGGTGACTCCGCCCAGTTCCTGATGTCAGACGTCGCGGCCTTGATAAGCCGGCCACGGACACTCAGTCTTTGCCTTGCAACAGGTTTACCTCCTGGTTCCCTGTTGCTTCGTGCCCCGGAGTGAGTTGCCTTGGTACTCGCTCCGTTCCTGCTTGCCTGCTACAGTTCCTGCCTGGTTCCAGTACCCGAGTCCTGCTACAGTTCCTGCCTGGTTCCAGTACCCGAGTCTTGCTACAGTTCCTGTCTACTGCTCTAGTCTGGTTCCAGTTCTCAGTCCTGATCATATACCCGCCTAAGACCCAGCGGCCGGGCCCCTATGGGCTCCTCCCGGGGGGGGGGGGCTTCGGCTTCCAAGCGTGAAGCCGCCTAAGTCCCAGCGGCTGGGCTCCTACGGGCTCCTCCCGGGGGAGCACCAGCTTTCAGGGTGAAGAGCACCTCTACGTCCTGCCTGAACATCTGCCTCCCGGCCTGCTACATACTAGAGACAGTGAACACCTATCCCAGTCTCCTGCAGGTCGGCCCAAAGGTCCACTAAATTGAGACTCCATAACAATGATGGCAGAAAAAGATCGAAGTGGACCATGCAATCTGCCCAGCAAGGTTTTTTTTTAGCATAGTACCTTCTGCTCCATACAGGTTACCTCCAAGCCTTCTGTTAAGGGAAGTAACTGCTGCTCCATGCAAGTTACCCCCATGCCTTCTGCTAAAGGTAGTAAATGCCATTCCCTACATAAAATAGTAAGAAAATTCAAAAATTCAAAAATAAGTAAATCAGATAAGTTAGACCAGCTTTATGGCTGGTCTAACTTATCTGATTTACTTAACCTGATTAAAGCAACTATCGCTACTTATCTGATTAAGTTAACCAGATGAGTAGTACCGCCCACTGCCTGACCACAAATTGACTGGCTAAAAGTTAGCTGAATAAGGGCCTCATTTTCTAAAGTATCACAGGCCTGTGATACTTTAGGTAATGAGGGGCGGGGGGTTGACCTAGGGGGCGGTCCTGCACTAGCCGGCAGCGATTGCACCACCGAGGTGCGATCGCTGCCAGTTTCGCACCCAATAGCGCCACCATAGAAGGTGTAGCTATTGGGCGCGAACTCAGACTCGAAAAGGGCCTTACCTTTTCATCGTCTGTGGCGTCTTTGCGGAGTCGGCCCCGGTGACGCCCCGACTCCTCCTCTTTCAGGGCCGACTCCGCCCCCATCTTGGTATCGCACGCGATAAGGGACTTTTCACGTGTGAAACGTCCCTTATCGCGTGCGATCCATCTGGAAAATAAGGCCCTAAGTGACATATCCAGCTATCTAGTGGCTGCTGAATATTACTGGATATTCAACGGCCCACTAAAAGCCAGATAAGTCCTACTTATCCAGCTATCAAGCACTGATGCTTTAGATTTACATAGTAACATAGTAAATGACAGCAGATAAGGACCGAAAAGGTCCATCCATTCTGCCCAGCAAAATGTTTAGGGTTGTAACTGCCTCTCCAAGCAGTTCACTCCCATGCCTTTGTTTATGGGTGCAATTGCTGCTCTGTGCAGAATACCTCCATGCAGAAATGTTATCCTAAAGTTACCAACTACTAAAAAATCATACTGTGAGTTGCAAAAATTAAATCAACAAAGAAACAACTCCTTACAAAAGAAGCTGCAATGCTCAGTACAGACCTTAAACCATTACACCTCAACAGCCTGGGAGCTGCGAGGAAACACTATCATTACAAGTCTCTGCTTAAGTCTTAAATTGTTTTTATGGAGATAAAAATAGTCTATTTTGTGATCATTCTCAACCAATAAACCATAAAACTTACTATTCTATTCAAAAGCAAAAACAAATTTTTTTAAACAATCACCAGACGCTGAACATCATTTTGAAAGTTCATGGCATTCAACTCTCTGCTTCAGAGAAACTCACCACCATCTTGGAATGGATCCTTCCTTCTGCAATGGAAATAATTCCTGTTTTTCAAAATGATTGATGAAAAGAAAATCCAATCAGAACAGAGAAATCCTAGCATATTTATGCTATTCCTAATTCAAACCACTCTATGGTCTCATTTAAATCTTTAGGCACTACTGAATCTAATTTAAAAATCCACATCTGTTATTTTTCAGAAAGTTTTTAAATGATCACCTCCTCTCACATTTATCGGTACATAATCTATAATACACCATTTTATTTGCTGGAACATATGTTATGACTTAATGAAATAAGAAGCCATCAGGGCTCAGATTTTGCTAGTGTTTAGACAACTTTTATGTATAGTTAAACGAAATGTCACCTTGAGAATTGTGTGGTCAACATATATCAGCCCACAAGGATACATAATTAAATAAACCACAAATGAAGAATGACAGGCCATGCTAAATGTCCTTTTTATGGTAACACCCAATGAAGCTTTATGTAAATCCGCATCAGTCATAGAAATAGCACAAAATTCACAGGAACCATAAGTTTTATTTAGCAGTAATTCCTCAATCGGTGTTGGCTGTCGTAAAGATGAATATCCAAGAATATTTCTTAGATTTCTTCCTTGTGAGAAAGCAAATAAGGGTCCTATCTTCAAAACATGATGCATCAACAATACTTCCCAATGACTCTGTATAATATGCATTATCAAGTCAATTTTAAAAGGTCCATGCGTGCATATACCAGGAGTTACGAGCGTGGCTGGGCCCTTATTAATTTTCAGGGGGCTCGGCCAAGGCTCTCTTGTTGTCCTATGCCTCCGCTGAGACCTCGGCACTGCACTTGTGCCTAGGCCATGGCCCCTGCTTTGAACCTCAGCCTATACCCTACGCAAAGCCTCAGCTTTAGACCTAGACCTAGGCCCGATGCATTAGTTTAAAATGAAACAAACAAATAAGGCTTGTTTCATTCGGGGGCCCCCAATTCAATTTGCCCCCCCCCAAGTGAAACAAATTAACCTTATTCTCTGTGTTTTGCACTTTTGTTTTAAACGAATGGACATTCCTAATTTCTTTTATCTCCTACCTCCTCTTGTAGTATCAAGGAAGATACCTTTTTCTTCTTCTCCTCATCTTCAGTAGATATTCATCAGCCATTGATGTGGTCCATCTCCTCTCCTCCCTTCTCTCCTTCCTTCTTCTCACAGGATGGTTGCAAGTCATCTTCTTGGATTCTGCTGATCTCAGGTTCCTCTTGCAAGAAGGGAACCTCTTCTATTGGTTAGAAGAGAAAACTCAAAATAGCTTAACTGAGTCCAAAAGGATTTGGACTGCAAACAAGTTAAATGTGGCATGAGAGGGTGGAAAGAAACACTCATCCAAAATAAAAGTCTCCATGGAGCTTAAAGTTCATAATTACAAAAATGAGATCATAGCTTAAGACATGCTGCCTCTTTGAAAGGAAAAAGGATCCACAAAAGCCTCACCTCAGTCACAAATGCAGAACATAAATCTACCCTCACCAAATACAGAATAGAACAACCATAAAGTAGAAATACAAACATGCAGATAAAAACTGAACTGGAAACCATAAGAAGCCAGACACTCTGTGCAGTGCAACAATGAAAAATAGAACCATCACCATTCCTCAAATATCAAACAATAAAAATCAAGAAATAAAATAAATACATAATTATAATACTTGAAACATACTAATAATATTTCAAAAAAAGCTGATGAATAAAAGATCCAATAATTTAAAATTCATACAATTTTTTTCAAATGTCCCAAACACCAATAAAATATTTCAAAATAGCAAACACAGCAAATAACAACTGAAAAATAAAACTAAAAAGGATTTTAAAAATTCACACTCACCATACCTGGGAACTTTGATTTCCAGACATTCCAAGATTGTCATGGATTAGTGGAAGAGGGATGCACAAGCTTTCTTCTCTCTTTCTTATATACACATACACGATCATATACACATATACGCTCTCTCTCAGACAAACTCGCAGGTGTCTCCAGCTTTTCTTTGGTTGGGATTTATCAGCAGCATCAGGCCCTCATCTTCATTTCAGCTGCTGGCAGGATGGAATCCACCCACAACACCCATTATCTCTCTCTCTCTCTCTCTCACACACACACACACACACACACAGAGCTCACATACATACACATGTACACACTGAAGGTAGACACCCCCCCCATCTCTTTCTTTTCCAGCAACCTCAGAGCCTCTCATGTTCCTTTGCTGCCACCACTGTCACTGCTGCCTCCTCTGTGCAGGCCTCACGGTATTAAAAATTTGCAGGCCTTCCAGTACATTGCGAGATCGGCATAAAGTGCTACTCTTGTACATTCCCAAAGATAACTTTTATTTATTTATTTATTTATTTAAAAATGTTTCGATATCGCTTTTCCAAACAAGGTTTAGTCAAAACGGTGTACAAAAGATACAAATCATAAAAATAAAAATAAAATAACAATTAAAAATTACACAAATCTTATAATAAAATAAGAATACAATAAAACAAGTTCATAAATTATTAAATCCTAACAAAAACAAAAAATCCTAACAAAAACAAAAAAAAAACTTCTGCCAATCACTAAAAATTAAAAAATGTTTTTTTTTTTTTACCTTTGCTGTCTGATCTTAGTTTTCTAATTGGTTGTCACAGGCTTTTTTTTTTACCTTCCCTTTCTTGGTCTTTTGCCAATTCCTTTCACAGGGTCTCTTTTTTTTCCTGTTTCTTCTCTATCCACCTGTTTTCTTCTTTTCTTCCCTCATACACAACTTCAGGCTCTCATTCTCACATGCTGTCTCTTGCTCACACACACACACACTCAGGCTCTTATTCTCACATGATGTCTCTTTCTCACATACATACACACAGACACTGGCTTTCATACTCACATGCTGTCTCACTCACTGCTCTCACTCTCAAATGCTCTCTTTCATACATACCGTAAATGCATAGTCTCTCTTTCACATGCTGTCTCTCTCTCTCACACACATACACACACACAGAGGCTCTCACATGCTGTCTCTCTGATCATACAGGCTCTCACTCCCACACACAGTCGCTCAATTCACTCTCTCTCACACACAATCTCTCAACTCATTCTCATATACACACACACACACACACACACACACACACACACAGTACAAGACCTCACCTCGACCTCCTCTTTGCAGGTCACCATGGGATAGGCTCCACGGTGACCCTGATCTTCTTGGGCCACTGCGAGGTGGATCCGCAGCAGGTCTGCTACCAGGCCCTCTCTTCTCGAGCTACCATGAAGTGGGATCCATGGCAGCCCTGCTACAATCTCTTCTGCTCCTCTGCACATGACCACGCTTCTCCTCCTTCCTGCCTCGTGGCTCCAGCAATGCTTTTCTTCCGGGGCTGTGCTGGCATGAAGGAGGAGGGGCACCTGGACGTGAATTTTTCTTTGGGCTCAGTTGGGATGAGCTGCACCACGGCCCTGCCGATCAAAGTGACATGCCCTCCTCCCCCCCCCCCCCCCCCCACCCTTGGTACAAAACTACTTCCTGTTTTTTCTGCCACCGGTGGACCCGATCCACTGGCAGCAGAAAAAGCGAAAATCTTCTGCCGCCAGTGGGATCGGGTCTACTGGGGGCAACATGGGCCTCTCCCTGCTCCCGACATTGCCCCACTGGATGTGTCACCCTGTGCAATTGCATGGTTTGCACACCTGGTGGCGCTGGGCCTGCAAATATTTATTCTTTCCACTCCACTCATGATTTTATAAACTTCTATCATGTCCCATCTCAGCTGTCTCTTTTTTCAAGCTAAAGAGCCCCAGCTTGCATAGTCTTTCATCATAAGAGACTCATTCTATTTATTTATTTATTTATTTATCTATCTATCTATCTATCTTTTCTATACCGATATTCGATTCAAAATTTCACACCGGTTTACATAAAACTGGATGTCGGAAGACATGATACATTGTAACAGTTTAAAAGAGTCGCTATAAGAAACTATTTGAACAAAAAACTTGATTCACATAACTTTTCTAGCAGAATATCTACTGAACTATTCCCTTTATCGTTCTATTCCCTTTATCACTTTTGTCACCCTCTTCTTCATTTTTTCTAGTTCTGCTATGTCTTTCTCGAGATGGGGCGACCAGAACTGCACACAATACTCAGGGTGTGGCTGCAGCATGAAGCAATATTTTCCATTTATTCTCCATTCCTTTTCGGATCATTCCTAAAATTCTATTTGCTATTTTATCGCTGAGAATTAATTCAACATATTATCCATAAGGACTCCAAGGTCCCTTTCCTAGGTGGTGATTCTCAAAACAGAACCCTGTAGTTGGGATTATTTTTCCCCAGAGTGCATTACTTTTCACTTTTCTACATTAAATTTCATCTGCCATTCAGTTGCCCTGTCTCGTAGTCTCACAAGGTCCTTTTGCAATCTGCAATCCACTACTCTTTAAATAATTTTGTGTCATTTGCAGATTTGATCACCTCACTCATTGTTCCCTTTCCAGATCATTTCTGAATATCTTAAACTGCGCAGATCCCAGTACCCTTCACTGTGGCACTTCACTAATGATCTCTCTTATTTGGGAAACTGAGCATTTAGTCCTACCCTCTGTTTCCAGCCTTTTAACTAGTTACCAGTCCACAATCGAACACTGCCTCCTGAAAAACGGAGCCCTACATGAGTTTTCAAGTTTCACCTAAATTCCAAGGAGATTATGTGCCGATCGGATATTCCATGGGATATTCTACATATAGAGAGCTTTACAGGAAAAGGGCTATTGTCATGTTGTTGCTTTTACTGAAGGTACACAAATAGTCCTTTACTTTCCAAATGGACAACATCACTTGACATATAGTTTATCGATTTCTTCCTCTAATATTTGAGCCTAGGCTCTTTAAAATTTTAAAGACTAGAGTTAAGGTCTTAAACTTTGCATGGGATGCAATTTGCAAACAATGTATTTCCATCAGAACTGGAGAAATATTCTTCCTAGGTTTACATTTGGGGGGGGTGGGGAGGTCTACTACATTATCCCTTTTTCATATGAAATACAGTACCTGAATGTAAACCGGTGTGATATCTCAATTGAGATCGAATGTCGGTATATAAAAATAATAAATAAATAAATATGTGGAGGATTTAGTTTTGGTTTTGAGGTTTTAGTGTGCACTGTTTTACAATAATACGCACTGAAACAAAGCCAAAACCCCCCATCTTCCATTTTTTCAAATGCCTGCTTGCCCACAAGCTCTCCCCCAACTTACCTGTGATGCCTGGAGTGGATCCGAAAGTGGCAGAAGTGATCTCCAGTTGCTCCTGTCCCACCAGTTCCATATTGCAAAACTAAGCCAAAGCTAGTGCTGTTTTGGAGTTTGTACACCAACAAGGTGCTGGCCTTGGGTCAGCTGGTGCTCTTTTGACTTATGGGACCAACTCCCTATTGTGACTGGACATCATTATTTGGAGGGAGGGGAAGGAGAAACTGTGTGGAGGGGGGAGGCTTTTAAAAGACAGGCTAATTTTAAAAGGAATGCACATGCGCCCATAAACACACTTATCGGCACGCAAGCAGAGATACGCTGCATTTTAAAATCACGCTCCTAAGTATGCGCATATCATTTAAAATACCCCTCTGGTTCTTCATTCTGCAAGCCCCCCCCCACTTGACCCCGGACCCTCACGCTGTGATGATTGTCCTAAAACTCAGGGTCTCCAGACTTGCTCCTCATCAGGACCAGCAGTAAAGTTACGCGGATAACAAGCCGATGCGCGCGCCATGGTCCATGGTCAGCTTTTTTAAAATGCGGACTTACGCACGTAAGTCTTGGCCCCGCCCCGGACCACCCATGCCTAACCCATGCCCCGCCATTTCTTCTTGATGTACACGGGTACGTACGTGTGTACTTTGTGGCTTCTTAAAATGCATGTTGCTCTTGTGAGGTCCGCATGCATACGTATGTGGCCATTTTTGTGTGAGCCACACTTTTAATATTGACCTGAAAATGTGTAGCCACCGTTTTATCTGCAGGAGCGGGGCCAGGGCTGGCTGCTTCCATTCTGAAGGCAGAATGAAAAATGAGCAAAACGAAGGGAAATAAAAGCACATCCCTGATATCCCCCTGTTAGCAGGTGTGCTACTGAGTTTTCAATCAGTTGAAGTTTACTAATCAGTTTCTTCGACAAACCTAAGGGAAATTCATTATAAATATTTTAGCAAATACTGCGACAGAGAAATCCTTCTGCTCAAATAATGGGTGCAGTAATTGTAATTGCCAAAAGTGAAAAAGACTTCCTAACCAGTATTGAAATTTAGAATTGAGGGGTTTAAATGAGCGAAAAAGAACTGGCAGGCTACAAACTAAAAATCCTTTACTGGTAATAAGACTCCACCAATAGTAAACACTCCTGGGTTCGCTTCTTTTCCTTAGTATGTAACTTAGCAGACTGGGGTAACCTGAGAGCTTTTCACTTTATCACTCTTACATTTTCTGTGCTCTGCTGATACTGCCTTGAAAAGCTGCCATGAGTGATGGATGATGCTCTATTGCTGTGAGTTACTGCAATTTGTAATTTTAGGGGAGGGGGAGAATGGCTTTCTGGGAACAGTTTTCAAAGTAATTTATTGCATGTGAGCATAAAGCATTTTATCTGAAAACTTGTGTTTCCTGAATGTGGCTAAAAGTTGTTGTATTGCTCCGTAATGCATGCACATTGATCCACACGGAGAGGGGGCGTGGTTTGGTTGGAGAGTGAACCTAAGCATGAGGATGGCATTTTCAAATCTTCACGCATATTTTTCCAGCAAATATATACCCACACAAAAAGCAGCTGCCACTAGGGATGTGAATCGTTTTCCATATCGTCTTAACGATAGAAATCATGTGGCAGGGCAAGAAAATCGTGTTAGGCACGATTTTTTAGTTAAAAAATCGTTAAAAATTGTTTTTTCCGATTAGTGCGCACTAACTCGAGTTAGTGCGCACTAACTGAAAATGATACAATTTGACACTTTTCAGGTCAGTTAAGGTCAGTTTAGGAATGAATATGTATTCCTATTGGCTGCCCTCTTATTTATTCATGTTACCAAGCTTCCCACTGACAGTATATGGGGGATGGGAAATGGAAACAGTTGGTAGCTTGACAAAACAAGTAATGTGATCGGTCAATGTGACTAGAACTTGTGCCCTAACCCTGATACCAGGGGTATTGTGATCTTCCTGCACACAGTGCCCTATTCCTGATACCGGGGGTGTTGGGATCTTCTTGCACACATCCCAGTATCAGGGATAGGGCACTGCATGCAGGAAGATCACAACACTCCTAGTATCAGGAATAGGGCACTGTGTGCAGGAAGATCACAACACCCCTGGTATTAGGGATAGGGCACTGCGTGCAGGAAGATCACAACACTCCTGGTATTAATAGGGATAGGGCACTGCATGCAGGAAGATCACAACACCCCTGGTATCAGGGATAGGGCACTGTGTGCAGGAAGATCACAATACCCCGGAGGAGTGAGGGTCAGGCAGCTCCCCCCTGTCTGTGAAGCCAGCCTCTCACTAGTAATGCAGGGAGGGAGCTGTCTCAGACTTCACCATTTTCCTCCCCCCCCTCACCCACACACCATTCACTAGCTGGGACATGGGGGAAGTCAGGAGTCAGGGTCCGGCAGCTCCCCCCTGTCTGTGAAGCCAGCCTCTCACTAGTAATGCAGGGAGGGAGCTGTCTCAGACTTCACCATCCTCCTCCCCCCCCCCCCCTCACCCACACACCATTCACTAGCTGGGACATGGGGGAAGTCAGGAGTGAGGGTCAGGCAGTTCCCCCCTGTCTGTGAAGCCAGCCTCTCACTAGTAATGCAGGGAGGGAGCTGTCTCAGACTTCACCATCCTCCCCCCCCCCTCACCCACACACCATTCACTAGCTGGGACATGGGGGAAGTCAGGAGTGAGGGTCAGGCAGCTCCCCCCTGTCTGTGAAGCCAGCCTCTCACTAGTAATGCAGGGAGGGAGTTGTCTCAGACTTCACCATCCTCCCCCCCCCCCCCCTCACCCACACACAATTCACTAGCTGGGACATGGGGGAAGTCAGGAGTGAGGGTCAGGCAGCTCCCCCCTGTCTGTGAAGCCAGCCTCTCACTAGTAATGCAGGGAGGGAGCTGTCTCAGACTTCACCATCCTCCCCCCCCCCCCTCACCCACACACCATTCACTAGCTGGGACATGGGGGAAGTCAGGAGTGAGGGTCAGGCAGCTCCCCCCTGTCTGTGAAGCCAGCCTCTCACTAGTAATGCAGGGAGGGAGCTGTCTCAGACTGGTATCAGGGTTAGGGCACTGTGTGCAGGAAGATCACAACACCCCTGGTGCCAGGGTTAGGGCACTGTGTGCAGGAAAATCACTTAAAATCTACACTTACCAACAATCAATTACATATATTTGAACTGTGTACAGTTCCAGCCAGGACCACCTTTCTAAAATGCACAGTGATTGGCAAATTCAACATGCACTAGCATTTCAGGTGCCTGCTAACAAAAATAATAAACAAACAAGTTCTAGTCACGTGAGTGCTGATCATTACATTACTTTTTTTGTCAAGCTTCCAACTGTTTCCATTTCACATCCCCCCAACCATTACCTCAGTGTTAGCCTTGGTAACATCAATAGATAAGAGCACAGCCAGCCAATAGGAATACATATTCATTCCTAAGTGACCTTTACTGACCTGGGAAGTGTGAACACTTTGTTTCATTTTCTGTTGGTGTTCGTTAGTTTCCAGTTCCATTTCCCATCCCCCCCAACCATCACCTCAGTGGTAACCTTGGTAACATCAATAGATAAGAGGGCAGCCAGCCAATAGGAACACATATTCATTCCTAACTGACCTTCAGTGACCTGGAAAGTGTTTATTTGTATCATTTTCAGTTAGTGCGCACTAAATCGAGTTAGTGCGCACTAACTGGGAGTTAGTGCGCACTAACACGATTTAACGATTTTTAACGATAAATCGTTAGAATTTCTATTGTATCGTGTTCTATAACGATTTAAGACGATATTAACATTATCGGACGATAATTTTAATCGTTGAAAAACGATTCACATCCCTAGCTGCCACTGAGCATGTATACTTTGAACTTGTCACAGCGAACGTGAACGCATGCCTTCATTGTGAGATTTAGTGCACAGTCTAAGGGTAAAAAGCATGGGCTTTCTTTGTGCCTAGGCTGAGAAACAAAGAAAAGAATTACAGATACTGTCCTCTTCTAGAAAAAGAATATATCCTACAACCTACCCTAAGGTATCTGCTACAGATTTTCAAAATGTTCATTTCTGAGTGACTTGTAAAATCTGGGTCTTGTGAACGAAAGGTTACTGAATAAAATCATCATTTGATGGCATGACATGTTTGTATCACCAAGTGCTGCCGATAATCCATCTTGCATTGAGAAATGCATTTATAGCTACTTTTGCATTTCCCAGGTTGTGAGAACACAATGGAGCTGAAGGCCTCACTGTGACACCATGGCCTCATACCAGCCACTCTGCCATGGACTCAAATAGATGCACAAGCAAAAGGCAAAAAATGCCAACTTTCTTTTGTAATTGTTACCGTTAATTGCTCTTTTTAACTGCATTTTCATGGAACGTTCATTAGAACAGTGTACCTGGTGCTCACTGGTGAAGAACCAATGACACAGCTACAAGCCATTGCTTTCATGGGGATTTGGTTTTATGCTGTCTATTCTCAACTTAAGTTTCCAATATTTGATTAAGTAATTAATCTCAATATAGATTAGGAAGCAGACTTTATTAAAATGTAATTAAGATGCATGTTATGACACACTGTGGGGTGATTTTAGAACTGCTTGCATTGGTGTAAAGTCTGGGGAACTTTTTACCTCCAGACCACGGCAATTTTCAAAGAATAATACAAAGAAGCTTTCCCTTTGAAAATTATCCCACCAAAGTCATCTGTTCACATTTACAACTGCTAACATATGCACAGAGATGTTTTTGAGGGGAAAAGCACCAGTATGTGTGTGTAAGTCCAAACCCTGTGCACACCGCAGTAAAAGATTGTGCCCACAGGCCCTAACTGTCACCCACATATTGGGTGGCCAATTTAGTAAAAGGTCATTGCTGCGGGTAACCCTGACCTCTGTACTCTGCATGGGGTTAGCTGGCCTGCTGGTGCCATTTTAGAAAGTGGCATGGATGGGGCAGTAGCAAGTCGGTAATCGATCTGCCCCCCCCCCCCCCAACTATTGGATAAGCTCAGGGGAGGAGGGGTCTGGAGAGGTGGAAGGAGTGAGGGGCCACATACATTACTTTAACTATTTTGGAGGGGGATAAGAGAGTGGAGCTTTGGTGGCAGGGAAGCCCCATAGTTTTGCAACTTTTGTCCAAAACTATGGGGGGGGGGGGGGGGGGAGTCACTACCACCACCGCACATTTTAAATATGTATTTATTTATTTATTCATTCTGGATGTAGATCGGAGTGAGTTAGAATTAGGTACACTAGATATGTGTGTGTGGAGTGTGGGGGATGGCAGCCCCTGTAAACCCATGTGCCATTTTGTCTGATGCAGGGTGTCCCCAGGCAGACTGCAAAAAATAATTGTAACTCATTTAGGTGGAATATTGGTTTGTGAGGATGGGTCCATGAATCCTTTTTCTTGTGCCTGCTTTTTCTAAACTCCCCAGCTGCTTTTCTGAATTTCTATCACAGGGAGTCTGAATAATTTTGTGCATGTACAGGGCTTTGTATAAAAGTTTACTACTACAAAGCTGACTTTGAGACATTTCTTGCGAAAGGATTATTTGTAATACACCTTAATGTTTTTGCATACACTTTAATTTTGTTTTGCATATTTGTGGACATTTCGCACAAACTTTCACACAAAATATTCTTTTGTGAGAAACTTTTGGACTTTAGTACATGGGCTTGCATACACTGCACATATCACGCACCCAGCCACCGGCTTCATGTGGAAGCTCTGCATTAACTTCTTCAGCAGAAATTTGAAAATTCAGCAGCAGTTCCTGAAATTCTGTTGGCAATGCATATTTGTTTTGCATATTTAGGTCCTAATTTACCATGAGCACCATATTCAAAGGGTTTATCCTGGTAAGTTGTTAAGTTACTTGTCCGGACCCTGAGTTTTAAATTTGCTGACCTACTGAGCAGATAAGTTTCAGCCAGGTAAGTCATTATCAAGCTAAAATGTTATTGGATAAAAACAGGCATTGGAGAGGGGGGGTCGGCTTTCTGGGGGTGTGGCTAAAATTTATCTAGATAGTACTGATAGCCAACTCTTGCTGAGTAAACTTAACCAAATAACCGGTTAAGTGTGCCTGGAGAAAATGCTGCCCTATACGTAAACCGTTGCGATGGTATATAAAACTTAGCGACGGTATAGAAAAGTTTTTAAATAAAGTAAGTAAATAAATAAAGTTACCAAGATCTACTCAGCAGAGCACGTACCTGGCATGTTTCTTTGAATATCTGGGTAAAGTTATCATTTCCGTCTTACTTAATAGGGACCTCTAAGAATGAGAGAAAAGCTTTAGTAAATTAAGTCCTAAATGATGTCCGTTTATTTTGCATCATAGTTTTCCAACCTCCCTTGATTCTGAATAATTAATTTTGTTCTTTGGGAGCTTGTGGGTGGAGAATATCAGGAACTGATGAGGGGATGAATAGTAAGAGGGGATCTCAGGAATGGGGAGAGGAGAGAAAGGGAGGCTCAGTGATGGGGTGAGGAAAAGGAGGGAAATTTAGAGAAGAAGAGAAAAAAAGGAAAGAAGACAGGGAATGAGCAGAGAAAAAGGACAAAGGATCTGGGATAGGGAGGTGGCAGGTGGGAGGAGAAAGAGTGGGAAAGAGGGATGGGGCAAGAGAAGAGGGAAGATCGGGAGGTAGAGTGGAGGAAGGTTCTGGGATTTTGGAGGGGATCCAGAAAGGAGAGGAGGTGGTTCTTTGATCTTGGTGGGATAAATAAATAAAATAGGGCCAGAGAGAAGAAATGGAGTCTGGTGTCCCCCTCTGGATCCAGCCCTTCTCTCTCTCCCTTTCCTGCCCTATTCCTCTTACTTTCTCTCCTCATCCTAGGTGCTGACATACACGTACACACTCATTCTCTCCCTAACTGCTCTTCCAAACACTCTCTAATCTGCCAGCCCCTCTTTGTCACATACCCATCCCCCAGGTCCTCTTTCATAGACCCCCTAATCTCCTCTTTACGTAACCTATCCCTTTTCACCATTACTCCCCCCCCCCTCCCTCCCATGCTGATCAGGCAGCAGGAGGAGGAGAGCAGTGCATTGTCTCAGGCTCCACCCTCCTGCTCTGCTACGTGGGCTTTGACTACTGCTTTGAACAATGTGGGACACTCTAATGCCACGTGGGGGGAGTGGGCAAAGGAAGGCTGGGGGGGGGTGCAGGAATTTCTATTCTTGATTTTGACTTCAGGAGGAAGAGAAGGGGATGTTGGTGAGACAAATGTTTGTGACTTTGGGTGGTAGAGGGCAGTGTGGGAGGTGGGTTGGGCCCTCCTCCCAACATTTTTAAATGGGTGAGTGCAAGGTGGAGATGCCAGGGGATGGTGGCTCCCTCTGGCAGACGATGCGGGAGGGGATGGCAGGCGGTCAGATTTAGCACTGTTCAAGCAGACTATATTTTTCCACCAAAGGTGAGGCTCCTGTAACTGAAATTCTGGCACTTACATTTAGGAATCCACAGTGAGGAAATTTGTACTGCCCAGATCTTGGTTCTAAATCTTAAACTTGGGTGCCTGCATCTTTTCAGTGTCAGGCTGTTTTGTCACTACTGCAAATAATGTCATTGAAATATTGCACTGCATGTCTCCTATGTCCTGCATGTTCCTTTGATGGAACAGTTTGCAAGACGCGTGTTGCAGCGGAGGCAAGGCTGCAGCAGTTGAGCTTTAAATCCGAAACCGAAAGCATCTGCTAGGAAATAGGAAGGACGGTCTTGGTGTAGCTTCTTCCCATCCAAGTTGGACATCCCTCTCCAGTCAGTCCACCTCTGGTATGTGTGGCTCTGAGATGGCTGCTCCTGGGGCTATGAAAGGGATTGGAGGAGCTTCGTGAGTTAGGGTGCACAATGTTGCTCTTGGTTGCCCGAACCTGTTACGCTGGTGTTTGGTGATGGCCATTGCTGTCACTGCTCTGGTTACTGCAGGCATTCTGAGGCTTCAGCGCGAACAACTGTCTGGGCAGCTATGACTTCTCTGATGCCAGCCATTCTTTTTTGCTTGAATCTGGATCATTTTTTAAAATGTAGCTCTGCCACAGGTGCCAGGTTCTCTGAAGTGATTTGGGTACCCTGCTGGTCCAGCATCACTGTGAGTGTGAGGTGAGATCTCTAGAGGCTGTAAAACATTGTTGCTGTGCTCAGTCTGCAGCAGGAAGCTGAGGAGATACGCCGAGCTCTTGATTCGTCATGGAATGTTCCAGTTCCTTTCCTGACTCCTGGGTTTTGGGGGTACTACAAATGCCCCTACAGGCAGCCTTTTCAGAAATGGCTCCTTTCATGGAGTTTCACCAATGATTTCACTGCACCCAAGAGTCTCATTACTCGGAAGAGGTTATAAGAAAGTTTTACTTTGTTATTGGTTGAGATGTGAGAGGGGGATTTGGAGAGAGGATCCCACTAGACTCCCTGGGACTTTTAGCACATGGGGTGAGGACCTTTATTTCGGGAATAGTTCCAAAAGTGAATGAAATGGAAATCAGAACCTTCCCAAACAAAACTTGGTCATAAATGAGACAAATATGTAATGACCTAAACTGAACCACATTTTTTTTCCTGCAAACCCTTAATATGTATATAATGCAATTTTCAGGTGACTCAATATTTCTTTTTAGTTGCAATGAACTGAACCAAAATTGATTTGTCTCCTTTTATCATTTTGGAAAATGTACATCCCTGATATAAATATTAGGAGACAGACTCTTACTTTCTACTAATCTACTAATTGTGTATGGCTGATAAAGATTTCAGTAAATATCAGTTCTCAGCATTTCCAGCTGTGTATGGAGTGCGATCTTCTTGTATTCAGTCTGGTGACTGAGGCCTGTGCAGGAAGAATTGCAGCTCTCTTGGATCTGTGGGCCTGATGCAGTGATTTGGCACCACAAAATGTGATCACATTGTTGGCGTTTGTGAGCTAGACCGTGAGCATTAGAAGCAACTGGAAAATGAAGTACTGTTTTTATCTGCAATTTAAAAAAACATTTTCTTCAAAAAATACTAAATAACTTAGAAGATTTGAAAATATAACTGAGAATGTGATATATCTAGAGCAATGATTATAATCCTATTAGCAAAATATGGTGGAGATTTTGTAACCTGAGAAGATTATGACATCATTTGTCTTATGCCAGCTGTTCTAATCCAGTAGCTGTGGACCCTTGGTCCGGCAGGTACTCACCGGGAAGAGTTCCAGATGAATTCCCTCCCGGAAGGTGGAGCTGTAACTTAATACAGGCGTCAGGCGAGACGGAGTCCGGTTCCAGGCAAGGTCAGGGCAGGCGGCAGGCAGACAGAGTCCGGTTCCAGGCAAAAGGTCAGGCAGGCGGCAGGCAGGCAGGGTCCGTTTCCAGGCAAGGTCAGGGCAGGCGGCAGGCAGGCAGAGTTCGGTTTCAGGCAAAAGGTCAGACAGGCGGCAGGCAGGCAGGGTCCGTTTCCAGGCAAGGTCAGGGCAGGCGGCAGGCAGGCAGAGTCCGGTTCCAGACAGAGGTCAGGGCAGGCGGCAGGCAGGCAGAGTCCGGTTCCAGGCAAGGTCAGGGCAGGTGGCAGGCAGAGTCCGGTTCCAGGCAGAGGTCAGGGCAGGTGGCAGGCAGGCAGAATTCGGTTCCAGGCAAAAGGTCAGGCAGGTGACAAGCAGGCAAAGTCCGGTTCCAGGCAGAGGTCAGGGCAGGCGGCAGGCAGGCAAAGGTCAGGCAAAAAACAAGTCCAAACTACACCAGGAGAACCTTGTTGCAAGGCAGCGAGCCCTTCCCGGGGAGAGGTTTAATTCTCCCCGGGCGTCTGACGTCATCTCCGGGGCTGACCCGAGTTTCCCGCCTCTGCCCCTTTAAGGGGGCGGGTCCTGCCGCGTACTCCTCGACGCTGTTTCCTAGTCACGAGGGGAGACGCGCCGCGGCCCGAGTGATCCCTGGCCGCCGTCGAGGGACCATCTTGTCCGGGTAGGAGATCCCGGCCGGGACCCCCCGGTCCGGGATCGCAACACCAGCTTTATGATGTAGGAGACCTCTTGCTGCATTGAATGTTAAGGATATTTTGGAATGCTGTGTCTTGTATTATGAGATTTTGTATTCTTAATTTGTGACTCTTTTTGTATAGTGTGAGTACTATAGTTTTGATATAACACTACCCGCCTCCACCCCCACCAAGGTCCATATTCAGTCACTGGCCAGATTGCAAAGTTACCCAGATAAACTCCTCTGGCTAATTTTGGGTAAAGGGCTGGGGGTGGGGATGGGAAAAAACTACTATCATAAAGATAGATAAGTTTATTTGGCTAACTTTAGGACAGCTCTACAGCATAACTAGAGTTAGCCAGATATGTTATCTGATATGAATATCAGAGTTATCCATTAACTAACTCCTCCCAAAAATGCCCCCAGAATGCCCCTATGATTTCCAGCTAAATTTTAGCCAGATAATGAGATATTTGGATAAAGTTTAACTGGATAAGTCCCTAAATGTTTAAAAAATCAGCATTTAGCTAGATGATTTGTATGTTAACTGGCTAACTGCCTCAGACTACGACCCTCCCTGTGAATACTTCCAAATTTAATACATTGAATACTTTGATTGTAGAATCTAAAATATAGTCCTTCAGCTAATGGGTTAATGTTAGTCAAATGAGAATCCCTTGATCGCAAGTTCCACCTCCAAGTATGATGGATAACAAAGGAAAACATTCACCAAGAAAGGCACTTAGGGGTCATTTTCAATAGCTTTCGCACGTGAAAAGTCCCTTTTCACGTGCAATAGGGTGATCAGGGTGGACTCGGGGCAGAGTCAACCCCAGAAGAGGAGGAGTCAGAGTGGCACCGGGGCCGATGCTGCGGAGACATCGATGGCGGCAAAAGGTAAGGACCCTTATCGCCACCAGTTTCGCGCCGAATTACTACACCTTTTATGGTGTAGTAATTCGGTGGAAAAGCAGGCAGCCAGCGCAGAATGGCTGGCTGCGAGAATAGTGAATCCAGGCCTTAGTTTATTAATTTTCATGAATCACATTTTCTACATGAAAATCAATGTAATATACAATAAAAATATATGTAAATTACAATATAATATTAATGCATAATCATTAAAAACAATACATTGTTATTCATAAATTAGCATTAAATGGTAAAATCAAATGCTAAAAATCATTAAAAGAATAAAACAAAATAAGTGAGAACCTAATAAAGGAGTACCATATTCAAATACTGACAGGAGTTCGGTGGCATCTTATAGACTAACACATTTATTCAAGCATGAGCTTTTGAGGACAATCAACTTTGTCAGATGCATGAAGATTATATATCTATCTATCTATATCTATATCTAAATATATTATTTATGTATGTATGTATTTATTTATTGCTTCAAGTCCATGTGTCCAGATGATGAAAATGTGTTCAATGCATCTTAGGCAGAGGAGTGGCTTCTGGGTGTAGGAGTTGAAGAAATGCTGTTCTAAGTCTGCCATGAATATGTTGGCGATTTGTGGAGCCATGCAGGTCCACATGGTAGTATATTAATAAAATATATCCTGGGTCTACCACAGGTATTAACACTGACAAGTATTACAAAAATATACCCGTGTATTTCACTAAATTTTTCCTTCAATTTTTATTATTTCATAAACCTTTAAAAACATAACACATACCTAATTATATCATCCATACACACCACATTCACTCACACAGAAATATACTATTAAAACTAACAATACAAACTTATTGCACTTTATCAATACTATTACCGCATTCCCTAGTATACAAGATACACTTCTTCTGTTAATTACCCCAATTTTTCACCATCAATATATTACCACAACATTCCTCAATACAAACTTATTGCACTTTAACAATACTATTGCAACATTCCCTAATATACAGTACATTTATAATACATAGTTAACATTGTAATTTCTTTAATATTGCAATTTCTTTAATGTTATCCTGCAATTTCTTTCATGTTATCCCACAATTTCTTTAATGTTATCCCGACAGGAAGCTCCTGTTTCTCCCAACTGGTTTCTTCAGGGGATTTTATTCATATAGTAATTTGCAATGATAAATCGCAACTTGATTGCCCGAATCACAGCACTACCGGAAACCTTAAAACAAAAAACATGTACTAAATGAATACCCATTACAACACTGCCGTTCCTTCTAATAAATATTTTTAAAATATGTTAAATAATTTCAAAAAATATTAGAAAAATATTAGAAAAATATTAGAAAAGTATTGTATTTCCCTAGTCATCATTATCAACAAGACTGCACTTACCCAAGCCGCACTGCTATAACTCCCATTTAAACCGCTACATTTCACTTCAAGAACTGCTTTACCGTCAAATATTTCATCAGAAACTGCTTTACATCTCTACAAATTCAAAAATACAAATCAATGTATACAAACTGCACAATATCGTCACGTAACCAACTCTCCATTTTTTTCGCTATTATACCCACCTGGTATTTATATCACCATATCATTCCCTTATATTCTCAAAATATTTCATTGTCCATACCGACCGTTATTCCAACATGTTGTCCTCTGTAACAAATAAACCACCTTTAGTCTATTCTGTCCAAAATACTACCCTAAGGTTTCCTTCTGTCCAAGACCAAAAATCACTTACTTTGTTACTTTTAAACCTCCTTACTTCCAAAACCACCATATTATAGGGCGACTCTCCTTTGCAGGAAAACGCCACGGCTGCGCATTACCAACTTCCTGTTACCCGTTCCTTTTCAAGTTTTCCCACGCCACTACAATACCCTAAGGTATCGCGATATGATAGTTCCCAATTGTTGCCTAGTAACCGAGACGCCAAAATCAGAAATAAAACACCATCATAAAAAAATGCTCCACTCTATCTCTTGATTGAGACCCCCTGGTTCCACAGTACCCCACTTATAAATGAAACGTTGTTCCTTTTGGGTTAAGACTCTAGAAACATTGCCCCCACGTTGCAACGTTAGTTGGTAAAGTACGCAAAACCTCAACTCTTCTACCTTGTGTCTCATCTTAAGCCAATGGGACACTAATGGGGCTTTGTCTTTTTTGATTCTAATATTGCTAATATGTTCCAATATTCTAATTTTAATAACTCTCTTCGTCTGACCGACGTAAAATAGCCCACAAGGGCAAGTGATCAGGTAAATTACCTGTGCCGTTTTACAATTGAAAAATTTTGGTAAATGATAAATTTCACCCGTAGATGGAACATAAACCTGCTGAACTTGTTGGACATATGGACATGCCAAACAACCTTCACATGTGAATTGTCCCTTGGTTTCTGAATCATCACTCTGAGTAGGGAGTACCGAAGACGTTAATATATCTCTGAGCGACCTATTTTTACGAAAAGCAAAGATTGGTGATTCTTCAAATATCCCTTCATCATGCAAAACCGACCAGTACTGGTTCACAATCGATTTAATATTGAACCCTATATGAGAAAAGGGGAGTGTGCATACCACCCTAGTGAGAGGTTCCTTCCTTCTTGTAATTAACAGATTGTCCCTATTGGCATATAATGCGCGTTTAAATGCCCTTCTAATTACTTTTTTCGTATATCCCCGCTCCAGGAATCTAGCTGACATCTCCTGGGATTTTAACTTGTATTCCTCCACTGTTGTACAAAGCCGTCTTAAGCGCAGGAATTGCCCGATGGGTATATTCTCTTTTAATCGCTTTGGATGAAAACTAGAAAATTCTAGGGTTGTGTTTCGATCAGTCTGTTTCTATAGATGGTGGTGCACAACCTCCCACCATCCTTATAGACCCGCATATCCAAAAAAGAAACGCTATCCCTATTCTCCGTGAATTCAAACTGCAAATTAACATCCTGCACATTGATCCAATCCTTCAGTTCACTTAATCGTTGGTCTGAACCTTTGAAAAAAAAAAGATGTTGTCAATAAATCGCCGCCAAAATACTATTTCCTTCCAAAAGCAAGACTGATATACGTGGGTCTCCTCAAACATCGCCACATATAAACAGGCTACCGATGGGGCCATAGAAGACCCCATCGGTATGCCTTTAATTTGATGAAAAAAATCATTTTCGAATTGAAAAAAACTTTTTTTCAAAATTATTGACGATAGCTGTAATAAAAAATCTTTTTTCTTAGTGGACATATCCATTATTTCTAACCTATTGCGTACAATATGAACAGCAGAGTCCTGTGGAATATTCGTATATAGCGCAGATATATCTGCTGTCACCAACCACCACTCATCTTGTATTCCCTCTAATTGTGATACATTATTGATGAAGTCCACTGAATCTTTAATGTATGATTTAATATCACGTACAGCCGGCTGTAGTAGGGAATCCATATATTTAGAAATTGGTTCAAATAATGATCCCATACCCGAGACTATCGGTCTACCCGGCGGGGACAACAAATTTTTATGTACCTTCGGTACCGTATAAAAAACTGGACTCACCGGATTTTCCTCAAATAGATAATCTGCCAGTTTCTTATCGATTACCTTGCCTTTAACTGCTCCCTGTATAAGATCAAAAAGCTCCATCTGAATACCCTCTGACGGGTCCATATCTAAAGAATGATAAAAATTCCCATCATGTAGTTGTCTATATACCTCCCCGGTATACATCTCTTTATTCATAAGGACAATTGCACCCCCCTTGTCTGCAGGTTTAATTATAATATTTTTATCCCGTTGTAACTGTGTCAATGCAAATTTCTGTTCCTTCGTTAAATTCATGTATACCGGGTGATATTGAGATTCCAATTCTTTCAATTTTTTCAGAACTAACTTCTCAAAGACCGTTATAAACGGATCCTGAGGATCCGGAGGGATCCATTTTGATCGTTTCACAAATCTTACATCCCTTTCCTGATTGTCAACTTGTTCACACTCAGCAAAAAATCTCTTCAACTTTAATCTACGAAAAAACTTAAAAAGATCTACTCTTGTCTCGAATGCATTATATTCTGCCGTGGGAACAAAAGATAATCCCTTAGGGGTAGATTTTCAGACGAGCGCGAACAGCCTACTTTTGTTTGCGCTCCAGGCGCAAACAAAAGTACGCTGGATTTTAGTAGATACGCGCGTAGTCGCGCGTATCGGCTAAAATCCTGGATCGGCGCGCGCAAGGCTATCGATTTCGTATAGCCTGCGCGCGCCGAGCCGCGCTGCCTCCCCCCGTTCCCTCCAAGGCCGCTCCGAAATCGGAGCGGCCTTGGAGGGAACTTTCCTTTGCCCTCCCCTCACCTTCCCCTCCCTTCCCCTACCTAACCCACCCCCCCGGCCCTGTCTACACCCCCCCCTTACCTTTGTCGGGGGATTTACGCCTCCCGGAGGGAGACGTAAATCCCCGCGCGCCAGCGGGCCTGCTGCGCGCCGGGCCGCGACCTGGGGGCGGGTACGGAGGGCGCGGCCACGCCCCCGGGCCGTAGCCACGCCCCGTACCCGCCCCCAAAACGCTGCCGACACGCCCCCGGAACGCCGCGACGACCGGGCCCGCCCCCCGACACGCCCCCCTCCGAGAACCCCGGGACTTACGCGAGTCCCGGGGCTCTGCGCGCGCCGGGAGGCCTATGTAAAATAGGCTTCCCGGCGCGCAGGGCCCTGCTCGCCTAAATCCGCCCGGTTTTGGGCGGATTTAGGCGAGCAGGGCTCTGAAAATCTACCCCTTATTTAATACCTCCACCTCTGTACAAGACAACTCCCGGGATGATAAATTAATTACAGAACCATTTATTATTTGTACTTTTGATGCCAACCCCTGTACCTGTGCTAATCCATTTGTTACTTGTACTTCTGATACCGACCCCTGTATCTGTACCCTACATTCGCTTGAGGACCCCAATTTCTTCTTCCGCCTCTGTTTTGTGACCTTAAAAAATGCTGATTATCTTCACTTGTAGACTCACCCCGTGCAATTATATTGTCAACCACATTATTTACTAGTGGTTGAGCAAATGCTACAGACCGTTTCATAATCGGTACCACTCTTTCTGATTCCTCTTCAGACGAATCTGATGAGGAAGAAAATGTTTTACCCTTGCCTTTTTTATTCTGTTTGTTCATCCACGGGTATACATATCCCGTGGTATAATCGGTCTGGTCACGCAAGAACTTATTCACCTTAGCTTCTCGAGTTTCCCCTTTAAATTTCTCCAATAGTTCATGCGCTTGTTCCATTTGTTTATCAAATATTTCTTTTTGAGAATTCTCCTGTAACATTATTGTCTGTGAGTCTACTTCCTTCTGTATTATATCTAATGTTTGCTGAGTTCGTTCAATTATTAGCACCATCAGGTCATATGAGCACTTATTAAGCACTGCATTCCATTTTTTAATAAAGTCATCTTGATCAGAAAATAACAAAGGCTCTTTTATCATACGCAAACCCCGAGGAATTCTTTTAATCTTGCAATATTCGGACAGGTATGCGGCATGAGATTCCATTCTTATAAACTTCTTTCTTTTTGCTATATAATCATCCATACTTCCAACCATTGTTACTGGTTTATCTCTTTCAAATAAACTAAAATTTGAAATAATGGAACTAGCCGTCTGTTCTGAGAAGCTAAAAAAATTATTACTTTCCATAGTGACAATTGCTGCAGTTTGTTCCTCCATTATGTGATTTATTTGTGCACTCCTAATGTGTCTTAACATACAATGACTAGATATGACCCTTTGAACCACCAAAGGTAACCACTATGGTCAAGTATATTAATAAAATATATCCTGGGTCTACCACAGGTATTAACACTGACAAGTATTACAAAAATATACCCGTGTATTTCACTAAATTTTTCCTTCAATTTTTATTATTTCATAAACCTTTAAAAACATAACACATACCTAATTATATCATCCATACACACCACATTCACTCACACAGAAATATACTATTAAAACTAACAATACAAACTTATTGCACTTTATCAATACTATTACCGCATTCCCTAGTATACAAGATACACTTCTTCTGTTAATTACCCCAATTTTTCACCATCAATATATTACCACAACATTCCTCAATACAAACTTATTGCACTTTAACAATACTATTGCAACATTCCCTAATATACAGTACATTTATAATACATAGTTAACATTGTAATTTCTTTAATATTGCAATTTCTTTAATGTTATCCTGCAATTTCTTTCATGTTATCCCACAATTTCTTTAATGTTATCCCGACAGGAAGCTCCTGTTTCTCCCAACTGGTTTCTTCAGGGGATTTTATTCATATAGTAATTTGCAATGATAAATCGCAACTTGATTGCCCGAATCACAGCACTACCGGAAACCTTAAAACAAAAAACATGTACTAAATGAATACCCATTACAACACTGCCGTTCCTTCTAATAAATATTTTTAAAATATGTTAAATAATTTCAAAAAATATTAGAAAAATATTAGAAAAATATTAGAAAAGTATTGTATTTCCCTAGTCATCATTATCAACAAGACTGCACTTACCCAAGCCGCACTGCTATAACTCCCATTTAAACCGCTACATTTCACTTCAAGAACTGCTTTACCGTCAAATATTTCATCAGAAACTGCTTTACATCTCTACAAATTCAAAAATACAAATCAATGTATACAAACTGCACAATATCGTCACGTAACCAACTCTCCATTTTTTTCGCTATTATACCCACCTGGTATTTATATCACCATATCATTCCCTTATATTCTCAAAATATTTCATTGTCCATACCGACCGTTATTCCAACATGTTGTCCTCTGTAACAAATAAACCACCTTTAGTCTATTCTGTCCAAAATACTACCCTAAGGTTTCCTTCTGTCCAAGACCAAAAATCACTTACTTTGTTACTTTTAAACCTCCTTACTTCCAAAACCACCATATTATAGGGCGACTCTCCTTTGCAGGAAAACGCCACGGCTGCGCATTACCAACTTCCTGTTACCCGTTCCTTTTCAAGTTTTCCCACGCCACTACAATACCCTAAGGTATCGCGATATGATAGTTCCCAATTGTTGCCTAGTAACCGAGACGCCAAAATCAGAAATAAAACACCATCATAAAAAAATGCTCCACTCTATCTCTTGATTGAGACCCCCTGGTTCCACAGTACCCCCACTTATAAATGAAACGTTGTTCCTTTTGGGTTAAGACTCTAGAAACATGCCCCCACGTTGCAACGTTAGTTGGTAAAGTACGCAAAACCTCAACTCTTCTACCTTGTGTCTCATCTTAAGCCAATGGGACACTAATGGGGCTTTGTCTTTTTTGATTCTAATATTGCTAATATGTTCCAATATTCTAATTTTAATAACTCTCTTCGTCTGACCGACGTAAAATAGCCCACAAGGGCAAGTGATCAGGTAAATTACCTGTGCCGTTTTACAATTGAAAAATTTTGGTAAATGATAAATTTCACCCGTAGATGGAACATAAACCTGCTGAACTTGTTGGACATATGGACATGCCAAACAACCTTCACATGTGAATTGTCCCTTGGTTTCTGAATCATCACTCTGAGTAGGGAGTACCGAAGACGTTAATATATCTCTGAGCGACCTATTTTTACGAAAAGCAAAGATTGGTGATTCTTCAAATATCCCTTCATCATGCAAAACCGACCAGTACTGGTTCACAATCGATTTAATATTGAACCCTATATGAGAAAAGGGGAGTGTGCATACCACCCTAGTGAGAGGTTCCTTCCTTCTTGTAATTAACAGATTGTCCCTATTGGCATATAATGCGCGTTTAAATGCCCTTCTAATTACTTTTTTCGTATATCCCCGCTCCAGGAATCTAGCTGACATCTCCTGGGATTTTAACTTGTATTCCTCCACTGTTGTACAAAGCCGTCTTAAGCGCAGGAATTGCCCGATGGGTATATTCTCTTTTAATCGCTTTGGATGAAAACTAGAAAATTCTAGGGTTGTGTTTCGATCAGTCTGTTTCCTATAGATGGTGGTGCACAACCTCCCACCATCCTTATAGACCCGCATATTCAAAAAAGAAACGCTATCCCTATTCTCCGTGAATTCAAACTGCAAATTAACATCCTGCACATTGATCCAATCCTTCAGTTCACTTAATCGTTGGTCTGAACCTTTGAAAACAAAAAAGATGTCGTCAATAAATCGCCGCCAAAATACTATTTCCTTCCAAAAGCAAGACTGATATACGTGGGTCTCCTCAAACATCGCCACATATAAACAGGCTACCGATGGGGCCATAGAAGACCCCATCGGTATGCCTTTAATTTGATGAAAAAAATCATTTTCGAATTGAAAAAAAACTTTTTTTCAAAATTATTGACGATAGCTGTAATAAAAAATCTTTTTTCTTAGTGGACATATCCATTATTTCTAACCTATTGCGTACAATATGAACAGCAGAGTCCTGTGGAATATTCGTATATAGCGCAGATATATCTGCTGTCACCAACCACCACTCATCTTGTATTCCCTCTAATTGTGATACATTATTGATGAAGTCCACTGAATCTTTAATGTATGATTTAATATCACGTACAGCCGGCTGTAGTAGGGAATCCATATATTTAGAAATTGGTTCAAATAATGATCCCATACCCGAGACTATCGGTCTACCCGGCGGGGACAACAAATTTTTATGTACCTTCGGTACCGTATAAAAAACTGGACTCACCGGATTTTCCTCAAATAGATAATCTGCCAGTTTCTTATCGATTACCTTGCCTTTAACTGCTCCCTGTATAAGATCAAAAAGCTCCATCTGAATACCCTCTGACGGGTCCATATCTAAAGAATGATAAAAATTCCCATCATGTAGTTGTCTATATACCTCCCCGGTATACATCTCTTTATTCATAAGGACAATTGCACCCCCCTTGTCTGCAGGTTTAATTATAATATTTTTATCCCGTTGTAACTGTGTCAATGCAAATTTCTGTTCCTTCGTTAAATTCATGTATACCGGGTGATATTGAGATTCCAATTCTTTCAATTTTTTCAGAACTAACTTCTCAAAGACCGTTATAAACGGATCCTGAGGATCCGGAGGGATCCATTTTGATCGTTTCACAAATCTTACATCCCTTTCCTGATTGTCAACTTGTTCACACTCAGCAAAAAATCTCTTCAACTTTAATCTACGAAAAAACTTAAAAAGATCTACTCTTGTCTCGAATGCATTATATTCTGCCGTGGGAACAAAAGATAATCCCTTATTTAATACCTCCACCTCTGTACAAGACAACTCCCGGGATGATAAATTAATTACAGAACCATTTATTATTTGTACTTTTGATGCCAACCCCTGTACCTGTGCTAATCCATTTGTTACTTGTACTTCTGATACCGACCCCTGTATCTGTACCCTACATTCGCTTGAGGACCCCAATTTCTTCTTCCGCCTCTGTTTTGTGACCTTAAAAAATGCTGATTATCTTCACTTGTAGACTCACCCCGTGCAATTATATTGTCAACCACATTATTTACTAGTGGTTGAGCAAATGCTACAGACCGTTTCATAATCGGTACCACTCTTTCTGATTCCTCTTCAGACGAATCTGATGAGGAAGAAAATGTTTTACCCTTGCCTTTTTTATTCTGTTTGTTCATCCACGGGTATACATATCCCGTGGTATAATCGGTCTGGTCACGCAAGAACTTATTCACCTTAGCTTCTCGAGTTTCCCCTTTAAATTTCTCCAATAGTTCATGCGCTTGTTCCATTTGTTTATCAAATATTTCTTTTTGAGAATTCTCCTGTAACATTATTGTCTGTGAGTCTACTTCCTTCTGTATTATATCTAATGTTTGCTGAGTTCGTTCAATTATTAGCACCATCAGGTCATATGAGCACTTATTAAGCACTGCATTCCATTTTTGAATAAAGTCATCTTGATCAGAAAATAACAAAGGCTCTTTTATCATACGCAAACCCCGAGGAATTCTTTTAATCTTGCAATATTCGGACAGGTATGCGGCATGAGATTCCATTCTTATAAACTTCTTTCTTTTTGCTATATAATCATCCATACTTCCAACCATTGTTACTGGTTTATCTCTTTCAAATAAACTAAAATTTGAAATAATGGAACTAGCCGTCTGTTCTGAGAAGCTAAAAAAATTATTACTTTCCATAGTGACAATTGCTGCAGTTTGTTCCTCCATTATGTGATTTATTTGTGCACTCCTAATGTGTCTTAACATACAATGACTAGATATGACCCTTTGAACCACCAAAGGTAACCACTATGGTCAAGTATATTAATAAAATATATCCTGGGTCTACCACAGGTATTAACACTGACAAGTATTACAAAAATATACCCGTGTATTTCACTAAATTTTTCCTTCAATTTTTATTATTTCATAAACCTTTAAAAAACATAACACATACCTAATTATATCATCCATACACACCACATTCACTCACACAGAAATATACTATTAAAACTAACAATACAAACTTATTGCACTTTATCAATACTATTACCGCATTCCCTAGTATACAAGATACACTTCTTCTGTTAATTACCCCAATTTTTCACCATCAATATATTACCACAACATTCCTCAATACAAACTTATTGCACTTTAACAATACTATTGCAACATTCCCTAATATACAGTACATTTATAATACATAGTTAACATTGTAATTTCTTTAATATTGCAATTTCTTTAATGTTATCCTGCAATTTCTTTCATGTTATCCCACAATTTCTTTAATGTTATCCCGACAGGAAGCTCCTGTTTCTCCCAACTGGTTCTTCAGGGGATTTTATTCATATAGTAATTTGCAATGATAAATCGCAACTTGATTGCCCGAATCACAGCACTACCGGAAACCTTAAAACAAAAAACATGTACTAAATGAATACCCATTACAACACTGCCGTTCCTTCTAATAAATATTTTTAAAATATGTTAAATAATTTCAAAAAATATTAGAAAAATATTAGAAAAATATTAGAAAAGTATTGTATTTCCCTAGTCATCATTATCAACAAGACTGCACTTACCCAAGCCGCACTGCTATAACTCCCATTTAAACCGCTACATTTCACTTCAAGAACTGCTTTACCGTCAAATATTTCATCAGAAACTGCTTTACATCTCTACAAATTCAAAAATACAAATCAATGTATACAAACTGCACAATATCGTCACGTAACCAACTCTCCATTTTTTTCGCTATTATACCCACCTGGTATTTATATCACCATATCATTCCCTTATATTCTCAAAATATTTCATTGTCCATACCGACCGTTATTCCAACATGTTGTCCTCTGTAACAAATAAACCACCTTTAGTCTATTCTGTCCAAAATACTACCCTAAGGTTTCCTTCTGTCCAAGACCAAAAATCACTTACTTTGTTACTTTTAAACCTCCTTACTTCCAAAACCACCATATTATAGGGCGACTCTCCTTTGCAGGAAAACGCCACGGCTGCGCATTACCAACTTCCTGTTACCCGTTCCTTTTCAAGTTTTCCCACGCCACTACAATACCCTAAGGTATCGCGATATGATAGTTCCCAATTGTTGCCTAGTAACCGAGACGCCAAAATCAGAAATAAAACACCATCATAAAAAAATGCTCCACTCTATCTCTTGATTGAGACCCCCTGGTTCCACAGTACCCCCACTTATAAATGAAACGTTGTTCCTTTTGGGTTAAGACTCTAGAAACATTGCCCCCACGTTGCAACGTTAGTTGGTAAAGTACGCAAAACCTCAACTCTTCTACCTTGTGTCTCATCTTAAGCCAATGGGACACTAATGGGGCTTTGTCTTTTTTGATTCTAATATTGCTAATATGTTCCAATATTCTAATTTTAATAACTCTCTTCGTCTGACCGACGTAAAATAGCCCACAAGGGCAAGTGATCAGGTAAATTACCTGTGCCGTTTTACAATTGAAAAATTTTGGTAAATGATAAATTTCACCCGTAGATGGAACATAAACCTGCTGAACTTGTTGGACATATGGACATGCCAAACAACCTTCACATGTGAATTGTCCCTTGGTTTCTGAATCATCACTCTGAGTAGGGAGTACCGAAGACGTTAATATATCTCTGAGCGACCTATTTTTACGAAAAGCAAAGATTGGTGATTCTTCAAATATCCCTTCATCATGCAAAACCGACCAGTACTGGTTCACAATCGATTTAATATTGAACCCTATATGAGAAAAGGGGGAGTGTGCATACCACCCTAGTGAGAGGTTCCTTCCTTCTTGTAATTAACAGATTGTCCCTATTGGCATATAATGCGCGTTTAAATGCCCTTCTAATTACTTTTTTCGTATATCCCCGCTCCAGGAATCTAGCTGACATCTCCTGGGATTTTAACTTGTATTCCTCCACTGTTGTACAAAGCCGTCTTAAGCGCAGGAATTGCCCGATGGGTATATTCTCTTTTAATCGCTTTGGATGAAAACTAGAAAATTCTAGGGTTGTGTTTCGATCAGTCTGTTTCCTATAGATGGTGGTGCACAACCTCCCACCATCCTTATAGACCCGCATATTCAAAAAAGAAACGCTATCCCTATTCTCCGTGAATTCAAACTGCAAATTAACATCCTGCACATTGATCCAATCCTTCAGTTCACTTAATCGTTGGTCTGAACCTTTGAAAACAAAAAAGATGTCGTCAATAAATCGCCGCCAAAATACTATTTCCTTCCAAAAGCAAGACTGATATACGTGGGTCTCCTCAAACATCGCCACATATAAACAGGCTACCGATGGGGCCATAGAAGACCCCATCGGTATGCCTTTAATTTGATGAAAAAAATCATTTTCGAATTGAAAAAAACTTTTTTTCAAAATTATTGACGATAGCTGTAATAAAAAATCTTTTTTCTTAGTGGACATATCCATTATTTCTAACCTATTGCGTACAATATGAACAGCAGAGTCCTGTGGAATATTCGTATATAGCGCAGATATATCTGCTGTCACCAACCACCACTCATCTTGTATTCCCTCTAATTGTGATACATTATTGATGAAGTCCACTGAATCTTTAATGTATGATTTAATATCACGTACAGCCGGCTGTAGTAGGGAATCCATATATTTAGAAATTGGTTCAAATAATGATCCCATACCCGAGACTATCGGTCTACCCGGCGGGGACAACAAATTTTTATGTACCTTCGGTACCGTATAAAAAACTGGACTCACCGGATTTTCCTCAAATAGATAATCTGCCAGTTTCTTATCGATTACCTTGCCTTTAACTGCTCCCTGTATAAGATCAAAAAGCTCCATCTGAATACCCTCTGACGGGTCCATATCTAAAGAATGATAAAAATTCCCATCATGTAGTTGTCTATATACCTCCCCGGTATACATCTCTTTATTCATAAGGACAATTGCACCCCCCTTGTCTGCAGGTTTAATTATAATATTTTTATCCCGTTGTAACTGTGTCAATGCAAATTTCTGTTCCTTCGTTAAATTCATGTATACCGGGTGATATTGAGATTCCAATTCTTTCAATTTTTTCAGAACTAACTTCTCAAAGACCGTTATAAACGGATCCTGAGGATCCGGAGGGATCCATTTTGATCGTTTCACAAATCTTACATCCCTTTCCTGATTGTCAACTTGTTCACACTCAGCAAAAAATCTCTTCAACTTTAATCTACGAAAAAACTTAAAAAGATCTACTCTTGTCTCGAATGCATTATATTCTGCCGTGGGAACAAAAGATAATCCCTTATTTAATACCTCCACCTCTGTACAAGACAACTCCCGGGATGATAAATTAATTACAGAACCATTTATTATTTGTACTTTTGATGCCAACCCCTGTACCTGTGCTAATCCATTTGTTACTTGTACTTCTGATACCGACCCCTGTATCTGTACCCTACATTCGCTTGAGGACCCCAATTTCTTCTTCCGCCTCTGTTTTGTGACCTTAAAAAATGCTGATTATCTTCACTTGTAGACTCACCCCGTGCAATTATATTGTCAACCACATTATTTACTAGTGGTTGAGCAAATGCTACAGACCGTTTCATAATCGGTACCACTCTTTCTGATTCCTCTTCAGACGAATCTGATGAGGAAGAAAATGTTTTACCCTTGCCTTTTTTATTCTGTTTGTTCATCCACGGGTATACATATCCCGTGGTATAATCGGTCTGGTCACGCAAGAACTTATTCACCTTAGCTTCTCGAGTTTCCCCTTTAAATTTCTCCAATAGTTCATGCGCTTGTTCCATTTGTTTATCAAATATTTCTTTTTGAGAATTCTCCTGTAACATTATTGTCTGTGAGTCTACTTCCTTCTGTATTATATCTAATGTTTGCTGAGTTCGTTCAATTATTAGCACCATCAGGTCATATGAGCACTTATTAAGCACTGCATTCCATTTTTGAATAAAGTCATCTTGATCAGAAAATAACAAAGGCTCTTTTATCATACGCAAACCCCGAGGAATTCTTTTAATCTTGCAATATTCGGACAGGTATGCGGCATGAGATTCCATTCTTATAAACTTCTTTCTTTTTGCTATATAATCATCCATACTTCCAACCATTGTTACTGGTTTATCTCTTTCAAATAAACTAAAATTTGAAATAATGGAACTAGCCGTCTGTTCTGAGAAGCTAAAAAAATTATTACTTTCCATAGTGACAATTGCTGCAGTTTGTTCCTCCATTATGTGATTTATTTGTGCACTCCTAATGTGTCTTAACATACAATGACTAGATATGACCCTTTGAACCACCAAAGGTAACCACTATGGTCAAGTATATTAATAAAATATATCCTGGGTCTACCACAGGTATTAACACTGACAAGTATTACAAAAATATACCCGTGTATTTCACTAAATTTTTCCTTCAATTTTATTATTTCATAAACCTTTAAAAACATAACACATACCTAATTATATCATCCATACACACCACATTCACTCACACAGAAATATACTATTAAAACTAACAATACAAACTTATTGCACTTTATCAATACTATTACCGCATTCCCTAGTATACAAGATACACTTCTTCTGTTAATTACCCCCAATTTTTCACCATCAATATATTACCACAACATTCCTCAATACAAACTTATTGCACTTTAACAATACTATTGCAACATTCCCTAATATACAGTACATTTATAATACATAGTTAACATTGTAATTTCTTTAATATTGCAATTTCTTTAATGTTATCCTGCAATTTCTTTCATGTTATCCCACAATTTCTTTAATGTTATCCCGACAGGAAGCTCCTGTTTCTCCCAACTGGTTTCTTCAGGGGATTTTATTCATATAGTAATTTGCAATGATAAATCGCAACTTGATTGCCCGAATCACAGCACTACCGGAAACCTTAAAACAAAAAACATGTACTAAATGAATACCCATTACAACACTGCCGTTCCTTCTAATAAATATTTTTAAAATATGTTAAATAATTTCAAAAAATATTAGAAAAATATTAGAAAAATATTAGAAAAGTATTGTATTTCCCTAGTCATCATTATCAACAAGACTGCACTTACCCAAGCCGCACTGCTATAACTCCCATTTAAACCGCTACATTTCACTTCAAGAACTGCTTTACCGTCAAATATTTCATCAGAAACTGCTTTACATCTCTACAAATTCAAAAATACAAATCAATGTATACAAACTGCACAATATCGTCACGTAACCAACTCTCCATTTTTTTCGCTATTATACCCACCTGGTATTTATATCACCATATCATTCCCTTATATTCTCAAAATATTTCATTGTCCATACCGACCGTTATTCCAACATGTTGTCCTCTGTAACAAATAAACCACCTTTAGTCTATTCTGTCCAAAATACTACCCTAAGGTTTCCTTCTGTCCAAGACCAAAAATCACTTACTTTGTTACTTTTAAACCTCCTTACTTCCAAAACCACCATATTATAGGGCGACTCTCCTTTGCAGGAAAACGCCACGGCTGCGCATTACCAACTTCCTGTTACCCGTTCCTTTTCAAGTTTTCCCACGCCACTACAATACCCTAAGGTATCGCGATATGATAGTTCCCAATTGTTGCCTAGTAACCGAGACGCCAAAATCAGAAATAAAACACCATCATAAAAAATGCTCCACTCTATCTCTTGATTGAGACCCCCTGGTTCCACAGTACCCCACTTATAAATGAAACGTTGTTCCTTTTGGGTTAAGACTCTAGAAACATTGCCCCCACGTTGCAACGTTAGTTGGTAAAGTACGCAAAACCTCAACTCTTCTACCTTGTGTCTCATCTTAAGCCAATGGGACACTAATGGGGCTTTGTCTTTTTTGATTCTAATATTGCTAATATGTTCCAATATTCTAATTTTAATAACTCTCTTCGTCTGACCGACGTAAAATAGCCCACAAGGGCAAGTGATCAGGTAAATTACCTGTGCCGTTTTACAATTGAAAAATTTTGGTAAATGATAAATTTCACCCGTAGATGGAACATAAACCTGCTGAACTTGTTGGACATATGGACATGCCAAACAACCTTCACATGTGAATTGTCCCTTGGTTTCTGAATCATCACTCTGAGTAGGGAGTACCGAAGACGTTAATATATCTCTGAGCGACCTATTTTTACGAAAAGCAAAGATTGGTGATTCTTCAAATATCCCTTCATCATGCAAAACCGACCAGTACTGGTTCACAATCGATTTAATATTGAACCCTATATGAGAAAAGGGGAGTGTGCATACCACCCTAGTGAGAGGTTCCTTCCTTCTTGTAATTAACAGATTGTCCCTATTGGCATATAATGCGCGTTTAAATGCCCTTCTAATTACTTTTTTCGTATATCCCCGCTCCAGGAATCTAGCTGACATCTCCTGGGATTTTAACTTGTATTCCTCCACTGTTGTACAAAGCCGTCTTAAGCGCAGGAATTGCCCGATGGGTATATTCTCTTTTAATCGCTTTGGATGAAAACTAGAAAATTCTAGGGTTGTGTTTCGATCAGTCTGTTTCCTATAGATGGTGGTGCACAACCTCCCACCATCCTTATAGACCCGCATATCCAAAAAAGAAACGCTATCCCTATTCTCCGTGAATTCAAACTGCAAATTAACATCCTGCACATTGATCCAATCCTTCAGTTCACTTAATCGTTGGTCTGAACCTTTGAAAACAAAAAAGATGTCGTCAATAAATCGCCGCCAAAATACTATTTCCTTCCAAAAGCAAGACTGATATACGTGGGTCTCCTCAAACATCGCCACATATAAACAGGCTACCGATGGGGCCATAGAAGACCCCATCGGTATGCCTTTAATTTGATGAAAAAAAATCATTTTCGAATTGAAAAAAACTTTTTTTCAAAATTATTGACGATAGCTGTAATAAAAAATCTTTTTTCTTAGTGGACATATCCATTATTTCTAACCTATTGCGTACAATATGAACAGCAGAGTCCTGTGGAATATTCGTATATAGCGCAGATATATCTGCTGTCACCAACCACCACTCATCTTGTATTCCCTCTAATTGTGATACATTATTGATGAAGTCCACTGAATCTTTAATGTATGATTTAATATCACGTACAGCCGGCTGTAGTAGGGAATCCATATATTTAGAAATTGGTTCAAATAATGATCCCATACCCGAGACTATCGGTCTACCCGGCGGGGACAACAAATTTTTATGTACCTTCGGTACCGTATAAAAAACTGGACTCACCGGATTTTCCTCAAATAGATAATCTGCCAGTTTCTTATCGATTACCTTGCCTTTAACTGCTCCCTGTATAAGATCAAAAAGCTCCATCTGAATACCCTCTGACGGGTCCATATCTAAAGAATGATAAAAATTCCCATCATGTAGTTGTCTATATACCTCCCCGGTATACATCTCTTTATTCATAAGGACAATTGCACCCCCCTTGTCTGCAGGTTTAATTATAATATTTTTATCCCGTTGTAACTGTGTCAATGCAAATTTCTGTTCCTTCGTTAAATTCATGTATACCGGGTGATATTGAGATTCCAATTCTTTCAATTTTTTCAGAACTAACTTCTCAAAGACCGTTATAAACGGATCCTGAGGATCCGGAGGGATCCATTTTGATCGTTTCACAAATCTTACATCCCTTTCCTGATTGTCAACTTGTTCACACTCAGCAAAAAATCTCTTCAACTTTAATCTACGAAAAAACTTAAAAAGATCTACTCTTGTCTCGAATGCATTATATTCTGCCGTGGGAACAAAAGATAATCCCTTATTTAATACCTCCACCTCTGTACAAGACAACTCCCGGGATGATAAATTAATTACAGAACCATTTATTATTTGTACTTTTGATGCCAACCCCTGTACCTGTGCTAATCCATTTGTTACTTGTACTTCTGATACCGACCCCTGTATCTGTACCCTACATTCGCTTGAGGACCCCAATTTCTTCTTCCGCCTCTGTTTTGTGACCTTAAAAAATGCTGATTATCTTCACTTGTAGACTCACCCCGTGCAATTATATTGTCAACCACATTATTTACTAGTGGTTGAGCAAATGCTACAGACCGTTTCATAACATGGTAGTGCCATTGCCTTACAGATACAAAACATTTTCAATTCTGAAATAGTTGCGTATGAGGACAAAATGGCAAAGTTTTTTGGCCAGGTCAGCTGTAGGGGCATCTGACATGATATTCCTGATGATTTGTAGTCCATCTTTGTGGATGAAATGGACATGTCCTCGAAAGCTCATGCTTCAATAAATTGGTTAGTCTATAAGTTGCTACCCGACTCCTGTTATTTTTGCTACACCAGACTAACACTGCTATCATTCTGAACTTATTGAAATATTATAACTTTAAGTGAAAACAACCAACTAAATTAGACTACAATATTAGAAAAACTCTTAGAAAACAGTCATGTCAAATTGTTTCCTACACTTCAGATGTTCCTTCTCGACTCGTAAATCTAAAGGCAGGGAATTCCATAATGAAGGGACAAAATAGGAGAGGCTCATCTCATGGGTTCAATAAAAAATAATTTATTTGGTTGAGAGCAATTTCAGAAATCCTAACTGATAGGAGTGGAGATTTTAGGTTGGAAAATATGGAATTACAGCATGAGAAAGATAAGAAGATGTTTGGCAGTGTAGCGCTTTTGAATTTGATGTGGGAAGATAGTGGGAGCCACGCTAGCTCTATAGGAAAGAAGTTACATGATCAAACTTATGCTTGCCAAAAATGAGCTTGGCAGCAGTGTTTTGAACTAATTGAAGATGGTGAGAAGCGAGACCATAAAACAGAGCATTACAGTAATCGAGCTGACAAAGGAAAAAGGTATGAGTCAGGGTATTTTAAACCAGAAGGGTCTAAAAATGCTCAAAGCTGATGAACAAAAAGTAAGAAGTAAAATTATGTACTATGAGAAGTGAAGGTCAGAAGAGAATCAAATTTAATGCCCCAAATAGTGACCACTTCTTTCAGTTTGATAGTTGAGTCTGTCATTACTGGAGAAGGATAGCCCTCTGGATTCTTATGTCTATAAAACTGTGTGGCCTCTAACTTGTCAGCGCTAACTTTAAGTTTATGCAAGGAAAGCCAGATGGAGATGTTAAACATACAGGCATTAAAATTAGAGGTTTAGGATTCTTAATGTAAACAAGGGAGAAATATAAATATTGGATTGTGTGAGAGGTAAAATAGCCCTTTGAGGCACTCAGCAGATCAAATGATGTACCAGGAAGAATTTGAATCAACATAGTCAACATAGTAAGTTCTCTCAGTTAAAAAACAGTTGAACCATTTCCAAACTGTATCTCTGATGCTGATATCTGCTAAGCGCTTAAGCAAAAGAAGGTGATTAACAGTGTCAACTGCTAATGACAAGTCAAGAAACCCAAGTAAAACATCTTTGCCTTCATCCAGGTTTAAATGCATCTCATTTAACAAGGCACTAAATGCCTTTTCTGTGCTAAAACCTTCCCTAAACCAGGTTGATTTAGGATGGAATAGAAAAGTTTTGCTAAGATAGTCAAGTAACTGTCATAAGACTACCTTCTCAATACATTTTGAGAGAGTAGGGAGATTTGGGATGGGCCTATAGTTATCTACAATATCAAAATCAGAGATGGACGCTCTGACAGGTAACACTGGGCAACAATGAAAGTGTTACTGACCTAAAAAGGTCCTACTCTGTAGTATCTTGATGTGCTGAACACGAATATGACCATGAAAAGTTTTTATTGGCTCTCGTTTTGAAGATATTTAATATAGTTCACTTTCTATGTTTAGTCATGTAAATTTATCCAGTAGGACTGTAAATAAGCCTAGAATGATGTAATATTGCATCATATTGCATAATACCATCATGCACACATCATCCAGAGTTTATTACATCATTTTCTGATGCAATGCAGTTCTACTACCATGCTGCTGCTGAGTAAGCTGACGTCAGCAGTGTACTATATGAAGCCCAGTCAGAAAGGGTGAGCATTTGAAATATTCATGCTGGCTGACTACTGCTGGACACTCTGCAGAGATGCTCCCGAACAGGTGTACAAGAGACAAGCAAAGAAATCTAAGACGTAGTCTATGACTTCATTTTTCAAATGGTATTAACCGTAGGTCTCCTACTATTGACATACAATTCAAGATGTTATTATATTATTGCATATTACAAAAAAACTAGAGCCAATTTTGCATTTTCACAGTCACATTCATGTTTAGCACATGGCAATGTATAAGAATTGACTAATTTCATTTCCGTAACATGACTTTTGTGAAAATTTTTGCCCAGTGTAATCTACAAAAACCCATGTTTTATGCTCATGAATGGCTCTGTAAAGATAGACCTGGCAGGTGCGTGCATAGGAATCAGGCAGTCAGAGCACGGCAGGTTGGGCACAAACACAAAGTTCCACCTGTTCTCAAAGGCTCTCCATATGTTTCCTACTCTCACGCAGGTGTAACGTTGGGTGTTTCTATGCCAGGGGGAGGGGGGAAGTTCCATGCATACTCACACATTTTAAATGGATTTATCTGCATAAATATGAACATAAGACATGCCATAATGGGTCAGACCAAGGGTCCATCAAGCCCAGCATCCTATTTCTAACAGTGGCCGATCCAAGTTCACAAGTACCTGGCAAGTGTTATGCATGCCACCCGCGGCAGTCCCGCGGCGCGGCCCTCTCACTTCTTCAGAAGGACTCCAGCTGTTAGCGCCTCCTCGCTGGTGGCGGTGGGCCACCAGCTCCGACCTCTGGTTCCTCTCGGTGCCTCCAGCCCTGCCACACTGCTCAGTGTTACCAGCCAAGATGTTCCTGTTCATCAGGACTCTCCGCGTGGCACGCGGAGAGATGCCGCCATCAGCACCATGCCCTTTCCTAGGTGCGTGCGCGCCTTAGTGTTTCTTTTAAAGGGCCCGTGGCAGGAACCTGGCAGCAGACCCGGATGCTGACATCAGACTCTTCAGCATATAAAAGCTCAAGCCTCGCTCTATAGCTTGGCCTTTGCAACAGGTCTCCTCGTACTCTGAGTACTCGTTGCTGTTCCTTGAATCATCTCATCGTGTGTTACTGTCTTCCTGTGGTTCCCGGTTCCTGTTCTCCTAGTTCCTGTTCGTCTATGTGTTGGATTGACTCTCTGGACTTGACCTTCGCTAACTCTGACTATTCTTCAGCTGCTCTCCAGCCCCGGACCTCTGCTATGCCTGACTATTCTTCAGTTACTCTCCAGCCCCGGACCTTTGCTACGCCCGACTATTCTTCAGCTACTCTCCAGCCCCGGAGTTCCGCTACGCCTGACTACTCTTCAGCTACTCTCCAGCCCCAGACCTTCTCCGTGCCCTGACCACTGCTATGTCTGACTATGCCTGCCTTCTCCGCGCCCTGACCACCACTTTGCCTGACCACGCCTGCCTGCTCTATACCATGACTATTGCCTGGATTGACTATACCTGCATTCTCCATGCCCTGACCCTTGCTTTGCATGACTATGCTACAGACTCTCCTTCATCCAGAGTTTCTTGTTGCTTGCCACAACTTCCATTCACTGCCAGCTCGGAATCCAGCCTGTCAGTGACGCCTCTCCTCGCCTATCCTCTGGACATGGACTTTCAAGGCTTAGGCCTTCCTTTGCTCGGGTGCCTCCAGTTCCCTATTGTTCCTTTGGCACTTGAGCCCTCATACCGAATCCAGTCTAGGATAGAACAACACCATCTACCGACTGCTGTCTCTGGGCTGAATAGCTACTCACCTCTAGCTAACCTCGAGGCCCACCTAAGTGCTGCCGGCCCCAGCACCCAAAGGCTCAACCTGAGGGGAACGAGGGCTGGTATAGGTGAAGCTCCAGTGGCCTCTTGCTTCAGCCCACTCCACCTGCTGACGGTGGGGACCTGTAGGTCCTTGCCTACGGGTTGCGTCAACCCCACCTCAGCCCAAGGGTCCACCTCCGATGCAACAGCAAGTACCCAAACATTAAATAGATCTTAAGCTACTATTGCTTATTAATTAATAGAAGTTTATGGATTTTAAGGCTAGGAACTTATCCAAACCTTTTTTAAACACAGTAACACTAAATGCTGAAACCACAACCTCTGGCAATGAATTCCAGAGCTTAATTATGGGCTGAGTGAAAAGGAATTTTTTTCGATTTATTTTAAATGAGCTACTTGCTAACTTCATGGAGTGCCCCCTAGTCCTTCTATTTACTGAGAGAGTAAATAACTGATTTACATTAACCTCTTCAAGTCCTTTCATGATTTTGTAGACCTCTATCATATCCCCCCTCACTCGTCTCTTCTCCAAACTGAACAGCCCTAACTTCTTTAGCCTTTCCTCACAGGGCATACCCCTTGGTTTGAAAATTCTATATAAAAGTTTGCAAGTAAAAAGTAATAGCAGACTTTAGCCTATGAAGATGACCTTCCCCATGCACTGAGAGCCCATAAACTAATTTGAACTGGATCCCACAACCTAACTGGTTGAATGTAGAGTGTAGAGAGGAAAGCTGCTGAATGCAGGCACTGCACATTATGCCATGCTGCCAGTCTTATTCATGATATGAATGAATAAATAATCTAAAAAATATCTATTCTCTTAAAATTAATTGTATGTTTTTTCTCAAGATTTTGAGCTTGAGAAAATATTATGCTCTAACAACGCTGCGTAGCAATGTCTTCTAATATTTAGATCCCAACTTTGTTCATGCTATGGCACACATGGCAATAGGTTTATTTCATCATGGCACACGATCATCTTCTCTCCTCATCTCCTCTGGCAAAATAACCTTCCCCTATCAACTTCTGGCATAGTTACCTTTCCACCACCTTGTATAAACACTTTGCCTTCTTCTTCTCCCCCTGATATTATCACCTCCCTCCAGACCATTCCCCTGGCATCATCATCTTCCTTTTCCTCTTATCCACCCCCCAATGACATCATCTCCTTCCCCAGACACTTGGCATCATCTGCTTCCCTTTCCTCTGTTCCCGTGACCTGGCATCATCATCCTCCTTTCCTTTCTGCCTGGCGTCATCACTTTCCCTTCCCTTCCTCTCACCCACTTCACTGACAAAATTACCTTCCTATCCCTCTGCTTTCCAAACCTGGCATCGTCATCACCATTCCATTCCTCCCCTATTATCCACACACACACACACACACACACCACCACCACCATGACTTAATCACCTTACTTTCTCTTCCCCCACCCATTCCCTAGCATCCTTTCTCTCTGCCCCAACAACTTTGCATCATTACCTTCCCTCCTTTCTGCACTCTTCCTCCTTGCATCATTACCTTCTTGTCCCTTTCTCCTGGCAACTTCACCTTCCCACTGCTCTCATACTCTTGGCATCATCACCATCTCTTCCCTCACTCCTGGCATCATCACTTTCAGTTCCCTATGCTTTCATCCTCTTCCCTTTCATGTCTCCTGGCATCATCAACTTCCCTTCCTTTTTCCCTTTCATGTCTAGCATCATCACCTTCCCTTCCTTCTGTCTTCAATCTCCTGGCATCATCACCTTCTCTTCCCTACCTTCTGGCATCATCATCATCTTCCCTTCCCTCTCTCCTGGCATTCTACCCTTCTTTCTGCCCTCCTTGCATCATTACCTTCTCTTCCTTCTGTCCTCATATTGCTATCAACAGCACTTTCTCTTCCCTCCCTCTTGGCATCATCATCACCTCCCCTTTCCTCTGCCCTCATCCTTCTGGCATCATCATCTTCCCTTAACTCCCACCTAGCATCACAACCTTTCCTTCTTTCTGCCCAGTCCCTCCTGGCATCATCACATTTTCTACCCTACATTCTGACATCAACACACTCCCTTCCTTCTGTCCTCTCCCTCCTAGCATCAACACCTTCCCTTCTCTCTGCCCCTCATGGATCATCGCCTTCTCTTCCTTCTGCCCTCACCCTCCTGGGGTCATCACCTGTTCCCTGTACAACTTCCTCGCCTTCCCTTCTTTTTTACCCCCCACCCCTCCCCGTCCAGCATCATCTTCCCTTCTCTCTGCTCCCAGCCACAGGCATCATCACTTTCCCTTTCCTGTGCCCCCCAATCCCTAACATCGTCACCTTCCCCCACCCCTGGGATCATTATTTTCCCTTCCCTCACTCTAGTATCATCATCTCCCTTCCTTCCCACCACCCTACCATGCAATCAACATCTGTTTTATCTGCCCCTTCCTCCTTGGGATTACCTCTGGTGGGCAGTAAAACTGACTGAGCAGTGCTTCAAACTTTTACTACTGCCACTTACACCTCTACTGGTTTCCCTGTTAATTTGGAAACACGCGGGGCCCTATATCTCTCAAGTCTTGCCTGCCAGCAGGGAAGGAGGCAGCAGCTGTGAAGAGGCAAACCGTTCGCTGGTTCCTTCTACTGGCAGGAGGGGAAAGCACTGGAGGAGGAGAGAAGTTAAAATATTTGCCGCTGTCACTGGCATATGTGACCTGCCCCCATCCCTCCTCTGCCAGGTGGCTGCAAATCTGTTAGAACATCCAATATGCACCCGCAGTACAATAGTGCGCCATGGTCGACAAACCCTGCTATGGCCCGAAGAAAAGGAGAAAGGAAAAGGAAGCAGATGGTGATAGCATCAGAGTTTGAAGCTCTTCATTATATTTCACTGGCACCAGAGAAGCGTAGCTAGCCGGTGACATGACTGCGCAATACTTGCATAGAGAAAGAAGCTGCAAGTCTTCTCCCAGCACAGCTTGCGCCAGTGTCATTCCTTAGTATACGCCAAGTGCATCAGCAGTACCTTCACACACCTGACCCACTGCAAGTCTCCGCCTGCACAGCATCTGTAGAGGAGGGAAAGGGGTGTATAACTCCTCTGACCACTTACATCTTACTCTGTGAATTGGGAACTGGGAAGTGGTTATTCCTTTGCTTGTTTGTTTTAAGCCAGTATCAAATGCATGTTTATCATACAAATAAAGTGCAGTTTGTAATGGAATCTCTGCATTTACTTAGGTTTTACTAGTTTAGGCACACGCTAAACATATCGGGGTAGATATTCAGCGCTGGCCATGTAAGTAACTTAGCCAGTTAGAACTTATCTGGTTAAGTAATGATGTATATTCAGCGGCACGGCAAAGCTGTTGAATATATGGATATATATATATATTTTATTTTTTTTTTATTATTATTATTATTTTTTTTATTTATATACATGTACTTTGCTGGTTAAGTCTACCTGGCAAAGTTTAGACTTGCTCTATGGGGCATCTAAAGTTACACTTAAACTTAAATTTAATCTTACTTTGAATATCGGTAGTTAGACGTATAAGTTATACGGCTAACTCGCTCTGCCCCAATCTGCCCAATACATGCCTACTTTTTGTGCGCATGTAACTTTTAGCCATATAAGGGACTTAAAAGGCTCATATTCAGAGGCTTCTACTTAGCCACATAAGTCCCACTTATCTGGTTAGATAGCACTGAACAAATTTTGAATACTGGGCCCATAATATGAACTCTCTGAAAAATTAATAAATTATCTGAGAGAAGGGATAAGCTGGAGTTGTAGCACAGATTCTTTCTTCCTAGAAAAGGTTTAAGATGTGTGAACTAATTCACAGGCTGAGAGGAAGGTACAAAAGTTATTTGATCACATGAAGATGACTCGGGTGCTGCATCTATCAGACTGCTCGTGCCTGCTCAGGCTGCTCTCCTTTTGGTCCTCTAGCAGGTAAGAGGAAGTCTGGTGCAACAGCCTGCACTGCTCGGCAGTGACTGCAATCATTCAAACAGCAGATACTGACAAACATAAAGTGAAATTGAATAAAAGGGAAAGCAAATGACCTAATTATTTCATCTGTCTTCCATTTATGGGCACTTTTTTCTTATCTTCTATCTGATGGACTCAGCTTTTGGAGACTGGATATGAATGGAGCCAGCCAGGTCTGCTTATGCTATGGTGCTGCCTCTTGCACGACACACAGTCGGCTCATTTATCTTGCTTAGGGGCTCATTTACTAAGCATTTTTCCCAGTGACAGAGAATGGGAGAAAACCTTTAGTAAAGCAGGCCCCTTAGTTTGAAAAACAGTTTAAAAGCTCATTTCAGCTCAAAAATGAATTGTCTTGAAGCATCATGAAATACATTTCTAACTGGTTTCACGTGCATTGTGGGAACTTTAAAGGTACTGATTTCCGTTTAAGGTAAAGATAAGTAAAAAATTGTACAGAACAAGCAGCAAGCCAGTGTGCTTCTGCAAGTTTTACCCAAGGATTTAATATCCTGCAGCTTCTGGAAAGGAGAAAAATCCCACAATAGAAAATTGTGTAAAAAGCATTGTGGGACTTTGGTTCAAAAATGCTGAAGTTAACAATCTGGCAGTTCCTGAGTGCATGTCCAGTTCTTTTTATTGTATATATTTAGTATTTTTTCTTATTATATTCAGTCCTCCCTATTTTTTAAAATGAGTGCTTCAGACAAGGAGCTATGCATTAATCTACAGAGAATCTACCCTAGGGAATTATGCAGTCTATACACCTGCATAATTTTGTGCATCATAGCATGCATAATTGAATAATTTTGTAGAAATCCCCATCTGAGCACAAGGATTCAATCATGCAGAAAGCAAAGGCACACAGGACCAGGAGACATCAGCTTTTGGGGGAAAAGCCAGTTGCAGCTCTGAGCTCTCATTGTCAATAGGAGGTGCCCTAGCCAGGAGGAAGAAAGATTGGCATATGTCGGCTAGAGTCTGGAAGCCATATGTGCAGTTGTCAGAAGAGAGAGGGTGCAGAGCTTAATAGCGGGAAAAAAAAAAGAACACCAGAGTGGCACATGCAGGGGCCAGAGGAAAGAGAATGAGGAGGAGTGACACATACAGAAGTTGAGTGTGAGCCCCCTCCATTGCAGACATCCCTTTCATGCCCCCCCCCACCAGTGAGGAAGAGGAGGCAGCATCATATGGCCCCAGGACCAATGAGTGCTGTTAAGTGCAGGCCAGAATGCAGCACAGTGATGACAGGAGTGGCACCATAAGAGAGGACAAAGCGAGATTGTATCCGGTCTCGTGTATTTATCTACTGCTCGTCCTTAAGTTGGGGAAAGGGTCGAAGGTGATCTGAAGTAGAAGGAGAGATAAGGGAAGACACAGAAATGGGGGGGAGACCTCCTGAGGCCTGGAGCCTGAAGGGAAGAGGGAATAGATTGAAAAGGTAAAAAGGGACAATAGACAGAGGGGGCTTGAGAGGAGGATGTCTAATGGGAACAGGGAATCTGAGGTGAGAGGGAAGGGGAAAAAAGGAGAGATAGAGGGAGGGGGATCTGAGGAAAGATTTTAGTCTGAATTTCAAAATGGATTTATGCTGGTGTCCCCAGTATACACAGGCTGGTTTTCAAAAGGTGATTTATGTGTATAAATTGGGTTTTATGTGCACAAATCTTTTTATTTATTTATGTATTTACTTAGTGGTATTGCGACATATGGTGAAACACCATAAAGCAGGCCATTTTCAGAGTGGAGGAAGAGCTGGAGGGGATTGTGAGTTTGGATCTCCAGAGGTATGGAAAGCTGGAAGGGATGAAGTCAGGGTCCAAAAGTCATTTATGTTGTTGCTTTGAATGGGAGGTTAGAAAGGAAGATCAGGAGCCACAAATTCCCTGTAATGTCTTGGGGGGAGGAAGCAGATCAGTTAAGCCATAGAGGACCTTTAGTGACTTGGGGGAGGGGGGGTTAGAGGAGAACTGGGGGTGCTGGCAGATCATTTGATGCTTTCAGAGAACAGGGGGCCTTTTGTTGGAAGGAGGTTCCGAGGACTAGACCTACTGCCTTGATCAGGACCAGTATTCTACAGTTTAATATCCACCAGTGATCTGGTGGAGCAAAATGACTTTCTGACATTTAGCAAATCTTTATGCATAGGGTGACAGAAGCTAATGAGTTTATGATCACCCTATTTGCATATTTTGCATGTATGTTAATTTTTAGCATGCCATGCAACCTTGAAATAATGCAGATTTTTGCTTGCAATACATTGTTAATGAGCAGCCTGCTAATTAGCTTGAACACTAGAAAGAGAATGTTCACAATGTTGCATGTGTGTAATATATAACATGTGCGTAAAGGGAGGTTTAGGGGTACTCTGGGGTGAGGCTTACAGATACGTGTGAAAATTGCTATTTTAAGGTACACTTACACACATACATTTTCCCAATTACTTGTGTAATTTCACACCTGCTAATTATCTGTGGTAAGGGATATTAAACATAGTGTAGAATTGACTGGGTGGGAGGCCTGCTTGAACTAGGGGGCAGTTTAGGATGAAGAACCAGAAGGGTCTTGATGACCTGGAGAAGGACTGGGTGAACTGGTAAACTAATTGGTAAACCGATTAATTTCTTTGACAGGTGCATGTTCTAAAGTTGGCTGATTTATGCAGGTACATTGGAACTTATGCAAGTAAGTCCTAGTTTACTTTCATGCATACAATAGGTGTGTAAAGTACACACCTTCAATCCATTGGTATATCTGGATTCAATGCATTGCATGTATTCATGCATGCCTATGTATGTGCGTATATTGCATGTTGGAATTACTCGAATTTTATACGCCTGCACAAAATTATGCAGGTGTATATGTGTGTATTATAAAATATTATAGTAAATATGTTAGGGAAGAGGGCCTTCCTGTTTGAGAAGGTCTTGCATTCTGTTACAGAAGGGGAGCGCTAGGAGAGTGATCCCATCTTGAGGGGATTGTGTGCCCTTGGGCCTCAGCACAACCCCAGAGAACTCCAAGGCAGCACCGAGGGTAGGTGAGCCGAGTCCCAGCATGGGTGGAGACGGATGGTCTGACCCTCTGCCTCACCTGCATGCTTCTGGAGCCAACACAATGGTGTTGGTTATTGAAAAGTCCTTAGATCGTTCCCAGCCCTTTCGAACCTGCCACAAGGTAACGGCAAGAAGCAGCAGGCCGGACTGAGGATGAGGGCAGACGGAGGCTCTGAAACATAGAGACTCTAGACGTAGACTCAGGAACGAGGTACTTGAGTGCACAAATGAAGACTCAGGAACGAGGTACTGCAGGCAAGGTATTCAGAAGCAGGATCAAGGACTGGGTTGAGACTGCGACGCAGCGTGCCCTACACAACCACTACCCATGGGCTGGTCGCGGACCACGCTTGCATGCGAAGCAGGCTCTAGACGAGGTGTGGAATAACTGAAGCTGGAACATGGTGAAGATTTGGTAGAAGCCTGTACCAAGGCACGCCCTACACAGCCCATCCTAGGCTGGTCGCGGACCACGCTGGAATGGCACAGGTTCATTCAGAGTCTTTGGCATGGACGGACGCAGTGCAAGGAACTCCAAAGACCGGGACAGAAGCAAGCAAGGATTCTAAGACAACTCAGGACTGAAGCGGAAGTCTTTCGGAGGCTTGTACTTGCGCAGGTGAAGATGGCCTTGTACCATGAGCGCCCTACACAGCTCCTACCTATGGGCTGGCCACGGACCACAACATGGCATGCCAGAAGGAGACAATGAGGAATCTGGGGTACAGGACATCAGGAACAGGCGAGGAACATCAGGACTGGATCACAGACATCAGGAACAGGCGACGGACATCAAGACAAGACATGGAGCTCCAACGAAGAACAAAGGATTGATGGAGCGCTGGAAGGCGAGACAACCAGGGGCATGTAACTCCAATGCAAGGCCACGCAGAACTGAAAGCAAAGTCCTTTTATAGTGCAGGAAGCAGGCAACTCCCTGAGAGGAGTTTAGATGGGCCACACCTGGCTGTCCCTATAACTAAAGGGAAGAGCTGCGGGCCGGCCCCTTAGGAAGACGGGGAGAGGCCCAAACAACAGAGTCCAGGAGGAAGCAGAGCAGGCCTCAGGCAGGCCCAGATGACAAGGAAACCCTCCCAGGCCATGGAGCAAAACCGTGATAGACTGTCCAGGCAAGGCCCCTACTTTGGTGCGGCCTCCAGAGAAAAGGTGAGAGGCCTCCTGTGTCACAGCTACAGGAGGAATCGTAACAAAATATGCACACAAACACATGCACATGTATATGATGCTGCACACAGATGTTTGAAAGGTATCCTCTAAGTGCGAGAAGTCTTTGGTGCCTCAGTCCTGTACCAGGCTTCACTTGAGAGTGCACTTTGTAAACTTGGTAATGCATGATATAACTTTCTTCACTGTGTTCTGAGGAAACATTATGATTTGCACAGAGATTTGAAATGGAAAATGGCTGATCTATCTAAGCCAAAGTCCAGCTTTATTTCTCAGACAGTTCTAGGTTTCTATTTTCGTATATTGATTATTTTTGGCCTCAACTGGCAGAGGGGAAGGAGTAAATATCTATTTCTACTTGATAGTAGCGATCATTTACAGCTATCTAACAGGGTCATTTATCAACTTGCATTATGGCGTTTTTGCATGAGAAAAACACCTTAATGCATGCGATAAGCACCATAACACAAGGTGCGATGCAAATTTTTAAAAGGGGGAGGATTGGGGAGGAGTCAGTAGCGGGGTTTCCACAAAAGTGGACTGGCTTTGTGAAGACATAATAGACAGTTTTAACTACACCTTTTTCAATTGCATTAAGCGGTGCAATCTCATGTGTTATGCCCATAATGCAATTTGCGATTTTTTTCGCAAATTACATTTTGTGCATTTTTAGGCTGGGGAAGGGCCTGAGATAGGGAGGGAGGGACAGAGAGAGAGAGAGCACCTCTGGGAGTGGCACCATAGTAAGCAGCTCGAGGTGAGGTTTAGATAGTAGTGTAGGGGTTAGGTTGGGAGAACATTGTACAAATCTCATCATAATCGGGCGGATTTTAAGAGCCCTGCTCGCGTAAATCCGCCTGGATTTACGCGAGCAGGGCCTTGCGCGCCGGCGCGCCTATTTTCCATAGGCCGCCGGTGCGCGCAGAACCCCGGGACTCGCGTAAGTCCCGGGGTTTCTGAAAAGGGGCGTGTCAGGGGTGTCGCCGAGTGACGCCGCGTTTGAGGGGCATGACACAACATTTGGGGGTGGGCCCGGGGCGTGGCGCCGGCCCGGGGGCGTTCCGGGGGCATGGCCGCGCCCTCCGGAACCGCCCCCGGGTCGGGTCTCGGCGCGCCAGCAGCCCGCTGGAGCGCGTGGATTTACGTCTCCCTCCGGGAGGCGTAAATCCATGGATAAAGGTAAGGGGGGGGTTAGATAGGGCCGGGGGGTGGGTTAGGTAGAGGAAGGGAGGGGAAGGGAGGGGAAGGGTTGGGGAGGACGAAAGAGAGTTCCCTCCGAGGCCGCTCCGATTTTGGAGCGGCCTCGGAGGGAACGGAGGCAGGCTGCGCGGCTCGGCGCGCGCCGGCTGCCCAAAATCGCCAGCCTTGCGCGCACCAATCCAGGATTTTAGAAGATACGCGCGGCTACGCGCGTATCTTCTAAAATCCAGCGTACTTTTGTTTGCGCCTGCTGCGCAAACAAAAGTACGCGATCGCGCAGTTTTTAAAAATCTACCCCTATGTGAATTTCCTCACTTTGAAGGACATCAAATCTTCACAAGAGTGTACTGTTCTGTTCATTTGTCTCACTCTGCATGTCAAAGTGGCTCCTAACACCTACACTACTACCTAATAGGGATGTGAATCATGTGCCCGATCGTTAACGATCGGGTTCGACTGGGGGGAATCTGATCGTTACGAGATGTGAATTGGAATCGATTCCGATTCCAATTCACATCACTAATTTTTTTTAGTGAGGCCCGCGCCGATAAAAAAAACCCCACCCCGACCCTTTAAAATTACCCCCTTAGCCTCCCCCATTCTCCCGCCCCCCCCAAAAAAATTTTTTTACACATACCTGGTGGTCCAGGGGGGCCGTGGGCAGCGATCTCCTGTTCCCACGCTATCAGCTGCGCTAAAAAAAATGGCGCCGATAGCCCTTTGCCCTTACCATGTGACAGGGCAAAGGTAGCGCCGGCGCCATTTTGAATATTGGCAATACGGCCCGCGTGCAGAAGATCGCTCCTGGACCCCCGCTGGACCCCCAGGGACTTTTGGCCAGCTTGGGGGGGCCTCCTGACCCCCACAAGACTTGCCAAAAGTCCAGCGGGGGTCTGGGAGCGACCTCCTGCACTCCGGCCGTATTGCCAGTATTCAAAATGGCGCCGGCGCTACCTTTGCCCTCAGAATGTCACAGGGGCCGACCGTCAGGGGAATTTCTATTGTATCGCGACTCTAACGATTTTTGACGATTTAAAATATATCTAATGATTTTTTTAAATCGTCAAAAAATGATTCCCATCCCTACTACCTAAACCTCACCTCAAGTTACTAGGTGGGCGTCCTATAGTAGCATAAATAGCTAACTACTACAAAGGCCTTATAGATAGTCTCAGTCTCTCTCTCTCACTCACTCTCTCTTCTCTCCCATGAGCATTTTGCAGGTAGGAAAATGCAATTATGTAGGTATCAGTGCGAAAAGTTAATACACATTGTGATAATTAGGCTATTACCATAAAACACACCCCTTTTCCTATTGCATGTAATATTTACTGCAGATTGATAAATCAAGGCCTAAGAAAGAACTGTCCAGATCATACACTGACAAGAATTTAAACTAGATGAGAGGTGGTGTTTGGAGGATGAACGAACTGTGCTGTCATCCTTAGCAAATTAGAAGTGGAAAAAAACTCAAAGTTCAAAATCTCCCTGCATGGAATAGGGAGGGAATGAGGGGTAGATGTGCAATTGGAAAGAACAGTATCTTTAAAATACCAATAATACTCCCCATCTGAGTAAAATTATCCTGGACTTGGAGCTACTAATGGCGAGGCAGAATTAGATATTGTGGCTGTCACAGAGATGTGTTATAAGGAGTCCATTTCTTAGGATATAGTCATATCAGTACCTAAAAAGTTCAAAACAAAAATATACAAAGAAAAAAGAACGCATTCACTGATCCATTTAACGATACATACGTTTTTTTTCTACTTGATTTGTTGCTATGATATTGAACATCATTGGATGAATGCTAAGAGGTAGATCTTTAAAAAGTACGCGCGCATGTACTTTTCTTCGCGCAACCGGCGCGAAGAAAAGTACGCCAGATTTTATAAGATACGCGTGTAACCACGCGTATCTTATAAAATCCGGTGTCGGTGCATGCAAGGCTGCGCAAAATCGGCAGCCTGCACGTGCCGAGCTGCGCAGCCTGCCTCCGTTCCCTCCGAGGCCGCTAAGAAATCAGAGTGGCCTCGGAGGGAACTTTCCTTCCGCGTCCCCCCACCTTCCCCTCCCTTACCCTACCTAATCCACTCCCCGGCCCTACCTAAATCCCCCCCCCCTACTTTTGTTGGGCAAGTTATGCCTCGCATCCCCCGGCACAGGCCGCAGTGCCGGGGGACTCGGGACCGCCCTCCCGGCCCGCCCCCAAACCGTCACCATGCCCCCGGCCCGCCCCCTGACCCCGGACACGCACTCAGACATGCCCCCTCCTGCCCCTTTTACGAAGCCCTGGGACTTACGTGCGTCCCGGGGCTTTGCGCGCGCCGGCGGCCTATGCAAAATAGGCCGCCGGTGCACGAGTGACCTGCGCGCGTAAATCCGGGAGGATTTATGCGCACAGGGCTTTTAAAATCTAGCCCTAATTTTGTATTTGTTCTTTTCACAATACTGAAGTTCTTCTATTGTCCTCTTTTGAGATCACCCATTGAGGATTTCACTTATGCTCTAAATTGTTGGTTCCTTTTGACATCTCCTTGGCGTTTGACACACTGGATCACTCCATTCTACCAGATCATTTGGAATCTCTGGGCATTTATTTGACAATTCTCCTCTGGTTCTCATCCTACTTTTCTTCCCAATCATTTTGTACAATGATAGGAGACGCAATCTCTAACTCACGTACTCTTTTGAAAGGGATCTTGATTGTCTGCAACATTACTTTATATCTATCTTTCTCCTCTCTATTCTGTTCCTTGAAACCTTGAAGTCTCTTTCAAAATGTCTGCTGGTGACATTCAGTTCTTCCTTCCCATAACCATAACTCTACATGCAGCATTTGATAACATGTCTGTGCACATGACTAAAGTTAAAAACTGACTCTCACTAAACAAACTGGCTTTAAATGTTAGAAAAACTGAACACCTGCTGATGGGCTGTACTGAGATGACTCACTTGCCAACCTGTTTCGTGTTTGAAGGCCAGTCCATTCCTATCACTCTTTGAGCTCAGAATTTAGGAGTTCTGGTCTTAGAGTAGCGCGGAAGTACCAGGAGCAGGGCAGAGGGTCTCTTGCTCTTGGCAATTAGCTATAAGGTATTAGTAGGGTTGGGGAACGGGAATCTCATAAATCATTACAAAGGGGGGGGGAGGATCTCAGGGACATTTTAAGGATTTGGGAGGTGAGGTGGACAATGCCTGACAGGGCCTTTAGAAGATAGTTTGGAGGGGATGGAGGGGATGGAGGAGTTGGCCCACTGGCCCAGTTATTTATGTTTTTATTTCATTATATGACAGTGCTACTTAGCTGGATATCTCTAAAGATTTCTGGTTAAATAGCATGTTATCTGGCTAGGTTTATTTATTTATTTATTTATTTATTTATTTAGTGTTTTTATATACCGATAACCATTTGCACATCGTATCGATAGATATGTATAGATAACTATCAACCTACCCAACTATTTTAAAAAAATAGCCTGTTCAGTTTTTTGTTATCCAGCTGCATGTAGCTTATATTTATCCTGCTGAATATATGGGATAAGTTATCTGGCTAACTTTGTCCACTAAATGCCGTATTGAATATTGGCCTCAGGATGTTTAGTGTGGCTGCCCCAATACTGTGGAACAAGGTACCTGAGATTAGGTCAGAGACTGCTTTGCTTCACTTCAAGGGGTTACTAAAAGCTGTCCTATTTTCCCACACTTTCAATATATAGTCAAATTAGACATCTGGAGGTGCTCCAATAAAGTAGACTCAATGTGGTAGGCAATGATGTATGTTATTTTTATTGCTTTTGTCTGTTTTGAAATGTTTTTTTTGTGCTGTTTTGATATTCTGGATGTGTTATATGTTGATTGCTATTTTTTTGCCATTTTGTAATTAAACTATGTGTGTCATGCAATCAGCTGAGATTTGTGGATCAGCAGAATAGAAATAATTAAAATAAAATAAATAATTAACATGTGACTTGTTCAGATTTTTGAAACTTTTTGTATTTTTTCTTTGTCACATGATGGGTGTCTACTATTTAGGCAATTGTTGAATATAGAATTGGTAATTTTATATTTTGCACATCTGAAAAATTATTTTATTTTGTATATCTAGAGTCATTCTGCTAAACAGTTAAAGGGAATTGCATACTGCCTCAAGATCTCCTTGAGACAGGCACTCCTTTACCAAAACATATGATGGAGGATATATTTATTGACAAATTGTATATTTATGACCTATCAATAGATACATCATTATTGATAATTACTTCTTAGTGGATGAACAATTAATGCCTCCTTCTCTATGAAGGCTACTTGATTAATGTCTCCTCTCTATGCTGCTGTAGAAAGTACAGTGAGTGTGTGTATATATTATAATTTCCCCTTTCTAGTAGCGAAGAATTATGGTTGTGTTAATCCACTTGGATATGTAGAATTAAGAGTCACTAAACAAGTAATAGGTGATACCTTCTCTGACCCAAAGGACAGGATGTGCATTTATTTGAAACCAATGGGAAAAATGCAATGAATGAGTCCATTTCTGTTTCATTTTTGGATGCCCAAAAGAAATAAAGGATGCCCATGAATTTAAACAAACATTTTTGTCTTATTTGTTTCTGTTTCTGTTATGTACGGCAGTCTGCATGTTAACCCCACAGCCTGCTGCCCTTACCCTTCTGTTGGGACTGGCCGCGTGGTATCACATTACTGTACTCCTCCTGCCCATGGCGGCCCCTTTGTGGCTTCCCTGCTGAGCGCGGCGGGAGGCTGCATCACACTTCTCCAATGCATCAGGATGCCTTTGGGGTTGCTGCGCAGGCTTTCTTTCCTCCCAGCGCCTAGGCTCCACCTCCTAGGCACATGCATGGCCATCTCCTGCACATGTAAAGGGCCAGTGATTGGAACAGTCAGTGACGGCTCCTCAGTGACGACAGGAGAGCCAGCATGTTTAAGGCCAACTCTACCTCTCCTCTGGGTCTTGGCAACTAGGTTCCTCACCAGTGGTTGCTGGCTTCCTGCTCTGGTGATTTCCTGGAACTGTTTCCTGTTCCGCTGTTCCAGCTTCCTGCTTCCAGTGTTTTCCTTGGTTTGATCCTCCCACTGACCTGCTGCCTGGTTTTCCAACTCCATCTGACTGCTGCCTGCTCTGACCTTCTGCCTGGATCATGACACTGTTGGAACGCTACCAGTCCTGATCTCAGCCTGCACCTGATGCTGTGCATCCCACTTGGCCACCTTGCATCGCATAGGATTCATCCACATGGAGGCTCCCATCTAAGTCCAGCCAGCACCAGCACCCAAGGGCTCAAGCAAAAGGGAATGTGCACTGGTAGTGGTGGTGAAGCTCCAGCTGGACCTTCGCTCCAACTATCTCCACCTACTGATGGTGAGGCCCTGCAGAGCTCTTCCCTGCAGGTTGCCTCAGCTCCCCCTCGGTCTAAGGGTCCACATCGCAACAGGTTGTCAAGGCCATGGACTCGGCGCAGGCTTCCACCCTTCATGCCATTCCAGGACTCGTTCATAAGATACAGGAATAACTGCACTTCCTACAGGCTCTGGTTGCTTCCATAGAACACCTCAATGCCTGGCTGGATGCTACGATGATTCAAGCCATCCCGTCACCACCACCACCAGCAACTCCTCTGATTCTGGCTGCACCTCCTCACCCTTTGATTCCTCTTCCAGCACCCACTCGATATGGTGGAGATCCAAAGCAGTGCCGGGGGCTTATAAATCAGTGCTACATGCACTTTTCTCTCCAGCCAGCCCTTTTCCCTGGCGATAGCACCAAGGTCACTTTTATTCTCCCTCGTCTAGATGGAAAGGCTCTGGCTTGGTCTTCTCAGCTCTGGGAGTGCTCTAATCCACTTCTGCAGGACCTACATTGATTCATCTCTTCCTTCAAAAGGGTCTTCGATGACCCCAGCCGTCAAGCAGCTTCTTGTGAGAATCTACTTTATCTTTGACAGGAGAAACCGCTCGTTGACAGACTACACCATAGAGTTCCACATCCTAGCCACTGAGCTTCCTGGCGGGAGGATTGCTTATACCCCATCTTCCTGGAGGGGCTTTCGGCTCATATCAAAGTTGAATTGGTGGCCCGTGACCTTCCAGAGTCCTTAGACCTCATGATGCAACACGATGTCCAAGCTTATGTGGATTCTTGTCCCACCTTGCACAGCAGAAACCATTGGTGGGATGACCTCCTGCCAGGTATTTATTTATTTATTTATTTATTTATTTATTTAAAATGTTTGTCACCTGGATTGGCCACTGTTGGAGACAGGATGCTGGGCTTGATGGATCTTTGGTCTGACACAGTATGTCATATCTTATATTCATATTTTCTTATGTAATTACTTGAATAACAAATGAGTCATACATAAAATAAATTAACAATACAGAAAATAAATAAAAAATGTAGCTCACTTACAGTTCCCAAAATCTGAGGCTCAATCATAACAAAATTAAGCAAAACATGAAAACTGGGATAAAGCTATCATGTTTGTTTCTGCACATATTTAACATAGGTCTAGGCCATCACCAGCCTGCCAATAATAGATGTCTCAGGACCCATCTTTCTCCTTGTGGCCTTCTTATTGCAGAAGTCATCACTCTTCACCTTCCTCCTCAAGTCTTATTGATGATGATGAGGAGGAGGAGGAGGATGATGCAGTCCATTATGATGGTGATTTTTCATTGGAAAAAATTCCCTTTTGAATAAGATCCATTGTCTTGAAGGAGTTGATATAGGTTTATCGAGAGCACTTGCTACTAATGGATTATAGATTTCACATTGAATAGACAGGGAGTTCCCGAAGCAGCTCTGGTTCATGGCCAGACAGAGGATTGTCACCGCAATGACCAGAAAAAAAATCCCTGGGTAACTGTGAATGAAAGCTCCTGATGCCAGGGTGCCAGCTCTTGTTCTGACTGAGCTGCTTACTCAAAGGAGCAGGAGGAGACTGCCAAGTCAGAAAAAATGTAAGTTCTGGTGGTACTTGAAGGTTGGAATATGGAGGAGATGTGCTCAGAAATAAGAATTTACTCCTGCACTGAGCAAAGAGCCACCTGAAACATAAGGTCATGTTTACCAATGCCTTTCACTCAGTACACAGCTATGGAAGAAATGCGTTCTGATCTCTTGCCATTTAAATTGTTCAGTCCCTATATTAAAGTACAACAGTCACACGTAACTTCCAAACTATTGTCTTGCTTTCCTACATATGAGTTATTTTCTGCATTTGTCATTAATATGTTAAATAAAGTTTGTTTTCTTAGCCGAGGGGAAAGCTATTAATATGTTTCAGGTCTCCACAGCTGCTCAAGTTCTCCCTGTCTATTCAATGTGAAGTCTATAATCCATCAGTGGCAAGTGCTCTCCATAAACCTGTAGCAACTCCTTCAAGACAATGGGTCTTATTCAAAAGCTAGTTTTTCCCATGGAAAAATCTTTAAGGCCCTTTGTGTCTCAGCTTTACAGACATTTCATGTCTGTGCTAGCCACAGTAGTTTCAAATCATAAAAAAGGCACTCAGAAATCCACTGTCATCTTATTTTCTGATATTCATCCACCAATTCTGTCTGCTATAGATAGGCAGTTCTGACAGCATTGGATACTGTAAAACACTATCATTCATTATACCCATTTTACTTGAGAAAACATTGCAATTTCTCTGAAAATGTGTGACAGATTTTCTCTGTTCTGAAAAGAACTCATCTAATGAGCTGCTAATCATTTAAGAACTAGTATTATTGAACTGTGCAGAGAGATACCTGCCACAGAAATCCCACAGCACAGAGTTCTACCACCCACATGGGGCCTGGAGAAAACAGGAGTCTTTATAAAGATAGCTGCTATAAGATGATTGTGATAGCCTTTTTACTTAGCACCAGCAAAATAAATGAGCTTGGAGACCGCATAGGGCCCTCCTTCAGATGTGACTGCAGGGCTGAAAGAAGGAGGTTTTTTATAACCAGAGAAAGAGAGGTGGAATTCTCACTGTAGCAGTGTTCAGGGAGTGACTGGTGGAGATTGGATTGATATCAATTAGCAATTAGCCGAAGCTTAGTCACTGGAGGTGCTAGGAATATTGAGGCAGCTCTTCAATGAGCTGGCAGAACATATTCAGATAATATACCCAGATAAAATTACCTGGGTTAAGTTATCCAGGAAACCTTAGGGCAGAAAGTTTTCTGACCAGATTTGCCTGGTTAATTATAGCTAAATATCAGTGCTCATTGGCTAATATTTAGTCCCCTGCCCCCGAGAATGCCTCCATCACAATGTTTTATCTAGTTAAATTTTGTATGGATAATCAGTTACCTAGATACAATTTAGCAGGAGAATGGGAAAAATATTCCAACTTGCAATTTTGTCTGGGCAACTCAGAAAATCACCAAGAAAAAACCCTTTCAATCTTGACCTTATTGTGAACACAGAATTATAGTAGCATCTCATCAGGAGAGAGAGCAGAAGGTGTCAAAGGCTCCCATAAGGAGTCGTCAATCCAATATCTTGGTTTAGTGCATTATTTTTTAATTATATTTTATTAATATTAATGTAAGTTGAAAGCACATGCTGCCCTGTATATATGGAAAGCAAGGTGAAAATGGATCACAAATTATCTTACTATTATGCCAGACAAAATAATCTTCTGGCAGGGTTGATCAATATAACAGTGGTGGTTGATTGATGACTAAGAGAAGACGTAAACCCAGAATCTTTGGATAAATTGCAGAAAGTTGTGTAAAATATTGTTTGCTGTCATGAAACAGCCCCCAGGATGAACAAAAAACATTATATAATGAATGGGAGCTGTTCAGTTCAGGGAAAGCAGATAGGTTCTGAAATGATTAACCACAAAGACAATTCTAGGAGCTGCGGTATAACATCAGATGGTCAAGGAAAGCTTTGCCGCAGAAGAAATGTTGTTTTAGTTCATGCATTATACACAAAACCAGTATTAAAGAAGTCACAAAAAATAATGAGCATGGATCTCATCTTAACTCAGACTGCAAAAGTACTGGGACCTGCATTTCCCACTGGCTTGCACATGCTGTCAGAATGATCATTTTTTTCCAACCATCTTCTCATGGACTGTCCACTTCTTAGGGTCAGATTTACTAAGGCTTTATTCCCATTCTGTAACTCAGATCTTTACATACGCGCGTAAGTGGGCCACGCAGGAGCTACGTGAATTTTAAAAAGCCAGGAAGGGCCCAGAAAAAGTAGGCGGAAAAGGGCATCCCAGAGATGGGGACAGCACTGATTCATGTAACCCCTAATTTTCCTCAGCCAGCTCCTCCTCAGTAGGTTTAGGAGTCCAGTGAACCTCGGGTGGGGGAGGAGAGAGACAGAAAGAGAGAGAGAGAGAGCGAAAAAGAGACTCTTTGGGAGGCTCAGTCTGACACTCAATATATGGACCATTGTAAGGGGGCACTTTGATTTGAGGTGAGTTTTCGGCAGGTGGGTTGGGGTTAGGGTGGGTGGTGTTGAAGAAACATTCAGAGGTATTCATTGTAAAACTGACATCGTTAAAGAACTTTAGACCTTCTAAGTGATGAAAAAGAAGTTGATTTGTACAATGCAGCTAGCAGAGACTGCAGTGTACAAATCAACTTCATTTGTTAGAATTTTCTTTCTCTCTATCTCTCTCTCTCCCCCTCCCCCCCTGAGCGCGCATAAGATAACGCATGTAAAACTGCAGACATACGCACATGAAGAGTATTTTATAACCTATGCATCTGCTTTATAAAATAGTGCATATCTTTGCGTGTTTATGGGTGCACATGCGGCCCTTTTAAAATCCACCCAATAGTGATTGCATTTAGTGGTAACACTAGGTAAGGAAACAATGCTCTGTTTCCTCAGCTAATGGATAAGCAGTCTTTTAATATTATACAGTACTAAAGCAGTTACAATGTGGAGGAAGATCAGATTGGTTTAATTAATAAGAAACGTATTTGACGAAAGCGCCCTAATATGTTTGATCTTGCTAAAGAAGGAAGAGCCCTGGAGAAAGCTATCTCTAAACCTACTGCCCACCTCCTATGAGCCTTTCTTATTCAACAACTACTGAAGAAGGTGGGACATTTCCCATCCCTGTGACATAAGGCCAGCAAACAATTCTGCCATGAGAACCAATATTAAAATGGCCTAGAGGAAAGATCATAATAGAATCAGACAGGTTTATATTCAAAAAATTCTGAGTTTCTAAATTTAGGGACCTATGAGGGATCATTTAAGCACTTTTCCCACGGACACCGAATGTGAGATGTCTAAGGTAGGCATTTATTTTCATCCAAAGGTAGGGATCTAAGTTTTCAGTTGAAAATTCACCTAAACCAAAGAGCCAAAACTTAGGCACTCAGTCCTAGTCAAATTTCAAAGGACCAATTTAAGATCCTAATTCCCAAATGGGCTGATACAGAAAGAAGCATGGGAGAGCCGGCGAGCGCCCGCTCTCCCGACGAGCACACAGGCCACTCTCCTGTGCGTGCGATTCAGTATCGGCCCGCATACAAATGAGGGCCCGCGGTAAAAGGAGGCGCTAGGGACAAAAGTGGTGGCTATCAGCGAGTTTGATAGCCGCCACTCAATTTTACCAGCGTCGTTTCTCAAACCCGCTGACAGCCACGGGTTTGTAAAACGGACGCCGGCAAAATTGAGCATCCGTCTCCCAACCCCCAGGCCGCAGGCAGATTTTTAATTTTTTTTAATTTTTGGGGCCTCTGATTTAATACCTCTATGATATTAAGTTGGAGGGTGTACAGAAAAGCAGCTTTTCTGTACACTTGCCCGGTGCTGGCAGGCGTTAATTTCTGAACGTAAAATGTTCGGCTTTGCTGCACATTTTACTTTCTGTATCGCACGGGAATAACTAATAGGCCCACAACATGCATTTGCATGTTGTGGGCGCTATTAGTTTTTTTGTTTTTTTTGGGGGGGGGGGGATTTGGCCACGCATTTTCGACAGGTAAAAATACCGCGTCAAAAACGCGCGGCCAAACGGAGCACACTTTACTGTATCGGCACGAATGTTAGGCTCATAAATTCTTTGAAGGTAAACCTCAAAGTGTTTTTATAGATTACAAGCAAAAGATTTAAGTACAGTATGAGCAGTTTAATTTAATTTAATTCAGGATTTATTTTCCTCAGTTCCAAGGGGTGAGCCCATTCAATGCAGATGATAAAGCAAATGTAGGAGTTCTCTCTGCTTCGAAGCAACAGCAGCTGCAGATCGCTATGGGCAGATCCAGTCAGTGCCCGGAGTTTTCCTGGAGTGAACTGGCTTATAAACTGAATACAACAATGACCTCCATGCACAGAGGCTACATGGAGGTCTTTCACGAGCAACAACAGAAAATATTTTTTCACAGAAAGGGTGGCGAATGACTGCAATTTCCTTCTGAAGTGAGTGGTGGAGTTAAAGCAGTATCTTCTACGAGAAGGCACGAGATAAATACAGATTATCCGAGATGCAAAAATGATGAGATAGTAGATGAATTAATTAGAAGTTATAACAAACATTAGAAATCCCTGCAAAAACATAGGCACCCACATGGCAGGGTTGGCCTGGCAGGCTGTAAGCATATCATTAATTAATAACTGGGTCTGTCTGACAGGCTACAGGAACTTAAAATTCTGCATACTTTATATTGGTCAAAATAACACAATTTACATGATAGTCTTTAAGTAATTACATTTTAAATCAATACAGAAAAAATGTATTACTTAAAGATGCAGAATTGTAAATGTTTTGAGCAGAATCTCCTTAGAAATTCAATGTAAGCGTCCCTTCCACTCGCTTTCCCTTCTCCCCTGGCCACTTTGCCCTCTCAGGCCCCAACTCCGTCACTTGCCAGTATCTCTCCCTTCCACCTCTAGGCTCAACCCCTTCCACTCTATCGCCACTCCCAGAGTTTGACCCCATTCTCAGTACTGCCCCTCACACAGGCTCCCACTGTCCCTCTCTCTCTCACACACATGCTCCCCCTCTCTAATGCACTTACACACACCCTCATATATGCAGCTAAGTGTTGGCCGCTAAGCATAGGAGAATATTAAGCGGCTGCTACTTAGCCACATAAGTTCCACTTATTCTTCTAAATTGCACTGAACACGCTATGAATATTGGGCCCATAGTGTTCAGTGCATATGTTCAGTACTAGTCATCTAACTTTGGGGTTTATTTACTAAAGGTTTTCTCCCATTTTGTGTCTATGGGAAAAAATGCTTAGATGATAACTTTAAAACCAAAGTGCAGGCACCCATATACGTGTGCATGAGCTTGCAAGCGGCCATACACTGGAATTTTAAATCATGTGTGTAGTTGCATATGTATGATTTAAAATATGCCCAGCACGCATATGTGTGCACCTAATGTAACGTGGTTACTTGAGCAAACGTACTTTGTGTATCTTCCTTAGGACTTTGTCGGCTTTAACGCGTGCAGGTAAGTGGATTTTAGCAGTTTGCCCAGTCTATCTCAATGTCAACCCGATCCCTCTGGTTCTCCAGCCTGCACTCTTCCCAGTTCACCCAGACCCATTGCCTGTTGTCTTTCACCTCAAAAGAGATTTCTGCACTCTTAAATCTTATGAGGAGCAGCAGTAAATATATGTGGTTAACAAGCCGCCACACGATGTAGCTGCCAGAAGTAAAATACAGATTTACGCACGTAACTTTTGGGCCTGCCCCAGAATTCCCTATCATGCCCTGACACACCCTAATTCTGCCCCTTTTTCTTTTACTTGTGCCCACGTTTATACACCTGGAATTTGCAACTTTAAAAATATGCGTTGCTAGTGCGCAGCCCGGATGCTCGCGTATATGGGACTTTTAACGCAAACAATGCTTTTGAAATTCACCCCTTAGGAAATAATACCCTTAGGTGCTTAAATCTAAGCAAATAATGTATAGGCTTAAATTTAGGTTGCTGTTTTACGACCCTAAATTTAGGGAACAATTTCAGCTGTAAATTCTCCTACATTTAGGGACCTAAAACTTAGGCACCCAAGTGAACATGTTTTTTAAAAAATGGATCACTAAAAGTCCTAATGGAAGTCTCTGTCTATTTGGCAGACTACAAGGATAGTTTAAAAAAAAAATTCCCCCTATGTCTATCTGAGACCCACCGTTTCATTGTACCCATGTGTCCATCTCATTATTAAAAGAAAACTGCTTGCAGAATTTACCAAGAAAACTTGGGCCAGTGGAGGAATGGGGATATACAGAATTCAAAATTAAATCCCGCACTTATTTTCCTGCCCTGGCCAAACCTCACCCCCGTTCCCCTTTGAGGACACGTGCTGTGAACTGTCTGCATCTTTTTGCCCTTGTTGGCTGGTGGGCAATTAGCCCACCAGCAGGTGGCAGGGACCTGGGTGGCTGGATGTTTGGGTAACAGCTGTGCTAGTGTTGGTGGCTGCTGAATTATTGTGGGACCTTGCGGCAGCATGTTGGAGGGGAGGGATACTGGTTGTAAACTAAAAAAAAAAAAAAAAGAATCTGGCACGTTTAGCTACCCAGGAGGGTGTAGTACAGTGGAGGAAGAAGACAAACTATCTTGGATAAGGCGTGCTATCTACATGCGGTCACGCTCTGTGACTGGCAGTTGGGATGTATCCTTAGCAGTGTGAACAACAGAAGAATGAAAAGATGGATCGGTAAAAATGGACTTTTATTGGAACTTGCCCGACTCTGGCCGAGTTTCGCTCTGCCGAGCTGCCTCAGGGGCTTGTTGAGCCAGAAACTTGGCTCTATATACTTTTGCTGATTTCCTAGGATGAAGGAGTATGAGTGAACACACCGAATCCGGGCTTGTCACTTGTGATTCATCAATCACTTGTGTGAGCAGTATTGATACAATTCTTTGTTGAACTTGCACCGGTCAGCGGTTGTCAGAGCAGTATGTGACCGGTGCAAGTTCAACAAAGAATTGTATCAATACTGCTCACACAAGTGATTGATGAATCACAAGTGACAAGCCCGGATTCGGTGTGTTCACTCATACTCCTTCATCCTAGGAAATCAGCAAAAGTATATAGAGCCAAGTTTCTGGCTCAACAAGCCCCTGAGGCAGCTCGGCAGAGCGAAACTCGGCCAGAGTCGGGCAAGTTCCAATAAAAGTCCATTTTTACCGATCCATCTTTTCATTCTTCTGTTGTTCGCCACATTGGATCGGTTACCGGTTTGCTTCCTTGGACCATTCCTTAGCAGTGTGGACAGAAATAAAGGGACTTGCTTGCCTTTTTCTGTCATCATCTACTGTTTGAACAAAAGAATACCCAAAGTACCTAACCCAAAAATATAACAAACCATAAAGAAGGTATGTAGAGCAATAAACTACAGTAATAGCACTGGTATCATAAAATCCTGCATCATGACACTCAACCAGGCACCAAGCCTAGAACGAGTGAATAGACAGGTACTGAGACAATCATATACCAATGTGAGTTTGAATTTTTGTTTTTTGTTTATATTTTTGTAAATAAAAACCAGAGCAGTCTTCATATCGTCTTTCTTACAAAAACGTATTCATAGCATTCTTAGGGGCAGATGTAATAAGAACCGCGGCAAAACAGGCGCTCGTTATATGCGCGGGTTTTCATCACCACGCGCGGCTGAAGCTGCCGCTTCTGTGGGATGCAAAACAAATAAATTATGCAAATGATTTGCACGCAGAAATCCGCGCATGTATGGAAAAATGCGCGTACCTAAGTGTGGTACAGGGCCTATGTAATAAGCGGCCGCATCAGCACTCAAAACCCAGAGTGATAATCCGTGCATAAAAGCGAGTGAGCGAGCGAATGGGTCTCCCTATTCAGTGAAAGTATGACCCTGGAAATTATTTTTTATATTTCAACTAACTGTGCTGCAGAAAATGGCAAATATTTTCATGGGTAGTAATTCAGAACAATCTTGCCGCTCTTCTGGCCATGTATCTGTCCGCCCAGGAAAGCGCCTACTCGGATGCTGTGAAAAGCTGGCCGCTCAGAAGCCGAGATAAGGGCTTAGCCATCTCTTATATCGCGACTAAGTAAGCGTCTAGCTCAGTGCCCGAGCGACAACGGTAGCTAGGCGCCTTTCTGGGCACCCAACAGCATACATTCTCGACCTAGTAAAGCGCCTGGCCTTTCTGGGCGCCTAGCTACCGTTGCCGCTCGAGCGCTGAGCTAGGCCCTTACTTGCTCATGAATCTATACGTTCCAACACCCAGAAAAGTGCCTAGCTAAGCTGGCCACTCAGATGCTGAGATAGGCTCTCAGCTAGGTGGTTTTCAGGATGCTTGGATGCCGATATGGGCCCCCTGAGCCGGCGCTGACACTTAATTTGTACCTTGACTATGGCGGTAAAAAACCTGCATTAAAAAATCCACACTAGCACTAGCGTGGCTCCCTGCATTGCCTATGATTAGCTAATCGCCTCCTTTGCCTGCTGTTAGTATGCATTCACGCAGGAAAAAAACATGGATCTGTGAGCGTATTCGTATGCACAAAACCCTTATTACATGCCCGTATAGGGCGTTGCGCGGGAAAATGCATGTGCAAACCCACGGCAGCTTCAGCGCACCTTACTACATTGGCTCTTTAATGTCTATCAAATAAAGAATGCTCAATACTTAGCTTATAGACAATGTTGGCTGAAGATTGCAGAAAGGCCAATGCTCTTTGGCAAAAATGCCCACTGTCCTTTACCGAAACACCCAAAACTGAGGCTTTGTCACTGCTAGACTGTCAATTAAACCCCTGAAACAGGCATCATCCATGAAAAAATACTGTCAGTGGGCTTTTTTGTCAGAGCATTAGTGATTCTGAAATCTTCATAAGAACATAAGAAGTTGCCATACTGGGACAGACCAAGGGTCCATCAAGTCCAGTATCCTGTTGTTTCCAATCCAAGTCACAAGTACCTTGCAAGTACCCAAACATTAAATAGCTCCCATGCTACTAATGACGGCAACAAGCAGTGGCTATTCCTTATTCATAAATAGCAGTTTATGGACTTCTCCATGAACTTATCCAAACCTTTTTAAACCTAGCTACACTAATTATGCTAACCACATCCTCTGGCAATGAATTCCAGAGCTTAAATATGTATTGAGTGGAAAAGAATGTTCTGTGATTTATTTTAAACACGCTACTTGCTAACTTCATGGAATGCCTCCTAGCCCATGTATTATCCAAACGAGTTAACTGATTCACATTTACTAGTTATAATTCTCTCATGATTTTATAGACTTCTATCATATCTCCCATCAGTCATCTCTTCTCCAAGCTGAACAGCCCTAACCTCTTCAGCCTTTCCTCACAGGGGGAGCTGTTCCATCCCCTTTATTATTTTGGGCCCTCTTCTCTGTACTTTCTCCAGTGTAACTATATCTTTTTTGAGATGTGGAGACCAGAATTGCACACAGTATTCAAGGTGCAGTCTCACCATGGAGTGATACAGAGGCATTATGACATCCTCCATTTTATTTGCCATTCCCTTCCTAATAATTCCTAAAATTCTGTTTGCTTTTTTGATCGCCACAGCACACTGAGCCGACAATTTCAATTGAATATCAATTATGATGCCCAGATCATTTTCCTGGGTGGCAACTCCTAATATGGAACCTAACATCGTGTAAACACAGCAAAGGTTATTTTTCTCTATATTAGTCCTCGGGGAATTCTGTGCTATTGTGGAGCGCAGAATTTGCGCAGAATTCCCCCCCTGAGCAGAATCGCCATTTTCTGTGCAGAAAATAGTAGAGGAGACCCCAGCATGCGGTGAACGGAGCGCTTTCCGCGTGTGCCGCAGGACGCGCTCCATTCGCGGTGAAGATGAAGGCCCAGGTGCGTCGTTTGCAGCGAAGATGGAAGGCCCCCATGTGCCGCGAACTGAGTGTGCTCCACTCGCAGTGAAGATGGAAGGCCCCTGTGTGCCATGTACAGAGTGTGCCCTGCTCGCGGTGAAGATGGAAGGCCCTGGTGAGAGAGAATGTGTGTGTGTGTGTGTATGAGAGAGGAGAGGGGGGGAGGGGAGAGTGAGAGAGAGCAGGAGGGTGGGAGAGAGCATGGGAGGTAAGAGAGGGGGGATGCTTGAGTGTGGGTTTCAGAGAGAGGGAGCCTATATGAGGAGATTGTGAAGGAATGTGTATGTGTGAGAGAGATTGGGAGCTCGTGTGTATGAAAAAGGGATTGTGTGTATTTGAGGGTGCTGGCCTGTGTGAAGGGATTGAGTATGTGTGAGACAGAGCCTGTGTGAAGGGCTGCGTGAGAGAGAGACATAGGTAGCCTGTGTGAGGATGTATGTGTGAGAGAGAAAGGGAGCTTGTGTGGGTGTGTATGCAAGAGAGAGGGACCCTGTATGAGGGGATGTGAGTGTGCAAGGGAGTGAAGGAGCCTGTATGAGGGTGTGTGTATGTGTATTAGAGAGAGGGGGCATGTGTGTGAGAGAGGGGCTACCATTTTGAAAAAAGGTGTCGGCTGTCCCTGAGGTCACTTCCTTTAATTCTGCAGCTGTGTGTACACCACTGGAACAAAATGACCCTGGTGTCAGGGCTGGGCCAGCATCATGTTTGAATCAGGAGCAGGCAGAGCAGAAGCACCTGAGGATCATTCCTACCCCTTTCCACACTGGAGACTCCTGTGGGTGGGGAAAGATTGGTCTGGGGAGCTGGAGGGATATTCTTTTCTTTTTTTAATTGAATTGAGGGTTTTTTTTTCCACTTCAGCAAATGTGAAATAAGCATTAAACAAACTGAATCCTAAATACAACCCCCCCCCCCCCTAAAAAAAAGACATAGTTTTGGCCAAAATATTACCCCCAGAAAAAACAGGTGCCAACCTGTGCGGTTCCTTTGTAATTGGGCAATTTTCAAAGTTGACTCACAAGTTTACTTTGCAAGGAGTGTGATACGGCGGGTAACAAGGACCCGCAGATGTTGCTGCTGTGCAGGAAGCATGAAAGCGACCTCTTCAGACTTTCAGTTTGTCTTTCTCCAGTGATGTGCAACCAATTTCAAGCAGTAGATTATCCCGTCCTGCTCAAAGGGGTGCATATAATACCCTTCATCAGGGCTTCGGGACCCCCAGAAGAGCCTCCCCCGACATCTGATTGTATGTTTCTTGGTGTCAAAGCTTCCTTTTCGGATCTTTTTACCTTTACTTGACCCACTCAAAAGAGCGGTTGTGCAGGGAGTGCCATACTATCCCCCATGGGACTCTGCTAAATCTCAGTTTGCAAGAGACTGGTTTACTTGTACATCGGCGTGAAAGCTGCAGGTAAAACGTACCTCCTTTTTTCAACCCCCTCTGTCCATGCAATTTAGCATCCCTCTGGCTCTAGCCATCACCTTTTCACAATGTTGCACCAACTTGAGATCATCAGACACTACCAACCTGAGGTCCTTCTCCTGATCAACGTACACCAGCATCTCCCCCGTCCCCCACTATGTACGGCTCAGCATTTAAAACATGCACAAGAGGATCCTAGCATGTGTGATAACATTTATTGCATGGTCTTTTATGCCTTTCCTTTTTGATGTGAGTAGCATATATGATATTCATATTTTATTTTATATGTAGCTTATGCTACATAGCTTCAGTATCATGTGGGACAGAGACAGTTTTGGGGCCAATGTGACATTAATTTGGGCATAGTGTGTACGCTGTCAATAGTCCTGAGCTAAAGGCAAGTTAAAGGGAAGGAGAAGAATCTGGCATTACTGCTTGCGGGCCAACAGACCGTCAGTTGCAGAAAATGGAATCTGAAAAAGAGACATTTATTTAATGCCAAATGATGTCAGAGCCTCAGCAGGCTTCTACCGTGCTGGGGCCTACCGCTGAATGCTGACAGACACATTCTGCTTTTAATAAAAATAATACAATGCCTTCTCCCAGCTGCGGACTCCAATTCATGAGGATATCAGGAAATAAATTAGTGTACCATGCACCTGAATGATGAAGGCATGCAAATTTCTGAAGGGGGACGCTAGTAAAATGCATTCTGGGCTTCATTTTCACAGGTTTTTGTGCCTTTAATGCAGATAAAAATAGTTAATCCAGCAAAGTCAGCCATCCCCAGTTAAGGGGATTTTTAACCACTTGAAAGCATGGATGGACTTCTGGCTCCACAGAAAAGAAGCATTTTGGGGATATTTTGGAGAAATATTCAGAAAGTACATGTGCACGCTTTATTTCTTTAGAAAGTAGGCATGTTGTTAGCATGCCATTAAATGCGCCTAACTTATATCATTATAAGGATACACGGAAAAACACCAAATATTCAAACCTAATGTTTACTGGTAACTTGAATTGAAAAAATGGCTTGTTTTATGTGGCTTTCAAAGCGAGTGCTTTGAAAGCCACATAAAGCAATTAAGTGCCCAGCTGAAAGTTATCTCCCTGATGCACATGGAATTCCTATTCCTTCATTGGCTTAATAACGAGGCAATGGTCTAGTAATGTATTACTTAGTTATCACAATTTGCATAATCCCCTTCCCTGTACCGACGAATGTCCGAGGCGGTGAATAAGGAACAAATAGGAAATCTAAAACTGCACAATGTCCCTGGCAAAGGGATGGAGAGTACCCCAGATGTGCCAGCAGAGGGGGGAAGTCTAGCAGACTTGGCTACAGAATGAGGTTGTGAAAGACTTAAGAACCGATTGCACCAGAATGAAGGATAAGAAGGCGTCTCAGGCAGCACCCCCTAACTGTGAGAAAGAGAAAATGTTTCACTCATTTCCTTGACCAGGAGAGTGTGCTCTACTTGAGATGAATCAAATCAATCAAATGCACATCCCTCCTATCCTTACACTCACTTTAATTTCTTTCTTTCTTTCTTTCTTTCTTTCTTTCTTTCTTTCTTTCTTGGTGCATTGATGATATTTGAACTCCTCGCCACGAGCTGGGAGTCTGTTGTTTTAAGACAGGGCATAATGCCTTTGAGGTTTTTGCTGTCCTTGCATTTCTTAGATGAAAGTAGACATGCACTTCCCATGTATTTCGCAGAGGCGAGCCTCTGGGATTAGTTCATTCTCATTGTCCGCATAATCATAATAATAATAATATGCTGCATCCTGGGCCAGGATTTCACAGCTGATGAAATACAGGAGAAGGGTTTCTGCCCCCTCAACACATTCTCAGAAGCGCCACACAACCTGCGCAGCAGCAGCAGCCATAAGACTCCTGGGCTGGAGGCATTCCGAGCACTATGAACTAGAAATGCCACTGCCCCCCCCTCCCCCCGCACCAGCTGAGGGGGCTCTTCTGATGTGGCACTACCACGCAGGCTGAGCAGTACTTGTGAGACAGAGGAAAGGTCGGGGTCTCTTTCAGCACGCCATACGTTCAGGGTAAGACGACTCCCCTGCTGCCAATCCAACATCCTTGGAGAGGACTTCCACCCTCGCTCTCATATTCTTGGAGGGGGGTCTAAGGGAAGGGATCCTGTATTCTTCTACGCCCAGCGGCACTTAAAAGGTCAATCGGGCCTTGTCCCTGCCCTAGAACAAGAAATGAAACTGACGTTTATGTTATCAGGGGAAGGCTGAGGCGCTCCGTATTCTTCCTTTATTGCGTTAGGCATGCTTTTCTTAAGGAATCAGATGCAATGTTCCTGGCTGTGGCAATGTTCTAAAAGTGCAGGGAGCCCTAAATTCATCCCCTCACCCCCAGCACCAAACTTCCCCTCTGCAAAGACAAGCTTTCCACTGGCCCCACACCCCCACCCCAGCATAAGCTCTCTAACTCCCCAGCACTCCAGCAAAGTTATGAGGTAACCCTGCCCCCATACCCTCCCCACCCCCTTAATCCCACTTAACCAGTAAATGCACGAGGTTTTCTGGGGCAGAAGGGGGCAAACAGGAGCTGCAGGTCACCCAGCACCATTTTGAGGCTAGTGGGTCAGGAATGACTGGGCATCACTCCTGCTCCTTTAGCACACCTTAGTAAATAGGCCCTTTAATGCACTGTATGTGCAAAGAACTCCAGGGATAGAAAACATTTCCATTGTATTGTACAGAGTCAGTCTTATCAAAATAGTAACACTCTCCAGGGTCTATATAATCTTAAGGCAATGCTAGCATTTCTACAAAGTAGCTGGTTTGAACAATTAAGACTGTGGCTTTAGCAGCTTTTCTTTGAACTGCAAATAACTTAGGATAAGCCTGCAAACTTTAGCACTCAAACACAGTGGGGCAGATGCAATAAATTTGCGTACAAAGTGGGCGCTGAACAGTGAGCGCCCCCAAGAGGGGCACCATGCAATATTTAAATTAGGGGGTTGCTAACAAGAACCCAATCGGTTTTCTTTACCAGCGGACGGCCGAGTCATGAAAACCTACGCCAAGTTTATCGGCGTCGTTTCTCCTGATGAGTGGATTTTTCCAGCTCTTCAGATAGACCATGGCACATGGAGTGCCATCTTCAGTGCAGATTAGTAGAATGGAAGTTAGGAGTAATTTTTGGTCTCGGTCAGAAGCCTTGGAGATGGCAGCAGTGGCAGGTCTGGGAGAATTATGTTCTTGAGTCTTGGGGCCCTCGTAAGGAGCAGGGGGCATGGGAGGCAGCAGCTGGGCTAGAAGGAGGAGAGAATGGGCTGCATCAGGACTGGCTGAAAGAAAGGGAGTGAGGGAGGAGGGGAAGGGAAAGGAGAGAGGTCTGTACTAGGGTGGAGTGGGGTGGAGAAGAAGAAAGTGATAGGGCTGTACTGGTAAGGGATAGAGCTATGCAATCACCATGTACTTTTGCTACGCTGCCCCTCCAAAAAGTAAGTTACGGGGGAGTACATGGCGAATTAACTTCATTCGAGTATAGTAAAATGTGAAGGAATTTTAAATCTCTGGTAATATGTCTTCTTTAATAATCCTTCCTTAGAGCTCAGCTGTGAAAGATTACAAGTGACCATGCTTTGTATAAAATTCTACCTCCCCCCTATAGGAAGGTTCATTGGAGTAAAGTCTGGATACAGAGCTCAACTCTCTTCTATGAATTATTTCCTTACATTACTTTTGAGTTTACCTATCCATTCTAATAGTAAAAACATCCTTTTGACTGAAGAATATTTGTCTTTTGTGTATTATTTATATCCTCAATGTATTTGAGTGTCTATCTTGTACTCTCTCTGGCTGTTTCTCTTTCTCTCTCTCTCATGGCCAACAGGGTGTACATCTTTAACTTGTAGTACTTTTATTTTGAAAAACAATAATTTTTCAAAGTGATCCTTATAAAGTTTGGTTTCATTCTAGTCCAAACTTCTTATCCCTCAGATATCTTGAATAAATGTTAGTGCCACAATTACACAATTATCTGCCATAGACCTATGTCATAAATGCATTTCCCTCGTATCTATGAGAGGTGTGGGGGGCTGTCCGGCAGCTGATGTTTAAAAGTGAAAAAACAGAAAATTCTGTGAGATCAGTTCTGATGTGAGTTCACTTATTTAGTAAATTGAACTCTAGTGGAAGTGATTGGGGAGGGGAAGATCTGAGTTGTATTGAACTGCTATCTCAGATTTAAAATAATTACTGCTTAAGAAGATAGGCAGTTTCATTGACTAAATGACAGCTAAATTCATGGATATGCTGCAGAGCCCTTCAGATACAGAAATTGTTTATGATCAATTATTACTTTGGTATAAAAGATCTGTAATTTGAACTGAGACTTTATACATGATGAACGAGGGAACTTTATTTAGTGGATAATTTGATAAGAGCTCACATAGAGATAAAGTCTGTGTAAACACTATATATACACTCAGATTTTACTGAGTAGTTGCAAAGTGAACTTTTGCACATAAGCCTGCTTTGTAAACCCTTGGGTTACTGTCCAGTATATTCACAAATTCACTGGTGTAAAGTTATTCATCCTCTTCAGAGTGTGTTATTCACATGCGTATACTTATCTGCATACTTTTTAAAATCAATGCACATAAATGCCTACTACACTCCAAGTCTGACCTCCGGGACGCCTCTCTTTACTGCTTGAAAATGTATCCATAAAACTGGATTTCTCCTCCTCTTTTCCCCACATTGAGCCTGGGTCAATGTTAGAACAAAAGATATGTGAAGGAATTTAACTAAATTCTCTCACAAAATGTAAATAAAATCAAAAAAGAGAGACCAATGATAATTCTAAAAAAATTGTAAATGTATTTTTAATGTATTTTAATACAGAAATTAAAAATATTAACAATTACTTCTCACAAGTTTTTACAATATACACATGAATGTACATCAATATATATCCTTAGATATCATAAAATATGAACAACATGTCATCTTTTCCATAAATTATAAAACTTAAAACTTTCTACAAATATTAATCAATTTCACCATTCATACAGTTCACTCATACATGCTTCTCATACAAAAAATATACATATATAAAATTGTGCATATAATATACATATATATAGAATTGCAACAATAGAAGAAATAATACTTTGTAAAATATTATTATATAAATGTGCTCATGATGATGAAACTCTTCTTCATAAATTATTTATTTCTACAACTGGTGGAAAGCATGATTCTTCAAACACTTCCCAGTTGTCACTATCTCAGCATGTGATAGCAAGTATATTCTCAACTGTATTTCAATAAATATTAGAAAGCCCGCCACTTTAACATATTTGCCACAATATGTTGAGATAGCAACAAGTGGGAAACGTTGGAAGAAGTGGTGGGCTTTCTACTATTTAGACATAGAAAGACAGGGGTGCTGGGTAAGAACTCACTGGGGAACTTGTATGCACATCTCTCCAAGATGTAGGGTACAAATGAGAAATTTGACAAAAATTGACTTGATTAGGGGAGATACCATACAAAAAGTAATGTTGTATGGCTGGCAGCTGGGATTTATCCTTCCTCACAAAGTAGATAGAAATAAATGGGCAGATTGCATGGGTCAGCTGGTTTTTTTTCTGCCATCATCTACTATGTTAGTGTTACTATGTAACTATATTACTATGTTACTGTGTTACAATGTTATTATGTTACTGTATTACTGTGTTACTATATTGTGTTATTATGTTATTGTGTAATGTGTTGCTATGTTACTTTTATTATGTTACTGTGTTAATGTTTCTATATTACTGTGTTATTATCTTATTATATTACTGTGTTACTATGTTAATGTGTTACTATGTCAAAGTGTTACTATGTTATTATGTTACCATATTACTGTTACTATATTACTGTGTTATTGTTATTGTGTAATGTGTTGCTATGTTACTATGTTATTATGTTACTGTGTTAATATGTTTCTATATTATTGTATTACTGTGTTACTATCTTACTATGCTTACTATGTTATTGTGTTAATGTGTTACTATGTTACTATGTTAGTGTTACTATGTTATTATGTTACCATGTTACTGTGTTATTGTGTTACTTTATTGTTATGTTTCTATATTAATAACTGTGTTACTATGTTACTATATTATTTTGCTACCGTATTAATATCTTACTATGCATACTATGTTATTGTGTTACGATGACACTATATTACCATGTTACTATATTACTATGTTATGTTACTGTGTTATTGTGTTACTGTGTTAATATCTTACTGTTATTAAGTTATTGTGTAACTGTGTTACAATGTTACTATAGTACTGTGATACTATGTTACTCTGTTACCCTGTTACTATGTTACTGTTACTATAATAATGTGTTGCTATGATGCTGTGTTACTATGATACTATGTTACTGTGTTAATATGTTACTATATTATTGTACTGTTGCTATCTTACTATGTTACTATGGTATTGTGTTACTGTTTTACTATGTTATTATGTTACTGTGTTACTAAGCTATTGTGTTACTGTGATACTGTGTTACTATTATACTGTTACTGTAGTACTATGATACTTCGTTACTCTGTTACTGTGTTACTTGTTACTATGTTACTGTGATAGTGTGTTACTCTGTTACACTGTTACTATGTTGCTGTGTTACTGTGATAATGTGTTACTGTTATGCTGTGTTACTGCGATCCTATATTACTGTGTTACTATGTTACTATATTATTGTGTTACTCTGTTACTCTGTTACTATCTTATTGCTATTGTGATACTATGTTAATATTTTACTGTGCTACTGTGTTACTGTGCTATTATGTTATTGTGTTACTATGCTATTATGTTACTGTGTTACTATTTTACTGTGTTACTGTGATACTATGTTACTGTAACTCTGAGATACTATGTTACTCTGTTACCCTATTACTACGTTACTGTTGTTATTTTGCAATACTGTGCAGAATATCACTTTACAACTGAAGAATGAGAGCCTGCTGTTGTTCAGCTTGCAAAGAGAAACCTTTTAAAATTCTCTTACTAACTACCATGTTTAGTGCTTGATGAATAATTGCTTTACGGACTGCATTATAAATGTGTTTTCTTGGCAATTTTGTTCCAAACATTCAGTTACTTCAAATGGAAAAGTATCTGCTCCCATTTGTATAGACTCTGAGACTATTATTTGCATTCAGAGATTTCAGTCTTTATATTTGGGAGAGGACAGTGTAGTGGTAAATATACAGAGTCATGCAGTGAGCAGAAGGGGCAAGAAGGGGCATAATCCCACTAGCAGGAAGCAGACTATGAGGTGCTTGCTGCTGGGCCGATTGAATAGTTCTGAGACCTGAAAAAAGTGTGAGGACCTCTACTGGATCCAGAACCAGAATTAATCATTCTGCATTATTACAGTTGCCATAGCAATAGAATCAAGTCACACAGGGGGCTCTGGATACTAGTGCTTGTAACATTTTTCATCACCTTTTCACGCCTATAAATGAACCAACTTCCATGTTGTTTACTTATTCCTGGTCTCCGTTCTATTACTTATGTCCTAAGTCTAAAATCTAGACACTGGCAGAGAGCTGAAAAACACATGGGGGTCTGTATGAGTTTTGGGGGCATTCCCCTGTAAACAGATTGCATGATGCATTGCTCACTAAAATGATTTGTCGGCGACACTCACATCCATGTGCGTTCCAGACGCCTCTATCTTTTTAGAATTCTGTGGGTAATCTACTACAGGTCAGGTGGACACAAGGCCACAGGATGAGACTGTATGCAATTCAGAGAGGAGATTCTTTATCACAGAAGCAGGACAGGACATAGAAGTGGAGAATGAGGAAGGGAGAAGAGACCCATTGGCCAATAAGAACTTGTGCTTCTGAAGAGCCATCAGCCAGAAAAAGGGGGCAAGAAAGGGGGTGAATTCATCCAGGGAGTTTTATTGGTTAAACCAAAAACTTCACCTCAATAAATATATTCACAAAAACACACACACTATTTCCTTTTATGGTTTTTTCTGCTAAGTACTAGAAGCTCAATTTAAATCCAGGCTGCACCTCTCTGTCTTCTCTTTGCATTAGCCTCTTTCCTGCCTATTAAAGCATAGTAATGTGCCAGCTGTTGAGCAGTACAGTTCAGTCCCATGAATATCCCGGAGCCAAATGCATCTGTCTGTATGTAAATGTGCTTCCATATGGGCTGCTGGCACACCTTACAGAGGACTCCATTTCCCTCCTCTCCAGCACTGGAGCGCTGTTGTACCTCTCAGAGGCCCTGGCACACAGTCTGCCTGTCAGTATCCGTCTTCCAAGTGGGGTTTGTATGCCAATGCTGTGGAAAATGCAGGGAGAACTGGCAAGGAAAGGAATTACTGCAAGATAAAATAAACTGAAGAAAGAGGAAAGATAGAGGCAAGGTTACAAGAAAAGCAGGAAAACTGTCAGAGGCATTTCCCCCAGAAAATATTTAGAAGGGTAAAATGGCCTGGTTGAAGATTGTCATTCTCCAGAGCAACTTCAACAGCATGCGTACCTTTAATCTGATTGCAAAGAACCATTCCTGTGGGTGTTTAGCTCAGGGCAAAAAATAGAACAAGTACAGGTGCACAACATGTACAAGCTTAGAGGCAGATTTACTAAGCTGCTTTAGGGCAATAACATAGGTTACTAAGGCCTAGATTCAAAATGCTATAAATTTTGCATGAATAATGCCTGTGATAAGGAAAAGGGGTGTGGTTAGTGTGCTTTGTATAGGTATTTTATCACAATGTGCATGAGAGAAGAGAGAGAGACTCTTCCTAAGACTCTTATAGTAGTGAACAATGTTTTCTCGCCCTAGTTTGATAGTACCCAGGTACAGGTGCATCAAGCTAGGCCAAAAGAACATTGTAGAAATCTCATCTTTCTGTATCTTTCCTCATTCCAAATCACATCCAGCCTTCACTGATGTGTACTGTGTTGTTCATACATTTAAAACTGGCCCCAAAACCCTAGACCAGCATGAAAACCTCACCTCAAGTTACTAGTTGACCCTTCTATAGTGGTAAAAATAGATGTCTATTATGTGGGGAACCACAGAGGCTCTCGCACTCCACTCCACTTCACCCTCCCCTCCTTTTCTTGCCCCTCCCCACAACCACCCCCCCCCCCCCCAACCCAAAGACAGAGGTATCATATAGTTCCTGGGGGTTCAGTAAGGGCAGAAGCAATCACCAATTGCTTTTGTCCCACTGGTGCCAATTTTCAAAATGGCGTTGATTGATCCCTGATGCTCCTTTACCCCTGCTCCCCCCCTCCCCTTTAGAGAGGCAAAGGAAAATCGTGGCTCAACTGGCAACATTTTTAAAATAGCACCAGCAGGACAGGAGTGAGGGGGACTGCTCCTGCCACTTCTGTATTCTCTGGAAAAGTTTCTATGAAATAAAAATTGCCATTACCTTTCTCTGATGGTCAGAAGGCGGGAGTGGGTCTCCCAAGGGAGCCAGCCCATCCCCTTTAACCTGGGGCTGTGGCTTGAGGCGGTCTTTTTATTACTTCTGAGGGCCAGGTTGAGGTGTGCCGGGGGTGGCAGGCTAGTCTTACACCACTACCTTAGCTGGGGCTTGTGCTTCCTGGGAAGCAGGGGCCCCTTTAAAAAAAATGGAAGCTCTAGGTTGAGGGACTGGCATTGCGCATTGGTGGGGCCAGGACTGCGCAATGTTCCTGGCCACAGTAACTCACTGACATTATTAAACTGTCTTACTCCATTACTGCAGTTTATTGCATTCAGGCCGATACAGTACAGTGCGCGTCCGCTGGAGCGCACTGTACTGTATCGGCCTGAATGCAATAAACTGTATTGGACGCGCGTTTTCGACGCGCTAGCATTACCTCTTATTCAGTAAGGGGTTGAAAACACGCGACCAACCCCCCTGAACCTAAAAGCGCCCACAACATGCAAATGCATGTTGATGGCCCTATTAAGTATTCCCGTGCGATTCAGAAAGGAAAATGTGCAGCCAAGCCGCACATTTTACTTTCAGAAATTAGCGCCTACCCAAAGGTAGGCGCTAATTTCTCCGGCACCGGGAAAGTGCACAGAAAAGCAGTAAAAACTGCTTTTCTGTGCTTTTCTGTGCGATATTAAGTCAGCAGTCCCGAAAGGTACAAAAAGTTAAAAAAAAAAAAAAATTTGAAGTCGGCTCGCGGGTTGAAAACCGGATGCTCAATTTTGCCGGCGTCCGGTTTCCGAACCCGTGGCTGTCAGCGGGCTCGAGAATTGACGCCAGCAAAATTGAGCGTCGGCTGTCAAACTCGCTGACAGCCGCCGCTCCTGTCCAAAAAGAGGCGCTAGGGATGTGCTAGTGTCCCTAGAGCCTCTTTTTACCTCTTTTTACTGCCAGGCCTAATTTGAATACTGAATCGTGCGCACAGGAGAGTGGCCTGTGCGTGCGCCGGGAAAACAGGCATTCGCCCGCTCTCCCGCGGACTTTACTGTATCGGCCCGATTGTGCGGTAACTTTCTCACAATAAAATGGCACAGTAGTGTGCAACTTTAAATTGTAAGATCCCTGGGATAGGGAAATAGCTGCATTCCTGACTGAAACTTGTTTTGAGCTCTGCTTTTTTAAAGTGGCCAATTACTCAAAAATCCAAATCTTCCAAAAGTAGGTGCAAAGCATGTGGGTGCTAATTGAGAAAGAGAGAGAGAGATAGCTTTGAGAAGAAAGATTATGCTTTGGGAACTGCATTTGTTTAAAAGTTGACTACAGACTGTTCTTAGTGGCTAACACACTTTTCTCTAATTTTATTTGTATTGACTGTAAAGAAATGAAACCCCAGAAAACCTCTTGAAATGCAGTGAATATACACGGGAATAATAAAGAAGAAAATAAACCATAGGAAAAGAAAGGTTTTCCAGAAACTAATACCAGGGCTCAATATGAAAAGAGACAACCCAAACAACTGCATGAATAATGCGAGCGGCCAATCTGTTATATCACTGCAAGTGTACAGGATGACATGAATATTGCAGAGTTAATCACTGGACAAAGGAGCCCCTGCCCGTGCAAGCCCTGCAGACAATGCTGACCCACTGGGTTTGCCACATTCGCTTTGATTATTGCCCCCTGAAAAAGTGCTCTCAGAGAATTGTGCCTGATTCCTCCGTGGGTCATTTATCTGTCGGAAAATGTACAACCTGGTTTTGATTATACAAATGTGCTCGTGTTCTTCACCCCCTACCCTTTCTTTGCCACCTGGCACACCTCTTAGCAGTTTAGGCAAATTTCTCCGGTTTTTCTCACTTCCCCCAGTCCTGAGTTCCTCTCCAGCTGTAGACTAATACTTCTACCCATAAAGCCATGAACAGAACAAAAATTCTGCAGACACACAAGCAAGGTCGGGAAATAGGTAATTTTATTATAAGAAATAAAGTGATGCGCGGCCCAACAATTCTTCCTTTTTTTTTCATTTCCTTTTTATTTTTATTCCTAGTTTTGTTATTTCTTTCATTTGTTTCTTTTTTCAGTTTAAACTTAGTGTGCACAGTAATGAAAGTGAAGAAAAAAAAAAAAAAAGAATGCTTATCCCTCGTACATGTAGAGGTCCCATGTGATCCCATGATTCTGGCCTAGTATTAGGGCAAGCAGTGTTTCAAAGGAATGCAGCATTGCAGGTTGCTGCATAGGAACAGGTGATCCCTAAGTTCAGGGTGGTACTTTTGGTTTGGAGCTGGATAAGAAGGATCTAACTTTTTTATACCTCCACTATTCTTACCCAGTACTATTGGCTAGGGATGTGAATCGTTTTCCATATCGTCTTAACGATAGAAATCGTGTGGCAGGGCAAGAAAATCGTCTTAGGCACGATTTTTTAGTTAAAAAATCGTTAAAAATCGTTTTTTCCGATTAGTGCGCACTAACTCGAGTTAGTGCGCACTAACGGGAGTTAGTGCGCACTAACTGGGAGTTAGTGCGCACTAACTGAAAATGATACAATTTGACACTTTTCAGGTCAGTTAAGGTCAGTTTAGGAATGAATATGTATTCCTATTGGCTGCCCTCTTATTTATTCATGTTACCAAGTTTCCTACTGACAGTATATGGGGGATGGGAAATGGAAACAGTTGGTAGCTTGACAAAACAAGTAATGTGATCAGTCAATGTGACTAGAACTTGTGCCCTAACCCTGATACCAGGGGTATTGTGATCTTCCTGCACACAGTGCCCTATCCCTATTAATACCAGGAGTGTTGTGATCTTCCTGCACACAGTGCCCTATCCCTAATACCAGGGGTGTTGTGATCTTCCTGCACACAGTGCCCTATTCCTGATACTGGGGGTGTTGTGATCTTCCTGCACACAGTGCCCTATTCCTGATACCGGGGGTGTTGTGATCTTCTTGCACACATCCCGATATCAGGGATAGGGCACTGCATGCAGGAAGATCACAACACCCCTGGTATCAGGGATAGGGCACTGTGTGCAGGAAGATCACAATACCCCGGAGGAGTGAGGGTCAGGCAGCTCCCCCCTGTCTGTGAAGCCAGCCTCTCACTAGTAATGCAGGGAGGGAGCTGTCTCAGACTTCACCATCCTCCCCCCCCCCCCTTACCCACACACCATTCACTAGCTGGGACATGGGGGAAGTCAGGAGTGAGGGTCAGGCAGCTCCCCCCTGTCTGTGAAGCCAGCCTCTCACTAGTAATGCAGGGAGGGAGCTGTCTCAGACTTCACCATCCACCCCCCCCCCTCACCCACACACCATTCACTAGCTGGGACATGGGGGAAGTCAGGAGTGAGGGTCAGGCAGCTCCCCCCTGTCTGCGAAGCCAGCCTCTCACTAGTAATGCAGGGAGGGAGCTGTCTCAGACTTCACCATCCTCCCCCCCCCCTCACCCACACACCATTCACTAGCTGGGACATGGGGGAAGTCAGGAGTGAGGGTCAGGCAGCTCCCCCCTGTCTGTGAAGCCAGCCTCTCACTAGTAATGCAGGGAGGGAGCTGTCTCAGACTTCACCATCCTCCCCCCCCCCCTCACCCACACACCATTCACTAGCTGGGACATGGGGGAAGTCAGGAGTGAGGGTCAGGCAGCTCCCCCCTGTCTGTGAAGCCAGCCTCTCACTAGTAATGCAGGGAGGGAGCTGTCTCAGACTTCACCATCCTCCCCCCCCCCCCTCACCCACACACCATTCACTAGCTGGGACATGGGGGAAGTCAGGAGTGAGGGTCAGGCAGCTCCCCCCTGTCTGCGAAGCCAGCCTCTCACTAGTAATGCAGGGAGGGAGCTGTCTCAAACTTCACCATCCTCCCCCCCCCCCCCTCACCCACACACCATTCACTAGCTGGGACATGGGGGAAGTCAGGAGTGAAGGTCAGGCAGCTCCCCCCTGTCTGTGAAGCCAGCCTCTCACTAGTAATGCAGGGAGGGAGCTGTCTCAGACTTCACCATCCTCCCCCCCCCCCTCACCCACACACCATTCACTAGCTGGGACATGGGGGAAGTCAGGAGTGAGGGTCAGGCAGCTCCCCCCTGTCTGTGAAGCCAGCCTCTCACTAGTAATGCAGGGAGGGAGCTGTCTCAGACTGGTATCAGGGTTAGGGCACTGTGTGCAGGAAGATCACAACACTCCTGGTATTAATAGGGATAGGGCACTGTAAGAGATGACTGTAGTAGATTGAATAAAGATCTGATGTTTCTGCTCTCCTCACACCAAACAAAAACAACACACAAGCAGAGAAGCCCTTCTTACAAAGCTGAGCTAGTGAGTTAAGTAGGAGGAAAAGTAAACATACTGGTGCCAGTGTGGCTACTTAAAAAATACACTTACCAACAATCAATTACATATATTTGAACTGTGTACAGTTCCAGCCAGGACCACCTTTCTAAAATGCACAGTGATTGGCAAATTCAACATGCACTAGCATTTCAGGTGCCTGCTAACAAAATAATAAACAAACAAGTTCTAGTCACGTGAGTGCTGATCATTACATTACTTTTTTTGTCAAGCTTCCAACTGTTTCCATTTCACATCCCCCCAACCATATTGGTAACATCAATAGATAAGAGCACAGCCAGCCAATAGGAATACATACATACATATTCATTCCTAAGTGACCTTTACTGACCTGGGAAGTGTGAACACTTTGTTTCATTTTCTGTTGGTGTTCGTTAGTTTCCAGTTCCATTTCCCATCCCCCCAACCATCACCTCAGTGGTAACCTTGGTAATATCAATAGATAAGAGGGCAGCCAGCCAATAGGAACACATATTCATTCCTAACTGACCTTCAGTGACCTGGAAAGTGTTTATTTGTATCATTTTCAGTTAGTGCGCACTAAATCGAGTTAGTGCGCACTAACGGGGAGTTAGTGCGCACTAACTCGAGTTAGTGCGCACTAACACGATTTAACGATTTTTAACGATAAATCGTTAGAATTTCTATTGTATCGTGTTCTATAACGATTTAAGACGATATAAACATTATCGGACGATAATTTTAATCGTTGAAAAACGATTCACATCCCTACTATTGGCTATAACCATATGCTGAGTAGGTTAGGAAGAAAGGAAATCACATCAAGTGAGCCATACCCCAGTGGCTCTCAGTGTTTTGAGTGCTTTGGCGCTTGGTGATCTTATTAGAGGGGACGTTTTCAGTTTACCCCTCCTGCCCGTGACAGAGGAGAGGGGAAGAAAAAGGATATTTTCCCTTTTTGCATTCATTTTGGATTTTTCAATTTCAAGGATTGCATTGACTTCTAAGAGAAGGTTGAGACAGTGGAAGGATACCACCTGCAGCAGAAAGGAGAAACCTGAGGCTTTTTCCAGGAGTTTCTGTTAAGAAGAAAGATGAAAGAAGAGGTCGCAGATTTAGTCAAGCTATCGGCCACTGGGATTTGGAAGGGGAGATCCATTCCATTCTACCCAGGACTGACTCTCAGGAAGAGACAAAGAGTTTATTTATTGAAATAGCTATGGATGTAACAAGAAGAAATTGTGTGTGGTGCCAATTAATTAGCATTAAACTTTTAATTTTGGAACCTCCTACTCGTGTACAACATGGTTACGCATCATCATCTTCGCACAGAGACTAAGAGCTGAGTTGCACTCACAGAAGGAGACACTTACACTGACTTGGAGGTCTGTCTTCCCGACCTCCCATCCCCCTATTCAGAGAATCCATACTAGTGGGACTTTCCAGGGATTAAGCCCTGGCATTGAGTGTGACTCCTGCCTTCAGAGCAGCCACTATAAATAGGGCTACATACATAATAAATTATGTAAATCTATGCAAAAATGCCACAGTATTTCTGAAACTTTGCTACAGAATCTCCTCCTGAGCTGCCACAATAACTGGGAGCTGGGGGCCATGATGCAATGGAATTCATAGCTGAAATTGACAGACATCTCTTGGCCAGTAAAGATGTTACAGTGTGTTAGCCAGGTTCAATTATCATCTCTGAATAAAAGAAAAGTTTAGGTAAGTGGAACTGCAGTATATTGAATATTTTTGTTCTACTAATTCAATTCATTTCAATTCTGTTTCATATTTAGACATGTAATCAGGCACTTGGAAATTAATCTAATCTTGCTTAATCCAATTTGCTATTGAATAAATAAACATCTCCCTTAGCTCTCACAAGCTCACAGAGTGCTAGATTGCTTCTGCTGTCTGGGTACAACCTTGCAGTTTACAATAAAAAAAAAAATCATGATTAATATGCATCATTGGTTAGCATTCAAACTTCGTCTCTTCAGTGCTCTGCAGCTTTACTGTCCACTGTTTGTCCTATGGGCATGGAACTGGGTAAGATCTTTGAGAAATGAAGCTCATGTTTCCCTGAGAAATCTGTGAGGTTGAAAACAGAGCAGAAGCCATAGTGACAAAGAGCTGAAAATGCTCAGAGGTGCTCGGTGGTAACGCCAGAGGCCAGAAGCAGCTGGAGCCCCCTAATGATGCAGCAATCTCACAGGCAGCTCATAGGGATGGCCATTTCCAAGGGGCGATTTCCATGCTTAAAGCAGTGTTTCAAGTACGCATCTTTAAGAATATAAAAATCTGCCATGCTGGGTCAGACCGAGGGTCCATCAAGCCCAGCATCCCGTGTCCAACAGTGGCCAAACCAAGTACAGTCACAAGTACCTGGCAAGTACCCAAACATTAAATAGATCCCATGCTACTCTTGCCAATAATGGCAGTGGGTATTCCCAAGAAAGGTAACCTTAATATTAGAACAGAGGTGCTCATGTTTGCCAGTTCACGTCCAGAGATGCGTCCATTTTATGACATATGTATGTATTTGTGTGCATGTTATAAAATAGCCTGGATGCTAATACATGTGCGCTCAATTTTAAATTGACTTGCGCATGTGCTTGCAAATGCTGCTTCTACCATTTAAGTAGGAGAATTTTATAAGGGACATGCGCCGACCCCATTATCCATTTTCCCAGTTCATTCCCAGTTCGCCCAGGTAAGGGATAGGACTTCCTAACCCACCCAATTTAATAGCCTCCCTTTCCCCCTGTTAGCCACAACCCTTAAAACCCTGCTGACTAATCTAGATTTTTCTGTTTTATTACTTATACACCATCCATAGCAGTAGTAAAGTTATGCAGCAGAGGACCCCGGCAAGTGTCTGCACATGTAAGTATTTATGAGCAGGAAACCTTTTCCTTATGCATACAGTGGGAGATGCACACGTCCTCGAGCAGCTTTTAAATTCCGCTCAGCATGCACCAGATCAACTTGGGCACATTTATCCTGGTTTTGGCATGCACAGGGCTTTTAAAATTTGCCCTAAAGTCAACTTGATTAATAGCAGTTTATGAATTTCTCATCCAGGAACATATCTAAACCTTTTTTAAACCTAACTACGCTTACTGCCTTAACCACATCCTCTGGCAATGAATTCAAGAGCATAATTGTGCATTGAGAGAAAAATAATTTTCTCCAATTTGTTTTAAATGCGTTACTTGATAACTTCAAGGAGTTCCCCTTAGTTCTTCTATTATCTGAGAGTAAATAGCCAATTCACATCTGTCAAGTCTTTTCTTGATCTTAAAGATCTCTATTATATCACCCCTGGGCCGTCTCTTCTCCAGTCTGAACAGCTTTAACCTCTTTAGCCTTTCCTCATAGGGAAGCTGTTCCATCCCCTTTATCATTTTGGTTGCCCTTCTCTGAACCTTTTCCAGTGTAACTATATCTTTTTTGAGATGTGGTGACCAGAATTGCACATTGTATTCGAGATGCGGTCTCACCATGGAATGATACAGAGGCATTATGACATTCTCCATTTTATTCACTATTCCCTTTCTAATAATTCCTAACATTCTGTTTGCTTTTTTGACTGCTGCAGCACACTGAGCCGACGATTTCAATGTATTATCCACTATGATGCCAAGATCTTTTTCCTGGGTGGTAACTCCTAATATGGAACCTAACATTGTCTAACTACAGCAAGGGTTATTTTTCCCTAGATGCATCACCTTGCACTTGTCCACATTATATTTCATCTGCCATATGGATGCCCAATCTTTCAGTCTCACAAGTTCCTCCTGCAATTTATCACAATCCGCATGTGATTTAACTACTCTGAATATTTTTGTGTCATCTGCAAATTTGATCACCTTACTTTCCAGATCATTTATAAATATATTAAAAAGCACCGGTTCAAGTATAGATCCCTGAAGCACTCCACTATTTACCTTTTTCCACTGAGAAAACAGACCATTTAATCCTACTCTCTGTTTCCTATCTTTTAACTAGTTTGCAGTCCACAAAAGGATATTGCCTCCTATCCCAAGTCTTTAGTTTTATTATAAGCCAATCATGATGGACTTTGTCAAACACCTTCTGAAAATCCCAAAACACTACATCTACTGGTTCTACTTAATCCATATGTTTATTCACCCCTTCAAAAAAATGTAGCAGATTTGTGAGGCAAGAGCTCCCTTGAGTAAATCCATGCTAGTTGTGTCCCATTATACCATGTCTACCTATATGTTCAGTGATTTTGTTCTTTACAATAGTTTCTATGATTTTTCCTGGCATTGAAGTTAGATTCAATAGTCTCTAGTTTCCTGGACCATCTCTGGAGTTACATTGGCCACCCTCCAGTCTTTAGGTACAATGGATGATTTTAATGATAGGATACAAAATAAATTAATAGTAAATAGGTCTGAAATTTCAATTTTTATTTCTTTCAGAACCCTGGGGTGCATACCTTTCCAGTTTGTCAATCTGGCCTACTACATCTTCCAGGTTCACTGTGTGGTTCAGTTTAGGGATGTGAATCGGTGCCCAATCGTTTCTGCTATCGGGATCATCTGGCCATGGGAAAAAATTGTTTTCCCGCGTTTCCCCGGGTTTTTTTTTTTTAGTGAAAAATCATTTTTCGGGTTAGTGCGCACAAACGGGAGTTAGTGCACAAAAAATAACAAAAAGTAACAAAAATAAACGTTTTTTTGTTAGTGCGCACTAACCCGAAAAACGATTTTTATGAAAAATCGGGGGTAAAATTGATCGTTTCCTTCTTTTAACCGATTTTTAATGAATTTAGAAATATTGTACGATATTTCAATTCGTTAGATAAATGATTCACATCCCTAGTTCAGTTCATCTGAATCATCACCCTTGAAAACTATCTCCGAAATGGGTATCTTCTCAACATCCTCACTGGTGAACACTGAAACAAAGAATTAATTTAGTCTTTTCACAATTAATTTTTCTTCCCTAAGTTCCCTTTTAACCCCTCCATCATCTAATGATCCATCTGATTCCCTTGCAGGTTTCCTGCTTCGGATATATTTTAAAAAAGTTTTATTATGAGTTTTTGTCTCTAAAGCCAACTTCTTTTCAAATTCTTTCTTAGACTGTCATCAATGTTTTACATTTAATTTTCCAGTGCTTATGCTTTTTTCCTATTTTCGTCAGATGGATCCTTCTTCCAATTTTTGAAGGAAGTTCTTTTAGCTAAAATAGCCCCTTTCACCTCTGCCTTTTAACCATGCTGGCAATTGTTTGGCCTTCCTTCCACCTTTCTTAATGTGTGGAATACATCTGGACTGAACTTCTAAGATGGTATTTTTTTAACAGTGTCCATACCTTTTGTACATTCTTAACCTTTGTAGCTGCACATTTGAGTTTTTTTATTAACTACTAGCGGTACCCTGCCACGCGTTGCAGAGACAGAGTCAGGTTCTTTTCCCTCCCTCCTCCTTCCCCTTGCTCATTTACCTCAGTCATTCATCCTCCTCCCCCTTGGTCACTCACCCCCCTTCCCTCCCCTGTCCCCACTCCAACTCTCTCCCCTCACACTCACCTCTCCCCTCATTCTCCCTCCCCTGACACTCACCTCCCCCCTCATTCTCCCTCCCCTCAGTCACCTCCCCCCGCCTACTGCCTACCCTTCAGATCAGAAAACTTTTGTCTTTCTATTTCTGTGGGAATCCCCCCACCCCCCAAACCCCCCCCCCCAATCCCAACCCTTTAAATCAAATAATAACCCCCACCCTCCTGCCCCCCCTCCAAGACCTGGGAAATTAAAATTGTTGGTGCTACATGTGGTCTGTCCCTGGGCATCTGTGCGCATTATGTAGCCAAATAGGGGAGTGCCTAACCAAATTTGCACTCCCAAATTTGTTTTGTGGTCTGGGGAGGGCTATTTTGGTGCGTTCCCGAGATCGTGCAAGTTTAGTGTATGTGTTTGTGTGTGAAACTCCCCCTTCCCCCCAAAAAACAACCCTATGAGAAACGTTCTCTTAAACTAACCACCCCACACTCTCCTGCCCCCCTCCCCCAGCCCTGCGAAAAACAGTAGCCCACCCCCTGCCCCCCCAGAGTTGCCGAATAAATGAAACCTGCCCCCCCCTCGTGATCCCTCCCCAAGATAAGAACATAAGAACATAAGAACATAAGAAATTGCCATGCTGGGTCAAACCAAGGGTCCATCAAGCCCAGCATCCTGTTTCCAACAGAGGCCAAACCAGGCCACAAGAACCTGGCAATTACCCAAACACCTAGAAGATCCCATGCTACTGATGCAATTAATAGCAGTGACTATTCCCTAAGTAAACTTGATTAATAGCAGTTAATGGACTTCTCTTCCAAGAACTTATCCAAACCTTTTTTGAACCCAGCTACACTAACTGCACTAACCACATCCTCTGGCAACAAATTCCAGAGATTTATTGTGCGTTGAGTGAAAAAGAATTTTCTCCGATTAGTCTTAAATGTGCTACTTGCTAACTTCATGGAATGCCCCCTAGTCCTTCTATTATTCGAAAGTGTAAATAACCGAGTCACATCTACTCGTTCAAGACCTCTCATGATCTTAAAGACCTCTATGATATCCCCCCTCAGCCGTCTCTTCTCCAAGCTGAACAGCCCTAACCTCTTCAGCCTTTCCTCATAGGGGAGCTGTTCCATCCCCTTTATCATTTTGGTTGCCCTTCTCTGTACCTTCTCCATTGCAACGGCGACCAGAATTGTACACAGTGTTCGCAATAAATTCATTACCACCCCCACAGATGGCGCTTACGTCCAGCAGATGTCGCTGTTTTCTCAAAAAAACTTTTAAACCTATTTTACCTGTCACAGGTGTGACGTATCTGTAATGTAAGTACAGAAGAACCTTCCTGTATGTGAAATGAAGGTTGTATCCAAATTTGAAAGCAATCGGTTCAGTGGTTTCTGAGATTAGCGATTTTGTCCAAACTATATAACATTTTTATTTATATAGATTTTTCTCATTTCGTCAAAGTTTCCCTTTTGAAAGTTTAGTGCAAGAGCCATGGATTTTCTTATTGTCCCCCTTCCAGTCATTAATTCAACTTTGATCAGGTTATGATCACTATTGCCTCACTCACCAAATCCTGCGCTCCGCTAAGAATTAGATCTAAAATGGCTCCCTCTCTCGTCAGTTCCTGAACCAATTGCTCCAGTCATTTAATCCATCCATTTATTTTCTTTACCTGGACTGCTTGGAGGGTTTCACAGGAGTGGGATTGGGGAGGCATTTGCACTTACACCCATACTTTGCATTTTGAAAAGCATGCGACTAATTTTCCACACACATGATAGCAGGAGTAATTGTGTGTAGGTGCATTTGGTGGGATTATTTTCAAAGTGGAAGTGTGAAAACTGGTATATAGATAGATAGATAAATAGTTAGATATTTTTTTTTATTTTGACCGGAGAGTTCTTCGTACTTCTAGCTCAGTTGGAAGCAATGCTGGGGTCTGATGCTGTGAGCTTTCATTCATGTAGAGGCCCCCGTTTGATCTCCTCTAGAAGTAGATCCTAGTCTAGGACCTCTGAGGGAAGTAGAGTTTGGAGAATACCACTTTGCTATCGCACCCCTGTGAGGAAGTTGCTGCAGTGGAGGGCTTTTGCCTACTATAGAGCAGGTGGTGCTTTCCATCAGGACGGCTTGTTGATTAAGACATTGAAGTGAGAGGAACCTTTTCTTTTCTTTATTCCTATATGGATGTGTTGCCTGGAACCTACTCTCCTGGCTACATAGGACAGGAAGTCAGAAAACGCCTTGCCAGTCCACACCCCTTACTGCTTTAGTCTGTTTCAGAATTCTGGATTTTTAAGAAGTGTTTGAATTTTATTTTGATTTTTCCTGGCTCCCCTAGTCCTGCTCAGGGAAAGTCTCAAAAGAGAAAAAAATAATAATTTTTCTAATTCATGCCCACTGGTTGGAGTGGAATACCTCCATATGTTGAGACTTAACAGATTTTTGTGATTTTCTGTCATGGGAGGAGGTTTTCTGCCCACTCCAGCTGTGAGGAAATATAGGATTTTGTGTGTGTGTGCGTGTGTGGTTGGTGGAGGGATTAGTTCCTGCTATGCTGATTTTCGGGATCATCTGTCTCAAAAGTTCAAGTTTAACATCTGGAAAGAGTGCTGAGAAGTGCAAAGATTTGATCTGGAGCAAAAATGAAGAGGATGGAGACCCTTCACAACAGTCACTACCCAGGAAGAACAGGGTGCAGAGAAATTCAGTTTTTTGGAGAATCACATAAGCTAGGAGATCCCATTCTACCCTTGGATTCCTTCTAATCCTCAGCTTTTCAATCCTTTTCCTACCACTGCACTCCACATCTCTCCCAAATAAGTCAAAAATCCATTACAGTAATGGTTTCTATTTAAGAACATAAGAAATTGCCATACTGGATCAGACCAAGGGCCATATGAACAGTGGCCAATCCAGGTTACAAGCATTTGACAAGCACACAAACAATAAATAGACCCCATGCTACTAATGCCAGCAACAAGAAGAGGCTATTTCCTATTGATTAATAGCAGTTTATGAACTTCTCCTCCAAGAACTTCACCAAACATTTTTTAAACCCAGCTACACTACTGCCTTTAACATCTTCAGGCAATGAATTCCAGAGGATAAGAAGTTGCCATACTTCCTCGACTATTTAAGGTCTTGTTGTTTTAATCCTGATTCCCATATGACCAACATGTAGGTGAACACACAGTTTTTTTTCCATGTCTACTAACCAAGTTTTATAGCAATCTAGGCAACCAACAATGTTAGTTGTAAAAAATACGGACTCTATATGCTCATTGAAATTTGGGTTCCATGCAGTTCACCCCAGCCTTTTTAGAAGCCTAGTGCTGCTGTACCACTGCTGTTTAGGGTTGTAACCATTTTTCCATCCAGGTTACCACAATGCTTTCTTGGGTGCCTAATGGAATCATACCACTGCAATTTAGGGCTGTAACTGTCACGCCATACTGATCAGCCCATTAGGATAAAAAGCTGCATACAACATAAACATAAGTACAATAAAAACATAAAACATTGAGTATATAAGTTAAACAATTCAAATTGTACCTATTATGCAATGCATAATTTTAAACAGTTTGGATTCTTGGAAAGCATTTTGGAAAGTACTTTGCATTTTTTTTTACTCTCCACTAGGGATGTGTATTTGTTTTAAATGAAGAAGAACTCCAAACCAAGGGGGTCATTTACTAAGCCACAATATTTTATCACAAGAAGGGCGTTCCTGCTGTATTCCCCCTCCCCCCCCCTCGCAAGAAAAACTATTATGGCGACTCCTTCCAATAGTTTTTCTTAAGTTAAAACTATGAGAAATATATTCTGGGGGAAAATGGAAAAATGCATGATAGCAGCCCCCTTCACATGGGGCCATTACCATTGCACCATCAGTGGCCCAAAACACCCCACTGCCATCATGTAAAATACAGCCCACCCCCTGCTACCTGTAGAGACAGCGTAAATATAAAAAGTTAAAACATTTTGTTTTGAAAGCCACACAGTGACACCCCATTCCCCTACCCAAACCCATGCCCTTTGAAATACATCTCCTCCCCCCCCCGGATTTTATCCTATCATAGGTACCATTTTTGCTCCCTACCTCCCTCCAGTCTGTTGCAACCGTCGCGGCCCGACGGCTTCACTCCGCCTACCTTTCTTTTTCTGCGACTCCTCCTGCTTCCTGTGGATGTCTGGCTGCCGCGGCGTCTGCCCGCCGTCCTCTCCGGCATCCCCGGACTGGCTTGGGCGCTGTCTCCCGCCATGCTCCTCAGGTACCTTAGGGCGCGAGCACCGCACGGCCCTCATTCTTATTTCCTCTATGGCGCGAACCTCAGGGGCATCCCCCTGTGATGACATCACGCTGCCCGGATATTTAAGCCTGTTGTTTATTGCTAGCCTTTGAGTTAGCAAGGGATTTCCTACGGATGGGATTCGCTCTCTGTACCCAGCTACTCTGCCTCCAACCTTTTTTTGGACTCTTTGCTGTTAACGAGGTACCCGCTCCTCAGGGGCCTCTCTGCTTCTTTCAGGTCGCTACCTGGAACCGGTACTCGTTCCTCGAGGGCCCATGTTCCCTGACTCGCTGCCTGTGTCCATCTCCTCTTCTACTTGGAAGAATTCGCTACAGACACCATCTGTGAGTACAACTACCATCTACTCCTCAGAGCTGTTACCCTGGAACCAGGTACTCGCTCCTCGAGGGCCTGCCTCCATTCCAGCACCAGTGCCATCTTCCACGGAAAACTGTTGTGTGAGTACTTGCCAACGAGTCTCTGCTCCCAGGGATCTGGTACTCGCTCCTCGAGGGCCAGCTCTCCCTACTCGGAGCATCTCCATACTGGGGACTCTGTGAATATCTCAGTGTACTCATTTTCTCAGTTCTTCTTCCTACAGCACTGCTACCGGAGAAGCCGCTGTTCCAGCGCCCTGAGGAATACTAGCCCAGCCGGGCTCCATCTTCTACTCTGGTGGCTTCATAAACTGTCTAATAAAAGATATAATCTGTGTTTGTATGTCTGGAGCTGAGCCTGACCTGTGGTCCCTCACGGGACTTCCCACCGTGGGCGTGGTCAGCTGCCACAGTGTCCAAGGGTCCACCCAAACCCTACAAAACATAACACAGTCCCCCTTTCTCAGAAGACGTCCTGGTAGTCAAGTGGGCATCTTTGGAGTCTAGTGGGACCCAGAGCACCCCCTAGTGTCTGGGTCAGACACCACCATTTTCCAAAATGCTACTGACCAGCCTTTGCCACAGAAACATTCAGAGGTATTCATTGTAAATTTGACATTATTAAATAATTTTAGATCTTATAAGCAAAATAATTGTAACAAGGGGAGTTGATTTCTAGATTGCAGTCTCTGCTAGCTGCATTGTACAAATCAATTCCTTTTCATCAATTATGAGGTCTAAAATTATTTAATGATGTCAATTTACAATCAATACCTCTGAATGTTTCTGTAATACCACCCCCCTAACCCCTACCCACCTGCCGAAAACTCACCCTGAATCAAAGTGCCCCCTTACAATGGTCCGTGTATTGTCAGGCTGAGCCTTATAAAGAGTCTCTCTCTCTCTCTCTCTCACACATGTGTGTAGATGCTGCAGACATGCACATGTGAAGAGTATTTTGAAACCTACGCATATACTTTATAAAATAAAATACTGTGAGTTTTTGGGCACATGCACAGCCCTTTTAAAATTTACCTGTGACTGTTGCAGCTGTATGGAAAAGTGTGTGCATTCAAAGGGGAAGTTTCGAGGGTAAACCAGGGCAGGGTTTGGAAGGACATGCACATTTACATATGAAATATGCGTGCATATGTCATCAAACATGCGTGCATGCTTTTACACCTGTCAATCAAGTTGCAGAAAAGAAATAGGACTTTTGCAGTTTTTGGGTAGAGGTCTGGGAGCAAGTAGCGGATAGTGTGGACGAACTCGTTAAAATCTGGGTCAACTGGTATAGGTCTCGATTATGTCAGGAGCCCTCAGTATATAAGGCAGGGTTCATTCCCCTGTTCCCTGTCTTGGCAATCGAGTCGACACCGTGAGTGTTTCTAGTTTGCCTCTGCGTTCCAGTTTGTTTTCCGGTCTTGTTCCAGCCTTTGTTCTAGTCTCATTCCAGTTCTGTTCCAGCATCCCTTGTCTCCTTGTCTCCCCAGGTAGTACACCTTCAGACTGTCTTCTCAGTACTGACCTCGGCTTTCCTTGACCATGTTTGACTGCTGCCTGCCTCTGACCTTCTGCCTGTTTCCACGACCACGTCTGCACGCTGCCTAGAACTGACCTCTGCCTGAACTCGACCACGTCTGATTGCCTCCTGGAACTTGACCCCTGCTTTGGCTGACTATCCACTGACTGATTATTGGCACTGACCCTTGCATTGGCTGACCACGCTTCCTTGAACCTGGCCTTGATCCTTGCTATACATTCAGAGACACTCTTCTGGCCTTCTCAGGCACTCAGGACTTCCGGCCTAAGTGTCGACCGCGCACCCTTGATTGCAGTGGGCACACCCCTGAACTTCCTATCAAGGAGATCCTGCGAGGCCCACCTAAGACCAGGCGGCCCAGGTACTCAAGGGCTCAACCCGGGGGTACCTAGGGTTGCTATTGGTGAAGCTCCAGCCAGCCTCTGTCTCCTCTTGTGCTCCGCCTCCTGGTGGCAGGCACTCTTGGATCCGACCAGGGAGCGCAACAATATATCAGCCAACTTTACAAAATACCTACCTCCACGCATGAACTGATGGTTATTACATATACATGAAACAAGTATTAAACACATAAAATAATATGGCACATACTTTTATAAATAGGTACATAAACTATGCAGATCCAGCATTAAAAATAAATGTGCATGTACTGAAACATATGTGTATGCTTTCAGGGTGGTGATAGTGGCTACCGCTGCACAGTATTAAATACAGACTTATGCAAGTATGTGCAGAGTTTAGCACACCTGGAAATTAATCTTCCTAGATATACATAATCAGATATATGATGCATTATATATAATCAAATGCATCAAAATCAAATACCTAGTAATTATATGATCACATACATCCAATATAATCAAATATATTTAAAAACATAATATTTAATACATGCAAAGTATAAAAAGAGTATATACAATTTCAATGATCTCTCTCTCCCTACGTAGACAAAATAGGTGTTTGGTATTGACACTTCTGTTAGCAATGTCATTCTCACCTTTTTCTCCTTTGCCACTAAGTCTATGTAAGGGATTTTAGCATCAAACGTTTTCTCTCTTGAATGAGAATTTCCCATTTTATCGAACCAGATTAACACTAAGTTTTTTTCCCATGGACAAGAATGAAAGAAAAGCCTTGGAGAATCTCATCCAACTTTTCATTCTGTGCAGTTATTTATTTATTTATTGGGGGGGGGGGGGGGGGGGGGTGTGTATTTATTTATTTAATTATTTGCCTATTTATTTTACTGGCTTATAGTGCACACTTGGCCAAGGTTCAAGGCAAGGTACAGTACAATGTTCATAACAACCTAACAGAATAAATACATATAAAACACAAAACAATTTAAAATATAACATCAAAATAAGGACAAACTGAGTTGTCTCCCTATATAGCTCTTGATCTCATACGATGCATATGTCTAATTTGATAACCAGATGGTCTTTGTCTTCAGCAGATATTAAATAGTTTGGTACATGACAATAATGGGATCATGATCCCGGTGTTTCTCTAAAACTGCCATGTTACAGGGTTTGCACAGTTTCCAGTGGATGAGCAACACTACTTTGTGCTTTTCTGTATACATGCCTTCTGACATCAGCACTTTGCAACCAGCCATGCAATGCAAAGCTGTCTTCAGTTCTATGCTACAGAATTTGCATTTGTAAGGGGAGAAGGTTTCCCATTGCATGGCTGGCTGCAAGATTATGATGTCAGAAGACCTCTAGAAAATGGTAGTCCTCCTCTAAGGGTAGCCTTATCTAGGAATCATTCTACTCTTCTTCTAGGAAACATCTAGGAGGCTTCCCTAGATTCCACCCTGGATGAATATCAAGGAGGTCACTGTTGCTTGCATCAAGTTTCAAATAGAAAGGAGGCTTGAATTTTTACTTCTGAATCTTTTGGCAGGTAAAAACTATACAACAGACTTTAGCACCTGCTCTTTGCACAGGTAAAAATAACAATACAATGTCTGTTCCTGCCCAGATTACATCCCTGGGAATGCCTGCCCTACATGTGCATTCATTCAGCCAGGGTAAGGAAGGCCAATTTTCAGATGGCCAATTTAATCAGGCAAATCATTTTTTTCCACGTAAGAGACTTTGAAACCTGTTCTTCCTAAACATCAACTTTCCCCAGGACCAATATGGTTTCAAGACCTGAATCTTAACATAATTTCTATGCTGATTTTACCAAATACCTTGGGACAATTAATTTCCCAAAGTCTACATTTGGATCTGCCAAAGTGTCCAAGACAATTTTCAATTTTAATAATGCCAGAGAAATATTTACAAGTATAGTCTAATATGTTTTTACACAACACAGGAAGTCAGTAAGTATCAGGTTAGCATAGTATTACATTTTTTTAATTCAAAGTGAAAGGATCATCTTTTACAGCTGATTAGTATATTACCAGCGTCCTGTGAAGTCTTACGTTAGATGGAATTGTTAACATAGAGACCCATTTTCTGTGTTCTGTATTGGCACCATATTGAATTAACTTAATATATTAAGGAGATGAGATACAAAGCTAAATTATGCCTATTAAGCTCATTGGGCAGGTCATGCTAGCTTTATCAGTTATTGTCTAAGATGAATGCTGGGAAATAATATAACAAAATAAATTAGTCTCAAATGTATTGTCTGAATTAATGTGTGTCTAGAAAATAACATGTTGTTTCTTAGATGGGTCAGCCAAGAAAAGATTCAAAATAAAAAATGTAATATAGCTGTTCTACTGATATTCAGCTGCTGCTATGCCTTATGCCAGTGTTCTCGTTACCAGAAAAATGAGTAAGCACAGTGACCCCTGAAACGGATTCATTATGCTTTACTTCTCCAGGATCTTTTCTTTATTCTTTTGCTAGTTAGTCTACTTTCGTCTTATTCCTCTCTCTCACGGAATCTGGGACATGTTCCAAAGCATAATACAATAAGAACAGTTTTGTCAAAAGGACACACATTCACATTGTAGATCTGTGGTCTATCGACAAGGCTCCTAGTTTCCTGCAGCTCCTGGACTGATTCTGTGAAAGGATCAATAAATTCTGTGCCAAAGATGCTGTTGCAGATCTGCATACAGTTTACATTGTTGATTTTGGATACCTGTTTTACTTGCTTTGTTGCACTAACACCCAAGGCAAGATACAGCATAACAAATCAATAAATTTAAAAAAAATCTAATAAATCATACTTCAAATAACAAGCTATCAAAATTAACAGAAATAATTGAATTTATAAACATAAATTATGAAACAAAAACAAAAATTAAAAAATAGTCAAGATAAAAAAATAGCAGGTCACAGCAAACTATGGCCTGGATTTTCCAACAACGCAAGCCTTTCTGAATCGCGTGGTACTGGGGGCGAGGGGGGGGGCGAAGCGGGGGGCAGGCTGCGGAAGCCGGCAGCGATCGTACCACTGCGGTGTTATCGCTGCTGGCTTTCGCAAACCAATAGCACCAATAGCACCAATAGCCAGTAACACGCCCAATAGCACCACCGTGAAAGGTGGTGCTATTGGGCGTGTTACTGGCTTCGATAAGGGTTCTTACCTTTTCACCATCAGAAATGTCTCCGCCGCGTCCACCCCGCTCCCGCCCCGACTCCTCCCCTTCCGGTGCCAACGCCGCCCCGACTCCGGCCCGATCTAGGTAACGCATGTGAAAAGTCCCTTTTCGCGTGTGATCCCGTTAGAAAATGACCCACCATATTTCTCCATTATAATGAACTCCCAGTTAATAGACACTTAATAAGGAGTCAACACAATTCTAAAGTAAGTTAAAAACAAACACATAACAGATCCTTCAACAATGAGCAAAGATATCCCACAGACTTCAACAATAATCCAGCAACTACAAAACATCAAATTCCTGCAAGCTGAATGTTTGGCTAAGAAGCCATGTCTTTATAAACTTGCGGAAAGCTTGGTATGCTGAGGAGAGTCTAATACAGTTCCAAATTTTGGGCCATTCAACTTTATTGAAGGAACCTCCAGAAGGACTTCATCTTGAGACCTCAGTTACCATGCATGAAGAGCTTGAGTCGCTTCTTCAAGTACATAGGGCCTATATTGTGTACTGTGTAAAGCTTTAAAGATTAAACTGAATTTTGAACTGAATTTTATTAATCTTGGGCTTCTCAAGATTCAGTGAAAGGTGATCCGTTATGCTGCAACCCACCCTTACTGGAGCAGCAACAGTCTGATCCAACTGAAGATGCTCCATAGTAGCTTTGGGTAACTCCATATGCAAAGTGATGCAGTAGCCTAACCATGATGTAACCGGGGTGTTTGTAACAATGGGCTGTCAAAAAACAGTCTTAGGGGGTCATTTTCTAATGGGATCGCACGCGAAAAGTCCCTTTTCACATGTGATAGCTAAATTGGGGCAGAGTCGGGGGTGGCACCGGGGTGGGCACGGCGGAGAAATTGCTGGTGGCGAAAAGGTAAGAACCCTTATTGCCGCCAGTAACATGCCCAATAGCACCACCTTTCACAGTGGCGCTATTGGTTTGCGAAAGCCGGCAGCGATCACACCACGGTGGTGTGATCGCTGCCGGCTTTCGCAGGCCCGCCGCCCCCCCTGCTTCACCCCCCCGTTAACACCGGGATTCTCAAAGGCCTGCGATGAAGGTTAATCCAGGCCTTAGTTTCCTAATAAACCTAAGCTGATAAAGGCACTCTGGGAATATGAGAAATTGTTTTCTGAGAAAAGAATATTACCATTCATTCTTAACTCTGCTGGCATTATACTGTGAGCAGGGTCACTAACAATTAAAATCTCTGATTTATCTGGATTCATTTTCAGGCTAATAACTACAGACCTGTTCCAGATAGCTTTGAAAAACAAATTTGTATTTGCAACGGCTTCAGCTGCCTTAGCCTCCAAAAGACATAAAGGAGATAAGAAATGGTATGCTGGCTTGACCAAGATCCATCGATCTCTATAGCCCAAAGTACCCAGCAGATCCCAAAACGTAGATCCCAAATTTCTCATTAAGCATTCTTAGGGATAGACAGTAGATTTCTTTAGTCTAATAATATGGCTCTAATAATGTGTGAGGAACTTGTCCAGACTTCTTTTAAAACCCGCCTTGACCATGTCCTTTGGCAACCAGTTCCACAGCTTGATAGTGTGCTGCATGGAAAAGTTATGAATCTGCTGGTTCTTGGTTTCATGGAGGGTCCCATTGTTTTAGTATTTGAAAGGATAAATAACCCTCCTTTATTTAGCTGTTCCACCCCACTGATGATTTTATAAACTTCTATCATGTTCCCTCTCAGCCGTCTCTTTTCCAGCCTGAAGAGCCCTGGCCTGTGTGGCCTGTCGTCATAGGAGAGATGTTCCATCCTCTTTAGCATCTTTTGCACCTCTTCCAGTTCCACCATATTGATTTTGAGCTGGGGAAACCAGAACTGCATACAATGCTCAAGGTGCAGTCGCACTATGGATCAATACAGAGGCATTATGATATTTTCTGTTTTAGTCTCCATTCTTTTTCAGATCAACCCTTACATTCTAATTTTTTGATCTCCATAGCACAATCTGAGTAACCTAAGCATAAATGCGAAAGTTTAAACTGTACTTCCGAATTATGTCTGTAAGGGGTATCAGAAAGATGTTAAAGAGGACCAGAGACAACAAAAGAGCCCTGAGGAACATCACATAACAGTGGTGCTCCCCAGGGCTTAGTATGCAGCAAAACATTCGTTCAGGAAAGAAAAACTTAGCACAGAATCTGACGGCAGAGAAGAACCATAAGGCCATTCAGTCTGCCCAGTTTCTGTCTTGGCTCAATGCATAGACCTCAGTTGGTCTTTCTTGACTTTATTTCATTTCTTATTACTATTTTCAAATGCTTTTCTTTCTCCCACTTCCTTTCATTTTTCTTCTCTTCCTTCACACTTGTTATAGCCACTCTCTCTCTCTCTCTCTCTTCAGCACTTTGTCGTCTCCCTCATGTCTGTGCTATACTATTTTCTCTGGTTCTTCCTCCCTCTTTCTCTTTGTCTCCTGTTTTCTTTGCCACTTTTCCCTCTGTTCCCACCAATCACGCCTTCCTTTTCTCCCTCTGCATCCACAGTCTCTCCACTCTAACAGTCAGTCGTTCAGCAGATTCTGCCTGCTGTGCTTGAAACCACTTCTGGCACCTTGGTGGTGAGCCACAGAGTACTGGTGAGATGGCCGGGCTCTGCGAAGGGAGCATGTGGTAGCAGCGGCAGCAAGAATCAGCAGGAGGCTCGTCTCTCCCAGATGGCACGGGGCAGGCAAGCAGACAGAGAAAAGCTAATAATGAGAGCTGTCAAAGGGGAGCGGCTGGGTGAGAGAAGGCTGCGCCAAGTAGGGAGCTCCAACTTTAGAAAATGTTCCCTGGCATATTTTTATCAAGCCTAGAAATCCACAGGTTTGTCAGATTTATTTGTGAGCCTTTTCTGAAAGAGCAAATACTGCAATGGATGCACAGAAATCTATAGGCAGAGATACACAGCAAATTTGGCATGGATTTCTATGGATTCACAGAGAATTTCCCTGAGGTTAGTGGAAGCCAGATGGTTTGACCCTGATGCAAACTGTTTTGCATTTCCCTAGTAATAAGGACAAAGAAGATTGTGACAACAGCAGCAGAGAAGGCACTTTGTTGTGATTCCCTAGCAAGAGGCAAGTTCAACTGTGGGTTTCTGTAACCATGAACTAGCAGCTACCTGAGGGGCCTGGACATAATTACCCTCAGGGAAAAAATATATATATATTGACATCAGTTATTTTTTATCCATTTTTATCTCATAATTTAAATAAATCTTTATATTGTCATTTCGGCTAGAGATGGCCCACTGCAGTTTTGCTGATTTGCAAGTAATAATAATTAGCAGCAGTTTTCTCAGGGCTTCTGCCTTAAATGCTGTGTAGCCTCAGGTATTCATTCTTCACTGACAATTTAAGCCTTTGTGGGCTTCCCACTCCCTTACTGTTAAAACTTCAAAGCTATATCTTCGCTCATTCAGCAGCTCCTGCAAGTGTTCTGCAGCAGAGCATGAACAACATTGATCTGTTCACTTTCCAAAAATGTTGTGGTCTGGTTTTGTACTCATACAGCTAAAGCAGCGAACCCAGCAAAAAGTGCTTTTGTAGACCGGAATGATAAATTTCCCTAAACAGCAATATTGTGCAAGGAAATAGTCACAAGATGGTTAACACAAAGCTAAAATATTTGTCATGTCCTGAACAAATACAAAGGCATACTCGGTACATTTAGCCAATGCAAACTTGTTTCAGGAAACATTTGCCTGTGTTTACATTTTGGGGGTAAGATATAGTTGTGAAGAAGTAAAATGCATGTTTTATGGATATTTGTTTTTCATGTTTCAATGTTTGCATTTTATTATTGCCCTTGATTGTTATTATGAATTTAGTTTTCTAATCTGGTCAGGATCGTTGATCTGCTATGAACACAAAAAAAGTATTTCAATAAAAATGAAGGTGAGCTCACGTACATGTATGCCTCTCATCGTTCCTGTATAGCATATTGTTTTATTATGACCCCTGGGTGGGATAAGACCCAGATACTGGACCCAGAAGCACACTTAGATAAAATAGACTCTATCTGCAGCCAGTTCTCCATGGACAGATTTTACTTCTGCGGTCCAGGGCTCCCTGTAAGGGGAAGCAGAGCTTCAAGGCACTTTGGCATTTATCAAAGTACACAGCCTTTTCCCAGTCTCTGTAAACAGCACTGACAATCTCCACAATCTATAATCACACTGAGAGGCAAAGTGGTTTCCAACTCCTTTACTGATAGTTGATTAAATGACTGAAGATTCTTTACTGCACTTAGATGTTAAATAAAACTGATAATCAATAATGAAGAATAAAGATTAATAAATGTGTGACCTCACTCTTCTAGTAAATTCTCTGACTTTATAGAAACCAATCCTTAACAATTGATCTCCTTCTCCTTTCAATTACTCAGGTTGAAAAATGCTTAATGCTTCTTCAAACTCCCAAATTTATCTGAAGCTGCTCCCCACTGTAGAATGCTTAGAATTTAGTCCCAATTACTTATCAGAATACAGCAAATTTAAATTCTCCTACCTCTCCTGCAGTCTTCTTCAATATCTGAGAGCTCCCTCTGATTAACACTTTGCTCCCAAATGTAGGGCACTCAGGACAGCAAAATCCTTCAACACCTTCCCTCTGGTAATGGACAACAATCCATTCCAATTTGATGAAACCTCCACTCCCCAGGCTCTTCCTAGGTGAAAGACACCTCTTTCTTCCAATGGTTTTGAAACTGGCTCCCTGGTATCAAGGACACCCAGGAAAAAAACAAAATAAGAGACAGGAAGAAAAGTCACTAATGAAAACCAACTCAGACTTGAAAATTCCCGGCATGGGGTCACTGACTGATCTCTCCACTGGGGGTGAGAGAGAGAGAGAGAGCAGCAGAATCTTCCATCCCCAATATAACCTTACACAAGGATGCCACAATCCTCTGTGAAAGGGAACCAAGGCTCTCACAGGGAGATTACCAAAAAGAGGGCTTAAAAGCGTTATTAAGCCAAAATAAACGAAAAGGCTGATCTACAAAAAGCCAACTCAAGAATCCAAATGAGATGACACAATAACAACAGGAACAGAGAACCCCCTGCACTCTGAAAGATTAACTGAAATAATCCAGCAAGCAATCCATACCCTAAGATGGTGGCTGGGGTTTATATACTGCTAGAGCATACCATCTGCAGCTCCCACATGGGGGAGCCAGAACTCACACCTCTCTCCACTAATCTCTCTGAACCTCCCCAGCTAGATAATACATTCCTTTTGGTAAGGAAACCAAAGGTTCCTTATATAAATTTCTTTTAAAAATGACATTGTGTTTTGTACAAAGAATGAACAATTTGGGCCAGATTTTCGTATCTACGCCCAATTTTATAACATGCGCGCGCAGCCACGCGCATATTATAAAATCCGGGATCGGCACACGCAAGGGGGTGCATAGTTATGCACCTTGCAAGCGCCGAGCCCTAGGGGAATCCCCGATGGCTTTCCATTACGTGCGTAACCCTTTTAAAATCTGCCCCATTCTTTTCTTGTTTCTTTTCCCTAATTCATTCCTGTGAAGTTGAACCACCTAAGTACCTTTGATGGTAACTTTCATACTGGCACGTGGGCACACTTGTGTGCGCATTTGTTGGCCCATGGCCAGGGACAAGACTGTTTTATAACATATGCGTGTATATGTACATATGTAATAAAATAGCCTGGCCGCGCACACATGTACACCAAATTTTATAAATGGGCGAGTGCACGTGCACGCAAATCCCGCTTCTACCATGTAAGTGAGGGAATTTGAAAAAGGACTCGCGCCAATTCCATTGCCAGTATTCCCAGTTCACCCAGTTAAGGAATAAGTCTTCCAAACCACTTTGTTTTAATAGCCTTCCTTCCCCACTGTTAGCCCTGACTCTTAAATCCTCACTGATCTGTGAAGATTTTTTTCTTTTATCACATAACACATCATCCATAGCGGAAGTATAGTTACGCGGTTGGGGACCTTGGCGCGCAAGTATTTGCGCACAAATATCCTGAAACAGCCAATCCTCGCCCAGATTACACCCACACCCTGTCCCTTTTTCTGAAGTTCCAAGGTGTACACGCAGTGGCATTTATGTGTGTATCCAGGGAGTTTTTATAATCCACTCGACACATTCCAGCCTGACATATTCGCATATCCCCTGAGTACTGCGCGTGTTGGGTTTTTAAAATTCACCTTTTTGGCACTTAGCTGAACAAACATCAGTGATTCAAATTTCCCACATGCTGAATGTCTCTGATTTATACTATTGCTGCTACTACTATTTAACATTTCTATAGCGCTACACGACATACGCAGCGCTGTACAAACATACAAATAGACAGTCCCTGCATAATAGAGCTTGCAAATCTAATAAGACAAACATACAGGACAAGAGACTTGGGTTGTTTCACAAAGCAAGACAATGGTTAAAAAGAAAAAAAAAAAGAAAAGAAAGTTACGTAACAAGACTAAAAGCAGACGATCAGGCATAAGGCTTAATAGCGGTTTCGAAAATGTGGTTCTTTACATGGGATTTAAACATGGCAAGAGAGGGAGCATGACGCACCAGTTCAGGAAGTCTATTCCAAGCGCACGCACAGCCAGCTAAAGTTCTGTACAGATAACCCAGAGGCATTTCAGGGGCAGATAAATGCTGATATTCAGCATTATCTGGCTAAGTTTAGGCATGCCTCCAGCTAACTTCCTGATAGCCAGGTTTATTCAGTGGTGTGTCCATGCCACTGAATATCTAAATTAGCCAGATGAGTTTATCTGGCTAACTTGGCTAGAAACCGCACCGCTGAATATTGGTTTCAAGGTGATCATCAAAACTGGTGAATAATTTCTGGCCATAAATTGTTCTGGGCTCTGAAGTTTAAAAAAAAACTTTTTTAAAGTTTGCAAATTAGTTTCACAAATTCACAAAGATATTTTATTGGTTGTTGAATTCATTAAACAAATTTTGATATAAGCCACTCACATTATTCAATATGTATCAAAGTCTGAATACCTCTGCTTGATTCATTGAGTCTGCAGTAAATAGATTTATTGTGGATTCCCAAAAATTGGTGAATCTACAGTGAATCTGTATCAAACCTGAACACAGTTTCCCAGATTTGCTGAAGACATTTCAACTAATGAATGTGGGGAAAATCTGAAAACTGCTTTACCTGCATTAACTTCAACCTCAAGTTTTCTGCACATCTCAAGAGAGGCCTACACGCTCACATTTCAATGACACAGACTCAAGGATAAAATAGAAATATACCTATCATACAGTCTTTCACAATCTCAAACATGCATTTTTCTTTTTTGATACTCGGTTTTCTTATAAATGTGAAATAGAAACATGACAGCAGAGAAAAAAAACATTACAGCCCATCTAAACTGCTCATCCATACCAACTCTTCAGTTTTATAAACTCTATCACTCCCTCAGGGATCCCTGTGTTTATCCCATGCTTTCTTGAACTCAGATACTGTCCTTGTCTCCATCACCTCCATGGGGAGGCTGTTCCATGCATTCATCATCCTCTCTGTAAAGAAATATTCCCTTAGATTACTCCTGAGTCTACTCCCTTTCACCCTCATCCCATGACCCCTCGTTCCAGATCCTCCTTTCTTTGAAAGGGATCTGCTTCCTGTGCTTGGAAACCTTGGAAGAATTTATGTGTACCTGTCATATCTCCCCTATCTCGCCTTTTCTCTCTAGGGTTTACATGTTAAATCTTTTAGTCTATCCCCATATGCTTTAGAACAAACACTCTAATCAAAAATAGTTTGACCCATGAAAGCCCCAGGGCAAGAACAGTGCTTGCTGGCACCTTTGGGTGATGTCACATGCCCTGGCCATGCAATGTAGCATAATCTAAGCAACGGGTTGCCTTCAGCCTGAAGTGCTAGTTGTTGGCACATCTCATCTCTCCAGCCTATTACAGCCTTCATCTCTTTAGCCTTACCCAGCCTGCCTTCGTCTCTTCAGTCTTGTCTAGCTTGTTTTCGATTCTTCAGCCTTGCCAAGCCTGCCTTTTTCTCTCCAGCCTCACTCTAGCTACCACATCTCTACCCTTGGACAGATTACTGGTATCAACCTCCCCTGGACTCTCGTTATACTTGCCTAATGCCTGCCACTGACCATAGCTTGTGCTTTCATTACCCTTGCCTGATGCCTGCCACTGACCATAGCCTAGAGTCTCATTACCCTTTCTGGCCACCCACCTCTAACCTCTGACCTCAGCCTGACTCCAGATTTCCTCTTCTGCTTGCGCCCCAGAAACCGCTTCCTAAGACCTCCGCTCCCGGAACCCAAAGTCTCAACCTGAGGAGGAAGGGGTTGGTACAGGCAAAGCTCCAGTTCAGTCTCTGCACCATCTGTTCCATCAGTTGGTGATGAGGATCTACAGGACATCCCCCTATAGGTTGTGCCAATCTCACCCCAACACAAGGGTCCACAATCCTAACAATATGCTCTTTTTTGACTGCTTTTCTTTACCTTGCTATATCTATGGTAGCCAGCTTATTGAATATGGACTTCATAATAACCCTGGAAACCATGGAGAGATCTTCCTAATTCATATCTTCATCAGCTTAAGGGGAGCAATCAACTCTAATGCATTCTGTAATTGATGATTCCATACACCCACCATATCTTCCATACAATTATTTTGCATTTGACACCCCAAAGATATAAGATTTGCTGAAAAAAATAAATCCCCACTGTGGTTCCAAAGCCTCACTAGGGTCGACCATTCTCATCTCCCCCTTACTCTCCTCCACCCGAGGAACCAAAATCAAATACAATTTACAATAACATAATCAGACCATGGCATAGGAGGAACACCCAGATCCTTAATATATGATCCTCCACTCCCATTCCCCCTTCTAGGTAAAAGAGCCGGGTTGTGTCTAGCTTTGCAGTGGCTCTGGTCACCTTTTGAACAAAAACCAGTGAGGACATAAAAAGGTCTATATTCAAAAGCATTTTATCTGGCTAACTCAGAAATTATAATAGTAAACAAATAAAAAAGAGCCCACTGAATCACAATAAATCTAAAAAAATCCATGTTTATGAGGAAAAAACAGCAAAAAAAATAAATAAATAAAACTCACATATGAAAAATATATGTGAATATGGACAGTGGTTGCTTCATATATACATCTTAAAAGTACCCAACCAGGTTACTCAATGTGCTTGTGTAATCATTAACAAACCACCAACCACCTGATAATTTTAACAAATGCAGAACCCCAAAAAACATGAATACATTGTCAAACACTCTTAATATGTTTTATTCAATAAAAAATATTTGTTATCACCGTTTTGCCATTAGAAATAATGTTGCTGTACATGAAATACAGATGTCCAAAAAAAAATATTTAAGTCTTAATAGTTTTGATGAATTAGAAGAAATTCTCCGTATTATATCCACAAACACACTAGGCTTGAATAGTACACTCACGAACTTGAAAAAGTTCTCCGTGATGTGCCCACAAGTATACTTAGTTGAATGATGCATTCCCAACATGGCCAAGTTTCGGAACAAGTCCTTCATCAGGGGATTCATCAGCAAATGGAGCTCTTCTTAGTTGGTTCATACGGCATGCAACAAAGAAATAAATTCTCATCTAATTCAAATGGCGAACAGCATCAAAATGGCTGAAGCAACATACTCTGAATAAGTCCATTTAAATAAGAAACCATGGGACTTGGACCCAGCCAATAAGCAAACAATATGTCATAACAATGAAGCCCAGTTTATATCATCATTCAAACCCCTTGGATGAATCATTTGCAGTGTAAATTCCAAAACTGTTATTGACAATTGAGTTGCTTTTTATAATCACCACCCCGTATAGTAGGAATAATTTGTTCAATTACTGTCCACTATACATAAGAACATAAGAATATAAGATATGCCATACTGGGTGAGACCAAGGGTCCATCACGCCCAGTATCCTATTTCCAATAGTGGTCAATCCAAGTCACAAGTACCTGGCAAGTACCCAAACATTAGATAAATCACAAGCTACTATTGCTTATTAATTAACATAAAATTTTATAGATTTTTCCCCTAGGAACTTATCCAACCCTTTTTTAAACCCAGTTACACTAACTGCTGTAACCACATCCTCTGGCAATGAATTTCAGAGCTACTTGCTAACTTCATGGAGTGACGCCTGGTCCTTCTATTATCTGAGAGAGTAAATAATTGATTTACATTAACTTGTTCAAGTCCTTTCATGATACTGTAGACTTCTATCATATCACCCCTCAGTTGTCTTTTCTCCAAACTAAACAGCTCTATTTTCTTTAGACTTTCTTCATAGGGCAGCTGTTCCATGCCCCTTATCATTTTGGTTGCCCTTCTCTGCACTTTCTCCAGTGCAGCAATATCCTTTTTTTACATGTGGTGACCAGAATTGCACACAGTATTCAAGATGTGTATCACTCTCTGTACCATAGAGTGATACAGAGGCATTATGACATCCTACATTTTATTCTCCATTCCCTTCCTAATAATTCCTAACATTCTGTTTGCTTTTTTTGATCACCACAGCACACTGAGCCAACAATTTCAATGTATTATCCACTATGACACCTAGATCTCTTTCCTAGGTGGTTACTCCTAAGATAGAATCTAACATTGTGAAATTACAGCAAGGGTTATTTTTCCCTATATGCATCACTTTGCACTTGTCTATGTTAAATTTCATTCTGCCATTTGAAGCCCAATCTTCCAGTCTTGTAAGGTCCTCCAGCAATTCATCACAATCCGTTTGAGATTTAACTTTTCTGCATAATTTTGTGTCATCTGCAAATTTGATCACCTCACTCATCGTACCCCTTTCCAGATCATTTATAAATATATTAAAAAGCACCAGTCCAAGTATAGATCCCTGAGGCACTCCACTGTTTATCTTCTTCCACTTTGAAAACTGACCATTTAATCCTACTCTCTGTTTCCTGTCTTTTCACCATTTACAATCCACAAAAGGACATCGCCTCCTATCCCATGACTTTTTAGATGCCTTTCATGCGGGATTTTGTCGAATGCTTTCTGAAAATCAAAATACACTACATCTATTGGTTCACCTTTATCTACCTGTTTATTAACCCCTTCAAAAAAATGAAGCAGATTTATGAGGCAAGACTTCCCTTGGGTAAATCCATTATTCCATTAAACCACGTCTTTCTATATGCTCTGTGATTTTGATCTTTAGAATATTTTGCATTATTTTTCCCAGCACTGAGGTCAGGCTCATTGGTCTATAGTTTCCCGGATCAACCCTGGAGCCCTTTTTAAAATATTGGGATTACAATGGCCACCCTCCAGTCTTTAGGTATAATGGATGATTTTAATGATAGATTACAAATTTTAACTAATAGATCTGAAATTTCATTTTTTAGTTTCTTCAGAACCATGGGGTGCATATCATGCTGTCCAGGTAATATACTACTCTTTAGTTTTTCAATCTGGCCTACTCCATCTTCCAGATTCACTGTGATTTGGTTCAGTTCATCTGACTCATCTCCCTTGAAAACCATTGGTATCTTCCCAACATACTCATTAGTAAACACAGACGCAATGAATTCATTTAGTCTTTCTGCAATGGCCTTATTTTCGCTAAGAGCCCCTTTCACCCCTCGGTCATCTAACGGTACAACTGACACCCTCACAGGTTTCTTGGTTCGGATATATTTTTAAAAGTTTTTATTATGCGTTTTTGCCTCTACAGTCAACATCATTTCAAATTCGTTCTTAGCCTGCCTTATCAATGTTTTACACTTAACCTGACAATGCTTATGTTTTTTCCTATTGTCTTCAGATGGATCCTTCTTCCAATTTTTGAAAGATTTTTTTTTTAGCTAAAATAGCCTCTTTCACCTCACCTTTTAAGCATGCTGGTAATTGTTTTGCCTTTCTTCCACCTTTCTTAATGCGTAGAATACATCTGGACTGTCCTTCTAAGATTATATTTTTAAACAATGTCCTCGGCTGTTGTACACTTTTAACCTTTGCAGCTACACTTTCAGGTTTTTTTTTTCTATTTTCCTCATTTTATCAAAGTTTCTCTTTTGAAAATGTAGTGTTAGAGCTGTAGATTTACATATTGTCTACCATCCAGTCATTAATTCAAATTTGATCATGTTATGATCACTATTGCCTAGTGACCCCACCACTGTTACCTCTCTCACCAAATCCTGCTTTCCACTAAGAATAAAATCTAAAACAGATCCCTCTCTTGTTGGTCCCTGAACCAATTGCTCCATGAAGCAGTCATTTATTACATCCAGGAATTTTATGTCTATAGCATGGCCTGATGTTACATTTACCCAGTCAATATTGGGGTAATTGAAATCTCCTATTATTATTGCACTGCCAAATTGGTTTGCTTCCCTGATTTGTCTTAGCATTTCATCATCTGTCTGATCATTTTGGCCATTTGGTAGTAATAACAACTTGTTTTTCAGTTGATAGGGATAATTTGGAATTATTTAGCTCTTTACTTATAGGCACATGGACTACTTTTGCTTTTATTGGAATCTCTCTGTTGGGATTCCCTAACTCTCATGTTCCATTAGTATCCTTCAAAGATACATTCCTCCAAACCATGCACTGCTGAGTGACTGTAGGCTGTCGGACTGTGTTTCTGAATATGGACCTCAAAATCTAAAAAAGCCTAATGCTACCTAGGAATAACTTAAAGAAATGTATGCTGCATTGCTTGAAGGTAATCTTTGAACTGGCAAGCCTAAACTAAGAAGATTCCTCTTACTGCTTGCTAGGGATGTGAATCATTTTATGACGATTTAAAATATCGTCCGATATATTTTAAATCGTCAAAAATCGTTAGAGGCGATATATAATAGGAATTCCCCCGATTTATCATCAAAAATCGTAAATCGGGGGAAGGGGGAGGGGAAGGGGGAGGGCGGAAAAACCGGCACACTAAAACAACCCTAAAATCCACCCCGACCCTTTAAAATAAATCCCCCACCCTCCCGAACCCCCCCAAAATGCTTTAAATTACCTGGGGTCCAGTGGGGAGATCCCAATGTGATCTTCCACTCTCGGGCCACGTCTGCGTTAATGGCGCCGGCGCTATTTCGGTTCCTGTCCCCCGACGTCAAGAGCGCAGAAGATCGCTCCCGGACCCCCGCTGGACCCCCAGGGACTTTTGGCCAGCTTGGGGGGCCTCCTGACCCCCACAAGACTTGCCAAAAGTCCAGCGGGGGTCCGGAACGACCTCCTGCAGTCGAATCATGTTGCCGTACGGCCGGCGCCATTTTGTGGGGGTCAGGAGGCCCCCCAAGCTTGCCAAAAGTCCCTGGGGGTCCAGCGGGGGTCCGGGAGCGATCTCATACGCTCCTGACGTTGGGGGACAAAAAACAAAATGGCGCCGGCGCTACCTTTGCCCTGTCATATGACAGGGCAAAGGTAGCGCCGGTGCCATTTCTACAATGCACCGGAGGCCCTAGAGTAAAAGATCACACCGGGACCCCCCCCCCTGGACCCCAGGTAATATAAGGCATTTTGGGGGGGTTCGGGAGGGTGGGGGATTTATTTTAAAGGGTCGGGGTGGGTTTTAGGGTTGTTTTAGTGTGCCGGTTTTCCTGGCACACTAAAACACGATTTAAACGATATTTACAAACCTAAAACCGCGACGATCCGATTCCCTCCCCCCCCCCCAGCCAAAATTGATCGTTAAGACAATCGATGACATGATTCACATCTCTACTGCTTGCTATAAAACGATATTCAAATTCTATTGTCACCTCAGTAATCGGGACACAAACTCCTTCCATTTCCGAGCTCTTTGTGCACAAACACAAAACCTTTAAAAAAAAAGACACTCAGAAGCTACCCAGCAAATTTGTGATAACAAAACAGCACTAACTCCCAGAGATTAAACAACAAAAATACACTGCAGGTATTTTTAAAAGTAACCTCACAAAGACCCTTGACAAATACAGAATAAGGGACCACAAATTAGAAATAGAAATATGTGCCAAAACCTGAAATCTCCTTTGCTTTTCTCTGTTCTGTCCATTCCAGCCTCACCCCCTCCCTTACTGTTCCCAGCAGCAAGGGAAGGCGTGGTATTACCGAGTCCTTCCTTGTCCTTTTCTGTCCACTCTAGTCTCACCACTTCTCTCCTGCTCCTTGTGTGCTACCTGGGAGAGTGGCTGGAGCAGGAAGCAGAGGGCTGTAGGCTTGTGTCTAGCAAAGCTCCTGATGCTGCCTCCTGAAGGCCTTGTTTCGATAGAGGTGAGAAAGGAAAACCTAGAAGAAAGGTTAGGACCTCTTTCTAAGTTTATACACCAATCATGTTTATAAGACAAATTGTTTGAGATGAGACAAATTTACCTAAATATCTGTACTTTCCAGGCTCAGTCTGTGTAAAACTGCTTGAAATTATATTTTAAGGAAAACTAGTAAAATTTGTGTTCCCCAATCTATCTTTGGCATCAAGGCATCCATAGCAGGTTTTGCTTTCTTCGCAAAAGGACAATCTGGATTTTGGGACACTCCTTCATCCATTAGGTGACCAGGAGGGCATGGGAGAGGCCTTATGGCATGCATTTGGGTTTAGCCCCCATACGGCATGGCGAGTTTTGTGGATGGGAAGGCATGGAATGGTTTGGGGGGGCAGTTGTTATCAAACTTACATCGCAAATTGGAAGTGCTCGCTAGTCCTGATGTTGTCGTGATGCACCTGGGTGACAATGGCCTGGGAGAGTATTTGTGCACACAGTTAATCGCCCTGATTAAGAGGGACATGGTAGAGATTGGGGAATTGGCCCGCATGACACAGTTGGTCTGGAACAACATCATACTTCGCATTAAATGGTGGGACCAGAAGTTATGCGGCAGGGCAGGAAGAAGGTGAATAGGTAGGTAGGAGTCTGGGTGCAAAAGTTGGGAGGTCTCCAGGTGAGGTACTAGTGGGCAGATGAGATACATGAGGGGCTGTACAGGCTGGACAAAGCGCATTTGTCTGACATTGGATAGGACCTCTTTAATAATGCCCTTCACGATGTTTTAGAGGTAGTTTTTGGGGTGATAGGTTATTCAGGCCTCAGTAAGTAAGGTGTAGGGGCACCTGGGGCAAGTAAGACACTGTCCCAGGTCTGTGGCGGGGAAACCCGAGCCGGTAGGCACCTTGGGGGTGAGTGCCAAGGATTCGGACAAATAACATGTCCTTCAGGGTGATAGTTCTGGTTGGGTATAGCTAGTCCGAATGTTGTGGCCCCCTTGCTTGGATACAATGTGAGGAGCTGGTGGGCAGAGGCTGTCTCTTGCTGTACCAAGGCAGATGGATGTTCGATCCCCGGTGTCTTAGAATAGTCATGGGTGGCTCGAGTACTAGGGGGGAGCAGTCTATGTTACTAGTCAATAAAGCTGCGGCCTGTTTTTTCTAACACAGTTTCATGGTGTTATTATTGACTGTATTCCTGTGTTTATGGGGTTATGCATTGAGGGCTAGGTGGGTGGGGGCATGGGGAGTGGGGTGTAGGGATGTACATGCTGCCAATGTTAATCAGTTTTGAAGTATTGAATGCTCTAAGGGTTTTCATCTGGTTACATTTACATTTTGCATTTGTAATGTGGGGTTCTGCCTTCCACCTCTACCTCAGAGGGATGTGCTGGGTGCGTTTTGGACCCATTTTTCTCCATTTTAAGGGAGACTCATTTGGAAGGAGAATTCCCTTTCTGCCCTCCCCTTCTTGGTTTCCTTCATATGGTGACTCCTCTAATAACATCTGAAACCCCATTTTCATTATCACTCCCTAGCCCCTACAGCGGAAAAAGGGGGGGGGGGGGGGTCACCGTATTACCCCAAAAGGGCAGGGGGGTTAGACTAATTTTTATTACTTTTCTATTTTTCGCTTCAGAACAGTTATGTTCTTTGAATCGCATGACTTTTGTTGTACAAACAACGATAGCTTTTCAGAAAATTACTAGAGTAAGTTTATTTAAAAACAAAATAAACATTTTTGAGCATGGCAACTTAAACCATTTAAATTAAGAAGTGAGTTTTATTTTAAAGTATATTTTCCGCTTTAAACTAGTTGATGCCATTTGAGCTGCATATTTCTGCTGGCTCAAGCAATTACAGTTTTTCTGAGATTTCTCAGCGCTTCTTTTTATTTAAATCCATCCCGAAGAAGCCTGCTGTTGAAATGAGGATCCTTTTTGGGGTTCTTCGTAGTAGAATTTCAACACCGTGCCATACAAAAATGTTTATGCTCATCAGTTTCAGTATATGTAATCCCTTACATTGAATGTTTATGGTATTTTAAGCAGCAATCAGTGTGTGTGTGGTAGGTGTGTATTCTATGTGTATTCTCTTGCCCATATCTTCAGCAAATTTGCCAGGTTTTTTTAAATGTATGTATTTAACCATACTGTTAAGTAATATATCAAGTATTTAGTATACAGTTATTGCACATTTTTTAAGTTTTGTGAAATTTTGTATTTTTCTCAGTAAAGTTTTGATGCAAGTATAACGTTCTTTAGATGCTACATGAGTGCTGGTTTACCTTAGGCAAATTATAAATGCATATTAACATATAACTTAATTGATTGGGAAGGTTTTCTGATAATTCTTTTGACTGTACATATATATATATAGTCAAAAGAATTACCAGCACTTCAAAGCAGATTACATTCGGGTACTGTAGGTATATATATACTGAAATCAACGTGGAACAAGCCAAAGTTACTTTCTGATATTCTCAGCCCTGAAATGGTTCCAATAGACTATTGATCTGCTTCAGCTATAGCCACTATCACACACACTGTGATGGTGGCTAAAGCTGTCCTAGATTCTGTCCCAGATTCTTACACTTTTAATTAAAGGGAATATGTGACTTTCAATAATATATTGCAATGAAGATAACAGTTGAATAGCACCTGAGAAAATGATATAGAACAGTACACTAAACTAGATTTGGCATTTCATCTGAAAAATGACACTTCAGGTGAACTGTGCCCTCAGTTTTATACTAGGGTATTAGTTCTATTCTGCTTTACAGAAATGGGTGCCCATCACTGAATAATAGACATCAATTCAAGCAGCACCTGGTCCTTGATCTCCCATACAAATGAGTCAAAATATTCCAAAGCCCAAGATCATCAGTCATCACGGAACTACAGTTTTGCCAATCTAAAAAAAGTCCCAGATATTTTTTTGTGAATTGATTCAACTCAGCACTAACAAAAATGGCTCATTTTAAACATTTCATATTAACCATTTCACTTTCTTACCCACCACACACTATTTTATATTTATGTTTATCAGGAATGAGCATTCTGATGATCCAAATGTAAAATTTGATCAAATTTTCAATTCGGTTTAGGTGATCTGAAACAAATGGACAAACTTTTCTGAACAATCTGAATCCTTTTTGTACTTATTTGGTTTAGTCCCATTAAAGTCTATAGGGGAACAAAACCAGACATAGAAATATTGTTTGGGGATGAGACAAGGAAGGAGCAGGATCAATCAGCCCTTTCTCAACCAGATGGATTGATGTCATCATTTTTTTTTTTTTTTTTGGTGAAAGTGAAACTATGAGCCCTTTGAACAGCCAGTGATCAGTTGTCTGCTGAATCTCTAAAAGACAAAGATTCTGAAGCTTCTCGATTTAAAGTTCCAGAGTTAAAGAAAAGATTAGGACAAAATGTTTTAGATTTAGAGTAGTAAGCAAAGTGCTTATAATCAGCATATATATAGTGGCCAGTGACTGACTGTGATAGGTCATCTTGCTTTCCCTGTATAAAAGTTAAGTCTTCTGTGCATGGCTACTACATTAATTTAAATAGTCAAAAAGAGTCCCCTGGGGCATTAATAATACTGTGCTTCTTACCATATCCCTTATTTTATGCCTCGGGGTCTGTATGCCATTGTTTGTTTCATTTGCTCCTCTGATGCTTTTGGGTGTTCATGCCAATATTTGTGCAACTTTGCCCTTCTCACAGTGGTTTACGTTGTTCATGCCACATGGTGCCATTTGCCTGTTTTTTGGTGCCAGAGGGTGTTCATGTTATTTTCGGTGCCATGAGGTGCAGTTTCTTCTGCTGCTAATGTCTGCCAGCAAATTTCTTATTAAAAAAAAGTTAGCTAAAAAATAAGACATATTACTTCCCCCATTGACTTTAATGGAAATGAATGAAACAAATTAGCTTCTGTTGCAAACCAGAATGAAATAGAAAACTAAACTGAAAATTCAAACTCAAATAAACATGTTTTTCATATACACCCTGTTTATGTGAAATTGAATATAGTTTAAACCACATGCTTTCTCCTGAAAAAGAATTTCAAGAATCTGCCTTAGAATCTACCTTGGAGCAATTTAGCAGAAAATGTAACATACTAGGAAGGAAATTTAGTCATGATTAGCTAAGCAAGGTGTGAAACTACCATTGATTGTGAATGCTAGGAAAGTTAGATGTCTGGAAAACATTTAGGGGCCGATTTTAATTCCTACATTTTTTTAGCTCCCCCCCCCCCACACCTTTTCCTCCCTTCCTCTATCTAACCCACCCCCTTCAGCCCTACCTAAATCCCCCCTACCTTATTTCTTCGCGTTACGCCTGCCTCAGGCGTAACTTGCGCACGCCGGCTGCCGGGGTGCCAACTGGCACAGGCTGCTGTGCCGGAGGACTCAGGACCTCCCCCGGACCGCTCCCCAGACTGCCTCCATGCCCCTGGCCATGACCACAGACCGCCCCCGAACTGCCGCCCTGACCCCAGCCATGTCCACGGACCACCCGTTTTTGAAAGCCCCGGGACATACGCACATCCTGGGGTTTGTGCGCGCTGCCGAGCCTATGCAAAATAGGCTCGGTGCGCACAGGAGTAGGTTTTCGAGGGTTACACGTGTATCTTACATGCCTAACCCTTCGAAAATCTACCCCTTAAAGCATAGTGGGCCCAATATTCAGCACTGGCCGGTTAAGTAACTTAGGGGGTCATTTATCAAAATGCTATAAGGCGTTTTTGCATGCATTAAGGGCTTATCGCATGCAAAAATGCCTTTACATATGGTGCGATGCAAATCTGAAAAAGAGGAGGAGTTAGGATTTTGCAAAATGATTAACCCCTATCACACAGCTTTTAGCTACACCTTTTTCAGTAGTATTAAGCCATGTGATAAGTTGCATTATCTCATTTTGTGATGTGTTTTAGTAGGGGGGGGGGGGAGAGAGAGAGAGAGAGAGAGAGAGAGAGAGAGAGAGTAGCTATAGTACCCTAACCCTAGATAGGTATTTATATCTCTATGGGAGGCCCACCTAGTAACTTGAGGTGAGGTTTAGGTATTAGTGTAGGGGGTTAGGGGCCACTTTGACATTCAAAGTGAGATGTACGAACAGAACAGTGCTCTCTTGTGAAGATTTGATGACCCTTGGAGTGAGGAAACTCACCCAAAGATGAGATTTGTGCAATGTTCTCTCAACCTAGCTTGATGTTACCCAGGTAGAGAGTCCATCAAGCTAGGTTGAGAGAACATTGGTGGGCCTGCCATAGAGATATAAATACCTATCTAGGGTGAGCACATTATGGTTAGTTTCTTTCTTTCTTTCTCTCTTTCTTCTTTCTTTCTTTCTCTCTCTCTCTCTCTCTCCCTCCCAGTGGTTGTATATAGGAAATACCACATTTTGGCACTTATCTCAAATTGCAATAAACTGCCTATTACCATAAAACACACCCCTTTTTCTATCACAGGCGATATTTAGTGCATTTTGATAAATCCAGGCCTTAGGGGGTTATTTTCTAAAGCTTTATCGCATGCATCTGCACCCTAATGCACTTGATAAGGCCATATCACATGTGAAAAGGGCCTTTTCACATGTGATATAATGCACATTAGGGGGAGGGGAGGGGGCGGGGAGGGGGCAGAGTCGGCAGTAGCGCTCCAAATAGCACCACCTTTCATGGTGGAACTATTCGGTGCGAAAGCCGGCAGCCGGCACACCACCACGGTGCGAAGGCTGCAGGCTTTCGCAGGCCTGCCACCCCTTCACCACCCCACCCCCCCATTTTCGCAAGATTCATCATTCTGCGAAGAATGATGAATCCAGGCCTTAGCCAGATATGAATAATCCGGCTAAATTAAGATGTATATTCAGTGGCACGACAAAGCTGTTGAATAAAGTCCGAATTTTAAAAGCCCGGCATGTATAAAATTTGAAGGTTACGTGCCTGGCTGTGCCCTGCATGTGCTGCGCACATTTTCGAAAGGGCCTGGCCACACGCGTAACCCATGATATACACACACAAGAACCAGGCCTGAAGAAAGGGGTGGGACAGGGATTGGACGGGGAGGGGCGGGGTGGGGGCGGGCCGGGACAGTGCCATTAGATGCTGGCCCGGAGAAGTGCACCCCAGTAGCTGGCCGGCGCGCAGACTTTACTTCTGCTCTGGAGGAACAGAAAATAGAAAAACAAACAATTCGGGGATAGGTTTAGGGGTCAGGGAGGAGAGGGGAAGAGGGAGGAAGGATAGGATTAGGGTTAGGGAAGTTCCCTCGCAATCTGCTCCTTAATTGGAGCAGACTGGCTGGGAACTGGTCTAGGCCCAATCGTGTTGCTGCGCGTATTTTTCTAAAATTCCCTCCCCTGCGTGCAGATGAGGCTACCCACGCACACATGCGTGCGTGGACATGAAAATCTGGTGTGCACATGCACGCAGGAACCGTAGTTGATAACATGCACGCGCCGACGCTCGCATGTTGTAAAATCGGCGCGTCTTTTAGAATTGACCCCTAAACGCGTCTACGTACACACTTAACCAGAAAATTCTACCCAGCTAAGTTTATACTTGTTCTATGGGGCATCTAAACTTAAAACGTAATTATGCAGTTAACTACAAATATTGGTAGTTAGCTATATAAGTTATACAGCTAACTTGCTCTGCCCCCGATCCGCCATGTACACACTTACTTTATCTATGTGTAACTTTTAGCCATATAAAGGACTTATATGGCTAAGCAGCGACCACTGATCATAGGCACATAATCAGCCACCACTACTTAGCTGCATAAGTCCCACTTATCCGGCTAAATAGCACTGAACGCACTTTGAATATTTGGCCCAGTGTATTTTGGATCTATGCCTGGGGGTATCTGAATTTCTAAACACTAATGATCTGACCTATGGGATCATTTTCTCATAGTGTAAGGACCAGACACTGCTAAGATTAGCAGTACCAGCACCATGTTTCCTCAGTTGGAAGCGTTTTCAAATTAAGCAAAATATGTTTAATGCTTATTTATTAATATAGCATTTTTACCCAAATCACTTCACACTAGCTGCTGCATAACAACTTGCTGATGGCATAAAATGGCATTAGAGCCACAGTTTAGGGGATGGCTGGAAAAGACAACTTTGTAATAGTGATTTAAAAGGTACTCAGTGATGTGGCAGTACAGATGGGGATAATTTTGACAAATGGATGGTGATGCACCTAGACCATAATAATTGGCAAGCAAATTATATACTCAGTAGTTGACTGCTGGTTGAAATAAATCAGCAAAAAGATCCTAGTATAATATTAGATAATAAATTAACAAGAGTGCTCATTGACAGCTCTTCTTTCAAGGCTAGGCATGTGTTAACATTAATTATTCATTAAATAGTGAATTGTTTGCTGGTAGAAGGACATTATTTTAATGATGCAAAAACCTCTAGTTTGGCTGTCCAATGCCCTGGTTTATGTATCTGAGCCCTGTGTGGTTCTAGCTATATTTTAATGTGGGTACCTGTAAATAGCCCCAGAACAGCAGTGGCTGCTGCTATTGCTGGCCGTCACACTGCAACACCTAGATTTAAAAATAGAGAAACAGCAAATAACTAAGTACAGTCTCAAACTGTTTCAAATCATCAGACTCATTTTCCCACAAGAATAAAATAAAATACACAACCCTGATATCTACACTCTGTGGTCCCAGCCCCCAGCCCAGGTTCCTAACTCCTATCTCAACCCTCTGCCCACCCCTATTCCTCTTAGATCTGAGCTCATACAAAGAATAACAAGGACTCTCTATTTTGGAGAATAACATTGCTGCAGCTTTTTTTTTATTGTATTTCAAATTCTTATAATTGGCTAAAACCAAATTCTTAGTCCTTATCCTCCTTGATCACCACCTACTCCATGATACTCTGTCCTCACTTGGATTTCAGGACTCTGTCCTGTTTTGTTTCTCTTCTTACCTCTCCCATTGCACTTTTAGGGGCTGATGCAATAAATTTGCGTAGAAAGCGGGCTCTGAACAGTCAGCGCCTGCTTTCTTATTGCACCCCAGTCGCCCCCAAGGGGGGTGCCATGCAATATTTAAATTAGGGCGTTGCATTAGTAAGGAGGCACTTGCGCGCCCCTAGCGCCTCCTTTCTAACATGAACCCAATCGGCGTTGGCAGTCCGCTGGTTAGGAAAAGCGACACCGAGTTTATCAGCGTTGGTCTCCCTAAACGCCGCACAGCAGCACAGCGGCACAGCCAGGGGATTCAGGAAACAAACGCTTGTCATTCAAGCGTCTGTTTCCTGCACCTGACTGCCAGTGGGTTTTTTTTTTCTGTTCTTTAAAACTTTATTTAAGTTTGTTTTTCCTCCTACTTAATATTGCAAGAATATTGGCAAAATATTTAGAAAAGCAGTTTTTTCTGCTTTTCTGTACTGGTTTAAGGAGCGCTAAGCAATTAATACCTGCTCCAGGCAGGCGTTAATTGCTGAGCACTAGATGTGCGTCCTAGACGCACATTTCTTTTTTTTTTTTTGCATCTGGAGTGAATACTAATAGCCTCAGTCACATGCATTTGCATGTGATTAATGATATGAGACTCACTCTGTATTGGATGCATGTTGAATAGGTGCTAATCCTCTTATTGCATTAGGGGATTCATTAGTGCCTATTCAACCCCCGTCTGACTGCTGGTTATACAGTGCAGTCGGCTGAGCACACTGTAATTGCATCGGCCGCTTTATGTTTCCTCTGTCTGATCTTCCTTGTAAGGATTCTAGATGCTAGGCAGCCTCCTCGCCAGCAGGGGTCCTCACTGACCCACTCACACCTGCTCTAGCCACCTCCTTGAAGGCTGCATGACTCAGCAAGGCCGGCCCTAAAAGAACCTCACTAACAGTATCCTCAGTGCCTCATCTTTATCTTTCCTCTCAAGCCCACTTCCCCTCTTCCTCCTTTCTCTATTTCTACGGATAATACTGTGAACATCCCAGTCCCCTTAGCCCATAACCTTGGAATCATCTTCAACTCCTCTCTTTCCATCTCTACACATATCCAAAACACTGCTTAAAGGTGCCATTTCTTTCTCTATAACATCACCAAAATCCATCCCTTGTTTATTTAGAGGTCTATATTCAGAAGAATTTAGCCAGCTAACTCAGACATGAATATTTGGATACATATCCAGCTAAATTCTAGCCGGCGAATAAGTTAGCTGGAGGCTAGAGGCCTGGTCCCCCTTAAATCTCACAAAGGGAGAGGGAGCAAAGTAGATGGGACCCTGCTGGGCAGGGAAAGTCCTGAGGACAGGACCAGCTGGAGCAGGATAAGTTTGTGAGCCCAGTTGGGATTAGGAGGCCTCCGCATCTCCAGGAGAGGCAGCTCCTGTAAAACTGTCCTGAGCAAACTAGAGGGAGTGCTGGTATAGTGCTCAGAGAGAAGGCAGCCTGCCCTGCAAGCCCTGTGTGTGTAACTGGAACACTGCCAAGGTAGGCCATACACTGTTCGAGGGCTGTGTTTGCTAAATAAAGTGAAAATTGCCTTTGAAAGGCTGGAGTCCATGTGGCTTTGTGCCTCCAGCCTGGAAAACACTGCTCAGTTTCCCACACCTTGTATGTTTATCTTGATTAGATTATAAGCTCTACAGAGAAGGGACATACGTTCGGTAGTGCTATAGAAGTGTAAGTAGTAATAGCCTTAGTAGTAATAATATACTGGATCTAACCAGGCATTTTGTGAAACTGCTATAATGTATACAGCAGTCTTTATTTGCAACGCCCCATAGTGCTGCTATCTGTCATTAGATTTTCAGAACACCAGTGTTGGTTTTACTCCCCTCCATACAAATACGTATAGTCTTTATTTTGTTAGGGAAGGCAATAGGAAAATCAGAATATGTCCCAGGATGCAATGGGGTAAAACCAGGACTGGATCATCTGGCCTGAAAATCTGGAGCCAGTTGGCAACCCTACCTCCCCAAGAACTATGAGTGGTCATTTTCCACTGAGGATCATAGAGTGAACTGACCTAATTTTATTTTTATTTCATGTGTAACGCCCCCTTGACCGCTTACCTCGCATTGCATTCCTGAGTCCGGGACCAACCTGGCAGGAGCCCCCCCTTAGGACAGATTCCGTCGATTCTCACATTCTTGGTACCTGGTGCCTCCACCTGGGGAAGAAGGTATTAGTGGATGGGATTTCCATCCCTTCACCCTAGGAAAACAAAATGGGACTGTGAACAAGGCTAGCAGCATGTACAAATATATATATAGGTTTATTAGACTATAAGTATATACATTTCTATATGACTATGTACATCGCTAATAGGATGTCAAACAGCACACTTATCTACTCATGGTTATTAGTCTCATGCCACACAACTATTTACATTTCTACCAGGTAGCAAGAACATATAATATTTGGCAATTTGGGGGTGTTGGACCCATAGTATACTACCATATAGAATAGAAGGGACCTCTTGAGTTCCCGCTTAATCAAGTGTTATTATTATCCTCCCCCTTTTTTTCCCCCAAGTCTCACACATGTAAAAAAATGCAATTGGGCTGGTGGGCAGTGTTGGCTTGGGGGGGGGGGTCCATTGTATCTAAACTGCTGCCATCTCCTTGGTGCCACTCTCACTCTACTGAAAGGTTCGTGCCAATGCTGGGGTCCACGCCCTCCTGTGGAACCCAACTGTGCTTTTGAACCTGCTGCTGTGGTTAATGCCCTCCTAGGGGACCCAACTCTACCTCCTGGAATGCTGCTGAGTCCACACCCTCCAGGTGGACCGCTCAATCTGCTGCTGGGGTCCACACCCTCCTGGGAGACCACTTTATCTGATGCTGGGGTCCACGCCTTCTTGGAGGCCATTTGATCTACCTCTAGGGTCCACACCTTCTTGGGGGACCACTTGATCTTCCTCTGAGGTCCCTTTGCTCAAGGGGGACTTAGAGTCACCTCACAATCTGCCGCTGTGGCCCCTGTCCTCTTAGGGGACTTCTCCATTTCTGGATCTGCCACTGTCCTTCAGCTCCTCTCCCTTGGTAGGAAAACATTTCCTGGCTTGGGTTTACAGCTCCACCAGACACATGGTATACTTAACATTCAGTGTTTCAGGCCCTTTAGAGTCTTAACTTTTAGTGATTTTAGCTCCACTAAGCTCATGGTCAGTAACTTGTTGCTACCCATTCTGGATAGATTATTTTCTCTCAATCAAAAGACCAAGTCCGAGGCAGGACCATGAGAAGAAACTGTGCACAAACCCTTCTAATCTACCTGGTTTTTTTTTCCTCTGTTGTTTGACCCTGGATGGGACATCTTCTCTGAGCCAAACTACCAAGATCCAGGCAGGCCTATGGGAAGAGAATATATAAACACCCCTCTATCCTGCCTGGCTTTTTTTTTTTTTTTGGCTGAGAACTGGGTACACATGGGTCTGACTCCCCTTGTTAGTCAGGGTGAGAATACATTTTTCTCACAAATCCCTCTCTCATTCAGAATTCTCCAATGTAGGACTTTTCCAGATATATTTCTGTAATTTAGGATTTTTTTTTCCTTGAATTTAAAGTGATATTTCACTGCAAATTACCAGTAGTCCAGGGGGCTATGACATGCAAATCCCCTACCTGAATCTCTGACTCATCTATTCAATGGTCATTTAAGCATCTTCACAGTAAGAGGCTGACAACCTTTTCAATCTCACTCTGAATTCCCTGGGCTCCCTGCTCATGTTACATAGCTGCATTATCCTCCTTTTTTATCTCTGCTGTAGTTCACTTAAATGGTAGCATGCTCTTTAACCCTCTCTCCCTTGGGAGGAGGGGAGTTTCACATGGCAATGGCAGCATTTATTATCATAGGGTAGGAAGGGAGGCCCCATTCACGTTTTTGACTAGGTGACCAGAGACTTAGATCAAGGGAGAGTGCTAGATGCAGCGTTCTTGGATTTCAGTAAGGACTTTGACATGGTTCTGCTATCTGCACCAGGAGCTTATAAATAAATTGAGTGCCCTTGGTATGAGTTCTAGAATGACTAGGCTAGAAATTGATTGAGTGGGAGGCAACAAAGGGAAATGGTAAATGGAGTTCAGTACAAGAAAGGGTTTCTTTCTAGTGTTATGCCTAAGGGCTTGGTCCTTGGACTAGTTCTTTTCAACATAGAGAATATCCATTACCAGTAATATGCAAAGCCTATAAAAGGGCTTTGTGGTATCCCAAAGAAGAATTTAAAAGGATCTGATAATAACTCTGTGGAAGGTGAAATTTTCATGAGTATATTACAACATATAACTAGTTCGAGAGAAGTTAGCAACATTCTGAGAAGAAATTGGGACATTTTAACTTTAAACATTTAAAATGTAAAAAAAAATTATGGTTTGCTTATAGCAGAGGGAGGAATTTGAAAGAAAAATTGAGTTATTCCTTCTTACCAATAGATTCTTGTGTGAAACAAAATTGTTGAGCATTTCAAGTGTGGTTCTTGCCATAGATATGCCTTAATACTGAACATCAAGAAGTTTGTCCATCCTAAAACTGGTAAGGAGTATCATTTAAATCATTTTACGAATTGTACATCTTCTTTTGTAGTATATGCAGCCATTGGTCCATGCAAGAAAGTTTATGTTGGCAAAACCTCAAGAAGTTTGAAGATGAACATATCTAGACATAGAAGTTGTTATAAATTTACTTATCTAGAAGCACAGTTGGTGGCATACTCAGTAGAGGCATCACATTTGTTTGCGGAATACAGATTTGTTTTTTTTATTGATACCATCTTTAAACATCCCAGGGGGGTGGAGAGGGAGATTAAGACAAACTTTTAATTAAACGTGAACAAAAATTGATATATGAATTAAGAAGTCTACAACCTGAAGGGCTAAACATTTGTATAGGGTTATCATCTTTTTGCCTATTGATCATTCCGTTGATTTTTACATCTTTAAGGGATAAACCATGCATATTAATGTTTTTGTTATAAAACCAGAAATTGAGTATCAAAAAAATGTTTAGCAATTGAAAAGATATATTTAGAGCTTACGAATTTGAATTTTTAAGATTTTATTGCAGTAAAGCATCCAGTGAATCCACTATAGGCATAGAAGTTCAAACATATTTGCTTGGCTGTAGTAGTCACTTGTGGTGCACATGGTAGAGGTACTGACATCAGCTTCTGGTTTGGGACTGCCCTCAGTCAAAGAGCAAATGTTTTATGAAAAATATATTTTGTTTTGTAAATTCAAAACATATTTAAGCATTAGTAAATAACTGCATGAGTAAAATAAATTTGACAGCTTGGGATATATTTTTTATTATCTTTTATTCAACTTTTGAATTACATGATCATGTGTTTTTGTTCCCATTGGGTAGGGGCATTTACAAATTAAGCATATATTGTTCATCAAGACACCCTTCAGCCATATTTATTATTTCAAGAATGTGTAGCCGTGGGGCACAGAAGAAAGCTGGTGCATATAAGTCGGCATGATTTTGGTGAGTTGAAATATTAATTATTAGCACCATTGATATGTTTTCAGTTTTTATAACTGATTTTTTAAAGAAACAATGTGTTTTGTAGATTGCAAAGAATCACTACAACAAACCCTGATGCAGCCATAGTCAGGTGAAATGCTGACAGCATTTATTCTATTTTTGAACAATATCAGCAGCAACTTACCAAGCAATCTAAGCATGAATTTATGTTGTAAATTAACAAAAAATTGTGTTTAACAAATGTGAATAAGGATAAAAAAGAAGTATAAAAATAATATAAATTGATTGAGGAGTTTTTTTAATTCATGATGGTGCTATAAACAGGATGGAGTCGGTCCAGAGGGTGGCTACTAAAAGGATCAGTGGTCTTTGTTCTAAAGCATATGGGGATAGACTTAAAAATCTAAATATGTATACCTTAGAGGAAAGGCGAGATAGGGAAGATATAATAGACACATTCAAATATCTCAAAGATTTCCATGCACAGGTTGTATCTTTCATCAAAAAGGAGGCTCTAGAATGAGGGGTGATGGAATGAGGCGAAAGGGGTTAGAATAATCTAAGGAAATATTTCTTTACAGAGAGAATAAGGATGTATGGAAGAGCCTTCTAGTATCTGAATTCAAGAAAGCATGAAATAAACACAGGGGTTTCTGATTAGTGATGGGAATTATAAAGCTATATTAATGGGTGGATGGGCAGACTAGATAGGCCACATAGTCTTTTTCTGCCATTAAGCTTCTATGTTTCTTTTTTTCAAAGCAAGTAATGCCAGATCTCCCTACATTTCAAACTTTTGTTTTTATGCATACTTAGGATAAGCAGGTCCTATTTAATCTGTAACAGCAGGTGATGTCCACACTTTTCCCAATCTGACTTTATTTTCATTCTTTTTTGTGCTGTACAGAGGCTCCACACAAGATGTAAAAGCTCACTCCTGCCCTACCGCCATTATGAGTGAACTTGAACAAAATTCATTGAAATAATATGAATAGCAATAGGGGGTGAAAGAAAGGAGACCTACTGCCCAGACTGCTGGAGGAGAGGAATTGTGGGATTACCTTGAGCCCATTACTACCTATGAGAAGTTGGCTGGCTGGTTCTCCTTCTGGGCTCTGCCTTGATATCATCTTGTGGTACCCACCTCCCTCCCCATAAAAGACCAGCTTAGCGTTGCAAAACCATGCATCAAAGGGGCTCACCTGTTAGAGATTCCCCAGTATTGGATAACTTAGAGGAAGATATTGAGCCTATTAATGTTACACTTGTGGATGTGTGGAAAATGATCAAAAAATGGACTGGACTTTAATCCAATCCACATCTCAATTTATGCAGTTCATGAGAAATAAATTTGAGAACCATGATCTACGTATATCTGCTTTAGAATCTACAGTTACTACCCTTGGATCTCTTCAGACCTCTAGTATTTCCTTTAAGAACATAAGAACATGCTATACTGGGTCAGACCAAGAGTCCATCAAGCCCAGCATCCTGTTTCCAACAGTAGCCAATCCAGGCCATAAGAACCTGTCAAGTACCTAAAAGCTAAGTCTATCCCATGCTACTGTTGCTAGTAATAGCAGTGGCTATTTTCTAAGTCAACTTAATTAATAGCAGGTAATGGACTTCTCCTCCAAGAACTTATCCAATCCTTTTTTAAACCCAGCTACACTAACTGCACTAACCACATTCCCTGGCAACAAATTCCATTGTGATACATCATAATCAGATGAAGAGACTTGAAAATAACCAGAGAAGGAAAAACCTACAGCTTTTGAACTTTCCAAATACTAGACTTATGTCACCTATAGCATTATTTAAAAAAAATATACTACTGAAATTTCAAGCTTACCCTCCAATTATTCAGCAGTGACCAACCACTGGGAAGCCAGGGTACAAACAGTGGGGAGGAAGACAAGCATCTGGTGCCCTGCGCTCTTGGGGGCGGATATCTGGTACTGTGTCTTTCAACACTTAACCACTCTCCCAATAGTACTTACACTATTTTTAGAAAGAAATTAAAGGCAGAAATATTTAAGAAGGTTTATGAGGCTTAATGAATTGTATGTATTGTTTTCTAAGATGTTGATGTTTGTCATTATTTTATGGGGTTTTTTTAAATCAGCACTGATTGACTTGTTTTAGAAGAAGTGGAATACAAATGCCAAACATTAATAAATAAATGAACTTGCAGATATTAGCAGTTCAGTATGCTGAGTCTTCAGTTGGAAGAAAACAGGCAGAGACTTGGAGAGGTGTTCAAACAAAAATCATTTACTGCAACTTAAAAAGAATGGCAAGAATCATCATAAGGAAAAGAAGAATGATAACCCCCAAGGGCCAGAGTCTCTCTGTCTATGTTAAACCTCTGGATCAATGTCCAGACTCCTTCCAAATACTTTTCCCAGTAAAAGAAAAGATGAACCTCTCTTTTCTGGGCTGCGAGAACAGAGGAGAGGATAGAGTCAGAGGGAGGATGTGTGACCTGCGACAAGCTAAGGAGCTGACATAGGTGTGAGTATGTGATGTGACACCAAGGATTTGCTTCAATGGATTGGTGGGTACCATTTCCCCTTGTGCTGGAGTGTAGCTTAGTGGTTAGGGCAGTAGGCTGTAAACCAGGAGACCAGGGTCGGAGTTCCGTTGTCGCTCCTGTGACCTTGGGCAAGTCACTTTACCCTCCATTGCCTCAGGTACAAACTTAGGGGTAGATTTTACAAATTTGCACACACGCGTACTTTTGTTCGCACACCAGGTGCAAACAAGAGTACGCGGGATTTTAATAGATACACGCGTAGCCGCGCGTATGTGTTAAAATCCTGGATCGGCGTGCGCAAGGCTGTGCAAAATCGGCAGCCTGCGCGCACTGAGCCGCGCAGGCTACCTCCGTTCCCTCCAAGGCCAATCCGAAATCAGAGTGGCCTTGAAGGGAACTTTCCTTCTACCCACCTGTACCTTCCCCTCCCTTCCCCTCCCTAACCCACCCCCCCAACCCTACCTAAACCCCCCCTACCTTTGTTGCACAAGTTATGCCTGCCCAAGGCAGGCATAACTTGCGTGCGCCAGGCCGGCCGCCGGTGCGGGATTTCCAGGCCCGGGAGCCGTTTCGGAGGCCTCGGCCACGCCCCCGAAATGCCCCTGGGCTGGAACCATGCCCACAGTCCTGCCCCTAAATGACACACCGCCGCGACACGCCCCCCAACACGCCCCCTAGGAAAGCCCCAGGACTTACTCACATCCCGGGGCTTGCGCGCACCACTGAGCCTACTCAACATAGGCTCGGCGCACGCGGGGGGAACTTCGGGCAGGTTTTCGGGGGGTACGCGCGTATCTTACGCACGTACCCCTTTGAAAATCTGGCCCTTAGATTGTAAGCCCTCTGGAGATAGGGAAATACCTACAGTACCTGAATGTAATCCACTTTGAAGTGCTGTAAAAAGTGGAATATAAATCTAAATAAAATAAAAATAAAAATAAATGGTATGGAGATGGTGAAGGAAAAATATCTCCCTCCAAGCAAAAGGAAAACCCCAGTCAACAAAAGAGCTCTTCATAAACATCAGTTCTTACTCTGGGAATCCACACATCCCACTTTCACAGGGTGGAGGGCGATGAGGAACCTTGGTCCTAATGGGGCTGCTTTAAGTGGGTGATAGGATTTTGAACTGAGGAACTATACAACAGCAATTGCTTTTGCAACATAAGTTATTTTTACTTTGCAAATGTGAAAAATAAAAAAATAAGCATTCCTATGGTGACCAGTGATTATAATTTATCGAAGTGGTCAAATCATAGGCCACACAACCGCATCTTGATATATGAAGATCACCTGAAGCGTTCACTTGAAGTATTCTAGTTCACTTTGGTGGTGAATTATTGTATTTTGGTTTATGTGATTATTCACCTTGTTGGTTCTTCTACTATAGTATTAACTGGGCACAGAGCACAGGAACCAAAATCCAGACAGGGAGGTCTACTCTTCTGAGATGGGAACTAGTCAGAAAAAATAGCAAAAGCTCCTATAATCCAAAATCTTCTTCTTCTCTTCATTCACGAGTCAGAATCCTCCAGGTGTGTGAAGGCTCTTGCAGGGCTTCTGTACTTGAAAAGAACCCTATTGTTGCAGGCTAGGAGGTCTACAGAGATCTACCAAAATTCAATCCCACTCATATTTTGATAGATTTCTATCATGTTCCCTCTAAGATACCTGTTTTCCAACCTGAGTATCTAGAAGGATACTTTGTGAACAGGAAGAAAACTAGCCAATTGTCTCTGTATAAGTTCCTGGTGAGACCTCACTTGGACTATGCACAATTCTAGAGACTGCACCTTCAAAATGATGGAGTTGGTCCACAGGAGTAATGGTTGATGTTCTTCAGCATAAAACATACAAAGACAAACTTTCTGTAAAAATCTAAATCTGAATACCCTGGAGGAAAAGAGGAGGTATGATAGAGACATTAAAATATCTCTAAGGATTAAATTCACAGAAGAAGGGCCTTTTTCAATAGAAAGAAGGGTATGGAAGAGGGTGGTCATGGGATAAGAGTAAAAGGGGGCTAGATTTAGGAGTAATCTAAGGAAATATTTTTTTATTGAGAGGGTGGTGATGAATACATGGAACAGACAATGTTAGAGTTCACGATAGCATGGGAGAAGCACAGAGGATCTCTGAGGGAGAGGAAGGGATGTAAAGCTAATCAGGAGATGTGGATGGTCATGGGCAGACTAGGTGATATGTAGGATTTTTATCTTGCATCATGTTCTCTGTTTCTATAAATTCCTAAAATTGAAATTTCTCACCCGTTACCAAGCTAAATTTTGTCTGGACATTTACCTAGGTTAAAAAGAGGCAGCACTGGGAACATTCAGTGTTGATATTCAGTGCTGCCCATACATAGGACCCAATAAGTCTGGCCAGATAAATAGCAGGTACCTTTATCCAGATATATCCAGTAGTCCTTTTATCTGGATAAGTGCAGCTGAATATCCAGGTAGAGTTACTCTGATAATTTACCTGCTCAATGTTTTTTTGACTATTGACCTCATTATTGATAGCTGCTACATTATCAGAATCTGAGCCATGCATGCTTGAGTTCTGCCACTGTGTTCACTCATCACTTATTTTGGAAGTTAAATAGAAACAACTATCTTTTATATACTAAATAAACATGGATTTCCAACAAGTTTCTTAATTCCAAAAGAAGTATTTATGTTTAAAATATTCATCAAAGCAAGAATACTTGCTGTAAAGAAATGGTATTTTGCAAACTGGACCCAATCCAATGCAACAGGAGGCTGTAATTCTGCTAAGAACGGAATGAAATGGAAATAAATCCCTTGTACTCTGAAGAAATGAAGACCATGGCACTCAGAGGTAGGAACATTCCAAACCAAATAAGGCCACTTACATTTTTGCAAAAGAAAGCTTTTTCAGATTTTTGGTTTGGCAAATAGCATCTTCTATTTGCCAAAATAAAAAATCCAAATGTGACAAACAAAAGAAATGATATTCATCCAAAAAAACAGGCCACAACTGAATGATACAAACATAACCGGAAATATTTGAATTCAGATCCCTTCTGTGGTGGGTAATTTTGTTATCAATTGCATAACTTAGACTGCAAAAATGGTCATAAGTTATAGTAATTTGTAAAGGGAAATATATGCATACTTTGCCTTTTGAAAATTATTCCACCAAAACTACCCACATACACTTGCACCTGCTAAACTGTGCGCAGAAACCATTCATGCATATTTTTGAAAATGCAAAATCATGCACACAAGTCTAAACCAATCCACAACCCCAACCCCTCTGCTCAGTCCAGGCAAGCTTACATCAATTACAGAACATATGCATGCAAGTTTACCCATACATCAGGCATGCAATTTAATAAACAGGCCATTTGGACAGGTAAAGCAGAGCTTTACCCTGGGAATGCCTTTAAAAATCTCACCCTCCCTAAGTACTGCATGGTAGGGGTGTGCATTCGGATTGACCGCATTAGTAAAACGCAACTCATATTTTTTTTTTTACTTAAAAAATTGATTCGACATAAACGATCGGATTTCCCACATATCGAACATAGATATGTTCGATATGTGGGAATCGCGATTGTTGAGCCAAAATAAAAATATAAACCCCCTCACCCTCCTTAATCCCCCCCCCCGACTTACCACAACTCCCTGGTGATGGAGCGAGGAGTGAGGACGCCATTTCTGCAATCCTTGGCGAGAAGCATGTGACGTCGGCGGCACGTCGAGTGACGCCGGCGTCACGTGATTCCCGGCTCGTTCGCGCCGGTCGGCTCGTTCGGCCCAAAAAGAACTTTGGCCAGCTTGGGGGGGCCTCCTGACCCCCCCAAGCTGGCCAAAAGTTCTTTTGGGCCGAACGAGCCGTCCGGCGCGAACGAGCCGGGAATCACGTGGCGCCGCGTCACTCAGACGCGACGTCACGTGATTCCCGGCAAGTTCGCGCCGGACGGCTCGTTCGGCGCGAACAAGCCGGGAATCACGTGACGCCGACGTCACGTGATTCCCGGCAAGTTCGCGCCGGACGGCTCGTTCGGCCCAAAAAGAACTTTTGGCCAGCTTGAGGGGGGTCAGGAGGCCCCCCCAAGCTGGCCAAAAGTTCTTTTTGGGCCGAACGAGCCGTTCGGCGCGAACTTGCCGGGAATCACGTGACGTCGCGTCTGAGTGACGCGGCGCCACGTGATTCCCGGCTCGTTCGCGCCGGACGGCTCGTTCGGCCCAAAAAGAACTTTTGGCCAGCTTGGGGGGGTCAGGAGGCCCCCCCAAGCTGGCCAAAGTTCTTTTTGGGCCGAACGAGCCGTCCGGCGCGAACGAGCCGGGAATCACGTGACGCCGCGTCACTCGACGTGCCACCGACGTCACATGCTTCTCGCCAAGGATTGCAGAAATGACGTCCTCACTCCTCGCTCGATCACCAGGGAGTTGTGGTAAGTCTGGGGAGGGGATTAAGGAGGGTGAGGGGGTTTAATTTTTTTTTTGCACATATGTACATATACCCAACTCATTGGATTTTTTTTATGTCCATATTGGCCGCAAGTGGGACCCCCTTTCGGACATAAAAAATATGAACATAAAATTTTGCTCTGCACATCCCTACTGCATGGCATGTCCAGCACCTTTTGTGTTAAATCACACACAGATGTTGTATCAGTTACTGATCCTGCACATGTCTGCACCATGTGAATTTTAAGCAATGCTGCCTTGATGTTTATCATTTTGATTCTGCTTCCTGAATGCTGTCAGTCTTGTTTTGAGCACTAATTATAGTTATTTACACTCTGTTTGGGACACAAAGCACTGTAAACAGGAGGGTATCTGAATCTGTTCTCTATGCCTGCTATGACAGAATCAGCAGTCAATCTACTAGCAGTTGGTGTTGACACAAAATTGTTATGTGGTAGTTTTAACACTCATTAACACTTATTCCTATGACTATTTTGAAATAATTAAATTTTTTCAACAAAATAACAGTTTCCTCTAAATTTGATTTATACTATGACAGCTTTGATTAAAGTTATATCTCTAAAAATTAATATAATCACATAACATATTAGATGATGGCAGAAAAAGCCCTATCAACCTGTTCAGTTTACCCAGTTATTTCTGTCCACACTACCTGTAGGATACCCTTCCTTATCCAAGACAATTTTTGCTATATTTCTCCCTTGTACCCCAATGTTCTGGGTAAATGAGCATGATCCCTTATTTAGTTCATTTCCAACACCCTTCCCCTCCCATGGCTAACCACAAGGCCCCATAATAATCCAGAAATAAGAGCCAAACAAGTTGTCTCAAAGTTACAAACAAATAGAGCGAGAGAAACCAACTATAAATTTACCATGCCTAAAATCAACATTTTATTAATCACACCAAACAAAGTCACTACTAGATTCATCAAGCCACAGTAAATATAGCAAAAATATGACTTTGGAGTCCCATGATAAAAAGATGGGTGTTGTTAGGAATATTAATGAAATACTGCATCACATATGTAAATATCTCATCATGCAATACTTTCTTTATTGCATCACATGATGCACTAATACATTACATGTCATTTTACGTGTCACATGTCATAGAAACATAGAAATGACGGCAGAAGAAGACCAAACGGTCCATCCAGTCTGCCCAGCAAGCTTTTCCTCTTTTTTTTTCTCTCTCATACTTATCTGTTACTCTTAGCTCTTAGTAATGTATGGCGTGTTATTTTCTTTGTTTATATATACTGGCTTCCTGCAGATGTCTCTGAAGGGTGTGTCAAGAGCTGTAGAGAGAGGAGATATAGTTGGAGTTTAGTTGGTGGATAATTGGAGTTTTGGAGGAGAGTTCTAATGATTACCTGAATTAGTTGTCCTGTTTATTGTTTCTCATCTGTTCACCTTTAACTTTGTCTATTATGTATATATCTATGTGTGAAAGAAGAGTGTTAGATTGTGTGCATTTGTTTTGTTTGTCTGTCTGTCCCTTTGAGTGGAGGAGTAATGGATGAGCAGAGAGGAGTGATGAAGGACGGTGAGGAGTGGTGAGGAATGGTGTGGAGAGGAATGGTGAGGAGAAGAGTAGTAGAAAAGTGATGGAGGACTGGTGGAGGAGTGGAGAAGAGTGGTGATGAGCAGGAGAGGATTGAGCATGGAAAATGTGGGGAGAGAGGAGAGGTGTGAGGAGAGGAGGGAAAGGAGGGCAGAAGTGTTAAAATGAGTATGAGTAGGGATAGTAGTAGAGGTAGTGAGGAGGATGAAAGGGATAGGAGGAGGTGGGGGAGAAGAGTGGAGGGATGAGAAGTAGGGCTAGACAGAGGGGACAGAGGGTGGGGGAGTTATTACAGCAAGTATGGATGGGGGGAGGAAGAGAGGGGAGTAGGAAGTGGGAGCAAGATTCAGGAGTATGACACTATCTCTCTGGAAGTGGAAGTGGAAGTGGCAACTCAATCCTCTGGCACGCAAGCAGGCAGTAGCGTGTCCATGTCTACAAGTTCAGTGTAAAGGATACTGAGAAGCTTATCCATGGAGTCTTAGAGAATTACAACATGCTGTTCAGTAACCAGGCTGCGAAGAACTCCAGGGCTGCAAAGGGCCAGATATAGCGGACCATTGCACAGGCAATGCATATCCCAACACAGCATCATCAAGAAGACTGGAGAGCAGGTGGCCCACTGTTAGAGGGACATCAAGGCACAGTTAAAGAATAAGGTGGCCAGCAGGAACACATGCATGTGCCAGACTGGAAGAGGAGCCTCATGCCCCATCATCCTCATGTCAGCTCATTCAACGGCTGGAATTGGAAGTCTTTGAGAGCATGGATGAGGCCCTGGACACAAAGTGAGCCAGGGCCATTAAGTCACATCACATGTCAATGTTTAGTCTGCTATAGATGTCTATACTTTTTTTTTTACAAAGGATGCTCACATTGAATGATGCAAAGTGCACATCTTATGCCAAACAGTAAATGTGCATTTTATAGTTATATCTTCTTCTTTGTTTCCACAGCTCTAGCCCAGGAAACCCCAGGTCCCAACAGTGCAGCCCCAGGTACCAGCAGGTCAGCCTCAGGTCTCAGTGGCCACTTTCTCATGGATGCTGAGACACAGTGGACAGAGGAAGAGGATGTGGAGGAGCAGCAGCAGCCACAGCAGTAGCTACTTCAACCCTTGGATTGCCCTTACCTCTTTTCGCCAGCCTCAACCTCTCAAACCTAATGAAGGGATCTGCCCTGCCATGGGAAGAACATGTCCAGTCACCAGCTGCCTCTAGCACCCCCATGTGTCCTGCAGGATTTTGAACAAGACATCCAGCTCAACCATCAACCCAGCAATACCAGCATTGCAGTGACAGACACCACCTCTACAACCTGTAAACTCATGACCAGCATCACCAGCAGCATTAATGGCACCAGTAGTGGATCTAACTGTGCAGGCCACCCTTGCCCACATCAAGAGGAAGCATGGGCTGCAGCTAAGCTATATATGGGCAGAGCTGGTCGGCTTGAGGAGAGGGTCAGATCAGCCACACCAATGCTGTGCAGTAACAACAGCCCTTACACAGAGATTAATCACCATATCAGCTTTGATCAATAATTTGACCACAGTGGTACTGCAGCTAATTTTGCACCTTCCACAGCCTGCAACCTTACCATCCCCATCCTCACAAGAATCCACTTCACAAAAGCAGTCCCTAATTCTCAGGATGGCCCAGTGGAAGGCCTCAGAAAGAAATGCCACTCCCAGCCATCAAAAAGCCCTGGGAAGGAAAAGGACCATGAGGCACACAGGTGAAAAACCTCAAAAAATGCATTCAAAGTTGACATTTCCAAACAAGCCAAGCCTGTCAAGTCTATAGAGCTCCTGTGCTGGCTATATGGAAGAAAAGTGCTGGGACCATCCTGTTACAGAGTTCCTATGCCAGCTAGATTGAATAAGACTTCTGGGCCCATCTTGTCTACAGAGTTCCTGTGCTAGCTAGATGGAAGAAGACTGCTGGGCTCGTCCTGTCTACAGAGTTCCCGTACTGGCTTGCTGATGTGGAAGTTCTACTTTCTGCCAGTGTTGTCCTGCTGCTTCTTTCTTATGCTCTCCTTTATGCTCTGCCCATAGTCCTGCATCCTTGCTGCAGTCACCAGTCATGGTGCTGCTGGTGTCTCTTCTCATGTTGCTGGTGTCTCATCTCATCCTGTTGCTGCCTTCATGCTGTTGTCTTTTCTCCTGGTCCTACTGCTCATCTCATCCTCCTGTTGCCTCCATGCTGCTGTCTCATCTCCTAGTCCTGCTGCCTCCTTGCGGCTCTCTCCAATCCTGGTTTTGCTGCCGCCATGCTGCACTCTCCAATCCTGGTCCTGCTGCCTGATATGTCAACTTTGCTGCCGTGGCCCTTTGCAGTCCCTTTTGAGTGTACTCTTTCAACATGCACTGTTGGGGCCTTCTCTTGCCATCACTTTGTTGTGCAGGCTTCAGCTCTAACATTAAAGCTGTACTGTAGAAATATGGGTTGTCACTTTCACTTCCAAGAATCTTTGCTGTAATCATTATTTTTCCAAAGGATCAGATCATTTAACTGTATATGTAGTGTTGTCATTTGTAACAATGTATGTACATGTATCCACAAAATGTGCTGGTTATTTCAATTATAATACCATGTGCTATTTGAGATTATGTCCTTTCAGAATGTGATTACCAAAGTTATTGAATTGCTTTGAATGTTGTGACTACAAATGTTTAATAAAGAGGTCATATTTTGAAATGTTACTTTCTGGTTGTGTCTTTTTATTGTATGTTTTTGTCTTAAGATTTCACTAGGTTAGAGGTTTGGGACCCACATGATCTTGCATGCTAGAGATCTATTGGACATTCCAACTAGGCAAATTTCTCACATGTAAGACCATGTGGCCTATGCCTTAAAAAGGAAAGCTAATTGTATGCTCTCAAGGAAGAGCAGCAAAAGCCAAACATGAAACTCCTTACTGTGGAGCTTCACAAGTGGCTTATGTTGTCTTCTCCGGTGAGCATACTCTTTGCTAACTTTGGATACATGGGTATGTATGTGAGATAGGCACTATCTAGCTAGTGTTCACCTCCATGTACAGTCAAGTGGAATAGATGTAGAAAAACTTAGCTAGATGTGACGTAGCAATGTGTTCACTCTTTTGGTGACCAATAGGTTGTATAGTTATGCTCATGTCACAGTGCAGCTATAACAAAACATTAGAGATGTGCATTATTTTATCACGAATTAGGCAATTAGGAGCACAAGATGGTGCCAGCCATCCATTGCTCCTACCATGTGACAGGGGCCATTCAATGGCACTGGTAGCTCCTGTGACATAGTAAGGGTAAAAGGCACCGGCACCATTTTGAATACTGATTCATGGTAGGCCTGACGGCCCGAGAGGGAGACATCGCTCACGGGATCTCGCTGGACCACCAGGGCTTTTAGTAAGTCTTGGGGAGGGATCGGGATAGTGTGTGTGTGGGGGGTGTGTTGTAATAATGTAAAATTGAAGGGTTGGGGTAGTTTTTTTCTTGCCATTTTTTTTTTCCGATATTTTTTTTCCTGATTCGTTTTTTTCCCCCAATTCGTTTTCCAACTCCATTTTCTCCATTCATGCCACCGAAAAACGACCCGTGGAAAAACGACTTTTTCAACAAAGCTCCCGAACTGAAATCTGACCCGACACGGAAAAACTAAGCTCATCTCTACAAAACATTGCCCTCTTCCATTGCAAAGATATATCACCTCTGACCAAACAATGAGCCATCTACAGGTCCTTGGTGAGGTCTCATTTTGAGTACTCTTTTGATTCATTATTAATATTATAAGGCTTCAACTCTAATACTGATTTCATTCTAGTTCTCTTACACATTTCTGCCACTTTCGACACTCTTGATCATCATATCCTTTTATCAGGTTTACACTCCGCCAAGAGTGTAGACTTTACCATACATGGGCATTCCATGTTGAAAAACCATAGGATGCTTGTAGACTCTCTTGAGGAGGTCTGTTTACAAGGACAGGAACAAAGTAGCTGATGTGTATCCTTGGCCATTTCCACAGAAGGTGTACCAGAATGTTTGCAGCACAGTGCATGTTTACATCTTCTCTGTAAGTGTCTTCTACCACATTTAGGCCTAATAAACTACTGTGGGTCTGATGAAGTATATACTATTTTCTTGTGACTCAGTCAGGGCATAGGAAAGGGTCACACCCCCTTCATTCACATTGAGTAGTATTGGCTTCCTAACCAAGGTAAAGATAAGCATGTGTAAATGTGTACATATATGCAGACACCAGGCATGCAAACATACATATATGTTTGGGATGTTAATGTCTGGATGTGCGTATCTCGCTCTCTGCTACACAGGGTGTGTGGTGTCAGTGCTTCCAAAACTGCTTACTATCTGCCTTTATATAAATGAGTATATGCTATTGGATTCCATTGGGTACCTTCCTAATTCTCAAAATGGACATTTCCAGACTGGCTGTGTGGTTTCATTCCCAAAATGCTTCAGGAACATATATTTGTGTATTTGGGTGTATCATTAATACATGTCAGATAATTACAATGCAGCTAAATGGCTCCATATTGGTGGAAAGGACCCTTAGGCTATATATTCATCTTGCTTGCAAGATTGCATTGACACACACACACACGGGCCTATAGGCTGCAAGCAATCACTCAAGGAGCATATTCCCCCCCTCCTCCCCACATCCAGATTGCCAGAGAGCGACACAAGACACCCAGATATACTTACAGTGCCACCGACACATGACAGTAAGTGACAAATTCTTCCAACCACCAGACCCTCATAACCATAGCAAGCCCACAGGCAGACAGGCACAATTACTTCATTTACCACACAAACAGGCCAGTATAGAGATGTGCTATGAATTCATGCAACACGTGGAGCAGGTCTTGAACCCTCATATTGTGAGTGGATACTTAACTTGCTGATGCAGCAAGCAGCTTCATCCTTCTAAAAACAAAAAAGATGTTAGCACCCTACATGTGAACTCTATGCTCATGAGGCCATTATATGTCACATTGTAACCCAGTGAGCAGTGGTGGATGCACACACATCCATTTAATGGGAGGATTTGAAAGTCTGGGTGCAAAGTGTGGTGTACTTTGGCAGCACAGCTGTAAGGCCACTCCCAGACCACTACATTACCCACTCAGCTGCCACTTTGCCTCATAAGTATGTAGGTTTCTACCTATGTGGCACAGTGCCCAAGCTACATTGTAGGAGTTGTCAAGATGTGGCTACATAGTGGCAATTACAGCCAAATCTCAACTCAATTTCATATTCATCCAGCAAAGTGGCGGTGGATATCTGAGCTCTTACACTGCCATTGTTCTCAACCCCTTCTTAGCTGAATGAATAAACAGTGTCAGGCCAAGATGGAATCATAGGTAACAATGTGTGAGGCCACACATTACCATATCTGTAGCTTCCATCCTAAAGAGTGGAAGCACAGGAATGCTTGTACCTAAAGCCAATTTGTGCTCATTGAGTACACACACTGTGCATGCTGTGGTGTATGCACTGGTGTGGTAAGGAAGAACACAACAAGACTTATATCACCCCCAAACACAGATATAGACAGAGGTTTGCACAGCACATCACCCACACGGACACACACACATACAGACACACACACACACATTAGGAACTTTTTGTTTATAGATTCTCTCCAGCACTTTGGTAACCTACAGAGGCTATACATTTTTAATCCTGGCCTGTTCATCATAAAACATCAGTGATGTTTGTGCCAAGCTTGTCCCTATCTACTCATGAGGTAGTCAGAGTCATAACTTCTCAGAGAAGATTGTCTACACCAGGCAGCCTGACAGACATATATCCTCACTGAATATTCTTTGTAACAGATATGGGTACCTCCAGGACAGAGCTGCCGATAAATGCCTGTATTTCCACAAAACAACAATGAAAGTGAGAAGACATCATGCTTTAAACATGACTTATTTATTTATTTAAGGTTTTTCTATACCGATATTCATTGTTGGACATCATATCGGTTTACAGTCAACATGGAGTCAGCAACATAGCTTTACATTGTATCCCATTTAACAGCTTTTACAGAGTAACTATAATAACAGTATAATGTTTTTAACAAAAACAGCTAAACAGAATATATTTGCTTCGTGCAGCAGTAACAGGTTTATAATTTAACCAATCAGGGTTGCTAAGTGATATAATAATAATGTACATATATATCTAAAGTGACTGGTATAAATACTGACATAATATCATTGGGAGTGTGGACTGGACCGTTTTCAGTAGGATAAACTAGGGTAAGGTGGAAGCAATTAGGCTATGCATTTTTCACTGTGGCAGTCTTCATAAAACGGCTTGTTGTTGGTTCATGAAGTAATCAGCTGACAAGATCTGGTCTTGCCTTAGTGCTATACACGGAGCTGATGATTGGGAGTCTATCAATACACCTGTATTAGTCTCAGTATTCACAAAGTCAAAAATACACTAACACCACAAGAGAAACATCCGATAGGACTGCAACTCTGCTATGTTGGCCGAAGTTATGTCAGAACATGAGCTTTTCTAACTCCTGCGAGTCAGCCACATGGAAACGCAAAGACCTCAAACATGTCTACACCTGAAAGATTGTGCCTCTGCTTGGACAATTATAATTCTGATAGCATGTCTCCCCAGAGTCCTCAGCCTATGTATTTTAAAGGTGGCCACATATAGGATAAGGACTGCAACTGATATTAGCAATCAGAACAATCAAACTACTCTGCAGATTTTATATGGACCTACATAGCGCAGGACAAAATGTTGGCCAGAGCTGGACAGGAAAAGGTCCTTGCTAGGCCTTGATATCTCAATATTTCTCAATAACTACCTATGACATGCCAGGCTACTTTAACAGCTTTTAATACAGCTTTGTCTTTGGCTCAATGTGGTGACCTTTTTTGATGTCATATATGGGTGCTGTTATAGTCAACAACAAAACAACACCAAAAAAAAAACAGCTATACAATTCAGAGGTTTCTTTCAACACCATTTGAAGGCATGGCACCATCCTATTCCCAATCCAACCTTTCGATAGTCAGAACAGCATCCTTCAATAGCATCCCTTTTCAGCTAACATAACCAACAGGATAGACCAAAGGCCAAGGCCCTCACCATCTGTTCATGAGAGTCGCCTGTTTGTTTATAGGTATAGCAAGGCCCAGCTGTGCATGGTCGTATTCAACCGCAATGAAATATGCTAGCTTGCAATCACCTGCGAGAAGCTTGGGGTTCCCATGTTATTGGACATGTATTTAAAAAATGGCACTAAGTGAAGGCCTGCTATATGATGAGGTGGTGCTAATACCTATGTCTTTGCATGCCCATCTGAAACTATGAATCTGATATATATAAATATATTTAGGTACACACGTATGCCAGACAGGGAATTTGGCTGTAACATGTAGAGTCATTGATTGATTAATCCTTGTAGCTGTTAACTTGTAGCTGTTAACTTGTAGCTTCAAGCAATACCTTTAAGCAGCTGAGCTACTTATGAGTTATTATACAAATAGAACATTCAGTTCCATATTCTAGGCCCCGCTGGACTTCCATCATACATATGCAACTATCTTGACAGAGTCAAAGGCAAAGCCAAGCTAGCATGAAGGCACTAGCTATGCCATGCTAAGCACACTGTTTTGGCAGTCCTACACAAATGCAATGGTGAAACGTGACTCTTTCTGACTGACATTCTATATGAATACATTAGGAAAGCTACTTCTCTTTGTTGTTATGTTTATTTAGTGTCAACTTTGTATACTATTGTCACTTGCAGCAGATGATGAATTTTCACGATGTTGCCTAACTATTCCTAAGTGGTTTCTGTTACACAATGACTCAGATGGAGGATCATTGAGTAAAGGAAAGATACAGATGTGAGAAGCCAGAAGCACTCTGCTGGGCTTTCTTTCATGTAATGGGAAGGACTTTATGATGACTAATAGGCAAAGTATGACACTTTGCTAAAGCTGTCTGCCAGTCCATGTGGTCTCCCTGGCTTGTTCCGGGAGCCATAGGGGGATACACAGGTAGATCTGGAACAATGTTAACTGGGATGCCATAACCTAGAGCAAGATTATGAAATATACAGCAGACAAGCATTATCTCTGCTACTCTGGCTGGGGCATACATTAAAGCTCCCTACGTTTTGTCCAAACAGTGAAATTTACTTTTGAGAACTCCAAAGGTATGGTCAATGACACAGAGGGTAGAACATAAGGCCTTGTTATACCTCATCTCTGCTGGTGTGTTAGGAATAGCAACAGGTGTGAGAAGATAGGTTCTGCAATCATATCTTGAATTTCCCGCTACAAAGAGAGAATGGCTGCATCACTCACAATCCCATGACTTTGTTATAGCGCTGCCAACCCACAGCATGCTATAAGACACTAGAAGCTAAGCTATTGCTTGACATGTGCCATAAAAAGCTATTTCTGAACCTTAAATCCATTCTGCCTTTTACTGTAACATTATATGTACACTACAGCACTTTGTTATGCATTGTCAGATCTTCATGAATGGAAAAATACATCTGGGGATCATAAACAATGTGTATATGTCACTCACTACCAAGCAATCTCTACCCATTTCCAGCACTCCTATAACACTGAAGCTGTAATCACACATGTCACTGCAGAAAGACATCAATCTCATGGTATGATTGTTCATGCTCCTGGCTGTTCTGCAGTATGTCTTCCAGAGATACACATTTGTCAGACATGATGCGGTGAATAGCATTGGCCCAAAATGCATATCCTACAGCTTCAATTGAACCCATGTACCCCTATGATGTCAAGACAAACTGTGGCTGACATCCTGGCTGTCAGAGCACAAGCGCTGCAGACAGGATATCATTATTGGCCCCATTAGCTGAGGGCTGACAGAGCACAAACAGGGCACACCTTGACCTGGAAATCCTGCCACTATAGACCCAAAAAGGTTTTGGTTGGCAATGACATTTCAACAGTTTCTAGAGAAAGGATTTGAACAGCCACTTGTTTAAAACTGACAAATTGAAATTCTGTAGTCCTCGGTCACATACTGGCAAGTGGAAAGTGCCATTGTATGGACATGCAACATTAGCAGGCCTCTACAGCATGGAGCGAGAAACCTGGGCCCCTGGCATTATGGCTTGGTGACCTAAATGTTGCAGCCACTTGTCATCTAACTCATTGCAGTCACTCCCTGACAGCCCCCCCCATGTCACTGCTGTTTGCCTGTAAACACCTTAGCTGGAGAGGGATGATAGAAAGGTGCACAGCTCTTACCTTTTAGCCAACCAATCACCATAGAGGCCATCTTTAGATTGTGTCAAACAGGCCAGATTGCCTAAGTATAAAGGAATTGGTGCACAGCTCCTGCATATCTGGTAAGCACATCAAGGGGATGCGCAGTCAAGTGCCTAGACAACTTGCACATTATGAAGTAGAAGAGTTTTCTGTTGCAGCAGATTTCCTCCCTGCAACAGGGTGGAATGATGGCTAGGTGAGTGCAATCAATAGCTCCAAAAATATTTAGAAAGATTACTATGGTAAAAACCTCTCTTCAAGTCTAGCCAAGTCCTCTCTTTCATGATGGAATTTTATATAATGATTATGCAGCCTACATACAGATCTTATGATTTGGCCCAGACAGCGGGAAAAAAGATTTTGCAACATTCCCTGATGATCACAATTGTTGTTTAGAATGAGGCAAGATGCCATAAAACACAGGGTGCAAAATACAGTTTTGTGAGGGCCTGGTATGAGCGTGGGACATTTCTGTGACTGGATAGAGATGCCCTCTTTCTTGATATAATTCCATGATAGCCTGAGAACTCAGGTGATACCTCATAAGCACATGGTCCTCTGGCATCTCCAGCAATGTGGTATGAGGATGAAAGATGCACTCCTTGGTACCCGCCTGCAATGCTCTCCTGAATGGTAAGTCCTGATATGTGCCATCATGCTCCACCAGCAGGGCTTGTTGCTCTAGCTCTGATACGGGTATTCTTCTAGGAGGGTTTGAACCTCCCTTGCCTGTTTTGTTGTTGTTGTTCAATGATTTGAAGCAGCCAGTGTCCCCACTGCTATGTACACTTCCTCCTAAAATTCTGGCTTTAGGAAGACATGTAAGAAAAGGTGTTTTTATGGCTTCACCAGGGCTGTGTCATAGATAAGGCCTCATTTTATCACACATGAGAATTGTTGCTAACTTGTGATACGGGGCTATGGTACAATAAAAAACATTTTTGCCACCCTACCACAAATAAAAGAAGTGTTATTATTTCCCACATTAAATATCTGGGCATAAGTATGTGATATTATTACAGCAAATTGTGATAGGAGTCCTTCATTTGTATATTTTTTTTGACTTTGCATGCTTATTATCATATTTAAATACTAACACATGTTGTGATAAGCAACACATTTTGCATTGCTTATCTGCGCCCTGGACCCTGCTAGCATGTGATGATGCCTAACGTAGCTTGATGAATGACCTGTCAGTTAGCTGCTAATGGGAGGTCAGCAAGCCAGACAGTGCACACTATACTTCCGCACTGCCAGTCTTCCTACTATCATTCACCTACTTACACATTTCAAGAATGTTCTTTTTCAGCTTTTTAAAATTATTGCAAGTAAAAGTGTCTCCTAACAAAATTAAAAATCACTGTGGCTAATTACATTTGTGTAGCAACCATATATACTAATTGGTACCAATGAAAACATCAAAATGCCTTAATAATGTCTCAAACAATATCTCAAAATAACCAATGTCTCAGTGTCCCAAAATATGGCTCAGTATCCCAACATCAGCCGATGTTTTGTCCTGGGACTGCTTCAGGGGACAGAATGACATCTGTTGTTATGGTTTTCCTCTCTGGACAGAGGTTTGTCTCACAGAACTACTGATACTGCTTTTATCTAAATGCAAACATTTTGTTTTGTAAGAATGATCTCTAATAAATCGGACAGGAATGGAGAAGGAACTGCAAGGAGGGTCACCTATGTCCCCCGATTTAGCCAACTTGTATATGGGATAATTTGCAGAGTCCGTAGATATCTTCACACCCATTTCATCATGAGGTTACAGATAAGTTCAAAATTATCTATGAGTGTTTAAACACTGATTCAAGAACCCACCTGATGCAGCCTGACTGAAATACAGCCCATGTCAGGGGCACACCAATGACATAGGAAACTGTAGAAGGGAAGTTCAGGAAGCCAAATTCAGGATTTTAGGTAGAAAGCTGAAATCCAGAACCTCCAAGGGTAGCATTCTTTGAAATGCTTCTTGCTCCACGCACGGGTCCCCAGAGACAGGCACAGCTCTAGAGTCTCAATGCATGGATGAGACAATGGTGCAGGGAGGAAGGGGATTCTGCTTTGTAAGGATTGGGCAACCTTTTGGGGAAGGGGGAGTTTTTCTGAAAGGATGGGCTCCACCTTAACCAGGATGGAACCAGGTTGCAGGAACTAACCTTTAAAAAGGAGATAGAACAGTTTTTAAACTAGAACAAAGGGGAAAAGCCGACAGTCGCTCAGCAGCACATGATTTGGAGGGGGGTTAGCTTCGAAAGATACTATGAGCATGAGAGTTTAGGACAGTCCGAACAGAGAGATTACCAATAAAAGCAGAAGTAGTACAAGTGCCTATAAGTAATCACCTGAGCTAAAAGATTCCAAATTATTCCTGTCAGAAAAAAGCAGTTCTTAATACAAACAAAAACACACTTTTGAAGATCTCTGTATGCCAATGCAAGAAGTCTATGAAATAAATGAGTTAGAGTGTATAGCAGTGAATGATGAGATAGATATAACTGACATCTCAGAAACATGGTGGAAGGAAGATAACCAATGGGAGAGTGCCACACCAGGGTACAAATTACATCGCAATGATAGAGAGGAGAAACTTGATGGTGGGGGGGGGGGGGGGGGGAGTGGTGCTTTATGTCTGCAATGGCAAGGAGGCCAACAGTTTAAAGAAACTGCAAGAAACTAAAAGCACAATAGAATCTTTATGGGTAGAAATCCCATGTATGTCAGAGAAGAGAATAGAGAAAGGAGTATACTACCCTCCACCTAGCCAAAAAGATGAGACGGACAATGAAATGCTAAGAGAAATTAGGGAAGCTAACCAAATTAGTAGTGCAGTAATAATGGGAGATTTCAATTACCCCAAGCATTACAGAACATGCTAGAGAGATAAAGTTCCTCCTGGATGGAATAAATAATGACAGTTTTATGGAGCAATTGGTTCAGGAACCGATAAGAGAGGGAGTAATTTTAGATCTAATTCTTAGTGGAGCACAGGATTTGGAGAAATAGATATCGGTGGTGGGGCCGCTTGGCAATAGTGATCATAACATGATCAAGTTGACGTAATGACTGGAAGGGGGACAATAAGTACATCTACGGTTCTAGCCCTAAACATTCAAAAGGGAAACTTTGATAAATGAAATAGGAAAAAAACTGAAAGGTGCAGCTACAAAAGTTAGGAGTGTACAATGGGTGTGGATACTGTTAAAATAATACCATCTTACAAGAGCAGTCCAGATGTATTCAACGCATTAAGGAAGGTGGCAGGAAGGCCAAACAATTGCCAGCATGGTTAAATAATGAGGTGAAAGAGGCTATTTTTGCTAAAAGATTTTTCTTCAAAAATTGGAAGAAGGATCCATTTGAAAAAATATGAAAAAGCATAAGCTTTGGCAAGTTAAATGTTAAAAATCGATAAGACAGGCTAAGAGAGAATTTGAAAAGAAGTTGGCCATAGAGGCAAAAACTCATAATAATAAAACTTTTAAAAAATATATCCAAAGCAGGAAGCCTGCAAGGGAGTTAGTTAGATGGTTAGATGATTGAAGGGTTAAAAGGGCTCTTAGGGAAGAAAAGTCCATTGCGGAAAGTCTAAATGAATTCTTTGCTTTGGTGTTTACTAATGAGGAAGTGGGGGAGATACCCGTTCCGGAGACAGTTTGCAAGGGTTATGATTCAGATGAACTGATTACTGAACTGAATCACAGTAAACCTGGAAGATGTAGCAGACCACATTGATAAACTGAAGAATAGCAAATCATCTGGACCAGACAGTATACACCCCAGAGCTCTGAAAGAACTAAAAAATGAAATTTCAGACCTATTACAATTAATTTGAATCTATCATTAAAATCATCCATTGTACCTAAAAACTGGAAAGTGGTAAATGTAACCCCGATATTTTAAAAAGGGCATCTGAGGTGATCCGTGAAACTATAGACCGGTGAACCTGACTTCAGTGCCAGGAAAAATCATGGAAACTATTATTAATAGATACGCGCGTAGCCGCGCGTATCCATTAAAATCTGGGGTCGGCGCGTGCAAGGCTGCCCAAAATCGGCAGCCTCTGCGCGCCGAGCCACGCAGCCTGCCTTCATTTCCCTCCGAGGCCGGTCCGAAATCAGGGCGGCCTCGGAGGGAACTTCCTTCCACCCCCCAGCACCTTCCCTTCCCTTCCCCTTCCTAACCCACCCGCCCGACCCTATCTAACCCCTCCTAATTTTGCGCGCGCCCGGCCAGCTGCCGCGCTCCATGTTCCGGTCCGGGGGCTGGTCCGGAGGCTGTGGCCACGCCCCTGGAACGTCCCCGGGCCGAAACCACGCCCCGCGGCACTGCCCCCGAAACGCCGCATCACTTGCGACATGCCCCCGAAACGCCGCGTCACTCCCGGCATGCCCCCGACACACACCCCCGACACGCCCCTCCATGCAAGCCCCGGGACTTACGTGCGTCCCGGGGCTTGCGCGCGCCACCAAGCCTATGCAAAATAGGCTCAGTACACGCAGGGGGGGTTGGGGTAGGTTTTCGGGGGCTACGCGCGTATCTTACGCGCGTAACCCTTTGAAAATCTACCCCATAATATCAGGCCCTAAAACACCAATGCACCTCCTGTTAGAAAACAGAACAAGCCCAGCAACTATACAACCCTACACAGAAACTACATGCTAACAGAATATCTCATTTGTTCACACATGCAGAACATAGACAAAACCTCACCAAATACGAAATAAAGAGACTAAAACATAACATAAAAAAATGTTGCAGACAAAAACTATACTGAAACCATACACTAAACTTGATGCAGCACAACAATGGGAAAACAGAAACATTGCCAAACTTCATAAAATATCAAACAACAAAATGAAGAAATATAAAACATCAACAATAGTAAAACCATACTAGTAAAATGAATATTTCAAAATAGCAGACAAATAGAATGACATCCAATAATTAAAAACTCATAAAAATAAAATGTTCCAGCTCCAAAACAAAAATTGAAAAAACAGCGCACACATCAAATATTTACACCCAATGATTAAAACTAACAAGGATATAAAATCAGCCTCTCACCATACCTGGGGACTTTTGATTTCCAGATGCCCTGAGATTGTCATGGATTAACTGATGGCGTGGGGAGAGGAGTTGTGCACAACTTTCTCCTTTCTCTCTCTCATTTACACAGACATAATTATACATGTTTGTTCTCTCTCATACAGAAATACACACAGCTCTCCCACACATGCACACTTTACCAGATACACACACACAAAAACACACACACACACACACACATGCTCTTTCACTCTCACACATTCTTTCCCTCACATACATACACCCTCATTCACTCAGACAGGCCCCTTCTCATATACACACACAAACACACATACAACACACTCACATATAGGTTCCTTGTCTCATTCACACATGAACCCTCACACAGGCTCCCTCTCTCTCTCTCACTAGCACTATTGCTCTCTTCTATACACACACAGTCTTTTACTCACTCATGCAGCCTTATATAAGCTCCCTGGCTTTCACACACTCACATATACATTCCCTCATAGAGGCTCCCATTCTCACTCTCTCTCTCTCTCACACACGCACACACACACACACACCCCTTCCCTTTGTCTCTCTCTCATATATCCCCTCTTACAGACACTATCTCTGCATACACACACACCCTCACACAGGTTCAATCTCTGGCACACACCCTTACACAGGCTCCCTTTCTCACACACACACATGCTCTCTCTCACTTCCTCACACAGACTGCCTCACTTTATCTCACATATACACACAAACAGAGGCAGCCTCACATACATACACACACACATACACACACACACACATCGTTCCAATCTTTCTCTGGCTCACAGGTTCTCTTGGTCTCTCCTGCTTCCTTCTGCAGGTATATGGGCTCTATCCCCAACTCTCCCTGGCCTATTTCTTCTGCCTTCGGCCATTCCCAGGTTCCCCCCCTCTCTCTCTTCTGCTGCAGATGGGATGGCTTTTGTCCACAACCCTGCTGGCACAAATCTTCAGCTGCATGTGGGATGGGCTCCGTTTGCAACCCCACACTGCTGCTCTTTGCCTTCCCCGAATTGTTGGTGCCCTAAGCCAGTGGTTCTCCACCTTTTTCCTGTGATAACACACCTGATGGTCAGTGCTCACTTGTGTGACACACCACTCACAACAATCCACAGCTAAACTAAAAAAAAAAGCCTCAGTATTACTTTTATTGTTAAGAATGACACAAGGGAAAGATAAGAGTATTCTCTCTGAACAGAAATACATTTTTGTGCAAGCTGCATTCTCGGTCCTCTTGGAGGCCACCAGCCTTTTATCTTCTGCTGTCACTCTCGGGCCAGCAGGGGAAGACAGAATCAGTTATCACCAGCACAGAAGAGAAGAGGATTTCCATTTCTCGCTGGGCTCCAGCAGGAATGGAGGACAAGAGCTGTGTCCTACTGGCTCAGTGGGTGAAGAAGTCTGCCTTGTGACAGTACAGCCTTGCGCACCTTCCCTCCCCACACAAATTAAAAATTGTGCATTTATAATAGATTTTATATGAAAAATGACAAAAGTACAGTCTGAAGTAAAAAAATATCACTTACAACATGTATATTATATGTGAATGCACTGTTGTGCCAACCAGAAAACCCTGCAAAAAAGTGAAAAAAAAGACATGGAAGCCATGCTTATTGTAACATGTTCAGTGTGGGTTTAGCACTCAGAAAATCACGGAGTAAAAGAATTATAACAATAACAAAACAGTAAAACCTCCATACTAAAACAAAACTAAGTGCTATCACGCAAACAGTAACAACCCTTCTTATGAAAAGGTAGAAGTGCTGATATTACACCCAGGCCCTAATATACCAATACACCTCATAGTAGGAAAATAGAGCAAGCCAGGGTGCTATAGATGTTCATTGTCCGCTAGGGAGTTAGCAATCTGTTCAATGCTGCTCCCCCAAGGGGAGGAGCTAGCAATTTGGTAATACTCCGTAGGCGGAGTTAATGATCTGTTGTGGGTGGCTTCCACAGAGTGGCAGTCTGTATGATACCGCTCTAGTAGTGTAAGGAATAAACACTTAATGTAAATTGGTGAATCCTTGGGCCGATGGCAAATGACAGTGCCCCCAGGAGGATATCCTGAGAGGGACCACCAGCTAGATTGGAGTATGGAGGCAAACACAGATAGTTCTTTATTAGACAGGAAGTAGATCCACCAGAGGTGGCAGTAGTGAGCTGATATGCCCAGCAGGGCTGAAGTCCCTCAGGAATTGCGGTCTCTGGGTTACTGAGCTGTAGAGAGAGGCTATAGGTAGTGAGTAGACAGGGTATGCAGGATACATAACCGTAGCAAATGATACCTCACAATTGTAGATATCAGTAATAGCTTCTATGCAACAGAGAGTCTTCAGTATATTCAGGAACAGGAGCTGTAGATGAGTACTGGTTCCTATATGCAGTCTGGAATAAGAACTCACAATATCTGTGTATGAGATGGCTTCTGGAATAGAAGAGAGTCTTTGGAGGGGTTTTAGGAAACATAGGCCCTCGTGGAGAGAGTACCCGGTTCCTATCTGCAATTTGTAATAGTAATTCACAAGGTATAGGTATGTGATAGCTTCTGAGATAGAAGAGAGTCTGTGAAGGGTTTAGGAACATGGGCCTCATGGAGTGCGTACCGGTTCCTATCTGCAATATGAAATAGTAATGTACCAGATATAGGTATGCGATAGCTTCTGGAGATAGAAAAGAGGTTTTTAAGGGTTTTAGGAACATGGGCCCTCGTGGAGCGAGTACCGGTTCCTATCTGCAATCTGCAATAAACAATCACGATCTCCATACCTGTGATAACGTCTTAGACAGAAGGGAGTCTTCGGAGATTAGGAACATAGGTCCTCGTGGAGCGAGTACTGGTTCCTATCTGTAATAGAACTCACAGTGTTCACGCCTGCGATCGCTTCTAGGCAGGAAGGAGTTTTCTGAGCATCCAGGGACATAGGCCCTCAAGGAGCGAGTACTGGATCAAATTTTAGCAATCTGAAATCAAGAAGAGAGAGCGGGGCACCCGAGGAGCGGGTACCCCTTGGTAAGTTGAGGAGGCAGAGCAGCGGAGGATAAAGCGGGTCGGAATGATCCCCGCAATCAAACCCCTTGCTAACTCGATTCGTAGTTGCAAGCAAAGACCTTTTAAGTTGGAAGCGGATGACGTCACTATGGGGGAACGCCCCAGAGGTTCGCGCCCTTGCCGGTACAAACTCTGGAGCGTGCATGCGCGCCTTTACGTCATCAGAAACATGGCAGATCCGCAGGGTCAGGCCAGCCCGAGGATTCCAGGGAGAAGTGACGAGGAGAAGCCGTGGCAGCATCTGTCCGTCAGACCCAAAGGGAGTCACCAGAAAGGTAGAGAGGGTGGAGCGAGGGCGAGAACAGGCACGAACGCAACAATAGATACCTACACAAAAACTATACACTGGCAGAATACCTCACCTTGGTCACATATACCGAATACAGACAGACCCTCACCAAATATAGAATAAAAAGAACATACTGTAAGTATGAATGGAAATATACAGACAAAAACTGAAATGGAAACCACAACAGTACAATAGAAAAACAGAATCACCATTTCTCATAAAAAAAATAAAAATATATAAAATAAATAGTAACAAAATCATACTAATAAAAAAATACATATTTCATAACAGCTGAAGAATAGAATAACATCCAACCATTAAAAACTCATAAAAATGTTCCAAACACAAATAAAACATTTTAAAAAGGCAGCACAAACATCCAATAATTAAAACTAATAACGATTTAAAAATATCCCATGCTCTCCATATCTAAGAACTTTTGATTTCACAGTGCCCTCAGATTATCTTGGATTAGCAAGAGGACAAAAGGGGGGAGGGTGTCTTATATCATATATGCATGTACTGTCTCCCTCTCTCTCGTATGCTCAGTCTCACCTACATAAACACCAGGCTGTCTCTCACTTGCTGTTGCTCAGTCTTGTGCATATACACACACACACATAAGCACAAACACACTGAGGGAGTCTCTCACTTTCACATACTCAGCCTCACACAGGCAGGCATACACAGGCTGTCTCTCACTTTCGTGTGCTTAGTCTCACACAGGCACACACATACACAATCACATACAGACACTGGCTCTCACACTCACATGCTCAGTCTCATACAGGCACATGCACAAACAGGCTGTCTCTCACTTTCACTTGCTCAGCCTCACACAGGCAAACATACCCACAGGCTCTCTCTCACTCTCACATGCTCAGTCTCACAAAGGCTGTCTCTCACTCTCATGTGCTCAGTCTCACACAGAAATATATATATATACACACACACACACACACACACACACACTATCTCTCACTTTCACATGCTCAGCCTCACACAGGCTGTCTCTCACTCGTGCTCAGTCTTTATTTAAAATTTCTTATATTCTACTGCCCTCAGAGATTAGTTCAGTGTGGATAATACGTTTTTTTCATTAAATAATGCAATCTAAACATATGCATTCTATGCCGGACAATACACATCAATAAAAATATAAAATGTAAAACCATTTTTTTCTTTCTTTCTTCTTCTTTCCCCTTACTGATATGATTAAACCTGATCACTTCATCCAAAGGCTTCCACAAAATAAAACTGCCTTTAATTCCTTGGCCTCCCAACACCACCATTAGACCACTACAGCTACTACCAAATGCCTCTGCCAGATCCATCACTAACATCTAGAAATGCGAACACATTACCCCCCACTCTCAAGGATCTACACTGGCTACCCATCGGCCACAGAATCCAATACAAACTCTAACCCTCATACATAAAAAAATGATCAACAATAAGGTGGACTGGTTAAACTCTGCTATGCTCCCATACACCCCAAACAGGAACCTCAGATCCACTGACTCTGGACTCTCACCGTCCCCACCTCCAAACAGCGCACCTGTCCTCTACCCGAAAACGCGCCATATCAGTAGCCGGACCCATGCTTTGCAACTCCCTCCCACCCCACCTCAGACCAGAACTGACTCAAATCTTCAAAAAACACCTAAAAACCTGGCTCTTCCTGAAAGCTTTCCCACCAGAAACGTAGCCCCTGCCCAGCCACCACCCCTGTATAGAAATAATCCATACTTCCCCCATTGCACCCCGCTAATTGCATCCTCCAACAAACCTGAAGACAACCCGTAATCTACCTCCCCCTCCTTTGGCACAAGCATATCCACCCTTCCCGCTTTCCTCCCCTGCCCTACTCCCCCCTTAATTCCCTTTCCATATTGTAAATGCACCCCCACCCTTTCATCATACTCTTACCTCCATTTCAAGATACTCCAGTCTTCCCTGTCACCCCCCCTACCCAGCCTCCCTGCTACCCTATATGCTTCCCCTTGTAAAGTTTCTGTAAATAGTTAATCTGTTTTCTTTTTATTTCTTTTTATATCTATCTATTTTCAAATCACCTGTTAATTGTTATCAACTCGAAGTTATTATGTAAGTTAACCTTCCTAACTTCTTATATGAGTTTATAATGTAAAATAAGCAACTAATGTCTTATTTATGTTCAGTTTTCATGTGAACTGATGTGATATCTCGATATCAAGAAAGGACTTCAAAGGGGCGTGGGATAAACAGTGTGGATCCATAAAGTCTAGAGGACGTGAATGAAGAGTGGGTGGCTCGCGGGTATGATGGCTATTACCTGGAGATAATAACCAACCTTATTCAATAAACATACACATGGTTAATGCGACTCCAACATTGCTCTAAGCTTCAACGGCAAGAGGAAATGTGGAAAAAAGGATTTGCAGTCACAAAAAAGTGGGGAGTAGCTTGCTTGTTATGGCGGTTACTACCCCAAACCAAATAAGTCTGATATTATATCCAGCATAGCTCTCTGCTTCAACGGCAGGGGAGAAAGATCGATACTTCACTTTCAATGCATATCCAGCATAGCTCTCTGCTTCAACGGCAGGGGAGAAAGACTGATACTTCACTTTCAATGCATATCCAGCATAGCTCTCTGCTTCAACGGCAGGGGAGAAAGACTGATACTTCACTTTCAATGCATATCCAGCATAGCTCTCTGCTTCAACGGCAGGGGAGAAAGACCGATACTTCACTTTCAATGCATATCCAGCATAGCTCTCTGCTTCAACGGCAGGGGATAAAGACTGATACTTCACGCATATCCAGCATAGCTCTCTGCTTCAACGACAGGGGAGGAAGACCGATACTTCACGCATATCCAGCATAGCTCTCTGCTTCAATGGCAGGAGAGGAAGACCGATACATCACGCATATCCAACATAGCTCTCTGCTTCAACGGCAGGGGAGGAAGTCCAATACTTCACGCATATCCAGCATAGCTCTCTGCTTCAACGGCAGGGGGAATGAAGAAAAGTGGATCTATATACAGAGAACAATCAACAAGGACTGAATTACATAGTCTGGGTAAACAAATAAGCATGGGTGTAGCTTGCTTATTGCGGCGGTTACTACCCCTAACTAATTAAGCTAGATATTTCACTTAGATGCAGTTCCAATACTGCTCTCTACATTAATGGTGTGGGTGGAAGGGAAATAGAACCAAAAGGTTACTAAGAGCCAAGAGAAACAGATAAGTATGAGAAGAAAAAAAAGTGTGAAGCTTGCTGGGCAGACTGGATGGGCCGTTTGGTCTTCTTCTGCCATCATTTCTATGTTTCTATTTTTCTATGAATGTCGATATACAAAAACAAATAAATAAATAAAATAAATACAATTGTTTCCTAAAGACCTTGTAATCCTGCTGCAACCTCAAGTCAACTGGAAATTTATTCCATTCATTAGGAGCTAAGTAAGGAAACATTCACCCTCTGGTTAGGACCTTCATTTGCATGTGCCTTCTCACACAGGCACATGCACAAACAAGCTGTCTCTCACTTTCACTTGCTCAGCCTCACTCTGGCAAACACACTTACAGGCTCTCTCTCACTCTCACATGCTCAGTCTCACACAGGCTGTCTCTCACTCTCATGTGCTCAGTCTCCCACAGACATACACACTCACACACATACACACACATGCTGTCTCTCACTTTCACATGCTCAGCTTCACACAGGCTGCCTCTCACTCATTCTCTCTCACAGGAACACACACACAGGTAATCTCTTACTCTCAAATGCTCAGTCTTACACAGACGTGCACACACACACATACACATACATGCATAGTACTCTCACTTTTACATGCTTAGCCTCACACAGGTTGTCTCTCACTCTCATATGCTCAGTATCACATAAACATACACACACTGGCTGTCTCTCACTGTCACATGCTCACAAAGGCACACACACACACACATATGCTGTCTCTCACTTTCACATGCTCAACTTCGCACAGGCAAACACACCCACAGGCTCACCCTCACTTTCACATGCTCAGTTTCACACATGCTGTCTCTCACTCTCATGTGCTCAGCCTCACACAGAACTATGCACACTGGCTGTCTCTTACTCTCACATGCTGTCTCACACAGACACCCACACACACTCTCACACACAAACACACACATACACATGCTGTCTCTCATTTTCACATGCTCAACCTCACACAGGCAAACATACCCATAGGCTTTCTTCACTCTTAATTGCTCAGTCTCACACATGCTGTCTCTTACTCATGCTCAGCCTCACACAGGCAAAAACACTCACAAGCTCTCTTCACTTTCACATGCTCAAAGTCACACAGGCTGTCTCTTGCTTATGCTCAGTCTCACATTGGCTGTCTCTCACTCTCATGTGCTCAATCTCACACAGGCACACACACACACACTGCCTCTCACTTTCACCTGCTCAACCTCATACAGGCAAAATACCCACAGACTTTCTTCACTCTCACATGCTCAGTCTCACACAGGCATACACACACTGGCTGTCTCTCACTCTCATATGCTCAGTCTCACATTGGCGCGCGCGCACACACACACACACACACACACGTACACATGCTGTCTCTCACTTTCCCATGCTCAGCCTCATACAGGCAAACATACCCACAGGCTATCTTCACTCTCACATGCTCAGTCTCACACAGGCTGTCTCTCACTCTCATGTACTCAGTCTCATACAGGCACACACACACACACACACACACACACACACACACACATACACACACATATGCACACATGCTGTTTCTCTCCTCCTGGATACACAAGTAACAGCAGCAACAGCTTAAACCTTCAGCCTATCCTCCTTCAGCCCCTGTGACTGCTGGGACTCATTCTCTTTCTTGGGGCCATAGTGCCTGACACTGTGCCTCTTCAAATTTGGCTTAGCACTGCTCCTTCTCTTGTTCCTGTGTGGATTAACCTCACTTCCTCTTCCTGGCCATGCAGATAAGGAGGCCATAGCACTTGCATGCCCCCTCCCCACCCCCACATGTTCTTTGTAGATGGCTGTTTCCTGCTGCAATTGGCTCTGCTACTATGTTCCGCCTGGGCTTGAAAATGCTGACAGCCCAGGTGGAGGAGGAGATCTCTACATTCTGCTGGGGCAGAGGAAGGGGAGGGAAGATTAGCCAAATCAGCTGGAGACCAGGGATCTCGGTATTCTGAAGCAGAGGCAGCAACACACCAGCTTGTGCTTCGTGTCACAGTGGTGTGTGACAAAACACTGAGAATCGCTGCACCATCTCAAGAAGTCTATTCCAGGCTTACAATACAGCAAGGTGGAAAGCATGAAGTCGAGAGGAGAGGTCAAAGGTAAGAGTGACTTTCCCAATAAACAAAGTTCATGACAAAGGGTGTAGGTTAAGAGAAGAGTAGGTAGATAATGAGGAACTTCAGAGTGAATGTATTTGTAGTTGAGTAAGAAAGAAATACTTGAACTGTATGTGAAAGCATATGGAAAGGCAATAAAGTGACTTCAGAAAAGGGGTTTTGTGGTCCTAGTGATACTGATGGAAGTTTAGTACATAGGACCTGCAGCTGGACTCATCTAACAAGTTTAAATGGTGTGCTCTCACTGTGAATATGCATGTGCAGACTTGGTGTTCTATTTCCTCATCTTCTCATTAGGGATATGAATTTGTTTGAAACGAATGTGCATTCTGAACCAAAAAAAAAAGCCCATTTTTGGTTTAGTTCACTTGAAATAAAATGAATCTCCAGTACCTCTTAAACCTCCCTTCCCAATCATTTTTATTTTGACAAATAATGCACACTGTTAGCAAATAGTGAGTACTATTTGCCCAGAAATGTAAATTCCCCCTTAATCACCTGGAAACATATTCATGGAAAATGTTGCTGTACCTTTAACTTGAAGAGTCAAATAGAACTCCCAACTGTTCCTGAATGCTCAAGTGAGACACCATCTAAAGACAGATTAAGAAGAGCAGTAGACAAGGACTGCCCCATTAAAAGGAGCTCCATTTCAGACACATTTAGAAGCAGCCAATTCTGCTTAAGCCAGTTATTGATAGCCTGAAAAACAGTTGGGGAGAGAATTCACTGCAGAGGCTACCTCCACAGCAGAAAAGATTCTGGGAGAAGCAATGATACCGCACATAGGAGAGGGAGGCCCTCTACAGTCTACACAGCCCCCTTGCCACTTGCCAAAGGGTTCCTCACTCTCCTCTTTGTGGCACCAATGCTTCTCACAGAATATTTTTAAATGTACAGTTAATTTTTCCCGTCAGTCAGGAGGTAGCTACTGCAGTGAATTCTCTCCCCAACTGTTTGCAGGCCATCAATAACTGGCTTAAGAAGAATTGGCTGCTTTTAAATTTATCTGAAATGGAGCTCCTTCTAATGTGGCAATCCATGTCTCCTGCTCTTCTTAATCTATCTTTAGATGGTGTGTCACTTGAGCATTCAGGAACAGTTGGGAGTTCTATTTGATGCTTTTTTTCAAGTTAAAAGTACAGCAACAGCATACTGTTTTTAAATCTGCTTTCTTTTAAGATACAGTCAGTTAGAAGATTGAAATGCATTCTTCCTGGCCAGGATTTTCATTCTGTAGTTCAAGAATTTGTCATAACTTTGATTGATTACTGTAATTCATTACATGAAGGTCTGCCTGCATCCCACACCAGAGCACTGCAGCTTTTGCAAAATTCTGCCATCCGGCCTGTTTATTTATTTATTTATTTATTTATTTTAAAGGATTTATGACTTGTGCCATCCAAATGTACTGGGCCTATTGTGCCCTGGGCCTTCAGAGATCATGTTTCTCCCATTTTGCATCAGTTTTATTGGCTTTCCACAGTTTACAGGATTACTTTTTAGAGTCTCTCTTTGGTTTTTATAACCATGAAAGGGGATGATCCACAGTACTTGAAGGAAATATTGCATAAATATGTTTCCAAGCGATTACTACTGTCCAAAGGCAAACATCCTTCAAGGAAGCTCTGTTACAGGTTATGCAAAAACGTGCTTTCTTGGTGCTGGTTCCAGCTCTGTGGCATGCTTTGCCCCTGGAGTTTCAGGTAATTTATGATTATAAGCTCTTTCAAAAGATGTTGAAATCTCTCCTCTTTCGACTAGCTTTTGCTTAAACGTCTTATGTTTTTTTTTGTAATCTTAATGGATGTTTCATTGTCATATGTCCTTGCTGGTTTCACTGAAATGTTTATATAATCATTGTAGCCTGTGGCCTTGATTGGTGGGATATAAGAACCAGAAAACAAATAAATACATAAATATAATGTAATGTAGCAGAGTCTCTAAGGCAAAACAGACTGGCCACTCTATATCCTTTTTCTGACATTGCAAACTTAGTCCATAGAAAAGAAGCCTTTGGTGGTTTCTACCCCTTTAAATGACAAACTTGGGCCTGGATTTTCTAAAATCGCAGGCCTTTGAGAATCGCCGGTACTGGGGGCGGGGGGGGGGCGAAGTGGGGGGCGGGCCTGCGAAGCCAGCAGCGATCGCACCACCCGCAGTGTTATCGCTGCCGGCTTTCGAACCCAATAGTGCCATCGTGAAAGGTGGCACTATTGGGTGAAAAGTGAGCTACTGGCGGCGATAAGGAGTCTTACCTTTCGCCGTCAGCGAAGTCGTCGCGGAGTCTTCCCCGATGCCGCCCCGACTCCGCCCCGATCTAGGTATCACATGTGATCCCTTTAGAATATGACCCCCTTAGTAGGAAATGTATAAATGTTTCTTTAACTAGCAGAAGGAAGCAATGCGAGCAAATTAATATTATATTTGGTAAATAGCAAGCCCCTTTCACTAAGCTTTTGTCCCATAGGTCCAGAATGAATAGAGTAATCGGTCCATAGTCTGATTCATCAATGAGAAATGTTGGTCCAAAAAACCCCAGCCAACAACGATATTGATTCTGGTCCTCTAGATGTTCTCAGGTGGGGCCAGTGTATTATTTCTGTAGTTGAGAAAAAATAACAGTTTACATAGCTACATTGGAAAATTGCATGAATTGGAAGTTTAATGATGCATAAATGATTCAAACTGCTGGCTAGTCAGTTCTTCTATTCATCAGTCAATAGTTCATTTTATGGAGGGTCAGGTGACCTTGCTTGAACTCATAAGTAGTTCTACAATGTTAGGGTGTCATAATCATAGAGAAGTCAATAGTTTGTTTTAATCTTAACAGAAATACATCTAATTAAAGCTAAATAAATAATAGGATTGAAAAATTGCTTTGTTAAATAGGGCCTGAAATTTCCTGTATATTACGTAAAGCTCAGCTATTCTTGTTGGTGCCAAGTTGGCAGGCAATTTGTATTTCCTTCTCTCAAAGGACTGCTTAAGCATTCCTGCACATTCTCAACTTTGATCTACTAATGTTACTTGCTATGCTGAGATTACATGGGTGAACTGCACAAAGACCATCTCAGCTCTGTTGTCAAGTAAAGGGCATGCTAACGCTTTACAAAAACAAATTATTTAATTCAAAATAGAATGTGCTGGCAATTTGCATAACTACATTTGACATTTAGAAAGGCTACAACTGGGCTATGTTAAAAATGCTCTAATTATATGAATGATTTCTTGAAAACAAATATATTTACCAGATCAGCCTCTTGACTTTGAAGCATAACCAAATGCTTGGAAACAGGACTTGTAGTAAAGGCATTTTGTTTTAACCAATGACCAGGAATCATTTGGGTGTCTGTTATTAGATTATTCTTGTTAGACCTAGATTCATCAAGCCATGAACTTTTATCACAGAAGGGTTCCCACTATCGCAGGGTGGGTGTTGCCACAATAGTGGGACCCTCCTCCAAAAACCAGTGTGGCTGTGTAGCACTGTTGTTTTTTTCTTATGGCAAAACACAGTGAGACAAAACAACACCTTTAGGCATGATGGCAGCTCCAATCTCACGGGACCGCCATCATCCTAAGGGATGATGCCTAAATAAATGTGCCCAAAAAAGGAAAAAGGTTTGAGGGGGTCATAGCTGACCCCCCCTCACCCCAGGTCCACTACCTTAGGTGGGCCCCAACACCAAAATCAAAGAATTAATAGTCACACAATGTCAGTTGCCCAAACCCCCAACCCTATCTGTATTGAATATAAAGTCCCCCCCCCACTCCCTCTTTCCATAGAAATAAGGGCTGACATGTTCCCCTTCCTGCCATCCCAATGGTCAAACCAAATCATTGGAGGTAGAGGGACCCTCACAATAACCCCTCTCCTTCTCTCCTTCTTCCCCCAAATGTACTAAAACGTCATTGGTGTCAAGTAGGGATGTGAATCGTTTTTTGACGATTTAAAATATCGTCCGATATATTTTAAATCGTCAAAAATCGTTAGGGCCACGATACAATACCAATTCCCTGATTTATCGTCAAAAAATCGTAATCAGGGGAAGGGGGAGGGCAGGAAAACCGGCACACTAAAACACCCTAAAACCCACCCCGACCCTTTAAATTAAATCCCCCACCCTCACCGAACCCCCCCCCCCAATGCCTAAATTACCTGGGGGTCCAGCGGCGGTCCGGAACGGCCTCCTGCAATTGAATCATGTTGTCTTCAAGCCGGCGCCATTCTGCGCCGCCATTTGCAAATGGCGGCGCAAAATGGCGGCGGCCATAGACCAACACGATTCGACTGCAGGAGGTCGTTCCGGCCCCCCGCTGGACTTTTGGCAAGTCTTGTGGGGGTCAGGAGGCCCCCCCCAAGCTGGCCAAAAGTCCCTGGGGGTCCAGCGGGGGTCCGGGAGCGATCTCCTGCCGGCGCCATTTTCCGTACAGAAAACGATTCGCGGCAGGGAGATCGCTCCCTGACCCTGCTGGACCCCCAGGGACTTTTGGCCAGCTTGGGGGGGCCTCCTGACCCCCACAAGACTTGCCAAAAGTCCAGCGGGGGGCCAGAACGACCTCCTGCAGTCGAATCGTGTTGGTCTATGGCCGCCGCCCATTTGCGCCGCCATTTGCAAAATGGCGGCGCAGAATGGCGCCGGCTGAAGACAACACGATTCAATTGCAGGAGACCGTTCCGGACCGCCACTGACCCCCAGGTAATTTAAGGCATTTGGGGGGGGGTTCGGGAGGGTGGGGGATTTAATTTAAAGGGTCGGGGGTGGGTTTTAGGGTATTTTAGTGTGCCGGTTTTACTGCCCTCCCCCTTCCCCTGATTTAGCTACGGACCGCCGCTGGACCCCCAGGTAATTTAAGGCATTTGGGGGGGGGTTCGGGAGGGTGGGGGATTTAATTTAAAGGGTCGGGGGTGGGTTTTAGGGGGTTTTAGTGTGCCGGTTCACGATTTTAACGATTTTCACAATACTCTAAACACCCAAACGGCGACGATACGATTCCCTCCCCCTCCCAGCCGAAATCAATCGTTAAGACGATCGAGGACACGATTCACATCTCTAGTGTCAAGTGGTACCCACCCTGTCAAAATCCCCTCCTGTACTTCCAACCTGAAAATATTGCAAAGAATCCTCAATGGGGCTCAGGGCCCCCCCCAGGCCCAGGCCTGTTAGACACATTTTTCAAGATGGCGCCAAACTGACCTTGCCTCAGTCCAGTGACAACTCAACTTTTCTTTTTTAGTACAGTTTTTTTTTAATGTCATGACCCTTCATCTAATGCAGGTACCTCAGGACACACATTAGGGTTCCAAGGCTCCTGCATTAGATTAACAATTTCCAGGGAGTTGTTAACTTATCACGCTGAAACTTTCTAAGTCATCAGTGATACGTCAACATCAAATTGTCTATTAATGAGATGGTTTGCATGGATTTGCAAAATTCATGCATGCAAAGCAGCTCATTGCAGTAAGGGAGGGAATCTGAGCAGGACCATGCAAATTATCACGGATATTGCATGATATTGTATCAAATACAACGTGGCTCTATGGATGAAATAAGAAGGTAGTAGCCTTATGGTGAACACCCAAACAATGAAAATATCAACTTACACACCGCAATTGTGTCTCACTTATTCGGAGATCATGACCATCATACAGGGCATTGTCATTTTGTGTAGAAACACATTTCAAAACTATGCCAGTGTTTAATCATAGGTCATTTGTTGTTATTTTTTGGATTTTTTCAATTATGCTTGTACATAAAATGTAATCCTGAATGAACATCTTAATAAAATTACTATGGTAAATCACCATTTTGATTAAGGATCACATTTGTTGTTATTTTTTGGATATTTTCAATTATGCTTGTACATAAAATGTGATCCTGAATGAACATCTTAATAATATTACTATGGTAAATCACCATTTTGATTAAGGATCACATTTTATGTACAAGCATAATTGAAAAAATCCAAAAAATTAACAACAAATGACCTATGATTAAACACTGGCATAGTTTTGAAATGTGTTTCTACACTAAATGACAATGCCCTATATGATGGTCATGATCTCCGAATAAGTGAGACACAATTGCGGTGTGTAAGTTGATATTTTCATTGTTTGGGTATTGCATGATATTGTCATGATAGGGCTATACAGTGCGATAAATAGTGTATATCATGCACTAGAGTCCTATTGCTGCTTGATGCATCTCCCAATTCATTTGCTATTTCTGTAAACCTTTCATTTAGGCTCTAATTCACTAAGAGGATAACTTTCAAACAATTATTTTAGGCCCCATATATGCATATATGAGGCTGTGCAGCAGTATGCTCGTATTTTATAATCTGCATCCATATATCTGAGGATTATAAAATACACATATGCACAAAAGAAAAAACATATACATACAATAGTTATTTACGCAAACTCATTTGCACAAATGACAATTATATGCACTTCCAGTTCTTCTGGGCTGGGCTTATTTCAAGATTGCCTTCCTAGCAAGGCAGCCTATCCAAGGGACAATCCATTTCCTGGTGACCCTGGAGGTGAGGGATAAGGCACACCTTTTTTCCATCTGGGGGGGTGTGTAGAAAAAAAAAATCATATGATTAGGTAGACCTGGAGAGACCTGGAGGGACCTGCAGGCCCATTATAATCTCCTGGCTTCCTACCTTGAAAGGGTAAGTGCCCTGTGGGAATTAGGAAGGTGGTGGGAGATGGAGACATTAGCGGAGTCCGGGTGGGGAGAGGGATTTTAGGCGTGGGTGAGAATGTGGGTAGGGGGTTCTAGGTGAGAGAGGAGAGTCCGCGGGTGGTAGGAATGTGGGTAGAGTTGACAAAGATAAGGGGTATGGGTTGGGGTGTTAGGGGTTGGAGTGGGCAATGGGGTGGTGGTATCAGGAGTGGGTACAGGCAACTATGGGCTTTTGGTAGGGAAATAGGCAATAGTAATATATGAAAGCTAAAAATGTTTTGTATTGAATTAATAGCATGACCTATGTAACAAATGTATAGACCTGAAAGACATTTATAAAAGATTGGGGAAAACAAGGCTAATGATAGACTAAGGTCCTAAGTACAGTAAAGCACTAAGTAAGGGAAATATCATCCTCAGGAACACAGTTATGTTTTATTGCACACCTGACCAGTGTCTCTATTCCAGAAGGAAGACAATAGGGCTATTCTTTTTGCCTTTATTTCAGCCACCTTCTAAGAGAACAAGATCAGTTTCTTTTCCTCTTCCTCTTATTTACTTTCCTAACATATAGATTTGTTGCCTTTGTAATAGCTCCTTTTACCTTGGCCCACTGTTTTTTCACCTCACCCATTTTCTCCAAGTCTTCAAGCTCTTCCTCCAGGTACATCCCCCTTTTGACAAAGTCCGTATTTGTGAAATTTAAAACCGGGTCTTTGTGTAACTTCTCTGAATCCTATTTGCAGTATCGAACCATACGTCTGATGATCACTGGTACTCAGGTAAGCCCCTACCTCAACATCAGAGACATTATCTCCATTAGTGAGTATTATATCGAGGATCACACCCTTCCTCAAGGGTTCCATTAGCACTTGTTTGAACAGAGCACCTTGAAGGGCATTCACTATCTCTCTACTTCTCGCATGCATGTGGGCATAAAGGGCTTGCTCCCAATGCTTATCTTTTAATTGCACCATGTCTCGAAGGAGAGGAACCACACTTAGGAAACCCAACTTCCTGCCAAGTGGTCATGAATTTCCAGAATATCCTATATAGGCAGGAGTTGAAGATAGTGTACTCATACTGGAAGAAGTGAACCTGGGAGAAGATTTGCCACAGGCTCAATGTGGTCTTCCTCAGCCACAAGTGGTGAGGCCTCTAAAGCCTGTTGAAGCCAGATCACCTTCTATGCAGCATAATGGATGATACTCAGCAGGCAGTTTGGAGGCAGCTGTGAGAGGTGCCATAAAAACCAGCAGGTGAGCAGTTATACAAGAAAGGCATGTAAAGTGCTTGAATGTAATGACTAAAAGAATGTCAACTACCATACATTTATATTAAGTAGGACCCTGTCCAGGTAAGTTCCTGGGCATATGGACACACATGGAAGGCCATGGATCATGCAAGGTCTCAAGGGCCTTCTGGGGTTCCTTTACAGAGGGGAAAAGCAGAATATTTTTCATGGCCATAATTAATTTTTATTCACAGAGGCTCTTCCTGCTCACTAGTTAATCTCCTCTAAAAGACACTCTGCAAACCTGAAATAGAATGATTTACTGACTGATGTTTGGAAAATGAATGTCCAAATATGAATCTCTTTTGTATAGTGTTCAATCAGTATCTCTGTTCAAAAATACATAATAAAATTGTTTCTTTCCACCTTCTAATCACAAAACAGGTCAGGTCTTCAGGACAGGTTCCACTTCCAACTTGACCTACTCCAGTAGATGTTAGCTAAAATATTTTTCTGCTAAGCAATTTCCCTCCCTTATAGTCTAGGACTGCTTGTAGCAGAATCAGGCTCGGACTCTGGGGACCATTCCATGGCAGGATGGCCCTACTTCTTGCACCGCTCTGTACACTAGTTTCCAGCTTGTTGGACCATCTTTCTCTCTCACTTTTCTGAACTTCACAGAATTTCTATCCCAGAACCCTTCTCTACAACTCTCCTCTGATCCTTATCTGTAGAGACACAGGCCCGGTGCTGCTGTTCAGTGAGATACCTCACTTACAGGGAAGTGCTGCTACGCCATGCACCACTGACACAAAAGTGACATCAGACAGGCTACGTCTGGTGGGATCTTTGTCATCCTGAGAGCATTCAGACCAGCTGAAGTCACATACAGAATGTTTGCAAAAGACTGTGGTATTTTCCAGTATTCAATGAAAGGCTACCCTCTACATATAAATGTTATTTCTTTTAATATAAAATTATGCATAAGGCTGATAGGGCCAGCAGTCAAGAGCCACATCTATTTGTACGTCCTTTTTCTGTCCATGCCTGCTGGTGCTTTACAAATGCTTCATGGTACCTTTCTCAGCCATGGGAAGGCTTTATAAATGTGTGGAGTAGCAGGAGGTGCTAGAGTAGGGTCCATGAAACAGTTCTATTAGCCAAAAAGGAAGGTCCAGTAACTGTAAAGAGAAAACCCTATGTAGCATTTATATTTAAATTATGTACACTTTACTATTTGCAGGAGAGAAGACAGGTGAAGACTCTGATGTGTTACGCGGCCCCCTCACCTTTCTTAGACTAATTCAGTGCCTGGTTCCTCATCCCTGGTGGCGGTGGGCCACCGGCTCCATCCTCGGGCTGCCCCTGATGCCCCTGGCTCGACTGCTGATCCCTGTGCTCTGCGTCGGGCCTCTCCACATGGCCCACGGAGAGACGCTGCCGTCCAGCACCGTGCCCCTCCCTAGGCACGTGCACGCTCATCCTCCAGTCTTATGAAGGGCCCACAGTGGGAACTTGTCTGTGGCCCCAGATGATGACAACAGCGGAGCTCCGATACTTAAGGCCAGGCTCCGCTCCTAAGGATTGCCTTTTCAACAGGTCTCCATGCTGGTCGTATACTCGTTGCTTCCTGGTAATTCCTCTCCTCTCCTGGTTCCTGTTCCTCATTGTCTCCTCTTCCAGTTCTCCTTGTTCCTGCATTCCTGATTCCTATCTACCCTTGACTGCCTTCTCGGACACGACCTCTGCATTGTCCTACCACACCGTTGACTCTCTCCAGCCCAGACCTCTGCTTTGCCTGACCACATCATTGACTCTCTCCAGCCCGGACCTCTGCATTGCCTGACCACATCGTTGACTCTCTCCAGCCCGGACTTCTGCATTGCCTGACCACTCCAAGCAGGCCTCTACATTGCTTGACTACGCTCTTGACTCTCTGCAAGCCCAGATCTCTGCATTGCCTGACTACGTTTTTGACTCTCTCCTCATCCAGACCTCAGCCTGTCTTGCCACCACTTCCTGATTGCCTCCGGACCTGACACCAGCTTGCCTCACGACGCTCCTTCTGACTCCGCCTCATCCAGTACAGACTTCACCATCCTGCTGTAGCTGCATGTGGGCTGACCTCACGATCCTTCCATCGACGACAACATACAGAGGCCCACCTAAGCCCAGCCAGCCCTGGTACCCAAAGGTTCAACCCGCGGGGAACGAGGGATGGTATTGATGAAGTGCCAGTCGGCCTCCATCCTTCAGCCCACTTCGCCTGCCGATGGTGGGGACCCGTAGGACCCCCTCCTACGGGTAGCGTCAACCCCACCTCAGACCAAGGTGCAACATGATGCTTCTAGATCCAGTGGCCTCTGATCGGCAAGGCAGAATTCACAGTTGCTGCTCAAGAGCCCAGAAGAGGACACTGATGAGAAGGAAGGACTAACTGATAAGTAAACTTCACCTAAACATCATCACTCTGTAATGGAGAAGGAGGAGACAGAGCCCTAGCCAACTTATACTATGTCATGCACACTGGCAATTGGCAAGGGAGAGGGTGGCCCAGTGGAGAAAGATATCATCTCAGGAAGAGAAGTAGAAGTACAGTTCACTGCAGCAAAGAGGCAAATGTTCCAAAGGAACTCTAGTGTTGGAGGAGAAAGCAAGCCTCAGGCAAGACAAATAGGGCTGTAGTGCAGGAGGATGTGTAGGGTGTTTGTGACAAGAGTGAAGGAGCATGCTTGAAGAAATGCATGCCCAGACTGCATTGTGGAGGGAGATGCTGGTATACAAGGACTCCCTGGATGCAGCCTCCACCAGTCTTTGCTATATCACCACCCTGGTAATACCTTCCCAAGTTGGAGTTCCATTTACCCAGTTGACAGCCCCTCCTCTTGCTCCACCACCATCCATGATGATTCTGTCTCTTCACATGCCAACAGCAACATTACCACCACCAGAGAGAGAGAGGCTGCCAATCTCTGAGGTCACAGTTGGGATCCTCTCCCACTGCCATGATGGGGATGACGTCAGTGTGGTGGTTGAAGAGAAGAGGCCCACCACTGCTATCAGGCCATCTCCTCTGCAGCTTCACATTCCCTTGAAGAAGCAACACAGTACTTCAGAGTCTTCCAGCAGCTATCAGCTTCTGCCACTGCCCCCAGTTTCCTTCTGAGGGCATGGTCAGTAGTGATTTGGCAATGTTGCAGAGGAGCATGCAATTAGGACAGACAAAGGCAGCAGATCTTCCCCTCAAAAAAATGGGAGGCAGCCAGGGAAGCATTAATTGCATATAGTTTGCATCACTTCTATCTCTTATGCAAATAAATGCTCCTTCATCTTCTAAAATGTCTTTGTATCAGAATGTTCTGTTCCTTTATAGCCTGCTGTTGACTTTGCCAATATATCTCCTGCAATACCTCCTGACTCAGCTTGTGTGCCTGCTCTTCATCCAGATGATCTTCTAGTCCCTTTGGAGGAGGCAGGCCTCTGGTTTTGGCAAGGTTGTAAAGCATATAGCAGGCTAGAAAGATCTCACAGACCTTTTTGGGGTTGTAAAGAAGGCATCCCCCAGATATGTCCAGGTAAAGGAAACATATTTTGAGTAGGCCAAAGGCTCTCTGTGACGGAATGTACCAACAACTCCCTCATTCTACCTTATGGAGCCCGGTTCAGGTTTTTAACATAGTCCTTCTTTATGAAGGGAGGTTCCCTTCACCATACCATAAGAGCCCAGGCCCAGAGAGCTTGAGGGGGCCCTAGGGAGCTGGTAGGACCTCATTGTATATCCGTACAGACATTTGTGATGATGTAAGGTGTGCTATTATTTTGTTTTCTATAACTTTGAAGCACGGTAAATAAATAATTGCACCAGAACCAGGTTAGTAAAGTCTCGCTGTGTTCCTTGGCTATACCCAAGACCATGCTGGCCCAAATATGCTACACATGGTGTCAGAGCTGGGTTTTTTTTTCTATGCTTAAGTGTGAAGTTAAAACCCACAGCCATACAGAATAAAAAAAAAATCTCATTGCAGAGTTTTGTTCTTTCCTGGGGCCTTCTGACTTCAAATTTTGCTACAGCAGCCCAAGAGAGCTAGTCCTACCTGAACAGTTAGGGGTCAAGTAGAAAGTTAGGGCCAGACAGACCTACAGGTTTTTTTTTTCTTTTTTCCACCTTGTAGGAGTTATAAAGTTAGGAGCTGGCAGCAAAGGGAGATAAAATGGAGCAAGTAATTCAGGTCCTGGGTACAAGCCAGCAACACCTACAGAATGCTGTACAAATACAAATAGATAAACAGCAGTGGCTGCAAGACCAATTAAGGCAACAAAGCACAGTCTTAACTCAGCTAGCCTAGGCCCTGTAATCGAGTATTTTGGTTTCTGCAACTTTGAAGCACTGTAAATAAATACATGAACCAGAACCAGGTTAGTCAATCTCATTGTGTTTCTTGGAAATTCCTGAGGTTGTGCCAGCCTGATTATGCTACAATGTCTCTATGACTGCTAAGGTCTGCCAGTGGGACCTGTTGAAGTGAATCCCTGCAGTTGTCTGTAGGTTAGCTAGTGGGATCATGAGCCAGGTTTTGAATGGATATTTTCTATCACCTTTAGGGAAGAACACAAAGAGCAGACTTAATCCTTTAGTGTTGGGCAGCAGGGAAGTTCACTGATTGAGAATGCATCCAATGCTGTCACTCCACCTAGATACGAGGAAGACAAAAAGAAAAGGTTAGTTGTGTTGTGGTGGTAGTAAGAAGTGAATTCCTACCTAGAAGTCAGCTCCTGGTGATGTGCCTTTCCTGGAATTGGTCATGAATTCCTGACTGTAAGAAGATGTTGACATCATGACCGGATTCTAGAAACCTAGCCACAACATCCATGATGATCCCTTTGGCATTGCAGACTACCTGCATATTGAGGGAGTGAGAGTCCTTGCGGTTTCAGTAAGTGGCCTTGTGGCCCCTTGGGCCCTAATGGGAATGTGATTACAATTGATATCACCCAAGACAGATGGGAAGTGTGCAATGTGGTAGTCATTATTTCCTGTTGTTGCTGTCTGCTCTGAGGGAAAGTTATATAGTGCTGTGTTTTCATAAGAAATGCAGTCAGGAACTGCTTGATACATATGGAGGATGTAGACTGGTTTATTCCAGCTGTAACCCCTAGAGGGGTGCTGTGGCCAAAAATGCCACAGCACCCCTCTAGGGGTGCTGTGGCATTTTTATTATTTATTTATTTGATTTCTATTATGCTTTTCAGGCATTTCAATGATTTTGACTTCTACTGGCAAGGCGTGATCCCTGCAGGTGGAAGAGTGCAGGTCCTGCTCTAACTGCTGGCATAGGTTCAGTATGGTTTCCTTGTTGAATGTGTGCCTGTGCATGACTTGCTTCCCTGACAGTTCCAATAATTGTACTCAAGTCCTGAATACTCTAATGGGTACCTCTTCCTCCTCCTCCTCCTCCTCTCCTCAACTATTGCGCGATGAGTATCCATAAGTCTATTAGAGTCTTTTTTTAAGTTATATTTTCTACCTCCACTGACTCCCAGCCCCCAGTATGGCTCAGTCTGTCCAAGTCACACTCTCTCTCTCTCACTCTCTAGTGTGGCCCAGTTTGTCCTAGGCATACTCTCTGTCCTCAATATGGCCTAGTCACACTTACTCTCATCCCCTAGCCTGCAGCTGTGTGCACTCACCTGGAGAAGCCAGCCTCTAAACACCCAGTCGAAAAACACCATGAAAGTCTGAACTTGGCACATAAAATAGCTGTAGGAAATCTACTTGTGCAGTGCTGATGACGTTCACATATAAGTCGCTTTTAAAATTGCTTCGTGCACATGTAGAATCCGCCTTGAACAATTTGTTAGGTAATGAGTGCGGGATATTAAGCTGCTGTAAATAGGAGTGGAGGAGCCTAGTGGTTAGAGCAGCAGGCTTTGAATCAGGGAGACCAGGGTTCCAATCCCACTGCTGCTCCTTGTGAACTTGGGTAATTCACTTTACTCTCTGTTGCCTCAGGTACAAACATAGGGGGTCATTTTTCAAAATGCGGTAAGGCGTTTTCGCATGCGATCGCACCATATCGTATGGTGCGATGCAAATTCTAAAAATAGGAGGAGTTAGGGGTGGAGAGTGGGCTGGGCTAGCCTGTCTGCGAAGAGCTATCGCACAGCCATAACGCAGATTTTAACTACACCTCTTTCAAATGCGTTAGGCTGTGCGATAGCAGCTGTGACCATGCGGTGAGGTTTCATCGCCATTTGCGATGTGTCCTGTAAGGCTTATTTCAACCTAGCTTGATGGACTCTCTACCTGGGTAACATCAAGCTAGGTTGAGAGAACATTGCCCAAATCTCATCTTGGAGTGAGTTTCCTCACTCCGAATGCCAGCAAATCTTCACAAGAGACCACTGTTCTGTTCGTAGGTGTCACGTAGCATGTTAAAGTGGCCCCTAACCCCCTACACACTTACCTAATCCCCACCTCGAGTTACTAGGTGGGCCTACCCTAGGGATACAAATACCTGCCTATGGGCTATGATATTATGGCCAGTCTCTCTCTCTCTTTCTCTCTCATTACAAATGGTGCCCCAGTGGTTGAATGCAGGAAATACAACAGGTCTGGCACTTATTGCAGAATCTGAAATGGTATTGCTCTTTGCACAGGTAATTAGTGCAAATTGCAATAAATACTATATTAGCATAAAACACACCTCTTTTGCTATCGCATGTGGTACTTACTGCATTTTGATAAATCCAGGCCATAGATTGTGAGCCCCCCCAAGAACAGAAGAATAACACAGTACCTGCATGTAATCCACTTGGAAGCACCCAATGGCAGAATATAAAGTACATGCAAACCACACCCTGATATGCCCTTAACAATCTCATGCATATATTTATTCATGAAGGTGGATATATGTGCACATGTGAGCTGTTTGGAAAATTAGATGTGCACACCTATGGTCAATATATGCTCAGTTCCTGCAAGTAATTCTTTTGAAAATTCACCTTTAAGCTTCTTTTCTCAAGGGATAACAGCATTAGTGAGTCAGCCCCTTATTGAATTAAGATTGTAAATGAACCATCTTTGGAGAAAAGGCTCAGCTTATTTTTGTTTTAACAATAGGCAGTAAGACGAATAAGAACATCTTTGTATTTTACAACCACTGAGTACTTTCACAAATGAAAAAAATAATAATTTGCTAGACAAATTGCAGAAATTATATAATAATAGAAAACATGATTCTCATCATGAAAGCTGGCTGCAAAGGACAGAAATGTCACAAAAATGCAAACCGCATGGATTTAGAATTCAGAGTATAGTTTGATATTGTCTGCCCATTTATCTTGACATCAGAAGGTGAAATAAGTCTATATGGTTGTATCCAAAATACATTGAAATAATCGACACATCAGTAAATAATGGAAATTAATAAGGGGGTCCATATTCAACTACTGTGCAGCTCAGCAAGTCAGCCAGAATATTCAGCAGCATGACTGCATTGCTAAATATACTCGGCTACCCTAAAATTAACCAGTTAAGTTTATTTGGTTCACTTTAGGTCAGCTCTGCAGCATAACCAGAGCTAGCCAGATAATTTATCCAGCTAACTTTGGTCGTGCCACAGAGTTCTTCCTGATCTGCCCATTCCCCATGCCTGAATTATCCAGCTAAGTCTTGTTTGAAGATCAGGCTCAATAGTTTTTGCTTTGATTTAAATTCTTCCTTTTGTGAGTGGCTGTCTACTTCAAAGCAGGAGCCATTCAGGTACAGTAAGAATTTACCTCTCACCAGTTTGAAGCCAAGGCAATGGAGGGTGAAGTGAATTACCCAATGTCACAAAGAGTGTCAGCAGGATTTGAACCCTGGTTTCCCTTCTGTGCAGAATACTGCTTAAACCATTATGGGTACTCGCAACTCCTGAGGCTTGCCACTGAGCTAGATGAGCCATTAATTTATTGAACTCTTTCAGTGAATGCCCTTTAAAGAACAAATAACAACTGCAGCACAATCCACATCTGGGAGTCTTTGTAATAAAGTGCACTAGTGCTGTTGCAGGCATTTACCGGGTGTTAATGGCCATGTTAGTCAATGCACCACTCCTCACTTCTTACTGTATTAGCGCCTGCTTTAAAACCTAATGCCCTAAAGTGCCACCAATACGCACGTTAAGGAGTTGATGAGATGCAAAATTATACAAATGCACTCATTACATGCTAATGTGTGATTTGATAACACAAATTAAATACTTCAAGGTTCTAACGTGGACTCATTAAAGTAGAAAATGACTATACCTCTAGAGGTGTAGTTAACTTCTTTATGTTAAGTTTTTGCATTAGCAGGTGTGTCACATGGTTTCCCTAAGAAAGCTTGCACTGCAGCTTCACTGGCTGCGGGATTTTCTGCCCCATGCTATCAGAAAGGGGAGACACAAACATTTATTTCATTTTTGTTCTGTTTCATTTCTTCTTTTTGTTTCTTCTTTTTTTGTTGTTCAAATATTTTTATTAGGTAATAGCATAAATGCTTACAAGTTACAAATGTGCAAAAGTGAGAGACAAGTACAGCTTAAAGGAGACAATACAGACAAATTGACGCCACAGAGCGAGGGGGATAATAAAGAAGAGATTCTTCAAACAACCACCCCTTAAGTTGGATAAGAAATGTACAGAGCTTCCGGTCATTAGCAACATGATAACAACGGCATAGTTGTGCATCTTGGTAAGTTTACAACAGTGTTAAGATAATCATCTAGTGGCTTCCACACCCGAGACTATATGGCCAGCCAGTGACATTTTAGCGCTACCGCTTTCTCATATTTGGAATACAGAGTTCCACCAAAACTGTTTGCTAAGTAATTCGCTATGCTTCCAAATAATAATATTAAGTGAATAGTGATCATGAGGAAAAAATCTAACAACCTGCGTTTCGGGGTTGAGAGAGGATGAGACAAAGCAGCACCATGTAGAATTACCATTCTGTAATCTATAGGATAATTTAAATGTAAGATTTGTGAAATACTAATCCATATTTGTTTCCAGAAAGAATACACCAGAGGGCAAAAAAAAAAAAAAGCATATGAGAAAGGGTGGCCCTAGGCAATAAGAATGACCAACAAGCATGAGATGTTGCCAACCCAGCTCTGTACAGTTTTCATTGGGTCCAAACAGCCCTACGGGTCACAAAAAAAGTTTAGTGAAGGCTGGAAGATAGCAAAGTACGTAATGAGCTAGTCCAAAAGTATCCCCAATCAACATCTTTTATGTCACAGTTACATTCAGTGCACCAGAAAGCTTGCAGCGCTTTTGGAACACAAGAGAGAAATTTCCTCAAAATTTAATAAAAATGGGAAGCCAAATGCCCCAGAGGACCTAAATCATTATAAAGCATCATCAGATAAGGAAGTTTAGTAAGTTGAAAGTGAGAGAACAAGGAAGATGTGAGAGAGGCATGCAACTGAAACCATGCATAAAACTGAGCTGATGGAAGAAAGTAACTCTGCTTAAGGTCAGTAAATGAAAGGAGGGATTGATTGAGAATAAGTTGAAAAAGAAATCAAATGCCTTTCCTCTTCCAAATTCGCCAATTTAGAGAAGTACCTCCAATTTGAATCTCAGGGTGCAACCAAATTGAAACCAATGAAGAAAGGGTCAAGGGACAGCTGAGGGTGCTTGCAAAGAATCAAATTCTTTAAAGGCTCTGTGTGCAGAGCCAAGAATTGGGATGTGCTCATAAGGCCCATGATGAAGACTTGCCAAAAATTGCCTTGAAAGGAATGGGAGAAATAAGGTCCTTCTCAATGGTAAGCCAATGAGAAGGGTCTAGGATATTTAGGCGATCTGAAAACCAAAAATAGCCTTGTTGGAGAATATAAGCCTAATGGTAATTACAAAAATCTGGGAAATTAACCCTGCCATTAGCCTTATTAGCATTTAATTTAGAGAGAGCTATTCACAGAGACTTATGATGCCATAGAAATCAAGATAGCAGTCGATCAATGTGGGGCAGATTTTAAATACTTGCACGAGCACGTACTTTTGTTCGCTCAGCAGGCGTGAACAAAAGTATGCTGGATTTTATAAGATACGCGCGTAGCCGCGCGTATCTTATAAAGTCCGGGGTCGGCGCGTGCAAGGGGGTGCACATTTGTGCAACCTGTGCGCGCCGAGCCCAGCGCGCACTGCCTGTTCCCTCCCCCCACCTTCCTCTCCCTTCCCCTACCTAACCCACCCCCCCGGCCCTATCTAAACCCCCCCTTACCTTTGTCGGCCGGCTGCCCCGCTCCGTGGTCCGGTCCTGGGGGCTGTTCCGGAGGCTGCAGCCACGCCCCCAGAATGCCCCCGGGCCGAAACCACGCCCACATCGCCGCCCCCAAAACACCGCGCCCCGCCCCCTAAACGCGTCATCCCGCCACGCCCCCGCCACGCCCCCGACAGGAAGCCCCGGGACTTACGCGCTTCCCGGGGCTCTGTGCGCGCCGGCGGCCTATGCAAAATAGGCGCGCCAGCATGCAGGGGTTTTAAAATCCGCCCCTATGTGTGTAAAAATCCCTAGAGAAAAATATGTGAATCATGGAGAGAACAAAATTAATGCGAGGGGCAAGAATCATTTTTATTGTGTTCAATCTGCCCCACCACATTAAATGTAATGGAGACCACTGCAGAATAGCTTCTTTTATCATGATCAATAAAGAAGACTCACAATGAGTTGAAGTATCTGAGCTATCATAAAAAAATGTGATACCCAGGTACTTCAGGCCATGAGAGGAAAAAGAAAAGGGGTATGTCGATATATCAACCATGGACACCTTGAAAATTTAATGCCAAAAGCTCAGTTTTATGCCAGTTTATGCTGTAGCCATAAAACGATGAGTATAAAGTGACTGTTGTAACTAGATGTGGTAAAGAGGTGATAGGGTTAACAATATATAATAGCACATCACCTGCATAAGCTGACAACTTAATTGTCTCAGATCCAATTGAGGTGCCCTCTATAAGGGAATTTAAGCAAATTGCTATTAATAATGGTTCAAGCACTATATTAAAAGTTAGGGGTGAGAGAGGGCAACCTTGACGGGTGCTCCTCCCAAATGAAACACTTGAGATCGCTAATCATTTATAATAGAGAAATGCTGACGGGTGGTGATATAAGAGTTGTACCCATATCAAAACAATTAGGACCAAATTCTAACCATTTTAATTGCCTCCAATAGATAGGGCCATTCTACCCTATGAAAGGCCTTCTCAGCATCTAATGAAAGCACAATGATTGGAGCTTTATGAGATTTAGCTAATGCCTGAACATGTAAAAAAGTACAAGCATTACTGGATATGAGGCGATTTTTAAGAAATCCTGATTGATCGGGATGAACAAGGTTCCCGATCACTCTTGCCATTCTAGTAGCAAGAATTTTAGCTAAAATTTTGTAATTGATATTGAGGATGGATATAGGTCGGTAAATTGGAGACCAACTGAGGATCCTTCTCTGATTTGGGACTGACTACAATACATGCTTCTGAGAATGATGAGTTATGCTCACAGTGGGAGACCATATCTGTTAAATATTTGTGAAGTTTTGGAATAAGAGATTTTTGAAATGCTCGGTAAAAGTCCAAGCCCGGAGTCTTCCCTTCTTTCAGCGTAGATAAAGCCGCAGAAATTTCAGCTGTTGAAATAGAGCGGTCCGGATCTTAAACTTGGTCCGGAGTGAGAGATGGATTAGAAAGCTGTGAAAAGAATTGGTGAATAGTAGACAGGTGAGCACTGAAGAGTATAGTTTAACATAGAATTCTCTAAATGCCTTTATAATACTTGGGTCAGAGAGGGACAAATCTTCAGACTGGGATTTAATGGCAGTGATCCACTTTCACTCTTTTTTCTTTTTCAGGTAACTCATCAGTAAGTGGCTACATTTATTATTTTCTGTGTAGTAATGGGCCTTTTCGGAGAAAAGGGCTTTCCCCGCATGGAGACTCAGCAGTATATTATATTCATAGCGAGCTCTGATCAAAGGAGTTAGGGTAGACGATGATGGGTGTTGAATGTGTTCTTTTTCCAAAAAGCTTATAAGAGAGTGTAGCCGGGAGAGTTCTGCTTTTTTATTTCTTTTCATCCCAATGCTTTAACTAACAATATCTCCATGAATCATAGCTTTAAAAGCAGCCCAAGTCAGAGGAGATACTTTGACTAAGTCATTATACATAAAATAGCCTATAATTTTAATGCTTAAGAATTGATGAAAAGCTTCATCTTCTAGTAAAATTCAATCTCCATAGGGGTTCTGCTGGGGAAGAGGAGGGTATTACCAAAGTTAGGGTGACTGCAGCATGGGCTGAAATGACTATAGGTAATATAGAAGCTGCAGGGATATCTGAAATTAGAGAGCCTGAAACTAAAAAGTAATCAATGTGTGAGTAAGTGGAATGAGGGAATGAGTAAAAGGTGAAATCTTTATCTATAGGGTGGAGAAGGCACCAGGGGTCAACCAAATTCACCTTTTCCATCATGTTATGTATCACTGTATGGGCTCTGGAGATGGAAATAGGTGCAGTGGATTGTTTGTCTAGTATTAAATCTAAGGGTTGATTAAAATCTCCAACAATAATTGTTGTAATGGTTCCTGCGGCTAGCGCTTGCACTGTGAGTGATTGAAAGAAGGCCTGGTCATCTCATTAGGAGCATAGATATTATTGAATAGTGAGAAATGATAGGATCTAAAGGAAGCTGTAATATGTACCCAGCGACCTTCAATGTCAGATGAGTTGTGAATAATTTGGACATCTAACTTTTTACGGGTAAGGATAGCTACGTCTCTTTTTTTTTTTAATAAAGTGTTGGGCTGTAATACACATCACCTACCCACATTTGCTTTAATTTAAGTGATTCTGTGGGAGAGAAGTGAGTTTCCTGGAGTAGTGCAATGTCTGTACGTAAAGATTGAAGATAATTTAGCAGTTTTTTTACACTTAATGGGGTGTGAAATTCTATTTACATTAAGAGAGACTAATTTCAAATTATTATCTGAAAACATATTGACAAATTAGAAAAGGATAATTTAGGAAAAGCACAACATAAAGCTGTATGACCGAAAACATCATCAAAATTGCAATTGGGTGAATAAAAACTAAAATACACATAAAACACATATAAAACACCATAGTGAAGGAAGAAAATATTAGCCACTCATGCCACCTCGGTGGCATAATAGAGGAAGAAAAAAAAATGGGACTCTAGGCAACGCCAGAGGCTGAGAAACCCAGATCCAGCTACTCCTCAGGAAAACATAGATAAAGACCATATCTGGTATGCCCTTCAGTTATAGAAACTGGATTCAAACCAGCGCTGAATTAAAGAAAAAAATTAAGAAATAGTTTTGTTCACTATCAAGTGTGAAAAACTTGAAACCAAAAAACAAAAAATGGGCTGCGTGTCCCCAAAACTAAATTGCACCATGGCAAAATTTAAAACGGGTCCAAAGTTTGTCTGAACCAAAAAAAGAAAAAAAATATCCCTGGTGGGAAAGCAGAGCAAGGAGAAATAGAATCATATTCTGAAGTTCGACGCAATCAGTGTAATTAAGAATCCAAAAATAAAGTCAGATTGTGAAACAAAAGAAACCTCAGGTTACAGAGGATTCCAAGGATGAGATATAGACTTCTGCCTCTTCCAGGCCGTTGAAGATCTTTGACTGATTTCGGTATGTAATGTGCAGTTTTGCGGGATACATGAGGCCATACTGGGCCTCTAGTGCTTATAAACGCGGGTGGAATGCCAGAAAAGCTTTCTTTTTCAGCGCAGTGGCCTTTGCGAAGTCCGGCACAAATAAAATCGAATGACCTTGGTAAGTGAGTGGAGTCTTGGAGTGAGCAATGTTAATTATTTCCATGGCTTGTGGGTATTCAGCATTTTAAAAATGATCGGTCTTGGATACCTCGATTTCGGAAGAGGTCTGGAAGGCAACTGGTGAGCTCTTTCTATTTCGCATGGCTGATTAAATTTTAGCTGCAAAGAGGAGGAGAACAGCGAAACAAGGCCCTCCGGGATTCCCAAAAGTCTTACATTGTTCCATCTATTACGGTTTGCCAGATCTTCTATCTCCGCCTGTATGCGCTCCACTGAGGCGCTTAACTGCGGGATAATGGCAGTCTTCATTAAGAGAGAAGCCGTTTGAGACTCAACATCATCCAGACGGGCCACATGTGACACAAATTGTTGAGTGAGAGAGGAGAGTTCAGACCGAAGTGCTGTAGTTGCATCTATATTTCTCTGCAACATTGCTTTAAGTAGTCTGAGTTCGGATAACACCAGACCTGTGGTCGCCATGTTTTTCTCCGCGGTTGATTTGTCTGGTGTAGGTAGGTCTGGTTTCGGGTGTTTTGTGCCAGTGGCAGCCAAGAAAGCTGCATCAATCTGGTTTTGGAAATAGACATGATGCCGCACATTTAAATTTGGCAGAGAGATGCTAGTGCAGAAATGGATCGGGCGAATAATGCTGGATACTGGAGAGCAGCCGAACTAGGCAGCCATCTTGGTCACTGCTCAAGAGCTCCCCCCCCTTCTTTTTGTTTCTTGCTTGTTTTGTTTCTTTTCATTTATATAAAATTTAAAAAAGAATGAAACAGCAAAGAAAATACAAAATGAAGAAATAAAACAAAAATGAAAAGCAAAACAAAGAGTTGGCAGAGCCCAGCGAACAAGTCAAAGTTCCCAGGCGTCCTCTTCTGCACAAAGTGACAGCAGCCTGTGTCTGGGCCTGGCCGGGGCCACCCTTGGTCTGCCAGCACAATTTCTAAGCATAAGAGCAACCAAGAAGAAAGAGAAATAGCGTAAGAGAATTTGTGGGGGGTTGGGGAGATCAGAGAGGGTACCTGGAGATTTTAATTTTTTTGGCACCAATGGTGGCAGTGACATTTATTTTTAAAACAAAGCGAACAAAAATGATGACAATTTAATTTTTCTTTCTTGAATTGAAGCAAAAAAGGGAAATTTCATTAACATTTTTGCTTCTTTCCAAATGAATTCACATCCCTAGAAAACAGGGTGGAGTTATGGCGATGAAGGAAGAGAGGGAAGAGAAGGGTCTGCAGCTTGGATAGAGGAGGTCATTTTCTGTTCCCACACTGCACTGATTGGACTGCAGAAAAGCAGGTGCCAGGTACTTGTAACCTGGATTGGCCACTGTTGGAAACAGGATGCTGAGCTTGATGGGTCCTCAGTCTGACCCAGTATGGCAATGTCTTGTGTTCTTATGTACATAAGAAGGCATCGACTGAAAGCAGTGTCCATCATGGTTTTGTATAAGGACTTCTGATAGGTAGGTCTCCTATCATACCTGACCTTGTCAAGTTATTGAGATCGGTACATTTGATCACCCTGGGCTCTCTGGCTATATTTGGTAGAAATAGCCAGGTATTAGAGGCCATGAAAAGATGAGTTAGGATTTTTCAATACTAGTAAGTATGGCCATCAGCACTTGGTGGCCTATATCTGCTGTGTCTCAGTGACTTAACCTCCTGTTGTCTACCTATCTGATGATATATGATAAACGGCCTGTTACTAAGCTTTTTCTCATAGACACTGAATAGCATAAAAACCTTAGTAAATCAGGACCGAAGTTTGATGAGAAATATGTGCAGAAACAAACTGAAAGAGGGTAGAAGCCCTATCCAAAGCAAAAATGTCAGAACCTTATACCAGTGCTGGGCAAAGATTACAAGCATGTGCCAGGGAACGGGAACTTTTATTTCCTGAATGTAGCAGATAATGTGTGATATGCATGTGGCTGGAACCTTCAGTCCGCTACTAGATATCCCTAGGTCTTAGTTAGATATGTCAACTCTTTGAGTCTTCCATCCCCCTTGACCTCCTCCCACCTTGGAGAGCTTGGATTGGTTGCTTTTGCCTTTATAACCCAGCCAATTTGGTTTTAAGGTGGTGATTAGATTTTTGTCAGACACAGAGCAAGAAGGATGTCTGGTTTCTCCCTGATGGTGAGGCCTCCCAGCCTCATCAAGCCTTTGTTTTTTGAAGAGGACCTGCATGGTGCATTTCCTGCCAGAGTCCCTCTGTTTTTGAGTTGCAGTAAGAGATACATTTTGCCAGAACCATTCACTCCCTGAATATAGGAAGCACTGGTGACAGGTTTGGCAGTGAGAGATGTTTGATGGTCAGAAGATATCTTCTTTTGAGAAGGAACTGTGTTTAAACCTTGCTCCCATGGGGAAGGTCATTCTTGCTGGCCGGTCACAGAGGACAGGGGCTGAAAATGAGTGAGCCCATTCACCCCTTGAATGTGGCAAGCACCTGTGACAGTAAAACACCAGTCAAGGAAGATTTTTGATTAAGGAAGTATTTACTCTTTTGATGTGAGGATGATTTTTAGTCACTCCTTCTCACTGGGAGCCAGGCTAGTATAGCAGGTTCTCAATCTTAAGAATTTTCAGCACAAGGAGTTTCCTTCTAAGGAGAAGAAGTAAGACCTGGAGACTCCCATCCAGATCTCCACCCATATGGGACCAGGACACAGAGCTGGGTGTTCAGGAATGAGCTGGAGACTCCGGTAGGACTGTTTTTTTCTGTGTTCAAGGAGACTCCTCTAGTAGGATTTCCGTTAGGTTACTGGGAGAGTTTTTGTGCACATAAATATCACCATAAGAACATAAGATATTCCATACTGGATCAGACCAAGGGTCCATCAAGCCCAGTGTGCTGTTTCCAACAGTGGCCAATCCAATTCAAAAGTACCTGGCAAGTACCCAAACATTAAATAGATCCCATGTTACTAATGCCGGCAAGAAGCAGTGGCTATTTCCTACTGATTAATACCGCTTTTTGGACTTCTCCAGGAACTTATCCAAACCTTTTCTAAACCCAGCTACACTAACTGTCTTAACCTCATCCTCTGGCAATGAATTTCAGACTTAATTGTGCATTGAGTGAAAAAGATTTTCTTCAATTTATTTAAAATGTGCTAATTGCTAACTTCATGCAATGCCCCCTAGTCCTTGTATTATCAGAAATAATAAACAACCGATTCAAATTTATCCATTCAAGTCCTTTCCTGATTTTGTAGGCCTCTATTGTATCCTCCCTTGGCAATCTCTTCTCCATCCTGAACAGCTCTAATGTTAGGATTTGTGCGTGACTGTGGGCCCCTGGGCCAAGGTGAGAGATGACACTGCCCACGCGGAGGAGCCCCGTGAGCCTCACCATTAGAAGGCGAGGTCTCAGCTGTGAGATCCACAGCACAACAGAGTTTGGAGAGAGAGAGAGTACAGAGTGAGCCACAGGGAGAGCTGGAGATGATGACCCCAGGGGTAGGAGCCAGGGAGCATCAGTGTAAGGAGCTGATGTAGATACAGCTCAGGAGTCCTTGAGTTTTTGTCAGAGGTGGTGTTACACTCCCCGGGAAGCAGGGAGTGTGGTAGTAGGTCACTCAGACCTAGAGGTGCCCCAAGGTCTGTGAAGCAGGGAACACTGATGAGGGTCCTTAGTAGACGGTACGGCAATGGTCCACAGAGCGGGGTACACCGAAGCGGGTCCTTAGTAGAAGCTATGGCAATGGTCCGCAGAGTGGGATATGCTGAAGAGAGGTCCTCAATAGATGGTATAGCAAGGGTTCACAGAGCAGGGTACTCACAGAGAGTAGCGTTGGTTCCAGAGGAAGCCCCCTGAACGGGGCAGGCAGAAGTCCTAGGCGAAGGGCTATCCTCCTCCGAGAAGCAGATAGCCAGGAGATGAGGGAGGGCCCCTGAAGAGCACGCCAAGAAAGCAGGAACTGGCACTGGAACAAACGTCCTTAGTGAAGCAGATTCAGCAAGAGGGAACTCGTTGCCAAGTCCTTGAATGGGGAGTAGTGAAGGAGTTAAATAGGGTTCCCATCCTGGGCCCTTTAAATATATCCTCGGTGGCGCGCATGCCTATGAAGGCCCCTGGGTGGGGCCTAGTTCAGCAGCGGCGTTTCTGCCGCGAATCAAGGGTCCTGGGCTGTGGATCAGGCTGCAAGGAGAAGCAACGTGCTACAAGCCTCTCTGAGGGCCTGCAGTAGTGCTGGAAGTCACTGCGGGAAGAAGGTGAGTGCAGTCGGCTGTGGTGTCTGTGGCCGACCGGCGTAACAGTACACCCTTCTCAAGGCCCTCCCCAAGAGGGTTGGAGTAGCCCAGGTGCCAGGTGTTTCCCATGACACTCGAGTTCGAGAGCCGAAGTTCAGCGGAGCACCGAAACATCACCATCTCGAAAGTATCCTGAGGAGGACCCGGGAATTCCAGGGGCATTGAGAGAGACCGAGAGGGGTGCTCTCAAATTACAAGAGATCAGGTAACCTCTGGATCTCCTGCTCCTTGTAGGCCAGCACAAATATAAAGCCTTTCGTGGCTTAATTGTGTCTCTTTACAAGGCCTTCATGTTCAGACATCTCGTGTGCCAACTGCTCCTTCAACTGGGCGAAAGCAGTTGAAGGAGCAGTTCTCCTGGAGGGAACCAGGCTGGGTCTGCATCTCCTGGGATGTCTTGCAGGGAAGAAGCGGTTTAGGGAGGACGGTAGCCACAGTTAAAGATTAAAAAGGCTTTGTGGGTTCTATTCAGGTCTCCAAACAACGCGGCCCCCGCTGGATTAGGTCAGGCGAAGACCAGTTGAATTGTGGCTGATGTTTCTGTAACCATGGCAGACCCAGAATTACTGGGCTCATGGCCATAGGGAGGATGTAAAATGAGATAGGTTTGGAGTGATCCGGTCCTATTCACAAAGACAAAGGTCATGGCTCGTGTGACCTCCCCGGGGAGGAAGTTCCCGAGTACGGAAGAAAGGACCACAGGGGTGTTACTGGACACGTGGGAAGGATACTGATCCACGAGTTCTTGCTAAATACAGTTTCCCCCAGTGCCGGCATCCACTAGGGCTTGACTGGAAACACAAGTGGAGGATATTTCCAAGAAGGCAGGCAACAGGAACAGAGGCAAAATGGTAGTAAGGCCAAGGGTTGTGGTTTCTGCAGTTTCTCGATGAGGACTCACCCTCTTTCTTTCAGGGCACTGGGACAGAGAGTGTAAAGAATTACCACAATAAGCGCAAAGCCCCAACTGGCAGCAACGAGCACTCTCGGCCGCCGAGAGGCAAGCTCGGTCCAGTTGCATCGGTTCTTCAGGAAACAGCAGGTGATCAACATCTAGGAAGAGAGGGTCCTTGGTGTGTACCTGGTGGGTAGAGCGGACCTTCTGGGCCTGGTCTTGGAGTCTTCGGTCAATCTTCCCCGTAAGATAGATGATCCCATTGAGGGAAGCAGGAAGCTCTCAGGCAGCGAGTTCGTCCTTGATTTGAGGGGCTAAGCCCTCTAGAAACATGGCGTGAAGGCTGTTCCCCTGCCAGTTCAACTCTGTGGCCAAGGTTTGGAATTTCGATGGCATAATCATTTAGGGAGCGAGAGCCTTGTCGCAAACGAAGGAGATCCGAACCCATGGTGGGCAGTCTGCCAGGTTTCTCGAACACTTGTTTGAAAGCCGAGATGAAGTGTTTCAGATTTGAGAGCAAGGGATCGGAGTGCTCCCACAAGGGAGAGGCCCAAGCTAAGGCCTTGCCATCCAAGAGGGAAAGAATAAAGGTCATTTTAACCGAGTTATTTGGAAAAAACGCTGGTTGAAGGATGAAATGCATGTGGCATTGGTTTAAAAATCCCTGACATCATTAAGGGTCTCCCGAGTAGCGTGGCGGTGCAAGCAGTGGGATAGCCAATCGACATGGATCTGAAGCCAGTGTGGGAGTTGCCAGAAGCGGAGGTTTAAGTTGGGACAGGATGTCTTGATGGGCGGCGAAACAGTTGACGTCTGCCACTACCAGTTCCAAGGTTGACTGGAGGTCCTGGAGTTTCTGGATAAGGCCGGGCACAGACTTGAGCACCGTCAAATCCACCAGCTGAGAGTCCAGGCGAGCATTCAAGTGATCAATGGAGGTAGCCAGGGTCTCCAAAATCTTCTGCTGTTCTGAAATGCGCTGGGCCAGGCCAGGTATGGCCTGGATCACCGACACCTGTGCCAGGTCCATGGACTTGGCAATCTGTTAGGATTTGTGCGTGAGTGTGGGCCCCTGGGCCAAGGTGAGAGATGACACCGACCATGGGGAGAGCCCTGTGAGCCTCACCATCAGGAGGCGAGGTCTCAGCTGTGAGATCCACAGTACAACAGTTTGGAGAGAGAGAGAGTGCAGAGTGAGCCACAGGGAGAGCTGGAGATGATGGCCCCAGGGGTAGGAGCCTGGCAGCGTGAGCATAGGGAGCTGAAGTAGATACAGCTCAGGTGTCCTCGAGTCTCTGTCAGAGGTGGTGTTACACTACCCAGGAAGTAGGGAGTATGATAGTAGGTCACTCAGACCTAGAGGTGCCCCAAGGTCTGTGAAGCAGGGAACACCGATGAGGGTCCTCAGGAGATGGTACGGTAATGGTCCGCAGAGCGGAGTGCACTGAAGCGGAGTTCTCAATAGAAGCTACGGCAATGGTCCGCAGAGCGGGGTACATCGAAGAGGGGTCCTCAATTGGTGGTACATCAATGGTCCGCGGAGCGGGGTATGCCGAAGAGAGGCCCTCAATAGATGGCATAGCAAGGGTTCACAGAGCAGCAGGGTACTCACAGAGAGTAGCGTTGGTTCCAGAACAAGCCCCAGAATGGGGTAGGCAGAAGTCCTAGGCAAAGGGCCCTCCGAGGACCGGATAGCCAGGAGACGAGGAAGAGGGCCACTGAGGAGCAGGTACCCGTAGCATCTCACGCCGAGAAAGCAGGAACCGGAACTGGAACAAATGTCCTTAGCGAAGCAGATTCAGCAAGAGGGAACTCGTTGCCAAGTTGTTGAATGGGGAGTATGAAGGATTTAAATAGAGCTCCCATCAATGATGTCATCAATGGGGCCGGCCCAGGGTTCCCGCCCTGGGCCCTTTCAATATATTCCCAGTGGCGCGCGCGCACGCCTGTCTGTGGAGGCCCCTGGGTGGGGCCTAGTTCAGCGGCGGTGTTCCTGTCACGAATCAAGGGTCCTGGACCGTAGAGCAGGCCGCAAAGAGAAGCGACGAGCTACGAGCCTCTCCGAGGGCCCGCAGCAGCGCTGGAAGTCGCTGCAGGAAGGTGAGTGCGGTTGGCTGCGGTGTCCGTTGCCGACTGGCGTAACACTCTAACCTCTTTAGCCTTTCCTCTTAGGGGAGTCATTCCATAATCTTTATCATTTTGGTCACCCTTCTTTGTACTTTCTCCAATGTAACTATATTTTTTGAGATGTAGTGGCAAGAATTGCACAGTATTCAAGGTGCAGTCTAACCACTGAGCGATACAGAGGCATTATAACATCCTCTATTTTATTTGCCATTCCATCTGGAACTGAGAGGGGAGGGGCGGTGTGTGATCCTTGATTGGGAGACCCGCCCCCCCTCTGATGTCACTGAGGACTGTGACGGACATTAAACGGCACCAGAACACCAGGCGTCGCGCTCTGAAGGGGCACTCCCCTTTGTGCATCCCTTCGTGCATCCCATAGTGTTAGCCATTCCCCATGTTCTTTTATATCCCTTGTTAACAATCCCCATATTTAAATGTTTAATGTATTTGACAAAGGTAATGCATAAGTTTCTGCAAATTTTGTTTAAATGTAAACCGATGTGATATGTAAAATCGAACACAGGTATATAAAAGTAAATAAATAAATAAATAAATTTCCTTCCTAATAATTCCTAACATTCTGTTTGCTATTTTGACCACCACAGCACCTGAGCCAACAATTTCAATGTAACATTAACTATGACATCCAAATCTTTTTCCTGGGTGGAAATTACTAAAATGGAACCTAGCATTGTATAGCTTCAGCATGGGTTATTTTTTCCTATGTACATCATCTTGCACTTGTCCACATTAAACTTTATCTGCCATTTGGATATTCAGTCTTCCATGGCAAGATCTGCCCACACACCTGAAGTGAAGGACACCAGAAGAGAAACAATATCTGTATCAATTTCAGCTGTAACATCTTACTTATGGATAAAATGGACTTTAATTTGACTTTTAAGAAATCAGTAAACTTGTAATTTAACACCCAGTGCCTTGCCCTGCCTGGTTTGTCCAAGCATCTCTCCCTGGGGATGCTGCAGCTATCAACACACACAGGGAATAACACTCCACTGCCCGGGCCATAAGCGAGAGCTTCCCCCATAAGAGTGCAAGCCATGGGAGGGGCGCTAGCCAGAGAAGCCCTGAAGAGATAAATAAGTTTGTGTGCCCCAGGAATAAACACCCCGTTAAGGGTTCAATGCACATGAACTTTGTGAAAGCAGGGGTCATAAATCCAGGATCTTGCCATGACTCATTTACCCTGCATCAATCTGCTTTTTTCTACCAGGCTTTTCAGTTCTTAAAAAAATCATGAATTACACTTCCTACCATTTACACACATCATCGTTGCCATGATGATGTGATGCATATGCATCATATTTTTCAAAGCTTAGCTCACAATTGTGCTTTCTATTGCACTGCGAAGCACCCAGAACAAAGTCTCCCTCTCACAAGGTCTCATCCTGGGGTTAGGAATACCTCTATCTGGCATGTTCTGAGCACATAACTAAAATCGCCTTTATTCTACTCACATATTCTCATTTCTTTTCCACAGGTATTGGCTATGATTTTTCTGTCCTGGCTCTCCACCTATTGTTTGTGCTTTTAAATGCCAGTGCCACTGCTGCTCTGAGCATTTCGAACTTAATTGGACCAAGTAACAACGATCCCTTTCTTTAGGGTGAAAAAGCAGTTTTAGCCTTTCAGAACTTTGTTAACTAGTCTGCAAGTCTCTTGTGCTAGTAGTAACTGCCACTCCATGCAGATTATCCCCCTGATTCTGTTAAGGTAGTAACTACCGCTCCATGCAGGTTATCCCCCTGATTCTGTTAAGGTAGTAACTACCGCTCCATGCAGGTTATCCCCCTGATTCTGTTAAGGTAGTAACTACCGCTCCATGCAGGTTATCCCCCTGATTCTGTTAAGGTAGTAACTACTGCTCCATGCAGGTTACCCCCATGATTCTGATAAGGGTAGTAACAGCCACTTCATACAGCTTACCTCCATGATTGTGTAAAGGGTAGTAACTGCCGCTCTGTGCAGGAAACCCCCCTACCTTCTGTTAAGGGTAGTAACTGCTGCCCTGTGCAGGAAACACCCATGCCTTCTGTTAAGGGTGGTAACTGCTATTCCATGCAGGTTACCCCCATGTTTCTGTTAAGGGTAGTAACTGCCGCTCTATGCAGGTTACCCTCATGATTCTATCAAGGATGGTAACTGATGTTCCATGCAGGCTACTCCCATGATTCTATTAAGGGTAGTAACTGCTGCTCCGTGCAGGATAGCCCCATGTTTCTGTTAAGGGTTGTAACCGCTGTTCTGTGCAGATTACCCCATGTTTCTGTTAAGGGTTGTAACTGTTGCTCTATGCATGTTACCCCCATGTTTCTGTTAAGGGTAGTAACTGCCTCTCCATGCAGGTTACCCCATGTTTTTGTTACGGGTAGTATCTGTCGCTCCATAGTGCTTCAGCAAATCATGTAAGCCTGAGTCGCACAATGTTTGTGCACCAGCTATAAATAAAACCTGTCATATGTTGATCACCAGATGAGCAGCTCCTCTTGTTTGTAATAGAGACAGGTGGATTACTGAATAGTCCCAAAAAATTATTCCTTCCCGACTCTATTTTCACACCACCTTAATGCAATAAAATATATACATTCATAAAGGGGTAGATTTTAAAAGAAGCGCGATCAGCCTACTTTTGCTTGCGCATCAGACTCAAGCAAAAGTACGCTGGATTTTAGTAGATACGCGCGGAGCCGCGCGTATCCACTAAAATCCTGGATCGGCGCGCGCAAGGCTATCGATTTTGTATAGCCTGCGCGCGCCGAGCCGCGCTGCCTCCCCCCGTTCCCTCCAAGGCCGCTCCGAAATCGGAGCGGCCTCGGAGGGAACTTTCCTTTGCCCTCCCCTCACCTTACCCTCCCTTCCCCTACCTAACCCACCCACCCGGCCCTGTCTACACCCCCCCGTTACCTTTGTCAGGGGATTTACGCCTCCCGGAGGGAGACATAAATCCCCGCGCGCCAGCGGGCCTGCTGCGCGCCGGGCCGCGACCTGGGGGCGGGTACGGAGGGCGCGGCCACGCCCCCGGGCCGTAGCCACGCCCCCGTACCCGCCCCCAAAACGCTGCCGACACGCCCCCGGAACGCCGCGACGACCGGGCCCGCCCCCCAACACGCCCCCGACACGCCCCCCCTCCGAGAACCCCGGGACTTACGCGAGTCCCGGGGCTCTGCGCGCGCCGGGAGGCCTATGTAAAATAGGCTTCCCGGCGCGCAGGGCCCTGCTCGCGTAAATCCGCCCGGTTTTGGGCGGATTTACGCGAGCAGGGCTCTGAAAATCCGCCCCACAGTGTAGAGATGTGTATCAGATGGCCAGATCATTTCAGGCTTCGGTATCGGTTTCCCACGGTTCATTTTTTTTTTTCAGCCAACCTGAATTTTGGGTTAGCGCGAGCTAACATTTCAATGTAAGCGCACGCAAACTGGAGTTAGCGCGCGCTAACCCCAAAAAACGAAATTTCCTTCGTTTTTCAGGATGGCTGAAACAGGATATTAGGGATGAATGCACATCCCTAATAAAGTAACCAACATGCTAGGTGTCATCGAAAATGCAGTTCACATTTTTTAATCTCTGCCTTCTATATAATCATAGGTCAGAGACTCAGTATATGTATGTTACTTCCTTCAGCAAAATTGTTTTGCAAATAAAAATCTAAATGGCTTCAGTGTTATACCACTAGTACTTATTTGAAAAAATAACACTTTTCTTAGTGTTCCTTTGTTTTTTTATCCTGTATGTGCTTCCTAAGCCTTCTTATATATACCTCTTATACCCGAAATGGGTCCGTGTTTCAGACAAATGTCCTTCATCAGTGTGTGGCCACTGGCATTTTTTCTCAGAGTTTAACCCTTTTTTGTATGTTAACACTGCACCAGAAATGTTCGACATACAAAAATATCAATCTATTAATACTTTGGGGTATTTCCTGTCACATTTGCTGCTTCGTTACCCCTCTCATGGTGCCTTGGGTTGTTCATGCCACTCTTGGTTCTGCTTTGCATCTCTTTTGGTGAATTGGGTTCTTCATGCCATCATTGCTGGTGCTGTTTGCCCTCTTTTGGAGAGTTGGGGTGTTCTTGCCACTCTTAGTGCTGCTATGCTCCTCTCACCATGCCTTGGGATGTTGTTGATGGCTCTGCTTGATCTACTTTGCATTATTAAGAAGACTTTGTTTATTTATGCCACTTTGGCTGCCACTTTGTCACAGTCTTGGAGTCTTGGATTGCTCCTCCTTCTGCTGCTATCTGCTTGCAAGTTTCATTGCACTTGAATAGAAAGCCCACGTTTTAGAGACCAAACTAGGATGCATTGCTTCCCCCATTGATTTCAATGGGAAATGAATGACTCAAACGAAGCAAATTATGGAGACAAAAAAAATGAATGAACTGAAACAAAAATTTGTTCTGTGCACATCACTAATAAGTGGGCAATTGATGTGGTTAAAAATCTGTTTAATCAAAAAGGATTTGGGCATCTGTGCATCAGTCATGAAAAAACAATTTAATGTGCTTTCTAAATCAGCAATTGAAGTAAAGTCTTGGCTTTTTGTTTTTTTTTCACTTTTTTCACTTTGTGTAGTTTTTAATCTAGATTCTATTATTAATCAGCTTCCATTATCTTTGATAATCAATGAGAGGTTGGAAGAGTTGTGTCCTGTATCACTATTTCAGGTTTTTAACCTCATCAGATATGAGGTGTTCTAGTTGTGATCTCACTGCTCTTATTAATTGCTCATTAACAGAGAGTTATCTTACCCCTGCTTTAAAGAAAGCAGTTGTATGCCCAGTACTCAAGAAAACCTCTTTAGAATCTGCTGGCCCATGACGTTTTCATCCCATTACTAATCTGCCATTTTGGGGGGAAACTAATGGAACAAGCTAACCCTTCCCAAATTGCAAGAGTTCTTGGAGGGCCATGGTGTCACTGACCACTCTCAGCTGGGCGATTTGCAGGGAGCATTGTACTAAACTCTACTGGTCCCTTTACTTGATTCCCTATGGATGAATCTGGATCGGGCAGGGGGGGATCTGTCCTGGTAATTTTCTTGGACATTGTTAAATCAGTAAAGCACTCTATTTTATTGGACTGTTTAAAGCCCCTGGGGTTGGCTTTTCGGGTGTTGCAATGGTTTCAATCAATTTTACCATATCGTTCTCAACAAGGGGAGCCAGTATTCCTCCAGTTAAGGCATTAATACCGGGGCTCCTCTGGGTTCAGCTTGTCGCCTATTCAATTTAAATGTATTTTTTGCAGTCAATTAGTAATTTGTAGGGATGTGCAGAGACAGCATTTTTGTTTTGGTTCGTTCATTCATTTTGTAGGTCACCTCTATTTGTTTCATTAGTTTCAAATACCCCAAAAATGTTCTTTGTTTATTTGTTTCCCATTAAAATGAACAGGGATGCAACGTAGCCAATTTTGAGCTGCAAGATTGGGGTTTTCTAATCAATTCCAATGAAAGGCATGGCTAGGCAACATCAAATGGGGGAAGAGAATTTCAAGTCACCAACACAATGAGATGTTTGGGGTTTTTTTTGTTGTTTAGTGATGTTGGGCGTTACAATAATAGGAGGACTAGTTTATAGCCATATCCCAGTTTCATGTAGTGTCCTTCCTATTCTGTAGGGTGTACTGTTTGTATTTTTAAAACTGTGTTTTGTCTTTATGGATGAGTTCTACTTTTTTTGAGACCCCCTTTTGCCTATTCTCGGTTGAATGCAGATTTTATATAATGGTGGGATCAGTTGTGATAGAATAGCTCCTTCATTTTCTACTATGAAGACCATAACAGGAGAATATGTAGGATCTTGTTGACAGCTGACCTAGCATTAAAATACATACAGGTAATAGACTGGATTTTCTATATTCTGTTCTGTTTTGATTGGTATTAAGCATGATCTATTCACTTTCGGCCGGATTTTAAAAGGGTTACACGCATAAGTTATGCCTGTAACCCTTTTAAACCCCCCTCTGCACGCACCAAGCCTATTTTGCATAGGCTCGGCGGCGCACGCAAGCCCCAGGACATGCGTAAGTCCTGGGGCTTCGCTATGGGGGCGTGTTGGGGGCGTGTCGGGGGGGACATGTCGGGGCCGACACGTCATTCGAGGCGTTCCGGGGGGCATGTTGGGAGTGTGATGCCAGCCCGGTGGTGTTTCAGTGGCATGGCCGAGGCCTCCAAAACTGGTCCCGGGCCAGGGAATCGCAAGCCAGCAGCCCACTGGCGTGCGCGAGTTACGCCTGCTTCTGGCAGGCATAACTTTTAAAACACAGGTAGGGGGGGTTTAGATAGGACCGGGGGGTCGGTTAGGTAGGGGAAGGGAGTGCAAGGTGCGGGGGGGATGGAAGGAAAGTTCCCTCCAAGGCCGCTCCGATTTTGGAGCGGCCTTGGAGGGAACGGGCAGCGCGCGCAGGGCTCAGCACACGCAAGGTGTACAAATGCGCTCCCCCTTGCGTGCACCGACCCCGGATTTTATAAGATACACGTAGCTAAGCACATATCTTATAAAATCTCTCGTACTTTTGTTCACGCCTAGTGCGTGAACAAAAGTATGCGCGGGCGTATATTTATAAAATCTACCCTTTTGGGTTTAGATGGTTTTAGCGGCAGTCCCTGAGTATCCATTGTACCTGAAGACTGGAGGGTGGCCAATGTAACAACAATATTTAAAAAGGGCTCCAGGGGAGATCTAGGAAACTATAAACCAGTGAACCTGACTTCAGTGCCAGGAAAAATCGTGGGAACTGTTATAGAGAATAAAATCACAGAACATTTTGATAGACATGGTTTAATAGGACACAACCAGCACAGATTTACCCAAGGGAAGTCTTGCCTCACAAATCTCCTATTTTTGTGAAGGACTGAATAAACATGTGGACAAAGGTGAACTTGTAGATATGGTGTATTTGGATTTTCAGAAGGTGTTCAACAAAGTCCCTCATGAGAGGCTTCTAAGAAGTCTAAAAAGTCATGGGATAGGAGGCGATATCCTTTTGTGGATTACAAGTTGGTTAAAAGACAAGAAAAAGAGAGTAGGATTAAATGTGCTGTTTTCACAGTGGAAAAAGGTAAACAGTGGAGTGCCTCAGGGATCTGTACTAGGACTGGTGCGTTTTAATATATTTATAAATGATCCAGAAAGGGGCACGATGAGTGAGATGCTTAAATTTGCTGATAACCCAAAATTATGAAGAGTAGTTAAACCTCAAGTGGCTTATAATAAATTGTAGGAGGATCTTGTGTGACTGGAAGATAGGACATCCAAATGACAGATAAAATTTAATGTGGACAAATGCAAGGTGATGCTTTGGTTGATGTTAGGTTCCACATTAGGAGTTACTAACAAGGAAAGAGATCTAGGTGTCATAGTGGATAATACATTGAAATCGTCAGCTCAGTGTGCTGTGGGAGTTAAAAAAGCAAACAGAATATTAGGAATTATTAGGAAGTGAATGACGAATAAAATGGTGGATGTCATAATGCTTCTGTATCGCTCCATGGTGAGACCACACCTTGAATATTGTGCAGTTCTGGTCACCTTGTCTCAAAAAAGATATAGTTGCACTAGAGAAGTACAGAGAAGGGTGACCAAAATGATAAAGGGGATGGAACAGCTCCCCTATCAGGAAAGGCTAAAGTGGTTAGGGCTGTTCAGCTTGGAGAAGAGATGGCTGAGGGGGAATATGATAGAAGACTACAAAATCATGAAAGGACTTGAATGGGTAAATGCGAATCGGTTATTTACTCTTTCGGATACTACAAGGACTAGGGGGAACTCCATAAAGTTAGCAAGTAGCTCATTTAAAACAAATTGGAGACAATTCTTTTTCACTCAACACATAATTAAGCTCTAGAATTCATTGCCAGATGATGTGGTTATGGCAGCTAGTGCAGCTAGGTTTTAAAATGGTTTGGATAAGTTCCTGGAGCAGAAGTCCATAAACTGCTATTAACAAATAAGGATTAGCAGTTGGGGATCTATTCATTTAATGTTTGGGTACTTGCCACTTGCCAGGTACTTGTGTCTTGGTTGGCCACTATTCAAAACAGGATACTGGGCTTGTCGGACCCGTGGTCTGACCCAATATGGCATATCTTATGTTTTTTATGCTCTTATGTTCTTATTTTGCAGATTTAACTGTTTAATGGCAATAAGATAAAATGCAATTCTCAATTAGGAACTCTCATATGTATAGATAGACAATTTGGGTATTTTGATAGATTGCACACACAAACTAGATAGTGCTTGTTGAATGTATCAGTGATCAGGAGATATTTTGGCTACTATATGCTTGCAAACACTTTGAGTAGCTGTATGTGCCATATCTACAAAGTTTTGTAGTTCCCTTTCAAATAGTGTGTGATAGACCCACGAGTGAGTAGGTGGGCTCTAGATGATTCTTGGAACTGATAAGTTGATATTATTTATTGCAATTGCTGGTTGTCATGTTAAAACATGGATATGTTGTATGCGCATGCACAGTGTTTTATTTTCCAACATACATTGACTTTTATCCACTAGTCTTCAGCGGTATATCGAATATGAGGTTAATATATGGGTATTGTGGATTTGATGCAGATTCGCATATTTATTCAGTCAAATTTGACCAGTTATTTATTTATTTGTAGATTATGATATTGGAATGTGCTAGATTGCTGTGAGTGAAAACGGTTGATGAGACATCACAGGATTTTGCCGGGAATGTGTAATTCATCTTACCACTCTTTTCAGAGTAGAATATTTAAGATTTTAATAACGATTACAAAAAATATTTTTTTAGATATTGAAAGGGCCATGCTGATACAAAAGATAAAGTTGTGAGAGTATGAATATCTATGTGTCCTTCCTCACAATTTTTGAATATCGAGGATTTACTTGATCAATTGGTTCTCCAATCAAATGGTGATTTGAGCAATCAGCACTTCACTCAAATGTTATGTGGTGACATCCATCTTAGAAACCCATGCATAAAATATGATTATGAACTGTATTTAATAGAGAGCAAAAAGTGAAGATGATCCCCCTGAAGAAGGCAAATAGGCGAAACAGCAGGGCCCATTGTTGGGGTAGATTTATCACTGTACTTGGCAAATTAAGGTTTTAAAATATTGTATTTATGTAAAGAGGTAGACGTCACTGAATTTGAAAATGAAGGATTTAAAAAATTGTATTTATGTAAATATGAAACCTAACAGATGTATGTTGTTTATCTACAAGCAATACTGAGTGATTTTTATGCATGAGTTTGTGTGTTGTGTACAAATGTAAGAATGGTGGGTGATGATCATTTCCATTTTTGTGATTTAAATGCAAAATATTTTGAGGTATGTGTAGCATGCATGGTTGTTTATAGATATATATATATATATATACACACACGTAATATTTTGCATTTTGGATGTTAATTCATTTCTGTAAGAAAATGGCAATTTCTATAAATTTGTATTTAAAATATTCCTTTATGCATTTATATAGATTATCAGTATTAGGAATTATATGTGTACTCCAATTTAGTATTGGACCTTTTCTTAAGGAATGCAATAGGGAAATCATAATAAATCCCAGCATGCAATGGGGTAAAACCAGGACTTGATCAAACTGTCCTGAAATCTGGAGCCAGTTGGCAACCCTAATAGCAAGAGATTTTTGGTCAAAAGATTCAGCAAAAGCTTCACTAGTGATCAAAGTATGTTGCGCAGTTACAGCTCCTTGACAATTTGAATCACGGGTTAGGTATTTCACAGTTCTAAATAATTCACTAACTGAATTGCCTGCAGCATGAACTTTTTTATAATATGGCTTTTTTGCTTTTTCAGTGCATTCTCTGTAGATTTTAAAATAGTCCAGATAAGATTGCTTATCAGAGGGAGTGTGGGATTTACATAACCTTCTTTCAGCCTTGCTCAGATCCTTCTTTGCTTCTCTAGTGCTGTTATTATACTAAGGGGCAACATGCGTCCATTTTGGTCGAATCAGCTTTTGAGGAACAATTTGATAAACTGAATGATTCAATACTTTGTATCACTGTGTAACCAAATTTGTTGAATTACTTCTGTCAACCCCCGTCCTCTAGTTTAAATCCTAATGATATATGTTCTGAGTTTCTCACTTAGGATCCTTTTTCCTGCTACAGACAGATGAGGCCATCTTTATCATATAGACTTGTATTATTCCATACACAGCCCCAGCCCCCAATATATCCAAATCGTTCTTCTTTACTGCAGGTTTTGAGCCAGGCTGGAAGCTGTCTCTACAGCTTAGCCTTTCTTTTCCCTTTCCGTGAAAAGGTAGCACTTCTCAAAAGGCAATGGTCTTCGCCATATTCCCCAGCTGCTTCTCCAGAGTCTGGAAATCTCTCTGTACTGCTTGGATGCTCTTTCTGGTCCCCACATGGATGATTACATTGATTTTATAGTCCTTATTTTCTTTCTTAATAGCAATGACAATCTGTTTACATTTCTGCCAGATGAGGATGCTGGAAGTAATTTAATTATTCTGTGTCCTTCAAAATGAGTCTTCAAGTTAGTGCCTCTAATGATGGAGTCTATCAGATGGAGCTTTTTGTAAGGCTAGTATTTGGTTGTATTTTGCAGTTTCTGTGGGACTCAGCTGACATTGTCTCTCAGTAGAAGGTGCTTTCTGCTATGATGATGAAGGTATTCTGGGGTTTCTATGTGCATTGCATACCTTTCCTTTCAGATACCATGTCAATTTCCATTTCTGGAGCATCATCACTATCCAATGCGGAAAGAGAGTTTATATGAGTATCATGCCTCTGTGTCACAGGTTGTATTCTCCCAGAACCCCAGTAATCCATTTGTTCCTGGATTTCTGAATACTCTGTGGGAGAGGGGACAGATACTTTTGATGCTGAACAGTTGGGGAAGTTTTTTGTTTCACATGAGTTTCACATGCGTCGAAGCTGCGGCTTCGACACATGTGAGAGACAACAGCAGTTGGGTAGGCTTTGACCCACATCACAGAGATAGATAAGTATTGATTTGAAGAAGCGCGTGCGCTACATGGGAGTCGGTTGACCGCCAGGGAGAGTGGAAATCAGGGATTAGATATAAATAAATTAAAGATTTGAGAAAAAAAGAAAAAAATATTTTGAGAATAAAGACGGCAGCCATAAAAAGGCATAATCACATGGTTGTTATTTCATATATATGGCTACCGCACATAACCACACATTAGGCAGTACCTTTTTTTATTGAAGACAGCTAAAGGGAAACAGGACAAGTCTTGAGCTTCCAGTTAGCCTGCCTTAAGACTAAGGCACTGCAAATGTTACACTAAATAGCCATTATATTGATTTGTTTTAATATAGAAGACCTATATTGTGATAAGGAGTTTCTAAATACCTTGTTTACCACTCTAGTTTAATTAAACCTTTTTACATGTGCCCTAGGACTATATAAGGAAGACAAGGTCAGGGGTGGGTGGAATATGGGATAGGGTGGGAGGGTGGGAGGGTTTTTAAGTGTCAAGGCACTTTATCCCAAAACTAGCTTGCTTGAGTGCTACCCAAAATCCCTTTTTCACAAGAGAGAGTTCAAGGAAATTTCAAGAACAAAACAGTTGTTATGCTTGCCAGCCACAGTGCTCCATGGCCAGCCTCACTCACTTGACAGCGCAATGCCACGATGAAGCCTGCCACGGGCTCCCTCATAGCGGCAGGGAGTTGCTGCTGACGTACCGTTCCTCCTTCATGGCCCTGAGTGTTGCTGCACTCAGGGTGCCGCTGACACTACCATCTCCATGCGGCATGGAACACCACCTGCAGCACCGTGCTCCCTTTCTGTGGCAGCAGGATGCCGCTGACTCCACTCCTGCAGTGGGACTCCCTAGGCATGCGCACACTCCCTTCCTCTAGATTTAAGGGCCCATGGCGGGAAACGCTTTGCCGCCCTCCTTGCTGAGATCATCAGCTCTACAGTATATAAGGACTTCCTGGACACCCCTCCAGTGCCTTGGTAATAGGTCTCCTCGCTCAGAGGAGTGGATTGCCATTCCTGCGTTCCTGTATTCGTGGGTTCCTGCATTCCTGAATTCTTGTGTTCCTGAGTTCCTGTATTCCAACTTTCCTGCCTTCCTACTTCCTGTGTTCCTTGTCCTCCTTCTTCATTCCTCGGACTGTTTTTGGCTTTGACTTCAGACTGGACCTTGACCATGAGCTACACCACCTGCCACGACCCTTGCCTGGAACTCAACCACGAGCCACACCGCCTGCCTCGTCCATTGCCTGACCTATGACCTTGAGCTACTGCCTGCTTCTGCCTCTGACCTGTGCACCAGCTTCATCTCTTTACCCGGACTTCCATCGCTGCAGAGGCTGCACCTAAGTCCAGCTGGCCCCGGCACCCAAGGGCTCAACCTAAGGGGTGTGTGAGTTGGTAGTAGTGAAGCTCCAGCTGGGCCTCTGCTTTCCACCAGCCTCACCTACTGATGGTGGGGACCTGTGTGGCTCCTCTCCCAAAGGTAGCACCAACTTCCCCTTGGTCCAAGGGTTCACCAGCACAACACCTTAGTTTACTCCTGCAGATTTTCAAATACACTTACATAAACAGGGAGAAGAGCAAACATTTTTTAAGCACTCAGAATCAGATAAAAAAAGGAAAGCATTCGGCAATTTTAGTAGCAATATTCCCAAAAACACAGATTAAGAAATTATATTTCAAAAGCAGACTGAGATTAAGAGAACAATATTAGCAACGGTATTTGAACAATCATGCACAGATGAAGAAATTATATTACAAAAGCAGATTTAGAAAAATATTAAATAAAGCATTGCTTAGCATTTGGAGAGTGAGTTTATTCTTTGTATGGGAACACAGACATTGGAAGTTGTTCATATTTGTATCCCAGTAGGAGAGAGGGGATATCAGATTTGTTCAGCGTGTACATGAATATATATAACATGTTGATCTGGAGTCCCATAACATTAGTTAATGGTTTCATACTGCTGGTTGATAGGGCTTTCAGAGTTTAAGGTTTGGGAGTGTGCATTGATTTCTGTACTTCTGTTGTTAGTTTTTTGGGTTGAAATTTTTTACATTTGGTACAGTTAAATGGTTTCTCACTAGTTGAATGGTATCTCTGTATATTTGTTGGTTGCTTTTCAGATTGAATGGTGTACCATCCCTTGCAGAGACACAATCATTACTCAGCTGCAAGTTAGTAAGCCGTTCTTTTATAAGGGCTGAAATTCTCTGTAAGCCACCGGTTTTGGCTACCTGGAAGCAGCTCATCTGAATATTCCTCCACAAGGCGCCCATTTCCAACCTTTGGCAATCCCTTTTACTGATTTTTTGGAACATTATTTAATATCAGTGTCCTCTGGGCTCCTGTTCCTCCTGACACTGCCCATGTAGCAAAACATGGCCTGTGTTGGGGGACTAAAATTTCACTCTAAGTATCCTTGAATAAAAGGTGGAAATATTTGCTTTAAGTCTGCATATTCATTTTTTTATTAGCTCACCACAAGGACCCATGATCTTTCAGCACTGTAGCATTTCTACTTATGGTTAATCACCACTAACATATACCGCTCATCACTTCCACTTCCTATTGGCTGTACCACATTCAGTACATATAAATGGTTTCTATCTGATTGATTTGAGCAGCGCATCACTATCAGAATGTTTGAAAGGTTTTTTTTCCCTCAGGGGAGTGTTGCTCTATAGATTCTTTGCAGCAAGATTTAGTGTATGTTATGTATGGTGGTGTGTACAAAGTTGCACAAAGAGGTATGTCTTTCGGTGTGGCCCTTCGGTGCAGCTTCTTATGATATTGGCTTATGTGGATGATGTTAGGAAGGGAGCAGAAGCAGCAGAGCCCCATCCACAGCCTGAAACAGAGGTGGTCACTAGTGGCTCTGTTAAGTGGAGTCACTAGGAAGCATTGGTAGGTTATTCTCCTCTCCCCTTGTGGCTGTTAGACTGCGGCTCACCACTGGTGCAGCTTATTATAGAGCTGGTTGCTATGAATGTTATAGAGTGGCAAGGCCGAGCCAGCAGACCCCTAATCCTTCTAAAGAGACAGTAAGGAGACAGCCAATGGGAATGCAGAACCATACCTCTAGCTAATGAACTACTCTCCACTTGACACATTTTAACTTATTGTTAACATTTTTTGTTAGTGCTCCCTATTAGGACTTTCTGAAATTAGAAAACTAGGTAGTTCAAACTAATGGGACTTAATGCTGCTCACTAACATGTAGTTAGTGCGCACTAAGCCCTGTTAGTGTGCACTAATGAGCCGATTTTAAATGCCTGGCACACATAAAAAATGGGGGTTACACGTGTGGATGGGCCTTTCATGTGCCGTACACATTTTAGAAGGGTTACACACAGAAGTGCCAGGCCGAAGAAAAGAGGTGGTCCGGGGGCAGGGAGGGGCAGTCTGGGGGGGCGGCCGGTACAGGGAATCCTGGCGCACGCAAGTTGCTACTGCTCCGTTGGTGCAGTAAGCAACAAAATAAGAAAAAAAAAGGTAAGGGAAAGGGTTTAGGGGGTGGGAAGGAGAGGGGAAGGGAGGTTAGGGTAGGGGGTAGGGAAGTTCCCTTCCAGTCTGCTCCTTAATTTATTTATTTATTTATTTATTAACTTTTATTTACCGACATTCGTGCAGCACATCATGCCGGTTTGAAATGAACTGAAAGGGAACTGGGGAAGGCCACAACGTGTCACCGCGTGAAACTTGCATAATTCCCCCCATCCTTGTATGCGCCGTGTGCACATGCATGCACGGATTACAAAATACGGCGCACATGTGCATGCAGCCCAAACATTTTATAACATGTGCACACTGGCGCGCACATGTTATAAAATCAGCGCGTCCCTGTGGGTGCGCCAGGAAGCGCACGCACATGGACACGCGCGCGCATGTATTTAAATTTACCCTAAGCCTGTAAATAAGAAAACTATAGTTAGTCTGCACTAACGGAACTTAGTGCGCACTAAGTCCCGTTAGTGCTCACTAACACGAAATATGAAATTCTATGACATTTCGTCAATTTTTTTTTGTTTCGGGGCGCTCCCGAAACACGATGAAATAGACAATTTTGTTGGCATTGTCTGTTTCATTTCAAACAAATGCACATCCCTAAACACATGCAATTTACTTTGCAGGCATTAAGCGATTAATATGGATGTATAGACTGCTAAATTATGCATTTCATTATTTAGTATATTGTGCATTAACATAGCTCTTAATGCAGGTATTATAATTTGTGAGTTAACATTTTAAATTCTGATTTTAAGCCCATTAGTATACAGACCTATTAATCTTTGGAAAAATCTGAAGTAATTCCAAGGAAACTGTAGTTTCAGTGAACTGGTAGATACACTTTGGATTTTTTGGATCCTCTTGAGATATTTCCCTGAGAAAATACTAATAGATTTTCCCAATGGATCTGAGGAAAATCTACATTTCACATCAACCAGGCTGAAATCTATCTGGTTCGAGTATGATAGTGAATTATTTACACTTTTCTAACCACAACAGTATTATGCATATAACACAAGAATAAACAGAGCTGCAGCCAGACAATTTGGCCCCTATGATCAAGTGAAAACAGTACCCTCATCTGTACACAACACCCAATGCCATGAGCTAGGAGCCTTGGTTAAGTATTTGGTTTTTAAATTTAAATGTTAACACTATTTTATTTTTCATCTATCACAAGAATAACCTTGGTCTCAAAAGTGTGACCCTTATGTTTGTTTAGATGTAGTCCTTAACCTCTTTCAAGGGAGAGACTCATAGGGAAATGTTTTCTTTTTTTTCCTGAGAATTTACAGTTACAGTGATCAAAATCACCATGAACTATTTTGAATAAGTAATTTTTAAATGTGACAAAAAACATTTGTTTTCAAGGACATTAACAGAAAAATACAAACATTTTAAAGACTAGCCATTACAAAAGTCAGTTAAAGAAGTGTTTTTTGGCAAGTGATGATTAACTTGTAAGCCAAGTGCTCATGATAGCCTTAATCACTGGAGGTAATGGCTCCAATAAGCATGCCTTTTTGCTTCTATTGAATCATAGGATTTTTTTTATTATATTAAACTAATTAGATTCTAGATCTCATTAACAGCCTCCTCCACTACCACGCACATTGTGATGCACCACAAAACCCTGCCAAAAAATATACTTGGAACCTTTGTAGCAAACCTGTCATACCATACAGCACTAACACCCAGGACTGACACAGGAACAAACTTTCCTATGTAAAGACAGCCCTGCAAATAGAGTAAAGGGCTCTACAGCACTGATACACCTCCTACTGGGAACATAGAACAAGCTGAACTGTAGATCTCTACAGAAAAACTAAACTATGTCAGGTGTGTACTCGGCACCTTCTTTCAATCCCATATGATATCTCCAACCCTCCCCCCCCCCCCCCCCCATTCCTCCCCCCTGCCAATTACAGTTAATTTCACCATGAATGAAGCTCTCTGGCACAATATTATTCACAAAAGAAGATCTTTATTGGATGATTATGGCCGCAGCATAGGTCAAATTACACTACTAAATTCAACCATTAATTAAACCCTGAACATTTTACAATCCATATAGGGTGACCACGCCCTCACCTGAGGTGCATTTAATAAAGGCTCATAACAGTATCATACTAATGCAATATTCTGGTGCTAGGGACACAGAGCTGTTGAAACCTCTCCCCTCCAACAATGTCCTGGTCCGTAGCAAGAGATGGACTCACTTGTTCAGGTTGCAGCGGAGTTTTGGGGGGTGATCAGGCCAATCTCGGCCTGATCACCCCCCATGCAACACAGTGGCAGGAGATACCTGCTTGGAATTCACTGCCTGAGCAGCTTTGACATCACATATGCCATGCACAATGAAGCGACAGGAGTACCTGCTTAGTATTCTTTAAAATAGCCCTTACAGTACACTCTTAGGGCTTAGACGATCTTGCCACAAGCCCCATGGTAGCGACTCTTTCAACCTAGCTGCAGCCATATTCCAATAACTTCAATGCTGCCTACAATGCAGTAAGGGCTTTCCAGCCCCAATGCCCCAACATGGTATAGTCCCACTGAATCGCTGAAAACAACTCCAGCTGTACTCCCTTTGGGGATGTTTTTCAGGACTTGGCATGCCATGCTCATTCCACAAGATACTGCATATTACTGCTGAGAGCAAGGGTCTTTTGCAACCCAAAAAGGACACTTGCAGGATGGCACTCACAATGTGACTGCACCCATTCATCTTAGTAAGCGACAGGTAATGCTTTATATTTATTGCATTGCTGCCAAGATAATTCAACACTCACAGATGTGACTGTATCCATTCAGCTTAGTAAGCTACAACTAATGCTGCAAACACATTGAACATTGCTGCCAAGATAGTTCAACCTTTCTAGAGGCAAAGTAGGATATTGCAGATTGGCACTAGCCTATGTGATTCAAGAGTGGTAATACATGCCATATATAGCCAAGCATCTGTCAAACTCCCGTTCCAAAAATCCCATAAGGGTTATTACGCAGGGGTGCTGTATGCAGCAATAAATAACAGATGGGGAATATGCATCCCTGAATTAACCAACACCAAAGTGTGTGCGTGTATGGGAGGGGGGGGAGGGGGAGTCCATCAAGCACATTTTTCAAAATAGATGAATATCACATGACATATAAGGGGATGCAAACACAAGCCAATCTACCTGCAGAGTAGAGCCCACATCAGCAGCCAGGTTCAGAGAGGAGGATACATAGCCAATTGGATATGCAATAATAGAACTCACATAGAGAAGCTGGTGGATCCATAGACTATGTGGTAAGTCACATCCTTGCCTATGAGACAAGTTCTTGACATCCCCAGCAGAGGATCTGTGAATCTGGTGGCATTGGCCAGAGGTATGTTGACATGGCTGCCATGTTCCTACATTGCTTCTCCAGGATTTCCAAAGTCTGCTCCTCCTCATCCAGGTACCATGTGAAATCATCCCTAAGACTGAATATGGGCGAGAGTCATATTTGAGCTGGCATCCCAAGATATCTGGACACAGCAAGGCATGAACAATATGGGCCAGGGCCAATAGTAGAAAAACACCACTTCTGCCACCCTCCCGGTGGCTTGCAGCTGGGCAGTAGATCACTGACACAGACAGAACCCCTTTAGTAACTCTACCAGCCCAACCTATGGCACTCACATCGGGAACAAAGACCCATTCAGGAAGGCAGTGCGAGATGCCTAGATTATCTGCCAAATCACATAGGGCTAGCTCAAGAGCCTTGCAGGAAGAATTAATAATTATTATTTTGTGTGGAGGTTACAAGAGCTACAGGATATCCCAAAGAACTTGTGGCCATATCTGCGAACACAGGGAGATTGAAATGCATGCTGGAAATTGAGAGATGATGACATGTCCATGACACTACCAGTTGTTTTCCTGATTTCTCTTGAGTTTGCCTAACTGCATTAAAAACCAGACAAAGGATGAGTACTAGCCGCACTTAAATTCAAGTGCTCAAAGGGGAAATAACCACAAGATAACACCAATGCTGCACAAGTTAAGGTTTTGCCTTGTTGAACACTCAAAGAACTGTCCTACATTAATATTAACTGCCATTAGCTAATACGATGGTTCTTGGAAGAACAACTGGGGCCTGTCCCAGAACACCCCTACAGAGGTATATTATATGTAGGGTCTTGAACCAGTATAATGCTATTGGCAGAGATACCTGACAAGCTCGCTCTTCACTGTTCTCATTCAAAGGAATACCTGCACAACACATTGCTTGCGATCGATCAGCTCTATGGCACTGCAAGTTAGAATCATATAGGCACCTGAAGGAACAATGCCCCATATGTGATAAATAACTTAGAGGCCCAAGCTAACAGTAATTTCAGAACATTACTGGTGCATTGGGACCTCACAGGTCTGTGCTTGTCTAAGGCCGAAGGTGATCAGGGCCTGCTAAAAGAAGAGAAAAGGATGACACTCAGGAAATGTTCTAAACAATAAAACCCCAAAGTGAAAGAATACCTATATTCAAAACCCTATAGAGATCTCACTTGATATGATGCAGATGTGTATACATGAAATTGCATATCAATGTAAATTTGTTACGGTCCCGGGCCATGCCCCGGGACCTACACTCACCACGCGGCTGGTCCGGCCGCAGGAACGCCTTCCCTCCGGCCTCCCAGGCCGAAAATGCAGTCCTCTGTGGCGTTCTCCCTGCAAGGGAGACGCCGGCGCCGATCCATGGCTGGCCACACCCCCTAGGCACACGCACACGCCGGGGCTTCTGTCTTAAAGGGGCCAGCGTGGGAAAACCCGGGAACAGTCCCTGATGACGTCAGACACTGCCGGGCTATTTAAACCCGGCAGCTGCAGCATTACCTCGCCTTGCAACGATGTTCACACAGTTCCTCTGTATCTCAAGTTGCTGCGTTGGACTCAGTTCGTCTCTGCTGACTCCTGGCTTCTGATCTGGCTCTGTTCCTTGACTACGTCTTCAGCTTCCGCCCCTGGCTTTGGTTTGGCTTCTGGCTTCTGACCCGGCTTCGTCTCCCGACTCCATCTTCACCTTTCGTCCCTGGCTTTGGTTTGGATCTCTGACTTCTGGCTTCTGACCCGGATTCACTCTTGCACTCCAACTTCGGATTTTTCCACCACCTCAGGTATCTGGTACTTGCTGGTCCAGAGGATTTTTCTAAGTCCCAGCGGCTTGGGCTTTCACGGGCTCCTCCCGGGGGAGCCGCGGGCTTCCGAAGGTGAAGACTCTTCCAGCCTCCTGGGCCCAGCCGTCCTCTCCGTCCACCTCTCCGGACGCCACCCGGATCCTTGGTTGCGTAGGGTCCCGCCTAAGTCCAAGAAGCCTGGGTTCCTACGGGCTCCTCCTGGGGGAACCTTGGGCTTCCAGTGGTGAAGTCTTCTCCAGAGTCTCTTCAGCGCCGCCTCTGGGCTGTGACGCTTCCTGTGGGTTCCCACAGTATTCCATCTACCGTCTCAGACGGCCCAAGGGTCCACAGTCATAACAGTTTGCAAGGCCATGGACCCGGCGGATCTTGCAGGCTTGAAAGCCATCCTGGGTATTGCCCAGAGGCTGCAACAGCAGCAAACCTGCCTTGACTCCCTGATGGCGACAGCACAGGGATTAGCCGACCGCGTTGGCGGAGCCGCTGTTTCCAGCTCCTCGGTACCTGGAGATGGGACCAATTCCAGATCAACAGCACCCATACAGATGCCAGTACCCTCGCAGTTTTCGGGAGACGTGAAGCTTTGCCGGGGGTTCCTGAACCAGTGCTATATTCGATTCAACCTCCTTCCACTTCAGTTTCCGACGGACCGGGTCAAGACAAACTTTATTATCTCCCTGCTGGATGGGAGACCCTGGTGTGAGCCTCCAACCTCTGGGAGCGTCAGGACTCCTGCCTGGACAACCTGGTACAGTTCGTCACCACCTTTCAGCGGGAGTCCTCCCGCAGACCTACTGCTGCATCGGAACTGCTCTAGCTGCGTCAGGGTAACCGGCCCTTGGCGGAACACGCCGTGGACTTCCAGACTCTTGCCACCAAATTGAGCTGGGGAAGTGATAGCTTGCACGGTATCTTTTTGGAAAGTCTTTCCCCAAGACTTCAGGATCAATTGGCATCCAGGGATCTCCCGGATGATTTGAACGATCTCATTGATCTAGCAGGCTGCATGGACCGCCGCATCCAACGCCGGTTCCGGGAGAGGAGGTCGGCTCCTAGGCCTGGGACCTCTGGAACCACTCCTTCCCGAAGTGGGCACTCCCCGTCTGCCACTCCGGGGGCTCAAGATCCCGAACCCATGCAGGTAGGCCGGGGGCCTATCTGTCAAGAAGAGAGGAGAAGATGTCGGTCACTGGGCCTGTGCCTGTATTGCGCCGGCAAGGGCCACTTCCTTGCCCGCTGTAGCAAGAGTCCATGAAACGCTCGGACCTAGGGACAGTCATGGAGCTAACCCTGGGTCACACCACCTTTGTCTCCCCGGTGACCTTACTCCTTCTCGAAGGAGTGTTTGATCGCTAGCCCTGATCGACTCTGGAGCCGGGGGAAACTTCATCCTCAAAGACTTGGTTCAACAACCCCAGATTGCAGTTCAACCCCCAAAGACCCCCATTCCGGGTGTCCTCCATTCAGGGGAGACTCCTTCCAGGAACCATCGATACCCGTACTAGGCCCCTCACGTTACACACCAGTATTTTGCATGTGGAGGAGATCTCGTTCCTCATCCTAGAGAGATCCATGCACCTGGTCATCCTGGGGCTACCTTGGCTGCAGAAGCACGCTCCTGTAATCTCATGGAATACCCTCCAGGTTGCGTCCTGGGGGCCATCATGCTTCAACTCCTGTTTAGCTGCCGTTCCCCGTCCACCGGTACCTCTCCTGACGACTTCCTTTGCCCTGCCTTTGCATTACCCAGACTACCTCGATGTCTTTTCCAAAGAGAAAGCCGAAATCCTCCCGGAGCATCGCCCTTTCGACTGTGCAATCAATTTGCTTCCGGGTACCACGCCGCCATGGGGATGGGTAATACCCCATTTTCCCTTCCAGAGACGCAAGCCGTGTCCACCTATATCTGGGAGAACCTGGACCGAGGATTCATTTGACCCTCCAAGTCCCCGGCTGGAGCCGGGTTCTTCTTCGTAGCGAAGAAGGATGGGTCCCTCCGACCCTGCATAGATTACTGGGGCCTGAACAGCATCACCCGGCGGGATCAGTATCCGTTACCCTTGATTCCCGAACTCCTTGACCATCTGCAGGGAGCCAAGGTATTTACCAAGCTGGACCTTCATGGGGCATACAACCTAGTGTGCATCCATCCTGGGGACGAATGGAAGACTGCTTTCAATACCCGGGATGGACACTACGAATACTTGGTAATGCTGTTTGGGCTATGCAATGCTCCGCAGTCTTCTAACACCTCATTAACGAGGTGCTTCGAGAAATGCTCAACTCCTCCATCATTGTCTACCTAGACGATGTATTGATCTAAAGGTTCATTGTCAACACATCAGGCAAGTACTACAGATTCTGAGGAATAATCGCTTGTTCGCTAAGTTGGAGAAATGCCTCTTCGAGCAAGAGTCACTCCCTTTCCTGGGTTACATTGTTTCAGCTACAGGGTTCAGGATGAACCCAGAAAAGGTATCTGCCATCTGAGACTGGCCTCAACCCATAGGAGTAAAGGCGCTTCAACGATTCTTAGGTTTTGCCAACTTCTACAGGCAATTCATCCTGCACTACTCCAGCAAGGTGGTTCCTCTCTTCAATGCTCTCATCTGCTGCTGGTAAAGCGGGAAGGAGACTATGGATTGGACTGAAGGCTTATGCTGGCTGGGAGCCAGGAGGAGGGGACAATGTGCTGGGAAGGAAGGCCTTGGGAGATAGGGAGTCAGATTCTGCTGGGTAGGAAGGGGTGGGGGAAAGGAGGTTGGGGTTGCTGGGTAGGGAGAGGTGGAGGAAAAGAGGTACTGTGGACTACTGGGCAGGGAGGACAGATGGAAGTGGAGGGAGAGATGGAGATGAGGGGCTTGCTAGGTTGGGGGAAAAGTGAGATCAGGGGATGCTGAGCAGGAAGGGGTGAGAAAGAGGCAGCAGAAGAGGCCTCTGGAAGCTGCGTCTGTGGAACCTGGAGTCTGGATTCGCTTGAGATCACCTCTGGAATCTACTTCTGAGTTAATTTATTCTCTTCCTACCAGGTGGAGGTGGCTCCTGCAGTACTGCTCTTCATTCCTCATTCCATGGCAACCGTGGGTCTTCATCTCTCTTGCTTTAATGTCAGCTGAGGCAGCCAGTCCTCCAGGGTCCTCACGCTCGATCCTGGCCAGCCTGTGGAACCGCAAAGAGAACCTTGCTTAAGGAACTGTGGCTGCTCCCTCTGTCCCCCACCCTGCCACATCATGTCTGCAGGCAAAAGAGTCAGGAGGAGAGTGGCTGCTCTGTGGTGATAGCTGAAGAATCAGCCTAAGGGGAAAAAGAGGAGGGGGTTACTGCTGGACGGGAAAGGGGGGAATCTGGGCAATGTGGGGAAGGGGATAGAGAGAAGAAGGCAGAGGGGATGCTGGTGCTGGGCAGGGATGGTTATCCCTCTGATGAAACTACCACCACTGTCAAAGGAGGGAAGTACCTACCAGAGTTGCCATCAAGAAAGGCACCAGTGTCAGTTAACACAAAGGGTGCTAGTTAACCTAGAGCCAGCCCTGCATTTGCTCTCTCTCTCTCTGCCTCTCAGCAGTGGTGGGGCCGATCTCCTTGTGCAGTGATTGCTGTCTCTGCAATCTGTGCGTGTGTTTCCTGCTTGCAGCAGGAACCTTGCCCGTGTACCTGCGTCTGCTGCAAGCATCACAGTGGTTCCTTGAACCGGCCCTGGGAGGAAGTGGAATCCCAGAGGATCACAGACTGTGGCAGCTGCGGCTCTGTGTCCCGGGTGCCATGCCCGGCATCCTTCCTGTAATGGCACCTATGACTGTGGCTACGTGCAACACTAGGAACAAAGTTTCCTTTCTGTCTGGTGGGGTTGGGCAGGCCCTGATCTGTAGAGTAAAGACTAAGCCAGAGCTGGGTTTCACCATTTGCTTTCCTGCCATCTGTACTGCAAAATACAAAGCTGGCTAGAAATGCAGAGCAGCTCCTGTTGTTTTTCCAGCACTAGAAATACTTGCTAAGATAGCGACAAGGTAAAATTCATTCTGAGTAAACAGCTGTGAGCAGAACATTTTGCTGAACACAAAATTCTTTTATAACCACCTGCTCAGCTTTGTGTTTTGGTATGTGTTTGTCAACTTCCTAAGAACTTAAGAACATAAGACTTGCCATACTGGTACTGGGTCAGACCAAAGGTCCATCAAGCCCTATTTCCAACAGTGGCCAATCCAGGTCACAAGTACCTGTCAAGAACCTAAACATTAAATAGATCTCATGCTACTAATAAGCTGTGACTGTTCCCTAGTAGGTAGATTTTAAAAGCATTGCTCGTGCAAAAGCAACCCCATACATGCGCATAAAGATTAAGGAGGCACGGAAAAGATGTACATGCTCCCCAAGGCACACCATGTTGCCTGCATAACTTTACTACTGGTCCAACAAAAAGAGAGAGAGAGAGAGAGAGAGACTTTTTTAAAGAGACAATCTGACGCTCTATATATCCCACTGTAAAAGGGGCACTTTCAACTCAGGGTGGGTTTGGGAGGGAGGACGGTGTTACATTTGTCTGCCAAGGGCGCTGTAACACTGCCACCTCAAAACTCACTCTGAGTTGAAAGTGCCCCTCTTATAGTGGGAGATATATAGCGCGTCAGATTGTCTATTTAAAAGAGTCTCTCTCTCTCTCCATTTTTCTCATACTCATAGTAGGGCTATTTTGCATGCATAATAGAAAATTGAGGATGTTTATTCATTGGGCACAAATGCACTCATTTTAAAATGTAATTGTAAGTGAACTTGACTAATAGCAATTTATGGACTTCTTCTCCAGGAATTTATCTAAATCTTTTTTAAACCTTTTTAAACCTAGCTAAGCTGCCTTAACTACATCCTCTGGCAATGAATTCCATTGTGCGCTGAGTGAAAAATGTTTTTTTTTTTTCCAATTTGTTTTAAATGTCTTACTTGCTAACTGCTCCTTGTATTATCTGAAAGAGTAAATAACCGATCCAAATTTCCTCTTCTAGTCTTATCGTGATTTTGTAGACTTCCATCATATCCCCTCTCAGCCATCTCTTCTCTAAGCTGAACAGCTGTTCCTTTGGACTTCAGGCCCAGTTGGAATCTGCCTGGAAATAAGACTACAGTCCCATGAGCCTTCAGCCACTATACTGGAGTCTTCAAGCCATTCTTTTAAAAGTTTCTGTTTACCTACAAAACCTTCATCTATGAAGACAGAAAAATACAACTAATAAATGGGATGATGATGTACTTTTACTAGCTCATTATTGCATATACTTCCATCAAGCATGAAACCTTTCTAATGAATATCTTGCTATTACAAGGTTGTGACTGCATACTAAGCATGATTGGATTATGGGCTACATTCACATCTGTGTTTTGTACAAGACAGAGATTTTCATTTCATTGACTACTACTAAATTGTATTTAGCATATTTATAATTAATTGGTCGAGTGGCATATCTCTTGCTCTCTAGAGTCGGACTGATTTACAGTGATGTATAGCTGCTTGCTCAATTTAGGACATTCAGTCTTCTGGCTATAAAATATATGAGCTCCTGAGGCACAACAGATGTGCAGCAGACAATGTGGTCAACAAGCAGAGTGCTAAAATATGCTTTCAGATCTGAAAAAGGGTGAGATTAAGCTCAGTAAAAGATGAGAGACCCGCATGGAAAGAAGCAATATCACAATGCACACAGTGCAATTTCCTCTCTATACTTTAAGGAGTTACACATGTAAATGTGACATATTATCCTAGCAATTTTGAAAAGCCATGTATACAAGTAAGAGCATAAGAGCATAAGAAGTAGTAGCCATACTAGGCCAAACCGAGGGTCCATCAAGCCCAGCATCCAGTTTCCAATACGATTTACTTGCATAAGTGCACGTTTGCGAGTGAAACCTATGGACAATTCAATAGCATACATTGAAGCAATTGTCAAAAGCCTATTTACACTGGTAAAACCCAGTTTTACCTAAGGTTTGCATGGTAGAACTGGTACAAGGAAGAAGGATTTGGAATTCTTAGAGATTGGGCAAATAAATAAAGGGCCTCGAGGCCTGGAATCCCTCTCCCTTACAATATGCAAAAGAAATCCCTCCTGGAAGTCTGAGTAGACCCCTGCCCGCCCACCCCCACCCACCACCACCTGTCGAAGTGACACAACTTTTAAAACATTTAAAAAATCAATTCTGCATTGTCTGCGACGCCCAGTCCCCTTTGCACAAATGTCGTCCCCCCAACCATAGACCCCTTTCAGATCCAATCACTCCCCCAGAGGCAGGCCCCCTGACCCTGGCCCCCATTTTATAGTCTGGTGGCCTCCCCATCCCTCAGATACCACCTTACATAAGAAAAGATATCCTGGTGGTCCAGTGGCAGCCTAGAGGTAAGGGAGGGGGTCCTGGGGGTCAGCCACAAGATCACCAGGGTGTCTCTTCTGTATAAGGGGCGATGGGGGAGAGTGAGGGCTCTAGATTACCAGGCAATATGCGTCTAACAGGGGAGTCAGCGTGGGGGGGGGGGGGGAGAGTTGGATCCAGTGGGGGGATCTTTTGTTGAGGGTGCAACCTTTGTGTAAAGAGGAGAGATTTGGGAGGGGGTGGCGTTGCTGCACAACTATAAATGCTATTTTATTTTTGAAGTTGTGCCACCTCTAGAGGTGGTGGTGGTGTGGGTCGGCAGGGATATAACCAGATCCCTGGGGGGATTTTTGCACTTTCGGAGGGGGTGGCCTTGTACAATATGGGGAAACAGCAGGGTGAAAATGAGCAGCACAAATGACACCACTCTGCAATCACAACTGAACAACAACCGCCAACTACAACACCTACAAAACCACCAACTCCCAGTCCAAAGCTCGCCTAACAACAAGCAGCACTGAAAAAATGGGCCCTGGGAGAAGCTGCCTTTTATTTCCCTGATAGGAGGCATGGGCCTGAAAAACCGAAGGGCATCTTTGTACCACCAATCAAACCACAGGCCAGCCTACGTCACTTCTGTCAACCAATAGGGAACACTGCAGCATTTTTCAGACTAGCGCCATTTTTACTGCTGGTTTCACCCTGGTTCTCTACAGGTTGGTTTTAACACCGGTTTGGGGAGCATGACCGGGGGGGGGGGGGGGGGCAGAGTAAGATGCCCGTTCAGTAGCAGAACGCTGTGTGTGTGCTCCAGAAGATGAAACTTTTTGAAATATTTCCTGCGAACTTCTTTCTTTAATCATGGGACGCAAGAGGAAGCCGTGAGGTGAGCCTTATCCTGCAGCCCCTCCGACAGCCGGCGTCGCTGGTCCGATGGATTGCAGCCGCTGGGAAGAGGGGGAGGGGAAGATGAGCTACCCTCTCTCTCCCAGGTTCATTATCACCTTTAAGCCCTGTGGAAGGGAACACCCCCCCCCCGGCAATCCAGCTGTTAGCAGGAACTCTCCTGAACCTGGAACGACACCGCTAGAGCGACGAGTTTCTCGGCAGAGTTCAGCAGGACAGGACCCAAGAGAAATGGTGATTCAAGGCTCAGAAATGCCATCGGAGCCGGTCGGGAAGGAGGAAGAAGCGTTGCTGGAGCAAGCTGGAGGGACTGTCGGAGGAACTCCCGAAAGAGTTGAGTTAACCGCGGGAAGACCAGCTGTATTTACACTTGAGACTATATGGGAGACAATAGTAGAAATGAAAATTTCTATACTGGCTCAAATGAAACCTTTAAGTGATACAGTTAAAGAATTGGAAGAAAAAGTAAAGATGGTGACTAATTCGAACTGAGTTGGAGCAGCAGATAATAAATAATAGAAATCAGATAAGGAAAATACAACAAGTCCAGAATTTCTATAAGGGAAAGAAAGAGCATATCATTGAAATTGGAACATATGGAAAATGTGACCAGGAACAAAAACCTGAGATTTATTAACTTTCCACAAATATCAATGATACCCCCTCGAGATATTTTTTTAAAAGATACCTTCGAGAAGTACTAAGTATAGAAGACACTGAGAAGCCACCAATATCAAAGTTATTTTTTCTTCCCAGGTTTAAGAGATCTCTTGAACAAGCTGGAGGGATGGTGTCTCTGGTTCCTGTTAGTGAACAACCTTTGGATATAACTGCGTTCCTAGAGACCTCAGACACTGAACTTGCAACTCCTGCAACATTGATTGTCAGCTTAGCATTAGAGCCAGACAGAGAGTGGCTATTGAAGCTTTGTCTTAGAAAAAGAAATGTGGTATTTTGGGGATGCAATGTCAGGGTGTTTCCCGACGTTGCAAGGGAGACGCAGAAGAGGCGAAAATCTTTTCTCCTCATGAGACCGCAGGTATTACAATTGTGGGGGGGGGGGGCTTTTTTCCTGAAGTATCCCTGCAAGTGCTTAGTGTAGCACGAAGGAAATTCCTATGTGTTTTTGGACCCCCCCCCCTCCCCACAGCTGTCTCAATTTCTGGTAGGGAAAGTACCCCCAAGTCCCACAGAATCCAGGGACAACTATTTAGTTCCTGAATTATGTAAATCTTTGAAGCTACTGAGCAGTCTCTATTTCCTTGATATTATTATTTACAAATTTCCTTAGGTAGTGTATCTCCTACCCCCTTTATTTGAGGGCTAGATTCAGGACAGAATGATTGTTTTGTTTGAGAAAATTATTATCCTAAATGTGAATCTGATATTTCTGTCTCTGTATTTCCTATCAAGCAGGTCAATACAGTAAAGTGCGGCCGCGGTTACCCTGCTCCTAACCCGCTTTCTACCCACTTTTCGGCCGCGTTAGCCCTTCCTGCGATACACAATCCCCTTTAACCTACTCTTACCGCATCCTTAAATCACCAGGTAACCCCTTCCGCCCGCGGCATGTATATTACATGTAAACGATCGAATTAGCTATTCCCTCCCATACAGTAACGCGCGCCCCGACTATCGCTTTTTTACCCTGCCGTTTTGCCGCGCGTTTAACCTGCTAACTTACCGCCTACCCTTACCCCTGCGTTAGAGGCAGGGGTAAGGGTAGGCGGCAAACTTTCCCCCCAGCCCCCGCTCACCTGCCCTGGCCGCGTCCATGGGTGCTGGTCTCCGGGGCAGCCCCAGGTCCTCTCCCCTCCTCACGAAACAACGAAAGCGGGAAAAAAGCGAAAAAAAAGTTGCAAGAGAGAGAGGGGAGAGAGGACGGGCAATCCTACGCTCGGGATTGCCAGTCCTCTCTCCCCTCCTCCCGAAGCAAGGCGCGAAAAGCAGCCTTGCTTCGGGAGGAGGGGAGAGAGGACTGGCAGTGAAAAGCAACGAAGTGACTTACTTTTTTTGCAGCCCCCCTCCGGAGACGGACATCAGCGACGATGGACGCGGCTCCCCTGCCTCCAGCTGCCCGCAAAGATAAACGCATCGCACGGGCGAAAGCGGCCCCTGTGCGTGCAATTGCGCCACTCAAGATGTGACGTCACGACGTTTGGCGTCACGGCATGTGACGTCACGTCTTGAGCGGCCAATTGCACGCACAGGGGCCGCTTTCGCCCATGTGATGTGTCTATCTTCGCGGGCAGCTGGAGGCAGGGGAGGGGAGCCTCATCGCCGATGTCCGTCTCCGGAGGGGGGGCTGCATAAAAAGTAAGTCGCTTCGTTGCTTTTCACTGCCAGTCCTCTCTCTCCTCCTCCCAAAAAGCAAGGCTGCTTTTCGCGCCTTGCTTCGGGAGGAGGGGAGAGAGGACTGGCAATCCCGAGCGTAGGATTGCCCGTCCTCTCTCCCCTCTCTCTCTTGCTACTTTTTTTTTTTTTTTTTTCATTTTTTCCACTTTCGTTGCTTGGTTCGGGAGGAGAGGAGAGAGGATTGGCAATCCCGAGCGTAGGAGAACCGTCCACTTCCTGGTACCTGTCATTTCAAATGTCATTTGAAATGACATTTGAAATGACAGATACCAGCGTGTCCGTGAAGCGTTAGGCCAGTGCACCCAGGATACTGTATAGCGCTCTATACAGTAAAATGGGTTGCGCGGGCCTAACGCTTCACGGACGCTTCTTGGACGCGGCTTGCATTTGCAAGCTATTTACATACAGTATCGAGCGGTAGGTGAGCCGGACTGTGCGTGCGGCAACCGCGGGTGTGCCCAGCACTAACGCAGCTCTTCCTACCGCTCCTTACTGTATCGGCCCGAAGATTTGTCTTGTTGAAGTTATGTAAAAGTGCATAAAGAAGTAATTAAAAAACAAAAACAAAACAAAAAAAACCCCGGTTTGGGGACACTTTTTGGGTTTACCACAGATTTTTAGCACCGGTTTGATTTGCATGGCACTTGTTTGCTACATTGCATAGGGCTGCATGTTTTTAATGTGTGTGTGGAAGGAAAAATCGGTGCTATAATTTTGTGTTCATTTCGGTGCGGGCTTTATTACATCGGCCCCTGTGTGCATTAAACAGAAAAGTCTTTGAAAAAAAAGGCATTCGGAAGCTGTACAGCAAACTTGGCATATCAAAACAGCAGTAACTTCAGGAACGTAAACAACAAAAATCCCATTTATGAAAAGACAACACTGCAGAATATTACACTGCAGACTTTTCATCAATGTAGGGTGTTTTAAAATTAACTTGAGAACAGATCCTCAGCAAAAAGGAACCACAAATTAGAAACGTGTCCAAATCCTCTCTATACCCAGCTATGCTTTGGTACTTTGACCACATTCTCTGGCAAGAAATTCCACAGCTTAATTGTGCATTAAGTGGAAAAAAATATATACTTTTTCTGATGTTTTCAATCTGTTATCAGTTAATTTCAGGAGGTGACCCCGAGTTCTTGTACTATGTAAAAGGGTAAATAACCGTTCCCTAGTTATCTGTTCTACCCCCTCATGATTTTATCACCTTCTTTCACATCCCCATTTGATATAATTCTTTAGAGTTTATTCCTAGTGACATCTTTGGATTATCTTTCTGGAGTCTGTGTCTACTACTACTACTATTATTATCATTTCTATAGTGCTACCGCCGTACACAGCACTGTACAAAAAGCCATATAAGAGAAGGTCCCTGCTCAGTAGAGTTTACCATCTAATCAAGACAAACTTACATAGCAAAAGAGTCTCTGATTTACCTTTCCTGATGGGGGTCCTCTATCTCTGCATTGCATTTTAGAGGATCTCATGATTCAGTCAAATTTCTGGAAGAGATATGAAGCAGGATGGCAAAATCTAGGGTACATGGCCAGCAAATAAATAATTCCCAGTGCTGGTCACAATTTATTTGCACATTCAAAGACTGGAAGTGTTTTCTATTGCGCTAAACCATTTCCCTTTCATGAGGGAGCAACAGTGCTATGCCAGTGCAATTGATAGCACCCAACATGTTTGCTAGGCCTGCAGTGACAGAGAAGTCCCTTTGGAGGTCATTCTAGTTTTGCCTCGGACTAAGAAGGAATATCGAAGCCAGAGATCTACTGGACTCCATAGATTGAAATTGGGCAGACTGGATGAAGCAAATAGTCCTAATCATGCTCAGCTCTCATATTCTATGTTATGAATCATTAAACATTTTCTTACAGAATGGGGAAAGTCATTTTTGAATGATGCTGTAAGGAGGGACCGTTGCTTTTAATTTATATTTCTCTTGTTTTCAATGGGGGGAAGGGGAAAATGCTGATAGAAATGTGAGCAGTTTTTACACTGGACGCAAACTTTGATAAATGCCCTTCTTCCGTCTGAAAATCACTCCGTTCACTTTCTCTTTTGTTCAAAGAGGTGGTTTCTTTGCTGACTCCATGTGTTTTGCTTAGACAAACTTTCTACACTGCTCCTCACAAAAGGTGAATCAATACTCTACTAAAATAGATTGGATTAAAAAGGAATATGTTGTGCAGTCCCTGCACTGTGCATGTACTTTGATTTATGGAGCAGAGGGTTAGGAATATACTCCTGCTCACTAGACTTTGCTTTCTAATCAGAAAATGCTTTTATCATATTATTTCTTTTCTTTTTCTTTCTTTCTTTTTTTTTTTGCATAGTATGTGCCCCTAGGGAGAGTCATTTTCAAACAGCCAGCAAACAGCCAGTGCCAAAAACACACCAAATTTACAGCAACTTTCAAAGAGGACTTGCACCTGATTTTTCCACACAACTCTCACCTGCTACTTGGGGCACACAAATATTTCCTGAAAACGTATGCACATACTGCAGAAATGTACAAATTATGCAAATAAATCCAAACCCCTCCCATCTCACCTCCAGGAACACCTCTGCTCAGTCCGTGTGAAGCTTATGCGTGAGCATAACCCATGCATGGAATTTTACCTGCATGTTGAGCAGGCATGTTTATAACAAGTCATTTCTGTGCATTAAACACTGTTTTACATGCAGATATCCCCTTGAAAATTACCCCGAATGACATGAAAAGCCTTAAACTGGACATATCAGAAGAATGGCTGGTATAAAATCTAAGCAGTTCATAGTACAGTGCCATTATGTTAGCTGCTTTCTACAGTGAGGAAGCAGTGATAGATTCCTTCTCTGGCTTTTGTTTTGGATTACTCCTAACTGAGAGCTTCAAATAGGTATTTCTTTATTTTATCACACACCAAACTGCAGTCTTCTGTACCAGGAAGGGAATGTTTAGTGAGGCACTTCAGTTTGGCAACCCAATAGTCAACCATGTTGAAATGCCCTCTGCTTGAATGCAGCACTAAAGTATAGCATTTTATAAAATATTTGTCTGTATTTTGGGTCCTTGAATACAAAACAGGAATTCTTGTTCCCTCATTTTTAATATTAGGGAACACACCACTGGACCTATCATCTCTCTGATGGGGTATGCAGGGGTCAGCTAGCAGTAAAGTGCCACACCCTTAAACTATGGTGGAAATAATGGTACAGCAGAGGAAGAGATTTGCTTAATACCTCAGAACATGAAAGCATACACTGCTAAAGATACAAAGTCCATGCCATTCGTTGCACTGCCTCTCCATCTCACTGCAGACAAGCCTTTTGACATTTTTCTGAATGTCTTCTCTTTCCAGTCATTGACAAAAGTGTAAATGGACCCATGGACTGTGCACCTGCATTGCAGCAGGTCTGCATAATTTCAAAATGAAATCCTCATCCCTGGCCTCCCTTCCCCCACAGACTCCTGGTCCAGCCCCCTTTACTCACAGCGTAAGATTATAAAAGTGCACTGTGAAAGTGCTTGCATAACTTCCTCCACTGAGAAAGGGAAATCTCCAGCCTGGGGAATTCAGGTAGTATCTGATTCACTACCTTGGCAAATTCCTTTGAAAACTGTGCAATAAGAAATCAGGAAGGAAAGAGAAATCTTCAGGCAAAATATCCAGAAGAGAAGAATCAAGTATGATGGTCCTTACGTAACAAATCCAAATTTATATTCACCTCTTTTGTCTCTTTTGATTATTAACTTGTGGGTATTTTTGAGCTGAGTATCCCTGTGTTGTATAGATCCATTCGTGCAGGTGACATTCTCTACTAGCTTGTGTATTTGTTTTAGGGGACACAATGGAGTACAGACTGTGTGTACATTTTATCTCTAGCCTTTGCCCCAGTTTTCAAAGTGAGATTTTCTCTTTAAAAATTACCACAGGTACAAGGGATGTACGGTCACTTGCACCTGCTCCTTGGACAACCAGATTTAAAATAGCAATGTAGGTGCATGAAATATTGCTGATAACTGACTTCCATGGGTAAACCCGATGCTATGGATATTTAAGAAGCCAAGGGCACTTCGCTCATGACAAAAGAGCTTTTTGGATATACCGGGCATTCGCCAGGCCAGACAGGAATGTGCCTTCTTGGTTGGTGGCACCTGCATTATGGAACTCTTTTCTTCAGGAGCCAAGGACAACAGACTGTACAAAGGCATTTAAAAGTTTTCTGTTCAGACAAACCTATGTTTTTTTTCATCTGTTATGTTTTTACTTTTGAGATATTATATATTTAATCACTGGGTGTATTTTGATGTGAGCTGCCTAGGGCCTAGGCTCAGGCAGCATATAAATACAAATAAGTAAATAATCTTGCACATACTTCTCCTTCCCTGACTTAAACCCACTCCCTCCTTTTAATTCTCGATATGGACAATTTTCAGGCAGATGATTTACAGGTAAATAGCAATTTATGGGAAGTGTTGCCAGAGGCATGTTTTGGATGGGATTAGAAAATAACTCTACGAGGATAACTTTCAAAACTATTCACATTACTGTATGTGCACACATATGTGGACGTGCAGAGATTTATCCTAGTATTTTATAAATTGAATAGCGGGAGCTGTGCAGGCTATAAAATACTGGGTACTTATCCTTCAAAAGTACATGAGTCTGTTTCAGAACACATGTATCTTTCCACTGCAATGAAGTACTTTCTTTTCCTACCTATTGTATAAACATATGCATATATATTTTAGGTGTGTAAAAAATAAAAAAGTTAAAAATAAATAAATAAATACATGTATGCATAAAACCAGCTATTTTATAATTTATGCACATATAAATACTTTCTTGTGCTTGTATTTAAAATCACCAGTTTGCTCATACCTCTGCTAGTTTACCAAGTCTGTCTCGTTCACCTGGACCCTCTAGCACTTCATCCTGAATCTCTACCAGTTCATCCAGATCTCCCACACAAAAATTGTAGACAACAGAAAAGTCTGATATAAATTGCGCCAATTAACAGATGCAAAATTACATGAATAAGTTAGATAATTTATATGCAAATATCTGTTATAAAAAATAGCAACTTCTGTGTATCACTTGAACTATTCTATAACAATCCTAGACTTTCCCCTTTTTGTGCTGGATAATGTGTGCTTGCAACCAAAAATACATGCATACTCTCATTGTTTATAAAATAGAATAAATGCAGATACTGGTTAATTTTTTAAATTTTGGAAATGTACTCGTATGCATTAGTTTCCATGGAAAAACTATCCACACAAAGCAGATTAAAATGTTCTTGGGTGCTTTGTACTGGCTGCACGTTTCAAAGTGAAAGTACATGTGTTCCATTTTTGAACTATGCCCCTTTTGGGTTTAATTGCATATTTCACCTCACCATTAAACAAATTACCATTAGGGATGTGCATTTGTTTGAAATGGATGGATAAAACATAACAATTGTGCCCATATTTGTTTCATTCATGGCTCCTCAAAATGACCCAGCATTGAAACATTGCAGGGGTGCCATGGAGTCCAAAAGGCAGGGCGATGAACTGGAACAATCTACCTGGTGTTGAAAACTCAGTCTTTTCCTTTATCCTTGACATGAGAGGCACTTGACAAAACCCTTTGTAAGGTCCAAGGTATAGATGAACTGGATTGATCCCAGACACTCAATCAGATCATCCACAAATGGCATCGGGTATGCATCAAGTTATGAGACCTCATTGTCCTTTTTAAAGTCAATGCATAACGTTATGCTCCAATCTGGCTTTGGCATCAACAACTCCTTATTACACTCCTGTATAAACCCAAGCTGGAGCATCTCCTTTACCTCAATCTCAATGATGTGGCACCTGACTCAAGAATCTGATAGGGTCGCTGGCATACCACAGCTCCTGGGAATGAAATGATGTAATGCTGCACCAGGTGGATATGACCCAGCAGGTTTGAGAAAATCTCATTGTTTGCTCTACCAGCTGCTTTGTCAGCTGCCTGTGCAGTTGACAGCTGCTGTCCAAAAGGAATTTGGGATCAATCCACTTCAGGTCCAACCTCTGAGCAAAAACTCTCCTTCTTGTACCACTCCGCACTCATGTACAACCCACATCTTCTGGAGGTTTATGTGGTAGACTTTTTCTTTTGTTTATCTGACTGGACTATTTTGAAACAATGGGTCCTGTTTTCTCCAGAATTTCTCTAACAACTTTCTTTGCAAAGATGGGAGGAGTACAAGGGCATGGTTCCCCAGCTGGAATACTCTTTGGAATGTGGGGTGATTGTAAGCTCGGACTTGGATATCCTGAGCCTTTTCTAGGCATAGGCAGCCAACCTCCCCAGCCTTTCTTAGGTTATGTTGCACTTGGAGAATTTAGTCAACAAGATTTTGCCTGGGGTTCCCTTCATCTTCCCAAGTATTGCAAGCTATGTCCAAGATTCCTCTTGGCCTCCTCCCATAAAGTAACTCAAAAGGAGAAAACCCCATTGAGCTCTGTGGTACTTCACAGGTTGTGAAGAGCACATAGGGTAGCAATAGTTCCAAATTCTTGCCATCTTCATCCACAAATATCCTCAACATTTGTTTAAGCATCTGATTGAAACGTTCAACAAGGCCATTGGTCTGCGGGTGATACACTAAGGTATGTAGAGTTTTTACCTTCAGCAAGGTGCAAAGTTGTTTCATTATCTTGGACACAAAAAGGATTCCCTGATCTGTGAGGATCTCCTTGGGCAGTCCAAATCATGAAAAAACCTCCATTAGGGCGTTCACCACAGTCGGGGGTCTTCATATTCCGTAGCAGTACCGCCTCTGGATATCTTGTGGCATAGTCCAGAATTAGAAGGATATTTATTTCCTCGAGTAGATCTCTCCAGTGGCCCTACTAGGTCCATGTCCACCCTTTCAAAATGGGTCTCGATTATGGGCATTGCTATGAGATTGGGCTTCCAAATTGCAGATCAAATTTAACGTAGAAAAGTGCAAAGTGATGCATATAGGGAAAAATAACCCTTGTTGTAGTTACACAATATTAGGTTGTATCTTAGGAGTTACCACTCAGGAAAGAGAACTAGGCATCATAGTGGATAATACATTGAAATTGTCAGCCTAGTGTGTTGTGGCAATCAAAAAAGCAAACAGAATGTTAGGAATTATTAGGAAGGGAATGACAAATAGAGCAGAGGATGTCATAATGCCTCTGTATCGTTCCATGGTGAGACCACACCTTGAATACTGTGTGCAATTCTCGCCACTGCATCTCAGAAAGGATTAAGCTGCACTGGAGAAACTGCAGAGAAGGGCAACCAAAATGATAAGGGGCATGGAACAGTTGCCCTATGAGGAAAGACGAAAGAAGTTAGGGCTGTTCAGTTTGGCGAAGAGACGACTGAGAGGAGATATGATAGAAGTCTACAAAATCATGAAAGGACTTGAACAAGTTAATGTAAGTCAATTATTTACTCTCTCAGATAATAGAAGGTCCAGAGGGCACTCCATGAAGTTAGCAAGTAGCTCATTTAAAACAAATAGAAGAAAATTCTTTTCCACTCAGCACATAGTTAAGCTCTGGAATTCATTGCCTGAGGATGTGGTTACAGCAGTTAGTGTAACTGGGTATAAAAATGATTTGGATGAGTTCCTAGAGGAAAAATCCATAAACTGTTATTACGGTAATTAATAAGCAATAGTAGCTTGTGATTTATCTAATGCTTGGGTACTTGCCAGGTACTTGTGACTTGGATTGGCCAATGTTGGAAACAGGGTACTGGGCTTGATGGACTCTTGGTCTTACCCAGTATGGCATATCTTATGTTCTTATTATTAGGTATCACTCCTATGGATGTGCAGCAGGAACGGATTCGTCCCATTCGGTATTCGTATTCGTCGGGACCCTAATCCATTGCATCCATTCTTGGAGGACCCCGATCCGTTCATTAGTTACATATGTATTCGTTTCCCAAAAAAAACCCCATCCCAACCCTTTAAATTTAATTAACTACAACCCCCCACCCTCTGGAACCCCCCAAGACTTGCCAAAATTCCCTGGTGGTCCAGCGGGGGTCCTGGAGCCATATCCTGCACTCGGGCTGGCAGCTGATGGCCCGAGTGCAGGAGATTGCTCCAGGACCTCCGCTGGACCACCAGGGACTTTTGGCAAGTCTTGAGGGGGGGGTGTCAGGAGGGTGGGGGTTTATTCGTTAGTGATACGTTGTATTCGTGGGGGTTGCCATATGTTTTGTAACCCCCATGAATACAACGAATATGGCATATACGTTGCGGATTGCTATACGTTGCAAACAAATGCACACCCCTAATCACTCCTAGGCTTTGTGATTTGGCAGACAGGGCACAACTGGCAATAAAAGTGGACCTGTTTATGTAGGCCCAGCCAAAAGAAGTGTGGCAATATTTTCTCTTGGTTCTTCCCCCCTCCCCCCAGGTGACCCCCTAGAAGATGTCTGTGTGCTAGTTGCATGACCTTCTGATAATACGGTTTGAGAACTTGGAGTTGTTTCATCAATTCCCCCTCCTCACTTTTGTTTATGTCCCTGAATAATAGATCCCCATTCATCACAAAATAAGGGGGAACATGGTCTATAATCTGTGCTCCAGAGACTAGCCTTCCATCCACCCTCTGTATAAGCTCCTGAGCCCACTTAAAGGACTCATCCTCTCCCTGGGTCCGCCTGAAACTCCCAAGGTCTGCCCCCCTCCTTTTCCAATCAAAAGGACCAAGAAAGACATTCTGGGTGGGTTAATGCTCCTGACTGTGATCTTTCTCTCCTCCCCCCCCCTCCCCTCTTGGCTGTCTCTAAGTTAGCTGCATAACTTTATTTGCCCTATCAGCACTGCCTCCAGAACTTAGGAGTATTTATGATACAGATTTAGATCCTCCAAAGGAAAGAGTTCTGGAAATTCCAATTCTTCATTATTGTGGGTTGGTTCCAGATACTCTTTAAGTTTGGACAGTCCCGTCCTTTCACCACCAGGTAGGGTAACCAAGGAAGAACTCTCAATTTTGTCTTTCTGACTGAGATCTTTAGTTGTACTCAATTTGTTGGATACTGCCGTTGGTCTCCGTGGATGCATGCCAGGATCACTACTCTATTGTAGTCAATCTGGACTCACTTCACTAACTCTTTTCATATAAGAGTTTTCACACTCTCAGAGTTCACTAATGCCTGGGTTGGTACTCCATCCAGCTCAACTACAATGACAAAAGTTAGAGACTCCCTGGCTGGGAACATCCTCAAAATTACAAAAGTGTGGGATCATGGCATTATCGTCCATTGGCTCATCTTCCCTGCGGGGGCAGTCTCTGGCAAAATGGCTCCTTTCTCCACAGCTAAAACATAGCGGACCAGGTGAGGTTTGCAGATGAGGTAAAAAGACCTGCCAGATCTGAGTTACAGGTTGTCGAGACCTCTGACTCTTAGGACTCTGCCAGGTTGAGTGGCTTCTCTGGAAAACATGGCAACACAGGCATGATCTGGAGTTGATAATAAGTCTCTGCTATTTTCAACACTTTTTTAACCATAAAGTTTGGGTGTTGGTAGACCCATTGCCGCATAGGCTGTTTGAGGCTCTCTAGGAACTGTTTCTGCAGAATCACTTTGGTTAATTTGATCTTTGTCTTCCCTGTCTGGGTGCAGCCTCTTACAAGCAACATTCTTAATTCTGTGGAATAGGTTCTTTGGGCTTTCTCCAGTCTGTAGAACTCCCAGCCAAAATTGCTGTTGATAGGCTTCTGGGATGAGTCCTACTCTCTCTATAATGGCTACCTTGACTTCCTTGTATGTGGCCCTCTCTTCTGAATTGGAGTTTTGGAAAACATCTTGACTACTCCTGGTATGTAGATTCCTTATATAGGCAGCCCATCTGTCCTCTGGCCAGCCTGCCAGTCATGCTGTGCATTCCAGGTTTTTCAGGAAATGATCGTGGTCTTTTCCTATGGTCATTTTAAGTAGTGTCAGTGACATTGGAGGGGGATTGGTTATGGTGGTTTGAACAGCTTATGCTGTCTGGGTTAGCACCATATGCTGCTACACCACCTGCTCTTGTAATGCCTGCTGCTGATTATTTTTCATTTTAAGGCCATTCTGTAATTGTTGCTGCCCTATAGAAAGGACCTGGATTATTTCCTCAATCTTCCCTGCTTACTGAGCTGTCTCCAAACTGGGTATCTTTCCTGGGAAAGAAGAAGGGAAAATAAAACCTGCTGTCTTGTCCGGCCCTTACTCACTGATTGACCCCTGACTACACAGGTAGGGCTAGCCCCCTTCGCCTGTTGTGTGAAAACTAACTGGGTGGAACTGAGAGGCCCAAAGAAAAAGAGAAAAAAAATGCAAGTTTTTTTTTTCTATTGCTACATCTGTACACTCTTGCCTGTGTTTTTTGCTTAGGCAAGAGATCCCACATTTACCACCATATGAGGTAACTTGGGCAATAGTGCCAGGAGGAATAAAGAGGCTAACTCTAGCTTTTTCCTTTATGTGCTATTCATTTATAGTGAAAAGCAAATCAAAACTAAAATGCAGCTCACCTTAATTTCAGGTAGTATACATATCAAACATAGGAGGTTTTAGCATAGGCTAACTTCCTGCTTGTTCCATGGGGGTCTGTTTAACCCTTCTAGGCCCTGAGTTCTTAAACTTTGGTGATGGGCTCCTCCTTTCTCTCAGGATTCCCTATGGGTCTGGGAGAGACAGCTGTGCCCAGTCCTATAAGGTAGTCTGAGGGAGTTTTCAATATATTCCTTCACAGGCCCTATGAAGTCTATGGCTATGTACTGCTAAGAAGTAAAACAAGTGGTAACTATAGCAATCAGCTTTTGCTGTGTGATCTCACCATCTTTTCAGAGCCAAGGCAGGAAAAGTTGGCAAGGAGACTAGACAGAGGACAAATTATGGTGCATCTTTTTTCACTAGCCAATAACAGCTATCTGGATCAAGTAACATTGACATCCTCCTATGAAAAGTCTGAGCATGTTCAAGAATTTCTGTATTCTCTCACTAGCTGTTGGCAGAGAAGGACATATTACTGAAACCTCTCACAGAGTTTAGAAAAGCTTGCAAACTTTGGGATTTGGTACTGGTAAGGGGTACTTATGCTCTTCTTTATACCACAGTGGTACCACACACTCACTGTGTGAGAAAGAGAAGCAGTGCACTACTGCAGATTTTGATTTTTGTCTCAATATTGGGGAAGGGTCAGAGTGGGAGAAACTGTGGAGATTGCCGTTGTGACAGTGCTAGTGATTCTTTTTATCTCTGTCTGTCTGGATAGCAGTGAGGTGAGCACTGAGCAGTGCATGCTCAGAGACTGTGTATGGAATCAGTCAGCACTACTGCATACAGCACAGAACGCATACCGTGTGTGTGTATGTGTGTGTGTGAGAGAGAGAAAGACATACAGACACAGTTCTTCATACAATGAGTGGTACTGTGAGTAGGGGCACAGTTAAGGTTTGAAAAATTAATTTGTACTATTCAAACCCCCAGGAGCAGTGCACCTCAACAAATTCTGTCATATCATGAAAAGAGAGAGGAAGGAATGATGGTAGGATTGGCACCTTTAGCAGTGGCAGAAATAAAAAAAGGCAGTTCTGCAACTAAATTGAAGAGGGACTTTTTTAGCTCCAGAATGGAAAGGAAGGCAGCTTCGTGCGGCTCCCTCTTGTTTTGGAGCAGAGGGAAAAGATGGCAGAATCATACAAGACTGGCATTAGCAAGGTAGGGTTAGCAGAGGTGCAACTCCCAATGAGGCAATGAGGTTAGCAGAGGTGCAACACCCAATGAGGCAATGAAGGCAGTATTTGCATCATCTGATTCAGAGGAAGAACATCATCTGTGAATCTCTGAATCAGAAGATATTAGATCTGGTAGCCAAAGAATTTGGGAAGTTTAGTCAGAAGCAACTCAACCTCCAGTGATGTAATGGGGGATAAAATGAAACTGATGATGTTGAGATCAACCTCTAGAAAGAACACACAGTGCATAATGAGTGAGTAATGTCTCTGGCATTTTTCTCCAGTGTCCAACTTCTAACTCAACTCCAGAGCCACCATCAGCCTCCAAGAATGTAGAAAAGGGATCATGGAAGAAATTCCTGATCTGAAGGCACTTTAAAGTGAGGAAGAATTTGAATTTTGCTCAGTATATACTCTGAAGCAAGAGATTAGTCAGATGCAAAATTCAAAGCTTTTCCAATGGGAAAAAAGCTACAAAATTAGGAGTCAAGATATGAAATTCAATTAGGAAGACTCAGGAACAATATAAGACCATTTTTCTTCATGGAAAGGGTGGTAGATGCATGGAATGCACTCCTGGAAGAGGTGGTGAAGATGATTATTATTTTTTAGGCTGGATGAACCACAATACTTACATAAATATATCAATGTGATGTACATAAATTAAAAAATAAACATACCATACATTAAAGCTAAAAGGGGTAATACAAATTATAGATTTAAAATCTAAAATTAAAATTAAGATTAAAAAATTGACTTAAAACAATGAAAATTGACTTAAAAGCAATGAAAATAAAAGAAGAAAAAACAGATACAAACTGTAGTAAACTTGAGAAAGTAACATTAAATATCTGTATAAATGCTTAGAACATAGCTATGTGTAAAATCAGAGGAGCAGTTCATAAGAACATAAGAACATGCCATGCTGGATCAGACCAAGGGTCCTTCAAGCCCAGCATACTGTCTACAACAGTGCCAATCCAGGCTATAAGAACCTGGCAAGTACCCAATGTTACTGTTGCTAGTAATAGCAGTGGCTATTTTCTAAGTCAACTTAATTAATAGCAGGTAATGGACTTCTCCTCCAAGAACTTAACCAATCCTTTTTTAAACCCAGCTACACTAACTGTACTAACCACATCCTCTGGCAACAAATTCCAGAGTTTAATTGTGTGTTGAATGAAAAAGAACTTTCTCTGATTTGTTTTAAATGTGCCACATGCTAACTTCATGGACTGCCCCCTAGTCCTTCTATTATCTGAAAGAGTAAATAACCGATTCACATTTACCCATTCTAGATCTCTCATGATTGTAAACACCTCTATCATATCCCACCTCAGCGGTCTCTTCTCCAAGCTGAACAGTCCTAACCTCTTTAGTCTTTCCTCATAGGGGAAGTCTATGCTTCCAAGAAGGTGCGAAAGGTAACCTGCATGGAGTGACCTTAATTAAAACCCCAAAATTCAATGAATGAGGGGAGGTTATAATGGAATTACTTTTGACTACTCTGGCTGAGGACGTATTTAGAGGTTAGGCCTTTAGTGAATTCAGAGTTCTCATACAGACTCACATCACATGATTATGACTACTGTGAGAATAAGTGGTAAACACCAGGTATGCAGAATCTAATGAGAGGGGATCAGTATTCCAAGAGACAGCCTAGACTGTATTTTGAAACTCTGCATGCATTTCTCATAACATAGTTTCAGATATACAGCTAGGGTATAATTGGGAGAGGGACAGGCAGCAAGTTCTGAAATAAAGAGTGAAAATAACTAGAGGTGGCAAGAGTTTGCTTCCTGGACATGACAAAACAGACTGATACTTTGGAAAATATAAGCTTTGCTGTAAAAATATACATATATATCTATATCTATATAAATATACATATATAGGTATGCTCATTAGTATTATCTGATTGTATTTATTATCTGTTCTATCTTTTCTTATTGCTTAAGTAAACCTATCAGAAATACCCGGAACCATGATGTACTGAGTCAGAGTATGAGTGAATATTTGTGTGGTGAATGAGTTCCTGGGCTCAAGCCAGTAATTGAGGGTGTGTGTTTACATTGGATAAGCTCCCAAGGTATAATCCTGCTGGCATGCAGGCAGAAGTCCCTTCAATAAAACTCATAGTGTTTGTGGTCAGAACCCAGAACAGAGGCTGAATGTTTTTTACAATAGCTTCGCTAGTTTTGTTGGCTGTGTAGATTAATAGAAAATTTGGTAAATAAGACATGGTAGAAGACTTGGATGTGTTGGATTTAGTTTGAGTCCTTTAAGAATCATAGAGGAAGGGTTAAGGCTTGGCATGGCTTCCTGGTAGAGTCCAGTACTTCAACAGATTCTAGGCATGCTTGGGATGGAGTATGGAGGCTGGAGATAGGAAAAGGGTTGAGAACTCTGGCAAAAGACAAATTAGGGGGAGTTAGTTTGAGCTGCATATGGGAATTTAAATGCTTATCTAGCACAATTTTAAGATTCTCAGCTGGACAGAGTAAATGGCCCAATTTTGTGTTTTTCTGCTGAGAATCACTATGTCACTACTATAGATGTGAAAGGTTTATATGCTTCTGTAGTTTTGCTATACATCAACGACCAAAGTTTAGAACAGGGATAAGCAGTTCTGGACTTAGAATGCCACAGACAGGTCTAATTTTCAGGATAACCACAATAAATATGCATGAGATATATTTGCATACAATAGAAGCAATGCATGCAAAAATACCTCATACATATTCATTGTATGTATCCTGAAAACCAGACCTATCTGTGACACTCCAGGAATGGAGCTACCCCTGGTTTAGAATCATATATATATAACTTTATTGTTGATATCTAATTGTTGATTAATGATGTATGTCTAGAAATCTGAAAAGAAATACAAACTGAGTGAAATATTTTTCTCAATAGACACAGAGAAAATTGTAGGAAAAAAATATGACAGTTTTGAATTATAAATCTGAGATTTCCATATAATGCTAATATGAAAAGCAGGGCAAATACCATGCTTGCATCAATCCTAACTGTCTTAAAAATGTGTGCATTGTTACAGTGAAAATAGCTCACCAGCTGTTTATGTAAAAAATTATTTGAAGGAAAACAAGTCTAGCCATATGGTGCTCCAGCAATGCAATGGGAAAATATGGAATACAGTTTATTACAGAAAGAAGAGCTATAGTAGATAATGGCCATGTTAAGCATGGTGTCAAATATTGCAGACAGATTACATTAATGGTTTATCTGTCCTTTTATCCTCTGGGTATTTACAAGTCTTAGAAACTTGTCACTGGGAAATAAGTTAATAACTCACTTTGATAAAGAATACGCTCTCCTTTGAATTAAGAAGTATTAAATGTAATGCAAAGTCCTGAAACTTCGCTAATTCATTCATTAAAATATATTGCTTAACTATTGCTTAAAATGCATGAATTTGACTGGTACGCTTGATAAATTACTTTGTATCTATTCCTGTCTAAAAGCTCCTGAGCAATCACTTGCTATCTACCATAAAAAATGCTGGAAATCATCATACTTTGTAGATAAAGAATACTGTGTTAGCCTAGCAAAATAAAATGTATTGAAGGGAAGAAAGATCAGTAGGGTAAAAGTTGAACTTGAGCCTTTATTAGGCTAATAAATGCTTTAAATATAAACTTTGTAGAGTACTTTTGGGAAATGCATTGTAGAGAATTGGAAATCTGACGGTAAAATACAAAGCTGTTTGCTCCTGAAAGTTTAAGGGTTCTTTAAGTGGAGTGCACTATGGGTGAAAGCATTCAAATCCTCTCCGTGGTTCCACTGAATGACACTCACAAAAGTGTGGCTCCAAAACTGCTCTGATATTTATTTATAGAAAAGAATTTACAAGTTGCTCCAGAGGATCAATCGAATGGGCACACTTCAAAAGAAACTGCTGAGATTGGTTCAGATTCACAATTCCAACATGCAAAGATGTGTTTGTTTTTTTGCTTCAATCCAATTCCAGATCATATTTTCACAGCAGTGTTTAAGGATAGACTTGTGAGTTGCTTCTTCCAGCCTTTATGAGCTCACATACCATAAGAACTGTCATGCTGAATCAGACCAAGGTCCATCAAGCCCAGCGTCCTGTCTCTGACAGTACTCACGGTCAGGGTCACAAGTACCTGGATGATCCCATAATGTAGATCTCATTCCTATGTTGGAACTCCAGATTGCACTGTCGATGGGTTTCCATTAGGATGTGCATTCGTTTCCAACGTATTGGTAATCCGCAAAGTATAGGGCCATATTTGTTGTATTCGTGGGGAAGCGAAACGTACCGCGATTCCCCACAAATATAACGAATCTTTGCCGAATTATTCAGCCGTCTAAAGGAGCAAATTTAAACAAAGCTCCCACCCTCCTGACCCCCCAAAAACTTACCAAAACTCCCTGGTGGTCCATTCGGGGGTCTCGGAGCAATCTCCTGCACTCACGCCCTCGGCTGCCGGTATTCAAAATGGCACCGGTAGCCCCTGTGACATAGTAAGGGCAAAGGCTTTCGGTGCCATTTTGATTACTGGCAGCCGACGGCCCGAGTACAGGAGATCGCTCCCGGACCCCCGCTGGACCACCAGGGAGTTTTGGTAAGTTTTTGGGGGGGTCAGGAGGGTGGGGGGTTGTAGTTAATTCAATTTTAGCTGGGAAACAAATAAGAATGAATGCATGAACGTATCGGGGGCCCCTCTTGCCGAATGCAACTTATCTGCCCCCCGACGAATACGAATCCCGAAGGCAACGTAAGGCGCCCCTCTGCACATCCCTAGTTTCCATATGTACTCACAATTCCAATCTTGTATGCTGTACTGTACTGTTGAGATTCATAGTCCTCCTGAGAGATACAGCTTCATCATGAGCCATCTTTTTCCTCTCTCTCAGGCTTTTTGGAAATACTGTCCTCTCACTTCTTGGAGCATGCTGCTTCTCAGTACACTCAAATACCAAGACACCTCTCAGACTAAACACACTATACCCAAGCATGTTCATAACATCTCTGTGTGGGACAATACTACCAGGCCCCTAAAACTCAGGGGTTCCCCTCTCTCTGAGGCATATTATGCTGCTCAGAGCCTACAGAAATATTTCCATGTGCAGATGGCTATGAATACTGGGTCCAGGGACAAAGGTAACTGCTAAAGTTAATGTTCACCAGAAGCCCCCCAAAACAAAACAAACAAAAAACCAAACTGAAGCCTCCCCAGGCCCTTCCTGCTGCTGCCCCTCCCCCTGAAAAATGTACAGGGGCCAGAAACTATCCTGACCCCATTCCCCTTTCTATGGGAGTCCTGGTTAGTAAAAAGTGCAAGAAGGATACCCACTCCCTTCCTTCCCTTCTGATGTCCCTTAACAATGGTGCCAGTTGGCCATGAGTCCAGTGCCATAGTGATGTCAAAATGGTGCTGTTCTCAGGGCCAGCTAGTGCCATATTCAACCGTACAAGCATATGACCATACAACAAAATGGCACCTGTCAACCTTGAGACCGGTGCCATTTTTACTTCATTTTGGCTCCAGTCTCAGGGCCGACCAACACCATTTGTAAGGGATGTCAGAGGGCAGAAAGGCGAGTGGGCATCTTTCCTGTCCCTTCTACTACTCACATAGAAAGGGTAAATGGGGCCAGGGTGGTTTCCAACCCCAGAACCTTTTTCAGAGGGGGAGGGGTCATAGGGCCTGGCTTGGCAACTTGGGGGGGGGGGGGGTTTGGCAGGGGGTTCGGGGGGCCCTGTGGTCTTTACCAGATCCTGGCAACCTTGTAAGGGGAAGCCTAAGGGATGTCCCCAAGAAAGCCTAGAGTCAGCCCTGGGGAAACCTCAAGAAGGTACCTGAGAAGCCCTAAAGAAGTCTCAGGGAGGCCTCGGGGAAGGTTCATGTTGCCAGTGGACGCTGATCCTCAATCACATGTGAACACTTCTCATTTTCCTAATGCCCAAAAGAATTGGTGGTTTGTGGTTGGTGATGCATTGCATGGCTCACCTCCTTTCTAAGTTGGTGGTGCCTATGCAGTACTATTCATGATAGGTAGTTTGCCATTGCCCTGGACACTCACCTAAAAGATACATTTAAATGACTGCCTTTATTATAATTTGTAAGAAAAGCCTAAATGTCCACTAGCACTAAAGCTGAAGATATCAAACCAAGATGAAAAGGTCTCCGGAGCCCATAGAAGGGTCTTTTTCATTGGAGCAACACCTATGTGATTATAAATAGTCATCTCAGATGGGGCTATTAGTTGCTGGAAGTTAAGCAAGCAGAGTGCAGAAACATTGTGAATTCAATTTGAGTATGAGACTTCCAAATTATTTATTATAGGTACAAAAGATATAAACAGAATGCCAAACTGAAATATGAGATATCTGTCCGGGACTAGTGTTTAGTGCAATAAAGTCAAAAGTTATTGGTCATGGTTAACACATTATCATGGCCAAAATAATTCATAATAGCATTGCAATAAAGCTTGTGAAGAATGTGGAAGGTAAATTATCAGCAGTATGGGAAAGTGAGGTTCCATGATTGATTAATGCATGCCCCCAGTGCGTACAAGAAATAAAGAATGCCAATGTCACAGTTCCAATAATGTCATTGGTCACCTTTAGTATACAGGAAGTGAAAGATGTACACACAATTCTAGCCAGAATTTGCTGCTACAAAAGTGGCAAGTGAAAGTCTTTTTTTTTTTTTTAATCTTAGCAGTTGTCTTTCTTCTTTAAAATAAAGCCAAAGGCTGGGTGAGCCCTGCAGTACTGCAGTGGCTAAGTTGTTAAATGGACCACAAAGACTTGATCTGCTGAGGTATCCCCATAGATAAATGCACTCAAAATGTCATGAAAACTCTCAAGCAAGGCAATTTCTACAGCAGGTTGCTATTGAAAATTTGCTCACCTATAGGCAGGTAAAATTGTAAACTTTTGTGTGCTGTTGCATTTGAAAATCTTGCTTGTACTGTGTTTGCAAATTGCTTTACCTTCTTTGAATTAAGAGGTGATACAAATGTAAAAGATAAATAAATAAAACGATGCACCTTGTGCCATAACACACAGACATTTTGCCTGCAGAGGATTTTGCATTTTGAAAGTTCAGTTTCGTACGGAAAATGGCGCCGGCAGGAGATCGACTGCAGGAGGTCGTTCAGCGAGGCGCCGGAACCCTCACTGAACGACCTCCTGCAGTCGATCTCCTGCCGGCGCCATTTTCCGTACGAAAATGATTCGCGGCGGGAAATCGCTCCCTGACCCCCGCTGGACCTCCAGGAACTTTTGGCCAGCTTGGGGGGGGGGCCTCCTGACCCCCACAAGACTTGCCAAAAGTCCAGCGGGGGTCCGGAAGGACCTCCTGCCGTCCAATCGTGTTCGTCTATGGCCGCCGCCATTTTTCGGCGCCATTTTGGAAAATGGCGCCGGCTGAAGACAACAAGATTCAGTAGCAGGAGCCCGTTCCGGACCGCTGCCGTTCCGGACCGCCGCTGGACCCGCAGGTTATTTAAGTCATTTGGGGGGGGGGGGTTCGGGAGGGTGGGGGATTTAATTTAAAGGGTCGGGGGTGGGTTTTAGGGGGTTTTAATGTGCCGGTTTTGCGATTTTACGTTTTTTCGATTTTTCACGATTTTTCACGATATTTTACCCCCCCAAACGGCAACAATATGATTCCCTCCCCCTCCCAGCCGAAATCGATCGTTAAGACGATCGAGGACACGATTCACATCTCTAGTAAGGGGATAAAACCCTGCTTGTAATCATGAAGTAACCAAGAGATTCAAAAAATCAAAAAGATTACGTACAGAGATCAAAAACTGAGAAATGCAAAAAAAAGCAGATCATCATAAAACAATTACATAAAAAGCCACAGAAAAATGATAATTACCAAAAATAAAATCCATAGGAAGCAGCCAGGTCAAAATAATAGCAGGTTTATATTCTCCTGGTGTGAGAAGATACTGGTTTCCAAGACAGAAAGGGAATTTTACGCATAGGGAAGGCTCAGCTATCTTAAATCTCATTATAATATTGTAACATGAGAAAAATGTATGCTCCATTCCCACATTTTTGTTAATTAGCCGATTTTACTTACAAATCATTTCTTAGATGTAATTTACATATTATAGCAAGAGTTTAAAGCTGACAAAAGTTGTGCTGTGTGACAAGTGTGAAAGTCAAAAAACTGCAAGCCTAATCCTTCAATTTCTGCTGTGATTTGTGGGTGCAAACATTTTTTTTATAAATAATCTCTGATACAACACATGCATGCTCTGTTTTCCTCATAATTGGCAGCTTTTCTCTGCTTTTGAAAAAAAGTTTAACCAATCTGAGTTTTCATGCTATAGCACAAAATATTGTGAATAATTTCTCTCTTATATGGATGAAGGGATATTTGTCCAGAATATTTTCATAGGGAATGGAAGGGGTGGGGAGGGAGCAACACCACTTGGTCCAACAATTTGTTACATATGGGAATGGGGAGAAATCAGCCACCATTCAGTAAGCCCAAAAATGGTATGTTTAGCTAAGTTCCACTGAATATCTGGGTAAAGTCACCCAGTTAACTTTCCCACTCACTAATCCACTTGGGAACACTGGAAGCATAAACTGAGCAAAGTTTACTTTTCTACCACTGCCTATTAGAAGTAGCTCTGGAGCTGCTGGGAGCAGCTCCAGAGCTACTTCTCGAATCCAGCAGGGATGATTTTTGTCAGTGGGAGGGTGGTCCAAGAGAAACGTGGGTCCAGAAGGAGATGGGCTAATTTATTTTTAGACTATTTGGGGGGGGGAGGGTTCCATGATTACAAATTTAAACTAAAAAATTGGGAGGGGAGGCAAGATGGCTTGGTAATGTTTGCTCTCCAGCAATTTAAAGATACATTTGGGCACCTCGGGCCCTTTCTTTTATTTTTACTAGTGACTGGCAAGGGAATAAATTAGCAACACAAGGCAGGATAACTTTAGATCTGTTCTAAAGCAGTGGAAGCCATTTCAAGTCATAGGAAAATAAAATTGGGAGAGCATGTGCCACTGCCGCCAGTTCCTTTCCATCTTGCTTTGGAGCAGAGGCAAAGTGAGGGCAAGACATCCAAGGTTGGCATTAGCAGGGTAGGGGCAAGGATAGGGCACCAGAATTGCAGCACCCTTAACCAGCAGCACATTCCTTCATGATTACTGCTTCTGAGGCAATGGATGCAGCATTTTTAAAAGCTGATTCCCATTTTCAGAAGATACTGAAGTGCTAGTAATCGAAGAGAATTTGAGAGCTTTAATCAGTAGCATATTAGCCTCCAGTAAGGAGGTGGAGGAAGTGGATGGTCCTGATGGTGTTGAGAGCAACTTACCTCTCAGATCCCAACTCAGCCTTATCATCATGGAACAATATCACAGAGGAAATAGCAAATACATTATGACCTCTATCAACAAAAAAACTCAACTCAAATTCCCCAAAGAGACAACCATGGTTCACTAATGACCTATGGAAACTCAAACAAATCCTCAGAAAAAAGAAAAACAAATGGCACAAAACTCCTTGTCCCAACACACTTTCCGCCTACAAATCTGCCCTCCATCTTTACAGGAACTCAACCATAAAGGCAAAAAGGGATTTCTACGCTTACAAGATTCACAACCTTACCTTTGACGCAAAAGCCCTCTTCTCCTTCGTTTCCGAGCTAACTCATCCTAACACACCACCTATCCCTAATGAACAAGCTCAAGCCAAAGCCGATGAACTAGCCCTATTCTCCAAAGCAAAATCTCCAATCTCCTAACCCTACTACCCCTTAGCCCCACATCGCCGAATATCTCCTACCACCTCTTCAACAAAAGAACCTCACTGGATGTGTTCGAACCTACCACCGCTTCAGAGATCCAGTCTCTATTAAAGAAAATGAAACCTTCCTCCCATCCCCTTGACCTCATACCATCTAAACTCCTTCTGCTAATACCTGAAACCATCTCCAAACCACTAGCAGACATCATAAACTGTTCCTTAACCCAGGGAATCTTCCCTGACACCCTAAAAATTGCCTCTCTTAAACCACTACTAAAGAAACCAGATTTGGATCCCAAGAATCCCAACAACTTCCGCCCAATTTCCAACCTGCCTTTTGTAGCAAAGATTTTGGAAAAACTGGTCAATTCATAACTCTCGGACTACCTTGAAGATCACGAAATACTATACCCCTCCCAATATGGGTTCCACAAGGCTTTAAGCACAGAAACCCTTCTCTTATCACTAACAGACCACCTCACCATGGGTTTGGACAAAGGACAGTCTTTCTTACTAATTCTCCTAGACCTGTTGGCGGCGTTCGACACTGTAAACCATACCATCCTCCTCAATCGCCTATCAGACATTGGAATAGCAGGCTCTGCACACACATGGTTTAAAACATTCCTATGTAACAGAGGTTACAAAGTTAGAATCAATAACAAAGAATCCCCCCGCTACAATTCCTCGCTATGAGTTCCTCAAGGTTCCTCCCTACTTTATTCAACACTTACCTTCTTCCTCTATGCCAACTGCTAACCAAACTACAACTAAAACATTTCCTATACGCCGACAATGTACAAATTCTGATACCCATCAAAGAATCTATCACCAAAACACTGAAACACTGGGATAACTGCCTCCGAGAGATCAACCGTCTCCTTGCCAACCTAAACCTAATACTAAACTCAGCCAAAACAGAACTCCTCCTCATCACTCCCGAACTCAGCAACTCCCCGCAAATTACCCCATCTAATACCATAGTCACACAAGCAAGAGACCTAGGAGTAATAATAGACAATCACCTGAATCTAAAAACATTTATCAACAATACTACCAAAAATTGCTTCTACAAGCTACAGGTAATAAAAAAGAATGAAACCACTCCTACACTTTCAGGACTTCAGAACAGTCCTACAAGCCGTTATATTCTCCAAGATAGATTATTGCAACTCTATCTTGCTGGGTCTCCCGGCCTCATCCATAAAACCACTTCAGATGCTCCAGAATGTGGCAGCTAGAATCCTGACAAACTCCAGAAGAAGAGACCACATCACTCCCATTTTAAAAAATCTACACTGGCTACCAATACACTTCAGAATTCTACACAAGTCCATCACCATCATCCATAAAACCATCCATTCCCAAGCCCCTCTCAACCTCCAAATCCCCCTCAGACTACACACATCATTCAGACCCATCAGAGAAGCCTACAGAGGTTCCCTGCTCATCTCCCCTACCAAATCCACACACCATCTACAACTCAGAAACCGGGCCTCTTCCACAGCAGGCCCCTCCCTCTGGAACACATTACCACCTGATCTCAGACTAGAGCCATGCTTATTAACATTCAGAAAAAGGCTTAAGACTTGGCTATTTAAACAAGCCTTTCCCGAGTCTAATATCCATTAACAGACCACTGCTGCACAATGTAAATGCTGCTCTTTGTAAATAAGTTACTTCTGTATAAATTCTTTATTGTCTCCTTGCTCTACCAGTTCAAGCAACCCTGTTATATTGTAACTTTATTGCTTCTTATGCACTTGTTGTATGTACAAAGTTACTGCACCCCCTTGTTATCTGTAAACCGGCATGATATGATTACATCATTAATGCCGGTATAAAAAAAAGTTCTAAATAAATAAATAAATAAATAAAATTAAGTAGAATTGATAGACAAGTTGGTCTTCTTGAAAATCAATCTGCCTTTACTGGGTTTCCAAAAATTTCCATGAGTGGCAGGATGACTGAAAGCACCTTGGGGGTCTTACTAAAACTAAACCTTACTGCCATATCCCAGACTTTTTACCTTGGGGTCTTACTGCCAATATTTCTTGCTGTCGTACCCCTGACTTTACAAATTGGAAGTCTTGCTGCCATACCCATGATTTACTACTTGGGGTCTTGTTGCCAGCTCTCCTGCTATATCCCATACTCTAACCTTTAGGGGTTTTGCTGCCACTCTCCCTTACTGCTATATCACTTATGCTACACCTTGGGTATCTGCTGCCACTTTGCCTTACTGCCATACTCCAGACGTTACACCTTAGGGCAGTATTACCACTTGTTCTTGTTGCTAAATTTCTTATGCTATATCTTGGTGGTCTTGCTGATTTTCTGCCTTGCTTCTATACCCCTTATGCTATACCACAGACTCTACACTTGGGGACTGTGCTGCAATGGAGTATTACTGGCATACCATTGACTCTAAACTTGGGGGTCTTGCTGCCACTCAGGATTGTTTCCATGTCTCAGACACCTTGGAGTTCTTGCTGCCACTTTTTCTTGCTGTTATATCCCTTATGCTACATCCTAGGGGGTCTTTCTGACTTTCTGCCTTGCTAATATGTCCCTTATGCTATACCTTAGGTGTCTTTCTGCCACTTAATGTTACTGGCATAACACAAACTCTATACCTTGAGGATCTTGCTGCTACTCTTTCTTGCTGTTATACACCTTATGCTACACATCTTGATGTTGCTCAACCTTGCTGCCAGATAGATTATCATATACATTGGGGATTTTTCTGTCACTTAGCATTTCTGCAATACCCCAGACTTTGTACCTTGACGGTATTGCTGCCACTCTTCCTCAAAGTCATGCCTCAGACTTGATACCTTGGGGTGCTCCTGCCATTGTGAGTGACTTCTTTGCACCTCTCATGGTACCTTTGGGGTTCATACTACTCTTTGTCCTTTTATCGGTCCTTTTTTCTCCCACCTTTGCTAATTTATTCCCCCTTCATGGTGTCTTAGGATGTTTATGCTACTCTTGATGCCACTTTGCCCCTCTTGTGTTACCTTTGGAGGTTTTTACCACTATTATAGAAACATAGAAATAATGGCAGAAAAGGACCAATAGTCCATCTAGTCTGTCCAGCAAGTTTCCCATGGTAGTATCTGCCATGCAGGTTACCCCCATGTATCAGTCAGTGCTGCTTGATGTGCAATGTTTATGGGCATGGTCCTGTATCACTCTATGGTGAGACCGCACCTTGAATATTGTATACAGTTCTGGTTGCCACATCTAAAAAAAGATATAGTTGCGATGGAGAAGGTATAGAGAAGGGTGACCAAAATGATAAAGGAACTGGAACAGTTCCCCTATGAGGAAAGGCTAAAGAGGTTAGGGCTGTTCAGCTTGGAGAAGAGATGGCTGAGGAGAGATATGATAGAGGTGTTTAAATCATGTGAGGTCTTGAACAAGTAGATGTGAATCTGTTATTATACTTTTGGATAATAGAAGGACCTGGAGGCACTCAATGAAGTTGGCAAGTAGCACATTTAAGACTAATCGGTGAAAACTGTTTTTCATTTAATGCACAATTAAGATCTGGAATCTGTTGCCAGAGGATGTGATTAGTTTAGTTAGTGTAGCTGGGTTTAAAAAAGGCTTGGATAAGTTCTTGGAGGAGAAGTCCATTAACTGCTATTAATCAAGATGCCTTAGGGAATGGCATCTGCTATTACTGGCATCAGTAGCATGGGATCTTCTTAGTGTTTGGGTACTTGCCAGGTTCTTGTGGCCTGGTTTGGCCTCTGTTGGAAACAGGATGCTGGGCTTGATGGATCCTTGGTCTGACCCAGCATGGCAATTTCTTATGTTTTTATGTTCTTATATTCTAGAAGCAGTCCTGTGTTGTTTTTTTTTCCTTAATGTCTGCACAATAGTACTCCACACTGTAAAAAAAAAAAAGCCATGCTCGTGTTGGTTGGCCTTGAATTCAAATTTCTCTTTTCCTCCACCCCATCCCCCTCCTTTGAAGCAGAGAGCGATGTTGCAGTTGCATCGAAATCATCAAGGCTTAATTGTTAATGGTAGTAATCCCCCATGTCTTCTGTTAAGGGTAGTAACTGCTGCTCTGTTCAGGTTACTCCCATGTTTATCAGTTTCCCAAACCGTAAAAGTCGGGGCCCTCCTAATTTGTTATCTAAATCCAATTCTCCTATTGCCCTGCCATTGAAGCAGATGGCAAATGTTGGAGTTGCATCAAAAGTATCTAGGCTTGTTAGTTAAGGGTAATAACCGCCGCACCAGCACGAAGCCCCCATGCATGCTTTCTTTATTTCCTTTAGTCCTGTGATTTTTCTCTTATGTCTGCATATCAGTATCCCAGAACATGGACGTCGGGGCCTTGGGTTCTCTTCTTTTTTTTTTTCAATTCTTTATTTATTGCTTTCCAAATTATTTCAACAACAAATAATCTGTTACATTTTACAATATCATAGCAGCTGATTGATATCCATATTTAAAAGGAAAAAGAAAAAAAAACTAATAAGAAATTTAACATAGTACTAACTATGTTAATATAGATTTTACCAATCAGTCACTAATATGAGGCAAAATCAAAGTAAAATCTTCATATTCTATGAGCGGTTAATTTAAGGGTAAATATTTTTAAAAAGGCAAGCATTATCTTGGACCCACATTTGTCTTCTGAATCCAATCCCCCTTTTTCCCCACGGTCTAAGTGGGGAGCAATGTTGCTGTTGCATTAAAAGCATCAAAGCATTACGGTTAAGGGTAGTAATCTCCCTGCCTTCTGCTAAGGGTAGTAACCGCCATACCAGCAAGTTACCCCCTGCACGCTTATTTCATTTTTGTCCTCTAGCCTTTAGAAATCCACAGTGTTTATCCCATGCCCCTTTGAAATCTTTGACTGTTCTCTTCATCACCACCTCTTCTGGAAGGGCATTCCAGGCCTCCACCATCCTCTCCATGAAGAAATATTTCCTGACGTTGGTTCTGAGTCAACCCCCTTGGAGTTTCATTTCATGACCCCTAGTTCTATTGTTTTCTTTCCAATGGAAAAGGTTGGAAGTCCATACATAATTGAAAACATTTAGGTATCTGAAGGTCTGTATCATATCTCCTCTGTACCCTCTCCCCCCCCCCCCCCATTTAAAAAAAAAAAAAAAAAAAGCAAACAAATGGAGGTGACCTATGAAACAAATAAATGAACTAAAACAAAAATTTTGCCTATGTACATCCTTTTAAGCAAAATTGTTATTATAGTTTTTCAAATGGCATTCTGAAATCAGCATTGGCTAGCTTAAGTCTTAAAATATTCCAAGCTATTCTGAGCGCGGCAGCCTCTATCCCTCAGCAGATGGTGCCATGTTTCACTGTCCACAGCTCCAGTCCTGCCACTGAGCGATGAATTTCAGAGCTGCTTCCTGCACATTCACTGGATGGGAGAGCACAAGAAAATCTTGCTGGCAGCAGCAGAATCTATATTCTTTAATCAAAGTAATCTACAGACAGACCTAAAGGACCAGAATTCTGGATTTGAAGTATTAGGTTGATCTTGAGAGGGCATGGATACATATTCAGATCCTTCAGCCTCTTCTCATAGGTCTTCCAATACAGATGCCACACCATTTTTGTTGCCCTTCTCTGGACCACCTCCATCCTGTCCTTTTTGAGATACAGTCTCCAGAACTGAACACAGTACTCCAAGTGAGACCTCACCAAGGACCTGTACAAGGGCATTATCACCTCCTTTTTCTTACTGGTTATTAGGGATGTGAATCGTTTTTCAACGATTAAAATTATCGTCCGATAATGTTTATATCGTCTTAAATCGTTATAGAACACGATACAATAGAAATTCTAACGATTTATCGTTAAAAATCGTTAAATCGTGTTAGTGCGCACTAACTCCCCGTTAGTGCGCACTAACTCGATTTAGTGCGCACTAACTGAAAATGATACAAATAAACACTTTCCAGGTCACTGAAGGTCAGTTAGGAATGAATATGTGTTCCTATTGGCTGGCTGCCCTCTTATCTATTGATGTTACCAAGGTTACCACTGAGGTGATGGTTGGGGGGATGGGAAATGGAACTGGAAACTAACGAACACCAACAGAAAATGAAACAAAGTGTTCACACTTCCCAGGTCAGTAAAGGTCACTTAGGAATGAATATGTATGTATGTATTCCTATTGGCTGGCTGTGCTCTTATCTATTGATGTTACCAATATGGTTGGGGGGATGTGAAATGGAAACAGTTGGAAGCTTGACAAAAAAAGTAATGTAATGATCAGCACTCACGTGACTAGAACTTGTTTGTTTATTATTTTTGTTAGCAGGCACCTGAAATGCTAGTGCATGTTGAATTTGCCAATCACTGTGCATTTTAGAAAGGTGGTCCTGGCTGGAACTGTACACAGTTCAAATATATGTAATTGATTGTTGCTAAGTGTATTTTTTAAGTAGCCACACTGGCACCAGTATGTTTACTTTTCCTCCTACTTAACTCACTAGCTCAGCTTTGTAAGAAGGGCTTCTCTGCTTGTGTGTTGTTTTTGTTTGGTGTGAGGAGAGCAGAAACATCAGATCTTTATTCAATCTACTACAGTCATCTCTTACAGTGCCCTATCCCTATTAATACCAGGAGTGTTGTGATCTTCCTGCACACAGTGCCCTAACCCTGATACCAGTCTGAGACAGCTCCCTCCCTGCATTACTAGTGAGAGGCTGGCTTCGCAGACAGGGGGGAGCTGCCTGACCCTCACTCCTGACTTCCCCCATGTCCCAGCTAGTGAATGGTGTGTGGGTGAGGGGGGGGGGGGAGGATGGTGAAGTCTGAGACAGCTCCCTCCCTGCATTACTAGTGAGAGGCTGGCTTCACAGACAGGGGGGAGCTGCCTGACCCTCACTCCTGACTTCCCCCATGTCCCAGCTAGTGAATGGTGTGTGGGTGAGGGGGGGGGGGGGGAGGATGGTGAAGTCTGAGACAGCTCCCTCCCTGCATTACTAGTGAGAGGCTGGCTTCACAGACAGGGGGGAGCTGCCTGACCCTCACTCCTGACTTCCCCCATGTCCCAGCTAGTGAATGGTGTGTGGGTGAGGGGGGGGGGGGGGAGGATGGTGAAGTCTGAGACAGCTCCCTCCCTGCATTACTAGTGAGAGGCTGGCTTCACAGACAGGGGGGAGCTGCCTGACCCTCACTCCTGACTTCCCCCATGTCCCAGCTAGTGAATGGTGTGTGGGTGAGGGGGGGGGGGAGGATGGTGAAGTCTGAGACAGCTCCCTCCCTGCATTACTAGTGAGAGGCTGGCTTCACAGACAGGGGGGAGCTGCCTGACCCTCACTCCTGACTTCCCCCATGTCCCAGCTAGTGAATGGTGTGTGGGTGAGGGGGGGGGGGAGGATGGTGAAGTCTGAGACAGCTCCCTCCCTGCATTACTAGTGAGAGGCTGGCTTCACAGACAGGGGGGAGCTGCCTGACCCTCACTCCTGACTTCCCCCATGTCCCAGCTAGTGAATGGTGTGTGGGTGAGGGGGGGGGGGGAGGATGGTGAAGTCTGAGACAGCTCCCTCCCTGCATTACTAGTGAGAGGCTGGCTTCACAGACAGGGGGGAGCTGCCTGTCCCTCACTCCTGACTTCCCCCATGTCCCAGCTAGTGAATGGTGTGTGGGTGAGGGGGGGGGGGGGAGGATGGTGAAGTCTGAGACAGCTCCCTCCCTGCATTACTAGTGAGAGGCTGGCTTCGCAGACAGGGGGGAGCTGCCTGACCCTCACTCCTGACTTCCCCCATGTCCCAGCTAGTGAATGGTGTGTGGGTGAGGGGGGGGGGGGGAGGATGGTGAAGTCTGAGACAGCTCCCTCCCTGCATTACTAGTGAGAGGCTGGCTTCACAGACAGGGTGGAGCTGCCTGACCCTCACTCCTGACTTCCCCCATGTCCCAGCTAGTGAATGGTGTGTGGGTGAGGGGGGGGGGGAGGATGGTGAAGTCTGAGACAGCTCCCTCCCTGCATTACTAGTGAGAGGCTGACTTCACAGACAGGGGGGAGCTGCCTGTCCCTCACTCCTGACTTCCCCCATGTCCCAGCTAGTGAATGGTGTGTGGGTGAGGGGGGGGGGGGGGGGATGGTGAAGTCTGAGACAGCTCCCTCCCTGCATTACTAGTGAGAGGCTGGCTTCACAGACAGGGGGGAGCTGCCTGACCCTCACTCCTGACTTCCCCCATGTCCCAGCTAGTGAATGGTGTGTGGGTGAAGGGGGGGGGAGGATGGTGAAGTCTGAGACAGCTCCCTCCCTGCATTACTAGTGAGAGGCTGGCTTCACAGACAGGGGGGAGCTGCCTGTCCCTCACTCCTGACTTCCCCCATGTCCCAGCTTGTGAATGGTGTGTGGGTGAGGGGGGGGGGGTGGATGGTGAAGTCTGAGACAGCTCCCTCCCTGCATTACTAGTGAGAGGCTGGCTTCACAGACAGGGGGGAGCTGCCTGACCCTCACTCCTGACTTCCCCCATGTCCCAGCTAGTGAATGGTGTGTGGGTGAGGGGGGGGGGGGGGGAGGATGGTGAAGTCTGAGACAGCTCCCTCCCTGCATTACTAGTGAGAGGCTGGCTTCGCAGACAGGGGGGAGCTGCCTGACCCTCACTCCTGACTTCCCCCATGTCCCAGCTAGTGAATGGTGTGTGGGTGAGGGGGTGGGGGGGAGGATGGTGAAGTCTGAGACAGCTCCCTCCCTGCATTACTAGTGAGAGGCTGGCTTCACAGACAGGGGGGAGCTGCCTGACCCTCACTCCTGACTTCCCCCATGTCCCAGCTAGTGAATGGTGTGTGGGTGAGGGGGGGGGGGGGAGGATGGTGAAGTCTGAGACAGCTCCCTCCCTGCATTACTAGTGAGAGGCTGGCTTCACAGACAGGGGGGAGCTGCCTGTCCCTCACTCCTGACTTCCCCCATGTCCCAGCTAGTGAATGGTGTGTGGGTGAGGGGGGGGGGGGGGTGGATGGTGAAGTCTGAGACAGCTCCCTCCCTGCATTACTAGTGAGAGGCTGGCTTCACAGACAGGGGGGAGCTGCCTGACCCTCACTCCTGACTTCCCCCATGTCCCAGCTAGTGAATGGTGTGTGGGTAAGGGGGGGGGGGGGGAGGATGGTGAAGTCTGAGACAGCTCCCTCCCTGCATTACTAGTGAGAGGCTGGCTTCACAGACAGGGGGGAGCTGCCTGACCCTCACTCCTCCGGGGTATTGTGATCTTCCTGCACACAGTGCCCTATCCCTGATACCAGGGGTGTTGTGATCTTCCTGCATGCAGTGCCCTATCCCTATTAATACCAGGAGTGTTGTGATCTTCCTGCATGCAGTGCCCTATCCCTATTAATACCAGGAGTGTTGTGATCTTCCTGCATGCAGTGCCCTATCCCTGATATCGGGATGTGTGCAAGAAGATCACAACACCCCCGGTATCAGGAATAGGGCACTGTGTGCAGGAAGATCACAACACCCCCAGTATCAGGAATAGGGCACTGTGTGCAGGAAGATCACAACACCCCTGGTATTAGGGATAGGGCACTGTGTGCAGGAAGATCACAACACTCCTGGTATTAATAGGGATAGGGCACTGTGTGCAGGAAGATCACAATACCCCTGGTATCAGGGTTAGGGCACAAGTTCTAGTCACATTGACTGATCACATTACTTGTTTTGTCAAGCTACCAACTGTTTCCATTTCCCATCCCCCATATACTGTCAGTAGGAAACTTGGTAACATGAATAAATAAGAGGGCAGCCAATAGGAATACATATTCATTCCTAAACTGACCTTAACTGACCTGAAAAGTGTCAAATTGTATCATTTTCAGTTAGTGCGCACTAACTCCCAGTTAGTGCGCACTAACTCCCGTTAGTGCGCACTAATCGGAAAAAACGATTTTTAACGATTTTTTAACTAAAAAATCGTGCCTAAGACGATTTTCTTGCCCTGCCACACGATTTCTATCGTTAAGACGATATGGAAAACGATTCACATCCCTACTGGTTATTCCTCTCTCTATGCAGCCCGGCAGTCTTCTGGCTTTAGCCATTGCCTTCTCACATTGCTTCACCATCTTCAGATCCCAAGTCACTATCACCCCAAGATCCGTCTCTTCGTCTGTGCACATCAGTCTTTCACCTCCCCTCCCCCCCCCCCCCCCCCCATCACATACAGGTATTTTCGATTACTGCAACCCAGATGCAGGACTCTGCACTTCTTGGCATTGGATCCCTGCTGCCAAATCTTTGACCACTTTTGAAGCCTTGGGTGGTTGTTGCCACTCTTGTGGCTGTTTTGCTCCTCTCACAGTTCTGTGGAGAACTCCTGCCACTGCTGGTACCCTTTCACCTTTTAATGGTGCCTTAGCCTATTCATGCCACTTTTGATGTCACTTTGCCACAGTCTTGGTGCCCTGCAGTCCTCTTCCCCCTTCTGATGATGTCTACCTACAAGTTTCATTAGAGTTGATTAGAAAACCCAAATTTTGGAGCTCAATAAAGGCTGCATTGTTTCCTCATTGATTTTAATGGAAAACCAGAAAAACATATAGTACAAAATAAACAAAGTTTCCCCTTGCCCTCCAGTTTGAAACAGTCCCCCCCCCCATTTAAAAAAAAAGCAAACAAAAGGAGGTGACCTATGAAACAAATAAATGAACTAAATAAAAAATTTTGCCTATGTACATCCTTTTAAGCAAAATTGTTATTATAGTTTTCAAATGGCATTCTGAAATCAGCATTGGCTAGCTTAAGTCTTAAAATATTCCAAGCTATTCTGAGCGCGGCAGCCTCTGTCCCTCAGCAGATGGTGCCATGTTTCACTGTCCACAGCTCCAGTCCTGCCACTGAGCGATGAATTTCAGAGCTGCTTCCTGCACATTCACTGGATGGGAGAGCACAAGAAAACCTTGCTGGCAGCAGCAGAATCTATATTCTTGAATCAAAGTAATCTACAGACAGACCTAAAAGACCAGAATTCTGGATTTGAAGTATTAGGTTGATCTTGAGAGGGCATGGATTTTGAGGGCATGATTCCAAGCCATTTCCATGGTGGGTAAAAAAAAAAGCATTTTATCCATAGAAATGGGAGCTTTGAATACTGCCCAACCTGTCTGCAGGTAAAAGTATGTACATTTGTTCAACAACAGACAGAGCTTCATCTGTGGCCTCTGGAGTGGTTCCAGGGAGTAGGGGGGGGGGGGCAGAGGGCAAGGAGGAGAGAGCGGCTACAGGTTTCATGATTGAAACCTTGGCGTGTTGTTTTGTGCTGAGAAATTACCCGCAGGGAAAGCAGGTGCACATCTCTGCCGGTCATTTTTTCTTGGGCAATAATCAAAGCAAAAGAGCCCTGTGTTCTTTTACTTTGATGATGCTGTACACCCCGCAGGTCAAACGTACCTGCAAAGTTTGATTATTTACCCCTGTATGATTTACTATTAGAGGCTTAAAAGAGGGATTACCTTCTTGCTAGAGAAGAGCAGAAGGGGGACTGATTTTGTACAATGTCCAGCCTGGAGATTGGGTGAGGGGTGAGGAAAAGGGCACATCTGGAGGCTAAGTACTAGGAAAAGTAAGAGTTTATTTGGGCATAAGAAGTCCATACTGAGATGTTAGAAACTTTGCTGGACAGTCTGCGGTTTTCAAATTTACTGCCGAGGTGAATATTGGGTACAATTTACCCAGATAAATTGGGGTGCTATGGAGGTGTTTCAGGGTGGGCCAGACTTAGACCTAGATTCATCAAGTTGTTATAAATATAATAGCACCTGTGATTTAAAAAAGGGTGTGGTTAGGCAAATTAGCAACCTGCCGCATCGCATTGTAAATACTGCATGCTGCGTTGAGTCACCGCATGCCGTGTCATTTGATACGTTTGGTGTTAATTAATGCCTGGTGCGTTATTTTTTCCAGTTTATATATACAGGTTTCCTGCAGCTGCCTCTTTGAGGGTGTGTTGAGGCATGGGTTAGAGGAGAGGAGGTGAGTAGTGGTCAGTGGATTAGGCGTTAGTTGGTATTGTGATTTCTGAGTGTGTTGTCCTGTTCTTACTGTTTACCTTTAACTTTGTCTTTGTCTCTGTGTGTGTGTGAAAGTTTGTGTTTATCACATTTTTCAGTTTGTTATTTTCTGTGGAGGACTGAGGAAGTGTGTGGAGGAGTGGAGTAATGGAGGAGTGAAGGAGTGGAGGAGGAGGTGTGTGGTGGAGGAGGAGGAGTAGAGGAGTGAGAAGGTGAGTGGAGGTTGTGGAGAGGATGGAGCGTGAGAGGTGTGGGAGAGAGGGGAGGAGAGGCGTGAGGAGAGGAGGGGAGGAGGAAGGAAAGGAGGTAGGAGGATGAGGACAGGAGTGCTAGGAGAAGGAGGAGTAGGAATAGGGACAGAGACAGGAGCAGAGAGAGGCAGGTGGGAAGGGATAGGAGAAGGCAGGAGGGGGAAGGGGATAGGCAGGCGAGGAAGGAGGACAGCAGGCTAGGAATAGAGAGAGAGGGCAGAGGGGGAGGGAGTTGGCAGGGCAAGGGGCAGATATGACGCAACATAGCCCAGGGCATCAGCACCCACAGCGGAGTCCAATGAAGCGCAGAGCAGGTGGCACATAGGTACCGGGACATCAAGGTGCAGCTGAAAGCCAAGATAGCAGCGAGAAATAAATATCAAAGGTGGACCAGAGGAGGAGTCCCTTGTCCCGTTGTCCACACCACCATGGAGGAGCACCTTGTAGAAAGGCTGGGATTGATGTCTTCGAGGGCATGCCTGAGTGGCTAGACACCACTCGAGCTGCAGCTGGTAAGCTCACCTCACCTATAAATGGGCAGGCAGCAATGGGTGTACACATCATTTGGCATAAGATGCTGACAATGCTAAGAAGCAAAGCGCACCTCTGATTCCAAATTAAAAAAAGATACTTGCTGCCATTGGTTTTTATGTCTTATGTTTTGTTTCCACAGCTCTCACCCATGAAGCTGCTGGTTCTAGTCAGGAAACCCCAGAGACCAGTCAGCAAGCCCCAGGGACAAGTCAGCAAGCCCCAGGGACCAGCAGCACACCAACTCCTTTGCACAGGCCCTAACTCATGATGCCCAGACCCAGGTCAGTGAGGAGGAGGAGGAGGAGGAGCAGCAGCAGCAGCAGGCACAGGCTCAGGAGCCATGGTGATGCTGGAACCCCTGGGCGCACCCAGTCCACTCAATGTGTCCCTCACCCTCTCTGGTTTCAGGGAGGAGCAGAGCCTTCAGTGGGAGCCTATGCAATCAGCACAACCATGAACCAGCAGACCATACTTCCAGCCCAAAGCACCACGCCCATGGCAGGAGCAACCCACAAGCCCAGGCATGCCAAATTTGGAGGCTTAAATTCCAGCACTGGCTCCAGCATCCACACCAGTACTGGCACCAGGTCCTACACCAGCACCGACATCTCCACCACCAACAGACGAGTCCATGTATGAGCAGCTGGACCAGCTGGAAAGGAGGCATGGGCTACACCTCAGACACATACGAGCATAGCTACTGCACCTCAGGAGGGCTGTAAACATGCAGAATCAGATCCTCCAAGATAAAACCACTACCAACACACAGAACATGACCACGCTAGTTGCAGCAGTGAACAGCATGACCAACGTTCTGATGCAGATCCTGCAAAGGATGCCTGGGCCACCATCAGAGTCTTCCCCAGCATCACTGGTGTATCTTACTGGCAATCATTTCTGGTTTTGTTTTTGTAAAACCGCAGGAAATTTTGTTTCCCACAGTTCTGACCGTTTTGTTTTCAGCTGTCTCAATCCGAAAAGAAAAAAACACCCCAATCCTTCAGATTTAATTATTTACAATCCCCCACCCTCCTGATCCCCCCAAAACTTGCCTAAAGTCCCTGGTGGTCCAGCAGGGGTCCCGGGAGTGATCTCCCGCTCTCGGGCCGTCGGCTGCCAGTAAACAAAATGGCACCGATGGCCCTTTGCCCTTACCATGTGACAGGGGCTATCAGTTCCATTAGCCGGTCTCTGACACATGGTAGGAGCAATGGACAGCTGGCGCCATCTTAAAAAATGGCTCAGGCCATCCATTGCTCCTACCATGTGATAGGGGCCGACCAATGGCACTGATAGCCCCTGTCATATGGTAAGGGCAAAGGGCCATCGGCACCATTTTGATTAGTGGCAGCTGATGGCCCGAGAGGGGGACATCACTCCCAGGACCCCCACTGGACCACCAGAGACTTTAGACAAGTTTTGGGGGGGTCAGGAGGGTGGGGGATTGTAAACAATTAGATCTGAAGGGTTGGGGTGGGTTTGGGTTTTTTTTTTCTGTATACCATTTCTCCCCCCCCCCAAAAAAAAAAAACCCGATAAGAAAACCACACAAAATTTCGTGGGGTTTTCCTATCATTTTCAGGGACCCCCGATACATGACAAATTAGGAAATATTGTACGATATTTTAATTCGTCAAAAAAATGATGCACATCCCTACTGGGTTACACACCCCGCAGCAGTCCCCCCGGGCTGACAGACACCAGAGGGGTAGTCCCCAAAATCCATGCCCTCTCCAAATGGCAAACCATGACATGGCAATGGGCCATAAAGACTGGAAACACCTGGCCTCTAAGGCTGAAGAACAAGACTTGTAGCACAAGCCTGGCTAGGCCTCTATACAGAGTTCCTGTGCCGTCTAGATGGGAGAAGCCTGCTGGGTTCATCCTCACTACAGATGTGTTGTACCAGACCACAGAAAGGATGGTCTACTGTCAGCCATTGTGGTCCAGCTTCCTAAATGTAAAGCCCTCCTCAATGCTCTGCCCATATTCCATCCTCTTTGAAGCAGCCTCCAGTCACGGTCCAGCTGTTGCCTCTTCTCGCCATGTCTCATCTCCTGCTCTGGCTGCTGGTTTTCCATTTCATCTCAACTCCTCCTGCTGCTTCTGCTGTCTCCATGCTGCTGGGTCTCCTCCTGGTCCTGCTGCCTCCATGCTGTGCTCTTTGTTCCAGGTCCTGATGCCGCCATGCTGAACTCTACTTCCTGGGCCCTTAGATTGTCTCCTTGAGTGCACTCTTTCAACATAGATTGTCTGGGGCCTTTACCTGAACTCTGCTTACTGGGCCCTTACATTGCCCCCTTGAGTGCACTCTTTCAACATGGACTGTCTGGGTCCACTACTTGAACTTTACTGCCTAAGCTATTAGGCTGTCCCCTTGAGTGCACTCTTTCAATATGGACTTTCTGGGGCCTTTTCCTCACCATCAAATAGCAAGTCTGCTATTAGCTATATTAAAGAAATACTGTAGCTATTGGGGATTGCTTCTTTCACTTTCTGTGTTCTTAGTTGTAATCATGATTGTGCCAAAAGGATAAGATGATAAGCCTGTATATGTAATGATGCCTTTTCAAACAAGATATGTACAGATCTACACAGAATGTACTGTTCACGAAGTATACAATGGTTTGTGCTTTTTGATATCTTGTCCTTGCAGAATGTGATTACCTAAGACACTGACTTTATTTCAAAAAGTGGACTACATGTCTTCGCTAATAAAGTGGTCACTGGTTTAAAAATTACACTTCCTGGTTGGCTCCCTTTATTCTGTGGTTGTTATGTTACTGGTTTACTCAGTGCAAGGTTTGCCCTTCATATCACCTTGCATGCTAGAATGCCCTTGCACATTCCAACTTGCCACATATCTAGCTGGCAAGACCATATGGCCTAGGCCTTAAAACTGAACACTCACTGGATGCTCCTTAGGAAGACAGCAAGAGCTAAAGAAGAAGCTCATTACTGAGGACCATTATTGCCTCTTGTTCCCTTCTTCACACAGCTTATTTTTAGCTAACTCCTGCTTACATGGGCTGCCTTTGAGTTGCACAATAGCTAGCTGGTGCACACACTATATTGTGTACATGTAGAGCTTGTGTGGTGTTAAGGAGAAGATGCGATCTTTGGTCCCCTACCTTCCGTCATGACTCAAAAGCTATCTGTACCCAACAATTATTCACTTTCACACTAAACCTAATTTGATGTGTACTTGCTGAGTGTGTGACAACTAGGGAGGAGGAGTGAGGGAGTAGTGTCTTGTGGAGAATGCCCACAGGCAAAGAGCACAGGACCTACAGGGCTGCTGCAGCTGCTGCTGATTGGAACTAGGCAGACTTCCACAGGCTGGCTGCCTTGTCTGTTCTGGGATGCCTTGGGGATCTCTTTAAGAGATCCAGTGCTCCTACCATGTGACAGGGGCCGGCCAATGGCATGGATACCCTGCCACATGGTAAGGGCAAAGGGCTATCGGCGCCATTTTATTAGCACAGCCGACGGCCCGAGAGCGGGAGATCGCTCCCCGCGCCCCCACTGGACCACCAGGTAATTTTAAAATGTTTTGGGGGAGGGTCGGGAGGGTGGGGGAGGCTAAGGGGTCAGTTTTAAAGGGTCAGGGTGGGTTTTTTGTTTATCGGATCGGGCGCAGCCGATAAACAAAAAACCAATCGGGCCGGACGATAAAAATTATAAGATTTGAATCGGAACCGGATAAAAATTATAAGATTTGAATCAGAACCGGAATCGAACCGATTCCATTTCCGATTCACATCTCTACTGTGTCCCGTGAACTATGGAGGCAGCTTATAGGGTCATCAAGTCATCAGCTGACAATAGTTTCTCTAGCCAGAATGCTCTACACAGAGCAGATCATTCACAGGGGCAGATTTTAAAACATTGCGCGAGCGCATACTTTTGTTCGCACAGCAGGCGCAAACAAAAGTACACTGGATTTTATAAGATACGCGCGTAGCCGCGCGCATCTTATAAAATCCAGGGTCGGCGCACGCAAGGGAGTGCACATTTGAGCAACCTGTGCGCGCCGAGCCCAGCGCGCGCTGCCTGTTCCCTCCGAGGCCGCTCCGATTTTGGAGCGGCCTCGGAAGGAACTTTCTTTTGCCCTCCCCCTCCCTTCCCCTACCTAACCCACCCCCCCGGCCCTATCTAACCCCCCCTTACCTTTGTTTGCAAAGTTACGCCTGCTGAAAGCAGGCGTAACTTTGCGCGCGTCGCCGGCCGCCCCGCTCCGTCCTCCGGTCCCAGGGGCGTGGTCCGGAGGCCTCAACCACGCCCCCGGGCCGGCGCCATGCCCCCGGGCCCGCCCCGGACACGCCCCCTCCCACCCCTTTTCAAAAGCCCCGGGACTTACGCGCGTCCCGGGGCTTTACGCGCGCCGGTGGCCTATGCAAAATAGGCGCGCCGGCGCGCGAGGGCCCTGCGCGCGTAAATCCTTCAGGATTTACGCGCGCGGCCCTTTTAAAATCCGCCCCACAGTGTTGGAGCACACTTGCCCTGCTCGCTATAAACTGTAAAAGTGACTTACACCACATGAGGCACAGCCTAGAGGATAGCAGCTCTTCCAGATTCCCCACCAGTCATGACAGTCATGTGGATCTGCAAGGTCCTGCAAGCATGAAATGACGCAAATGTGTGGAGTGCATTGGAAATGGAACAATGTGCAACCTGTTTGGCGCATGAGTGCTCAGCCTATGTGCTTTAAGGGTGGTTAAAGATTGAACCAGGACTGCAAGAGGTACTAGCTATTGCTCAAAGCAAAATACTCTGCTTATTTTCTGGGTACATACATTCATACATACAGCTGCACCACATGATTCAGTGAGCCCGAATGGCCAAGGCCCTCACCTTCTGTACATTATAATTTATAAATTGCATAGGTAGTTGTAATATGGTGCACTGTGTTGGGGTGCATGTAACCACCAAGAGCAATGCTAGCTTGAAGGACCTATGTGCATTGTGGGAATGGCACCAGGTAGCACAGGCGCTTTACACAAGGCTGTAAGGGTAGGCGTGCTACTAGAGTACTCTGATGTCAGCAGTAGGGTTGCCAACTACCTCCAATTTTCAGGACCAGTTACTACTGTCCTGGTTTGGAACCTATTATATGCTGGGATTTCATCTGATTTCCCTATATGCTAAACCAAGACTATCAATACCTGCATGCATGGGAGTAAGACCAGGAATTGATCATCATGTCCTGTGAATCTAGAACCCGTTGGAAAATGGAGTCACCAGTCTCTCTGAAACTGGTGAGGGAATGGTGCTAGCTGGGTCTTGGCACGCCCATGTGACAGTAAGCCAACCCAGTAGAAGTGTATAACTGCACTTGCACATGTTTCTGAGCTACAGGATCAGGGATTAAAATGGGAAATCTGTCACTGAAACCTTAAAATGTCTAGCTGTCCCTTTAGGCTGTGCCTTTAAACGTCTGAGCTCTTTGAGATGTACAGCATGTCAAGACCTGTAGCTCTCCATACTTGAGAAGCAGCTGGGGTGGCATGACACTTGTGGCACTATCACATCCACATATGAGCACTGGAATGGGTTCCACTGGGGAGGAGCGGCAAGCCACATGGTGCTAGCTAGGCCACAAACTTTTGTGCCAACCATACCACTTTTGCTGTCCTATGTGCCAAACATGCCACTTTTACTGTCACTATCAGGCAGAACACTTTATGGCAGCTACATGTATTTGATGTAATCTTTAATTTCACAACTGTTTTTCAAGTACAATGTACTGCTGTATTGTCAAGATGAATCCTGAGTAGGCATACGTGTTTTCTGTTACACACTGATGTACACAGTGAGAGAAAGAAAGATGATAGCGAGGAGAGCAGCTTCTAACAGTCTACTGACCTCCCTTTCCTTAAAGGGGATGTGGTATGTGAAGCTTATCAGTCAAAGTAGCTTTGTATAAAGTTTTGGCGAAGCTGGATGCCACTCAGTGTGGTGTTCTGGGCTCGTGTGGGGACACATGGGGAATCTGGAAGGAGATTCATAACCATATCCATTCGTAGTCCATGGCATGGAGCGATATTATGGAAGACACAGCAGAGCAGCACCATATCTGCTACTTTGGGTAGGGCATACATTAAAGATCCACCCATCTTGTCCAAACAGCAAAATATACTTTTGAGAACTCTGAAAGTGCATTCGAGGACACAGCATGTAGCACATAAGGCCTTGTTGTACCTCGTCTCTGCCGGCGTGTTGGGAATGGCAATGGGGATGAGAAGCCAGGTCCTGCAACCGTACCCAGAATCTCCTGTGGCAATGACAGATTTAAGACATCAATCATAGCATTGTCACTTGCATATCTGGCTGGCAAACCACTACATCCTCTAGGACAGTATAAGGTAGCCTGTGCCTTTCCCTGAGCCTTAAAGGCTGATTTGCCTAGCCTAAGTGCATATCACATTGTTGTGGGCTAGTATATGTACTAGCCCACAACAGTAGCCAAAAGTAGCCAAAGTAGCTCAGCTGTTCAGGACTACTATATTGCATCTGGGTATTCCAACAATTGTGTGCCAGGCCCTCATAACCAAGCTAAGGCTACTGGTTTGTAGCAGGCTGCCAACCTTGAAGTAATACACAAGGGCTGCTACACTTGTGTTAGCTGCAAAAACAGTCCCTGATGCTGTAATTGAGAATGTCCCTGCTGGCTCTGCAGTATGTCCTCCATAGAAACCCATTTGTGAGTCCTGACACAGGGAATATGCCACGCCACCACCATGCACAGGACACTGCTTCAGGTTGAGGAGTGTGAGGATCATGACAATTTGGATGATGCCTCACTAACCGGCACACATGATCGTGCTGTGCCAGCAGTGCGTACACTTCAAGCTTGTCATTAACCAGTGAGATCGAAATCGCTCCCAATGGGAGGATAGGAACCGGGCCATTTTGACAATGAACACGTTAAAAGTATATAGTGCCTGCTCACACCCCAAGCTTTAGGACCGGTGCATTGCCTGCTGTCACAGGATTTGCAGGCGTCTGCTGCATGGGAAGAAAAAGCCAGGCCCTGGGCCAATGACCTGCAGACATTACTGTACTAGCCATGTGTCATGGCAGCAATGCTTTTTCTTCTCCCCAAGCCACCCCCGATTTGCATGCCGTTTGCCAAAAACACATAACCAGAGATGGAATATAGAAAGAAGTGTCTGTCTTATCTAGGAGCCAAGCATCACCGAACAGGCCATCCTCAAATTTTTCAAATAGGTCCAGTTGCCTAAGTATAAAGTAATCATGCGCAGCTCCCGGGTACCTGGCCACTAGGGGTGTGCATTCGTATTGAACATAAATGTAAAACGCTACTTTTTTTTTTTTTTAACTTAAAAAAGTGATGAGACATAAACGATCGGATTTCCAACTTATTCAACATAGCTATTTTGAATAAGTTGGAAATTGCGATTGTTGATCCAAAATAAAAATTTAAACCCCTCACCTTCCTTAATCCCCCCCCAAAGACTTACCACAACTCCCTGGTGATCCAGCGAGGAGTGAGGACGCCATTTCTGAAAGCCTTTCCGAGGAGCACGTGACGTCGGCGCCACGTCGGAGTGACGCGGCGTCACGTGATTCCCCGCGGGTTCGTGCCGGAACGCTCGTTCGGCCCAAAAGGACCTTTTGGCCAGCTTGGGGGTGTCAGGAGGCCCCCCCAAGCTGGCCAAAAGTTTCTTTTGGGCCGAACGAGCATTCCGGCGCGAACCCGTGGGGAATCACATGACGCCGACGTCACGTGCTCCTTGCAAAGTTGGTCAGAAATGGCGTCCTGACCCCGCTGGACCACCAGGGAGTTGTGGTAAGTCTTGGGGGGGGGGGGGGATTAAGGAGGGTGAGGGGTTTAAATTTTTATTTGCACATATGGACATATACTCAACTCATTGAATTCTGTTTATGTCCATATTGACCGCAAATGGGACCCCCTTTGGACATATGAACTTAAACCTTTGCTCTGCACATCCCTACTGGCCACCACGTCGAGGATGCGCATTCGAGGGTCACAGACCACTCGAACATTGTTGGAAGAGCTTCCTGTTGCGGTACATCTCCTCCCTGTCACGGAGTGGGATGATGGCCATGTGAGTGCAGTCGATAATTCCCAGAACATTGGGAAAGTTTGCGAAGGCATAAAAGCCTCTCTTCAAGTCCATCAAGTCCTGCCTGTCCTGAGGAAATGCTATCTAGCGATTAAAGCAGTCAGAGACTGCTGTGATGACCTGCTCCAGACAGTGGTAAAAAACTGATTTGGGACATTCCCCCCCACAACCTCTACTGTCGTTTGGAAGGAGCCATTTGCCATGAAATGCAAGGTGGCCAACAGTTTGGTGAGGCCAGGCACAGCGTGGGACCTTCATGTGACCAGATCCAAATCCTCTCAGATTTCTTCATATAATTCCAGGATAGCCCGAGAGCTGAGGAGATACCTGCAAACCACATAGTACGCTGGTATGCCCAGCAAGGATGTTCGTGGAGGAAAAATACGCTACCTATATCTCCTCTGCCTTGGCCGCCTGTGGGGCCCGTACCTCTGTCAGTGGTGCAGGGGCTTCCCTAGGAGGGCTTGGAACTGTCCTTGCCTGTTCTTGAGGTTATTTCTCAGCTTGTTGCCATCTGCGGCAAGCCTGCCGATGCATCCAGTATCCCACAACAATCAATCTTGCCACAAACATTATGGCTTTAGGTAGACCAGGTAAGAACAGGTGTTTTTATTGGGCCAGGAAGGCCTGCTAGGTGTGTCCCTTAAAATTCCCTTTTTATCGCGTGCAATAATCGCTGCGATAATAGTCGCGATATCTCCTGTGATAAATACTTTTTTCACCGTATTGCAAAAAAAAAAATAGGTGTGGTTATTTCCTGTGTTAAATCCCAAATAGTGTGAATTACTGTATTGCATGCCGCATTAGCACACCCTCATTTCTATTTACCTGCCCAAACTCCTCCCACTCAAACACAAATTTTTAATTTGCATATGCATTTTGTGATGCGGTATTTATCGTGTGTGTTAGGGCCTTATCTCGCACGATAAGGCCCTAATGCAATTTGATAAATGACCCTTCTAGCCAGACAAGTTACCTGTATACCTCAGATATGCAGAGGTATCCAGGTAAGTTATCCAGCTAATTTAGGGCCTGATTCACTAATCACTTTTCCCATAGACACAGAATGGGAAAAAAACCTTAGTGAATCGGGCCCTAAGCCCGGCCATGCCTCGAGGCAGTCCTAAAGTGATCCGGACACATTTATATGGATGATTTGTCTGGGTTTATTCAACAGAGTAAATGAGCTGCTGAGTACCCAGTTTAAGTTACCCGGACTGCCCGCAGCTCTTAGAATTCATCATAAAATTGTATTCCATGGGTTTTGCTCTTGAGTATTTTATTTTTCCAGAAAAGGTTAAAAAAGATTCCCTTTGTTGCATCAGATCGCACTGTCAATATTTTGCTTATATTCTGTGTTCATCCCTTGCACTGCCTATGCAGCAATTCCTATAAATCAGGCTATGATTCATCTTTTAAAGCCTTTACTGTTAGGCTAGAGATTTTGGAACTTTTCAAGCTTTAACTGATTGAAAACAAGAAAATGGTGGCATCCGGTCCTTTGCAACACTAAAGGAAACTGCCCCTTACAGCCGGAGTCAAGCACAGCTTGGAAGACCTCCATGCAGTTTACAAAAACAATGCTGTTTATTTCAGTCCACCAAATCGTATTATTCATCTGGCAACAGACAAACTACAATATTTTAAAGGACTACAAAGACCATGCAGTTTGACTCTTCAGAGTCCCAGGAGGTGTTTCAATGAAATAAATACAGTATTATGCTCTGGTCCAACGGACAAAGAAGTCATCTTATTTGGGTATGAAATAAATTATATTGGTTTGTGTACTGCTAGATCTGGAAATCAGAGATACCCTGCAGGATCCCAGATGCTTGCCAAACACCTGCTCTTTAGATCTGCTCACAGACAGGAAAATACAGCTCCAGACATTTCATTTTATTGGAGTCGCTTGTTAGAACAAGCTTTGAATGTGTAGTCTGAAGAGTTTTAAGGAATCTCTCTGGTGAGAAAATTCAGTTCTTGGATATAATTACTCAGTCACTTATGCCTTCTACTGAATGATATAAAATGTTATTGAGCCTGCAAGAACACATACTTAATATAAACCCATTCTTGAAATGGTGTCATGGAAATATGGGTCAATAAACAAGTTAGAGGAGAAGAATTATTACACTTTCTGATTAACTTTCAAGAGCATTTTTCCCTTCATCAAGGCTCTCTAATGCCTCTTCATATCTCCTACCTTGTTCCATTAAAATAGTCTCACATACTACCTTTGTTTCTATGCATCCCAAGTAAACTAAATGGCAATTACAGGACTTTACATAATCTCCAAAACACATGCACATCTTCTTTAGACAATTTGCATATTGTAACATAATAACATAGTGATGATGACAGAAAAAGAACAAATGGTCCATCCAGGCTGCCCAGCAAGCTTCTTATGCTAGTAACTGCTGCTCAGTGGAGTGTTAAAAGAGGAGCGTCCCCTGTGTCTAATTACAGAATAAATACCAGCTTCAGACGGTAATAAAGAAAGGGGTTTATTAATACAGGTAATTATATAGAGGAAGGCGGATAATTCCTCTAGGAGCAGAAAAATACAGAAAGAATTTAGTACAAGCAAAGGTGTACAAGGTCTGTTTAAAATCTGCTCAGAGCTCTTAACGTGTGCATCAGCTTATAAAGGGTCTGGGGTCTGCTATTATCAGTCATCTGCATAATCCACACCCTTTACCTTTAATAGCCAATCGATATATATTTTAACATGTGTACTTTAGCTTGCTCTCACTATAGGCCACAGGCCTCTTCTTATCAGTTAGAATAACAAACTTAGTTCCATCCTTCCAGGAATGATGTCATCTGTGCTGGATAATTCTCTGGCAAGTTCAGTAATCAGTGCTTCATAGTGCTATAACTACATATGTGTAGGATATATGCAGTGCACTATTCTACATATCCCCCTGTGAAGGGTGATTGGCTAAGAACCCTTCATACCTATCTGAGTCACATATCGCCATGTCTTAGGCTGCCCAGCCTAGTTAAGGCTACTCCTTACTGGCGAGAGGCATTACCCGTCTTCGTACCGATATGCTCATTTTTCACAGATAGTCATTACAGGTGGTGGGGAATGATGCAGTGTCAGCATGAGAATCCAGAAGCATCAGGTTCAAGGTTTCAGCTTGATTAAGCATGATCCGAGCGCTAGGCTGTGTTACCAACATTGCAGAAACTTGATCACGGCATCTTTCGTAGGCAGATACAGAGACATGGTAAGCAGAGACAAACAACTAGCCCAAGTAAGGCAATTGTACACATGGAGCCAATTAGAATTTGGAATCCTGAACCTAAACTAGAAAACCATGAGCCAAGGGATCCAAATGGATCACTGACATCAAGTCCTTTCCAGGTTTGCACCGGTACATGTGCTATAGACATCATGTTCCGAGTGATTTCCTCAATCACTTCACCCTTGTCGTCTATTTGAAGACAACAGTTACTGAGGTTAAATTTACCAGATAATCCTCTTTCTACAGCTAGTATATAATCTAATGCTAGATGATTCTGATAAATAGCATTCCAAAAACCCTTTTGCTGAGTGGCTAATATTCTCAGTGCTTTAGCAGTTTCATTAGTAATTATTTCAACAACAGCTTGCAATCTTATAATACGATTCAACATATAAATTGGAGTTCCATAACCCCAAGAGCCTTTCTAATAGGTTACAATATTGAGCCAATAAGAATTTACCATTTGAGCTTACATGGTATAGTTGAGAAAAGATTGAGATAAACAAGAAGAATTGCCTATAGCTATAGTGTGTAATACTGTGTAAGGTCTATGAATGCACTTTGTTGCAACGATGGAGTGGGCCAATATCCACTGCGCTTTACATGAGATAGGATCGGTGCTTTTACACATGGGGGTCACAAATATAACAATCAAGAGGGATAACCTAGCAGAGCAGTTGGACATCCTTCTTAAAAGGTACAGAGAAAACATGAAGAGGTAATCCATTGAAATGGACAAGGAGGAGAAGGAAAAACAACAAAAACATAAGGCATGTTCTGGTCATAGGTAGGAGTAGGTACAGTTGCATATCCTTGTGAGAGGAAGCCTCAGTTAGAATGGGTAAATTTCTACAAGGAGATCAATCTCAGAATAAGCACAAAGGCCATAAAACTACCAGGAAATATTTGTGAGAGGGTATAAACAAACTCCAGGTAAAATCTAAGAGGAAGTGTTACAGGAAGAAATGTTCAAAAAGGTTACAGAGAAATCAGAGTATAAAGGGAATAGGATATTGGAATATAAAAAGCCAGCAAAGTAATTACTATAGGTACAGGCTGCAGAAGAAAGAATAAGTCAAAGAGATGCAGAGGTACCACCAGTAAGACGAGTGGGAAAATGCTAGAAATAGCTTACAGCAAATAGGACAGCATGAATGTAACGTACTCTGATGTAGCAGAAATATATATGCACATAAGAAAAGGGGAGATCCAGAGAAAAACCTGATAGTTAAAGGATAAGAGCGTGTATGGCCAAGCCAAATCATTACCACATCTATAGGTCAAATCCCAGAATGCGGGTAGGGAATATACTTAAAAATGAGGGAAACCGACCTTTCGGTAGAGAGTCAAAGGGCAAATGTCATAACTAGATCTTGAGGAGTGTCTCATTTATGGACTTGTATCCATTGTTGGGCAGGGACTTCAGTAGGGTCAAAACAGGTAATGGTTGTATGCACATACACTGTATTGTGTGGAATTATGAGAACGGTATGTAACTGTCCCTTCACAATCATAAGGGAATTTGTATAGCAGAGTAGAAGTTTTAGTCGTACCATCTATAGTTACTGTGATGCAAGCATTACAATTCGGGTCAGTGGTGCATACAGGGAGTATGCCATTCCAAAGGTATAATGCACAAAGAAGGATAAACATGTTAATGCAGAAAGTGAATACCAAACTGAAAATACAAAAGCAAACTAATAGTAACAAAGAAAAGAAGGCAAAGAAAAAGGGCTGTTGAAACATCAGGCAAGTGCAGTCATGTGACAAAACATCTGTAGGCCCAATAGTGGATAAAACATTGTCCAGGGATAAGGGATTCAAGAAAACATTTGACCATACTGGGGCATATCTCGTTCTAAGAGAGCAATCAGTGGGATATAGTATGTGGGTAATGTAATCAAGGCAGCTTTCATAGACAAGGGTAATGGGTGAAGAAAAGCATATTACATAATCATATAAAGATATAAGAGGTTGGGGTTAGACAAGGAAGATACTACAAAATTTAGAAAAACCAGCATTAATTCTGTCCAAATAATGGCAATTTGCAAATAGGACCAAACAGCATCTGAGCAAGACAAAAACAATGAATATGATGTATGATGGCAGTCTTTGAAAACAGTTCACAGTCCCAGTCAGGATAATCTTTGAATTCAATGATGCAGATGGGGGAAAACAGGTCATTCAGCTTAGTGCGCGTCAGGGACAGGAAACAGAGCCGTGCAGTTCGACAGTAGGTAAGTTACTTGATCAGAAGCTACCATAAGAGCAAAACAAATTCAGATTAATTAGGGAGAAGAGTTCACCACAGACATCACATCACAAAAAACATTAAACTTTGACACACAACGGCACTCATTCATCAGAACACAGAAGACAAACAAGAAACACATGGTTTACTGCTGATGAGCTCAAACCCCTAATCAAAAATAAAGGTAGGCCAAAAAAAAGCATGAAAAAGTACTGAGAAAATGTCTAGATCGATCTAGAATAAAAACAAAAGAAAAAGCAAAAAACAATCAGTTGAAAAATGAAAAACAATGAAAAACGGAGAAAAAGAAGAAAATGTAATCTTCAAATGGTCCAACGACTATTGACCTGGGGAAACATAAAATCTGAGAACAGATAAAGGTTAGAGGAATTACAGCTCATTTGAAACTAAATATCCTGATATGAATTCAGCAAACTACAGTCATAAAGCTACTGTTGGTTCTTTAATATAACTGCGCCACTAGGAGGCGCTGTGCTCATTAATATTCAGCTTTCACTCTTTTTTTTTTTTCCTGAAAGACAGACCTATGACAAAATCATTGTTACCGGGATAACTCTTGCGCTGCTGGGGAAAACCTTCACCTCTGTGAAAGGAGGAAACATCATTAATTAGAACATATAACTGATACATAAGGGCAATTTTCCAGTGTGCAAGAAAAGACATAGGACTGTACTGTAAGTATGCCAGCGCAATGACCAAAGCACTGTATACCGTGAAAGAGACAGAATCCTGACTGCTAAAGAATTCAAGTTGTACTCAATGTCCCAAGAACTATGAATTGTCTTAGTAACGTTCAATTCCTTGCTAATCCATGGTTAAACTAAACACACGTACAGCCTTTATCACCTTCCTGTGAGAAACCCTATCTCCGTCACCGCACAGCGAGACAAGCGGTGAGCTTGAAACATGAAGGCAGATCCCTGCAAACTGCAGCAGATAATGCCCTCAATGCCAACTGATCACGGACTCCTGTAGGAAAGAGTACTATACAAACATTGGTCAGGAATAAATAGAGAAAGGAAAAAACTAAAAGTGCAGGGGAGGGTACGCTTTCCAGTAAACTAAACTGATCAAAGTATGAAAAGGGAGTCTCTTGTTATTGTGTGTATGTGTATGTTGGTGTGGCCATAGGCAAATGAAAGGAAAGAATTTAATGAAACCTAAAAACAGTAAAAGTCCAGGATGTATAGAGCAAGGAGGATGAAAGGAAAAGATGCAAACTGCGGCACCCTGTAAATTGTCCCACCAGAGAGGGAGACTAGGGATGGCCTCAGCACTGGCCAAAGCCCTGCGGGGGCGGAACTTAGAAAATATAGCTGTTGCAAACAAAATGTAAGAATTATAGAATACCTTAAACCAAGAAATAACCGGCGTGTAGTATCCTGAAAATATGTCCTAGCAGATGATGCCATAAAAGTCAGCCGTGCAGGCAGAGCTGGGAGCAATGGAAAGGATAGCACAGGACAGAGGACAATAATAAACAGAAAAAGAGAGAGAGAGAGCTCACAAGGTTCAAGAGTTATTTATTGGTGTATTTGTATGTTCAAGTAAAGACAGAGCACGGGCCAGAGCAATGCAGACAGAAAAGAATAAGCAGTGAACACAGGAATAAAGGGAATGGCAGAGGGAGGGGGTGTCATGACGTCAGCCGCCAGAGGACTCAGCATGAGCCAGGACAGACAGGCACGGAGAGGCACTAAGATAAGGAGCTTGAAACAAAACTTCACTTCCCACCAAGCACCATGGAAGGGGACAAGGGAGTGGGAGGAGACACAAGAAAATGACTACCAATCCCAGGAGGCAAGGCCAGTACCTGAGGCTCTCAATTCACAACTTAACACTACAGGAAGAGAGGGGGGGCGAATAGGGGCGAAGCAGACTGATGGGGTCCGCTCTCCCCTTGATACAGGAATGTGCGAGGGAGGGGCTGGGGGGATGGGAAAGGCGAGAGTTGCCCTGCGCCTCTCATCTGAAACAAAGAACAAAGAAATGGAAGGGTGTAATAAGAAAGAAGGACAGCCGCATAGATTTCAAGTTGCGATAAATGCATGTGATTGAGTCCGTCTCCTGAGAGAGAAAAAAGAATTCAGGGCTCAGTAACATATGCTAAAAGTAGGCAAGTCAACTTCCATGCAAAAACTGCAATTCCCATCATGCACCAAAAAATCCCAGAGGAGCAAAAGGGTAAGAAATCAAACAGATAATTAAATGAAAGTAACTGTAAATCACAAAAGTGGTTCAGAAACTAACGGGAGCTAAAAAAAAGGAACAGAACATTTGCAGGCAGGAAAGCATAAAAACTGTTATATAAAGGAAAGTAAGCAATTCAGTGGCAGGAGAAGGGGGGGGGCTGAAGCTCCCCCTGCGTTCTGTATCTGTGTGCTAACAAGCCACAAATTGTAACATGACAGCAGGCAGAAAAAAGGGAGGGGGGATCACCTCCGTTCTCTGAGCAAAGAAAGAAATTCCAAAGGGTGGGGCACGAGCACTAACGTCCAAATAACCCAGGCACTTAACTCAGCAGCAAGAAATGCCGAGCGTAAACTACGGAAGGGGAATCACAGAGAACAGTAGAAACAGCGTCAGAACTAAGCTGAGCATTGGATGTACGTGGAAAACATATTTAAGATCAGTTAAAATAATCTCTGATGCTGTAACGTCTCCCAGTTTTTTCTTTTAAGGTCAGAGTTAGTAGGGGCAGTCCAGTGATGGAAAGACAGCACAAGTAAAAGAAGAACAGAGCAGTGGGCGGAAGAAAAGCCCGTTGGAAATGCAAAGCGAACAGCAATTAACACAGCAGGCGATCTCTCAGCCTCACGGGGAAACCAGAAACCTGGAATCAGCCAGCAGTAAAGGCGATAGACAGGCACAAAAAAAACAGAGAGAGAAAAAACTAAGAAGACCAGAATTCAATGCGGTCACAGGGGATACACTGCGGTGGGGGCTACCACCAACTCTTTCACGCACGCCTATCGCTCCGTGAGCGCGGAACAGAGAGGGGGAAGGGAGCAGGCAAGAAAAGAACAGACCATGAGCAATGAAGCCAGAAAACTTTAATAGCTGCAGTTAAACTAACAAGGGAAGCCAGTCACACAAAGAAAACGAAAGTGAAAGAAAATCAACACAGCAAAAAATAGGAGAAGACAAACAGGCAGAGAAAGAGACACAGAGAGAAAAAAAAAAAACTAACAAAACCAGAATGCAATGCGTTTACAAAGGACGAAGCATGGCAGGGAGGGGGGGAGGTATGGGGCCAACGCCCAAAGGGAGTCAGGCGCTGACATAAGCAGGAAGGAATGTGCAGGAGGAGGGGGAAGAAAGGGGGGGGGGGTGGGCGTGACAACGCACAGCACCAAAAAAGGACAAAACTAAAGGGGGGGAAGCAAAACTCAATTACCCAACATGCACGGAGAAGAGACAAGGGAGGGGCGAGTTGGGAGGGGCGAGGAGGGAAAGCGAGGTGGCAGATAGAAGGATGAACACCAGACAAAGAAACCGGTCGCCACTTGGCACAGGAATGCAAAGGAATGCAAGGGGGGGGGGGGGGAAGGCGTCTCCCGCCTCAAGAAACAAAGAAAGTGCAAGCAGAAGCAAGGAAATGCAAGGGAGAAAGTAAAAAAACATACAGCATTTAAACAGAGCAAATTAAACAGTCAGAGAGAGAGGGAAGAAAGTGAAGGCAAAGGAGAAAAGAATGCAGAAGGTTTACAACTACAATAAACGGAACAGCAGAGAGAAAAAAAAGGGAGGGGGAGAGGGGGAGCAGAAAATCTGCACGAGAACACCAAACTGAAGTGAAAGTCTGAAAGGTTGAAATAATACAGAACAAAACCTGCTAAATTAGCTCGTTGGTATACACACACATAGCTGGAAAAAAAAAAGTACTCGAAAGCAGATTCCACAGACAGTAAGGAATGTCATTCAAAAGAAGCACGAACTACAAGTTAAACTAGGTCTGGCAGACTAACAAACTATAGTAAAAAATAAAAGAGAAGACATAGATAACTGAAACATTAATCAAATCAATTACTTTTTCTTTAAAAAAAATTAAAATTAAATCCCATACGTACCCAATCATGAACTGAAGGACTTCTCCCTATGGATCAACGTCTTGAATCCAAAGGTGAGAAGAGTTTAATGGTGACCTCCGTGGCAGCCACCGGACTCACTTCACGATCTTGCCAGTACTAAAGTACGCTAATGACCCCAGGTCACCCTAAGTGGAACTGGTTAATTAGTCAAAAGCTTTAAGCAGGTCCGCAAACTGCTGTAGCCGGTAAGTCACAGGAAAGGGGCGCAAATCCTTTCCTATGAATCCCAGCGGTGGCTCCAGATGTTAAAAGAGGAGCGTCCCCTGTGTCTAATTACAGAATAAATACCAGCTTCAGACGGTAATAAAGAAAGGGGTTTATTAATACAGGTAATTATATAGAGGAAGGCGGATAATTCCTCTAGGAGCAGAAAAATACAGAAAGAATTTAGTACAAGCAAAGGTGTACAAGGTCTGTTTAAAATCTGCTCAGAGCTCTTAACGTGTGCATCAGCTTATAAAGGGTCTGGGGTCTGCTATTATCAGTCATCTGCATAATCCACACCCTTTACCTTTAATAGCCAATCGATATATATTTTAACATGTGTACTTTAGCTTGCTCTCACTATAGGCCACAGGCCTCTTCTTATCAGTTAGAATAACAAACTTAGTTCCATCCTTCCAGGAATGATGTCATCTGTGCTGGATAATTCTCTGGCAAGTTCAGTAATCAGTGCTTCATAGTGCTATAACTACATATGTGTAGGATATATGCAGTGCACTATTCTACAGGAGGTTACCCCCATGTTTCTGTTATGGACAGTAACTGCCGCTCTGTGCAGGCTAACTCCACACTGCTGTTAAGGATACTAACTACCTATCCGTGCAGGTTATCCCAAAGCCTTAAGTTAAGGGTAGTAACTGCTGCTCTGTACAGGTTACTCCATGTTTCTGTTAAGGGGTAATATCTGAGCTCCATGCTTGTTACCCCCATGTTTCTGTTAAGGGTAATAACTGTCTCTCTGTGCAGGTTCCCCCCTGTTTCTGTTAAGGGTAGAAACTGCCACTCCATGCAGGTTATCCCCATTTTCTATTAAGGGTAGTAACTGCCGCTCCATGCAGGTTATCCCCATTTTCTATTAAGGGTAGTAACTGCTGCTCCATGCAGGCTAATCCCATAGTTCTGTTAAGGGTAGAAATTGTCACTCTGTGCAGGTTACCCCATGTTCCTGCTAAGGATAGTGACTGCCGCTCTAGGCAGGCTATTCCCATGTTTCTGTTAATGTTAGTAACTGCCAATCTGTGCAAGTTATCCCATGTTTCTGTTAAGGATACTATAGTCACTGCAGCTCTGTTCAGGTTACTCCCCATGTTTCTGTTAACAAGTAGTAGCTGTCACGTCGTGCAAGTTACCCCCATGTTTCTGTTAAGGCTAGTAACTGCCACTCTGTGAGGTTATTGTTATGTTCTTGTTAACAGTAGCAACTGATGCTTCATTCAGTTTACTCGGATGCCTTGTGTTAAGGATAGCAACTACCACTCCATGCAAGTTACCCAGATGCCTTCTGTTATGTGTTGTAATTGCCGCTCTGTGCAGGGTACCCCCATACATTCTGTTAAGCATAGTAACTGCTCCAATATGCAGGTTACCCTCATGTTTCTATTAAAGGTAGCAATTGCTGCTCTGTGCAGGTTAACCCCATGTTTATGTTAAGGGTAGTAACTGCTGCTGCATGCAGATTACCCCATGCCTTCTGCTAAGGGTAGTAACTGCTGTTCTGTGCTGAATAGCCCATGTTTCTGTAAGGGTAGCAACTGCTGCTCCATGCAGATTATCCCCATGTTCTGTTAAGGGTAATAACTAGGGATGTGAATCGGGCTTCGGACGATTGAAAATATCGGATGATATTTTCAAAATCGTCAGAAATCGGGGGCTCCCGATAAGAGAACCCCACGATTTTGTTCCTGGGGTTCTCTTATCGTTTTGGGGGAGGGCGGGAAAAACAGCACACCAAAACAATCCCTAAACCCACCCTGACCCTTTAAAACTGTTCCCTTAGCTTCCCCCACCCTCCCGAACCCCCACAAAACTTTTTACAAGTACCTGGTGGTCCAGTGGGGGTCCCGGGAGCCATCTCCCACTCTTGGGCCATCGGCTGCCACTAATCAAAATGGCGCCGATAGCCCTTTGCCCTTACCATGTGACAGGGTATCCGTGCCATTGGCCGGTCCCTGTCACATGGTAGGAGCACTGGATGGCCCACGCCATTTTTAAAGATGGCGCCGGCCATCCATTACTCCTACCATGTGACAGGGCCCGGCCAATGGTAAGGCAAGGCAAACAGGAACCATAAGCAAGGCAATGTAATCGCAAGGAGGGTCAAAGAAAGGAGCAAGAGTGACTCAATGATGAGGCCCTGAGCTGAGAGTGAAGGAGGGTTTTACAGGGCTGGCATTGCTGCAATCTGCAGCCTTCAAGATGGAGATTAGAGCAGGTCTGAATTGGCCCAGTGAGGGACCTGCTGTCAGGAAGCCACCTAGCAACCAGTATCCTTAAGTTCAGCATAGAGCCCTGTTTATTTTAGCAGTATTATGTTTTGTATGAATGGGGTTTTTTACCTTTTTGTGGGATGTTTACAGCCTGGCGCGATTAGGTGTGCAAACCGTGCAATTGCATGGGGCGGCACACCCGGTAGGGCGGCGGCTGAGATGGAAGGGGGATCAGTGAAAGGGCTATGTAACCACCAGAGGATCCCATACTACCGGTGGTGAAAGAATACAGAGGCCCATGCAGAGATCAGCGGCGTCAGCTGCAGCAGCAGCAGCAGAAGAAAATGGAAAGCCCATGCTGCGATTCCAGCTCTTGTGCTGGCCGGCCCCACAGTACTCAATACTTTCCGTGCTACTACTTCCTGTATCGCCATCTCACGAGATGAGCATACAGGAAGTGTTAGCATTGTTGAGTGCCGAGGGCTGTCCTGCATATGTGGAGGAGCTGTAGGAAGGACATGGAAGAGCTGGAGGAAAGATGCTTACAGCTCTGCAAGGTGACGAATCCTGCTCTCTCCTAAGGAATGAGGCAGCGTGTGGCAGCAGCGGCAAGAGAGACCTGTGGACCCTGCATGCATAGCAATTGTGTGTGAATGAAGCCTGCCATGGGGGGGGGGGGGGGGGGGAGGGGGGGTTTGGGTGTGTTTGTGTTTGAATGGGAACCTGCCAGGGGTGGGGGGGTGGGGTTTGGGTGTCTGTGTTTATGAATGGGAACCTGCTTTGGGGTGTGTGTGTGTGTGTGTGTGAGTGAATAGGAACTTGCCTTAGGGGGATGGGGGGATATGTTTGTGTATGTGAATGAGAACCTGCCTGGAATGAGTGCTTGTGAATGGGAGCCTGCCTGGGATGGATGGGTGGGTGGGTTGGCTATTTGGTTGGTTGTAAATAGGAGCCTGCCTGAGATGGGAGGGTGGTTGGGTGTGAATGGGAGCCTATCTGGGATAGGTTGATGTGAATGGGAGCCTGCTTTGGGGGGGGGGGGGGTGAAAAATGTTTGCCACCCCAACTAATCCATGACAAGCTCAAGGTGACTGGAAATCAAATGTTTTCAGGTATGAGAAGCGAGGTATTTTTCACTTCTTGTTTTAATTATAAATGTTGCGTCCGTCGGTCCTTGACCGATGGACGCCCCGTTTGCCTCACCTTATTCATGGCTCCTCCCGCGTACCTGGGCAAGATGGCTACCGCCATGTCTACAAGCCGACCTCTCTGGCGTTCCCGGAACGGCTATGGTGCAGCCTCCCGCCATTGCTCCTCCCAGGTGCCTACTAGGGTGCGCGCGCGTGTGCAACCCACGTCTTTGTACCACCATTGGCGCGAACCTCAAGGGCGTTCCCTCATGCTGGCGTCACGCCATCTGGGTATATTACCTTCACTCATTTGCTAGCTCTTCGAGTTAGCAAGGACTCAAATCCGTTCTTGTCTACGCTACTCTGCTGCTTCCGTGCTGCTGCAGGAAGCTCTCTCTCTCTGCCCTTCGGGGTATATGCAAACCTGGGTACCCGCTCCTCGGGGGCCCTCTGCTTTATTTCAGGTGCCTTACAGGGAACAGTTACTCGCTCCTCGAGGGCCTGATCTCCCTGCCTTGTTGCCTGTACCATCTACTACAGACCTGGTGGAATCACATATCTACAGCAAAAATATCCCTCTGCCAAAGTTCCTGAGACTGCAACTACTAGACTGCCTCACTACTGCCATCTCTGGTGGTTCTCTTCAAGCTGACTAATAAAAGAACTCTTGCATTTGTGTAGTACGAGTCTAACCCAGTGCTGTGGCTCCTCACGGGGGCTCCTCCTCGTGGGCGTGGTCACCTCCACAGCACCCAAGGATCCACAAACACACATAATTACAACAATTAGGTGTTTGATGTGTCTGCTATTTTGAAATATTTTATATATTTTATTACCATTTGGAAATGTTTAAAACTTTTTATATGGCTCTTAATTCTTTGATGCTATTCTATTTGTCATCTTTTTGGCAATATTCCTTTTATTAGTATGGCTTATTATGATTGATTTATATTTCTTCATTTTATTTGATTTATGAGGATTGGTGATGTTTCTGTTTTTCTATTCATAATATACAGTGTCTAGCTTCTTGGAGTTTCCAGTTCAGTTTTTGTCTACACACTTCTATTTATATTTTATGGTCTCTTTATTCTCTATTTGGTCAGGTTCTGTCTGTGTTCTGCATGTGTAAGTAGGTGAGGTATTTTTCTAGTATGTATAGTTTCTATGTAGGAATTTAGAGCAGGCTGGTTTGTTCTGCTTTCTTAATAGGAGGTGTTAGGGCCTAGTGTAATATTTGCCTTTTCACAGACAGGGTTGTTCCTGTTTGAGTGCTTGAAGTTAGTACTGTTTTGGAATATGATTTTTACTATATTGTTGGCTGTTCAAGGGCCAAACCCCCACCTAAGACACGTTACAATAGTACTATACATGTTCCAAGTGTCTTTTTGGCAGGGTTTTATGGTTGGAACCACAGCAGTGCATGTTTTTCTGTGCAACAAACTGGTGCAGGGTACAGGACCCAGCCGGCATCAATTTTATGTTCCGGTAGGTGGGGAAGGAGCTCCTGGGGATCATTCCTTCACAATTTAGAAATTTTGGACCTGCGGATGGGGTAAAATAGGTTTGGGGGATGTGTTAATTTTCATAGTTTTGATTGACGGAGGGAGCAGGGCTTTTTTTTTTTTGGCAGCGGAAGGGAGATTGGGACACAGCGAGAGACACAATAGAAAACAGTTTCTATTGTGTGCTGAAATGGCAGGAGTCGGATGGCAACTTATGGACTAAGCAACTCATTAAAGCATGAGCTTGAGGATAGGTCACTTCATCAGATGCATTGTGCGTTGGTTATTGGGGGAAACAACAAAACATTTTGTGTTAAAAAAAAAAAAACAGGTGGGGGGCAGCACAGCAATTTTTCACACACCGGCCCTGGATGTTTACGTTATGGTACAGTTGCTATTAAGGCCTGGGATTGGTATTCAGCTACTTTACAGAGACAGTTGGTTAAGGTGTTGCTATGCAGGATGAATCTGGGAATATACCAGAAACCGAAGTTACTCTGGAGGCTCAGAGATAAAAGGGAAACTGTTTTTCACCAGCTTGCTGCTTACTTAGATAGATATCAGCAGACACTAAAGCTTTAGATGTGCTTTCTGCTACAGATTGAATATTTTTTATTGTTTTGTTTACTTTCTAATTATTGAACTAAAAATGCAAGTGTTTACATTAAATAACAAATAATTACTTTCTACTCCAAAAAGAACTCAAAAGCATAGTACGGAGGTGAGCAAGCAAGCTGGAGGGAGACGTTCTGGCCTTTACAATCCAGAGCAAGCCTTATGCAGTGTTTCCCAACCTTTTTCAGCCTAAGGCACACTTACATAAATAAAATTATTCATGGCCCACCATACCCCTGCTCCTTGTCCTTCCCTCTCTGCACAACACACACCTCATTGGTCCCAGCACATTATTAATAATAAAAAACAAAACTGCACTCTATTTTTTACTTTATATTTATTAAGTTTGCTTAAACTGTGGCCTTCACTTCTATTGCCCCATTCCATTCCTCCATGGATGGAAAAGAGGAAGAGTGGGATGGAATGGATGAGCAAGGGGAAGGTTATGATGGGGCAATGGAACTAAGGGCAACAAAAGAGCTCTGTAGATTGGGTTAGGTGAAGGAAGGGGCAGAGAGAGAGAGAGAGAGGGAGGAAGGATTTCAGGCCATACAAGCACATTGCAGAGTCTTAAAACAGTTTCCTGTTTAAAATCATGAGAGGTCTAGAACGGGTAGATGTGAATCAGTTATTTACTCTTTCGCATGATAGAAAGACTAGGGGGCACTCCATGAAGTTAGCATGGGGCACATTTAAAACTAATCGGAGAAAGTTCTTTTTTACTCAACGCACAATTAAACTCTGGAATTTGTTGCCAGAGGATGTGGTTAGTGCAGTTAGTATAGCTGTGTCTCGCTGCGAGCCTGATCCCTCTCTCCTGCTCGCACGCTCAGCAGCTGTGATGCACACGGGACTTGTGGTTTTTGTGCCTCATTCCCAGCATTGATTTTTTTAAAGATGAGTTGCAGGATGGACTCTGCAGCCACGGCACACAGGTTGGGAAATGCTGCCCTAATGCACAGTGCATGCTTTCATGCAGGTTGTAGCACATGGCGTGACTGTGATCCCAGGACAGAGGCGGTGCTAAGTGATAGGGTCATCACCTTCAGCTACATGGTAGCACCTTTACTGCAGAAGGCAATACAGTTTCCACAGTCAAATTCTGTAACAGTGCAAAACAAATGTAAAACCCCATGAGAGCCATCTGCACTCTGTGTTCCTCTCATCTGGACCTGAATTTCGTGAAGGCAGTTTTAGAAAATACGAACACAAGATATGCCATACTGGGTCAGACCAAGGGTCCATCAAGCCCAATATCCTGTTTTTAAAAGTAGCCAATCCAAGTCACAAGTACCTGGCAAGTACCCAAACATTAAATAGATCTCAAGCTACTATTGCTTATTATTAAAGCAGTTTATGGATTTTTCCTCTAGGAATTTATCCAAACTTTTTTCAACTCAGTTACACTAAGAGCCAGATTTTAAAAGGGTTACACGCATAAGGTATGCGCGTAACCCTTAAAAAAAAACCCTGCTCGCGCCGAGCCTATATTGCATAGGCTCGGCGGTACAGCAAGCCCCGGGACGCACATATGTCCCGGGGCTTGCAAAAAGGGGCGGTCGGGGGCATTTGGGCGGTCCGGGGGCGTGGCCGAGAGCCCCGACACAGCGGTCTGTGTCGGGGCCTGCTGCGCCACACGCGTAAGTTACTACTGCCCAGAGGCAGTAGTAACTTTTCTGATAAAGGTGGGGGGGGGGGGTCTAGATAGGGCCGGGAGGGTGGGTTAGGTAGGGGAAGGGAGGGGAAGGTGCGGAGGGGTGGAAGGTAAGTTCCCTCCGAGGCCGCTCTGATTTCGTAGAGGCCTCAGCGGGAACGGGCAGTGCGCGCAGGGCTCGTTGCGCGCAAGTTGCACAAATGTGCACCCCCTTGTGCGCGCCAACCCTGGATTTTATAAGATACGTGCGTATCTTATAAAATCCAGCGTACTTTTGTTCGTGCCTGATGCGCGAACAAAAGTACGCGCGTGCGCTCTCTTTTAAAATGTACCCCACACTGTCATAACCACATCCTCTGGCAATGAATTCCAGACCTTAACTACGTGATGAGTGAAAAAAAGTTTTCTTTGATTTGTTTTAAATGAGCTACTTGCTAAGCTCATGGAGTGCACCCTGGTCCTTCTATTATCTGAGAGAGTAAATAGCCAATTTACATTAACCAAGTGCTTTCATGATTTTGTAGTCCTCTATCGTATTCCCCCCTTTAGTCATCTTTTCTCCATACTGAACAGCCCTAACTTCTTTAGCCTTTCCTCATAGGGGGCATAAGAACATGCCATACTGTGTCAGACCAAGGGTCCATCAAGCCCAGCATCTTGTTTCCAACAGTGGCCAATCCAGGCTACAAGTACCTGGCAAATACCCAAAAACTAAGTAAAACCCATTCTTCTGATGCTAGTAAAAGCAGTGACTATTTTGGAAGTCAACTTGATTAATAGCAGGTAATGGACTTCTCCTCCAAGAACTTATCCAAACCTCTTTTAAACCCAGCTACAATAACTGCACTAACCACATCCTCTGGCAACAAATTCCAGAGTTTAATTGTGCGTTTGGTGAAAAAGAATTTTCTCCGCTTAGTTTTAAATCAGCTACATGCTAACTTCAGGGAGTGCCCCCTAGTCTTTCTATTATCTGAAGAGTAAATAACTGATTCACATCTACCCGTTCTAGACCTCTCATGATTTTAAACACCTCTATCATATCCCCCCCTCAGTCGTCTCTTCTCCAAGCTGAAAAGTCCTAACCTCTTTAGTCTTTCCTCATAGGGGAGCTGTTCCATTCCCTTTATCATTTTGGTCGCCCTTCTCTGTACCTTCTCCATCACACCTATATCTTTTTTGAGATGTGGTGACCAGAATTGTACACAGTATTCAACGTGGGGTCTCACCATGGAACGATACAGAGGCATTATGACATTTTCCGTTTTATTCACCATTCCCTTCCTAATAATTAATTCCTAACATTTTGTTTCCTTTTTTGACTGCCACAGCACACTGAACCGAAGATGTCAATTAATTATCCACTATGATGCCTAGATCTCTTTCCTGGGTGGTAACTCCTAAGATAGAACTTAACATCATGTAACTACAGCAACAGTTATTTTTCCCTATATGCATCACCTTGCACTTGTCTACATTAACGGTTAAATTTTAAATCCTGTGCATGTAGGGAAGTTGAGGGTTATGTGCAGCCAGGCCTTGCGTGCGCTGCACGTATTTTAGAAGAGGCCCAGCTGCGCACATAACCCCTGTTACACGCACAAGAGCCAGGCCGTTATCAAGGGGCAGTCCCAGGGACGGGGGTGGAGGCTACCAGTACAGCGGCCATTTGCCGCTGTGCCGGGGGATCGCGCACCGCAGGCTGCTGGTGTGTGCAACTTTCGTCAGCTCAGGAACTGATGTAAGTTCCGAAATAAAGAAAATTACAAAAGGTAGGGTCTTCAAAGGGGTCGGGGAGGAGAGGGGAAGAGGGAGGGAGGGTAGGTGGGGGGGGGGAGGTAAGTTCCATCCCAGTCCACTCCTTAATTGGCGCACCCAAATTGGCATTTGTTATAAAATAGTGCGTCCATGTGCACGCGCCAGGTAGCGCATGCACATGGACGCATGTGCGTATTTTTTTAAAGTCTACTCGGTGTCAGTAAAAGTGCGCTCATAATCCTCTCAGGCGTGCAGTTTTTGGTGACTTCCAGAGGAGTCGTGTTAGAACTCATGTGCACACTTTTGATTTTGTAAAACGTACGTGCGTAGAGGAGGTTAACTTTGCCTGAGTGTACTTGGCCAGTTACCCACTGATTTTCAAAGTGAACATACAAGTGTGAATTTGCTTTGAAAGTCCTCAGATCTGCATGACGTTGTACACTCAGGCTTTACCACTATGGGGGAGGGGAGAGGGGCAGGGAAAGGGTAGGGGGACCCTCAATAAGCCCATGTAGGAGTTTTCTCTTCTTCAATGGCATTTTTGTACAACATTTTGCTTTGGTCTCCTTGCATTAAAAAAAGGCAGAAAGGCCGAGTCAGCACTGACTGAGATTTACAGCACTGCTTTATCAGATGTGTCTTTATCTATGCTACCTTACTATGAGTGCCATGAGATAAGCTTCCAGGGTGTAAACCAAAACCCCTTATCAATCTAATATACAAGATAACTTACCAGCCACCTCACAGAGTGCCAAAAAGAAAGTGCTACTGCTTTTTTTTCCCTTTAAAAAAGTATTTTATTCTTCTAAAGAATTACCAGGGATATTCTCCTCACAATGATCTGATATGTAATCCAGATGGACGCTGACTCAGAAACACCTCAGGTGCACACACTCTCAGAAGGATGCCAAGCCCTGATAGTAAATAAACATTTTCATGGCAGTTTATTATTTTATCCTTGATTCTTTTTCTTCCAGCTTAGTCATAAGAATATAAGAACATAAGAAATTGCCATGCTGGGTCAGACCAAGAGTCTATCAAGCCCAGCACCCTGTTTCCAACAGAGGCCAAACCAGGCCACAAGAACCTGGCAATTAGTCAGAAACAGTGCCCCCCTCCCCCTTCCAATGTAGCCATAGACTGATGCTCCTATCTCATCTCTCAATAAGGTCCATGGGGCCAGAGGTGTAGCCTCAGGTAGGCCTTGGTGGGTTGTGTCCCACCCAGTTTGGGCTCAGGCCCGCCCCGTCAGTGCTGCTCGATAGCTGAAGAAAAGGCCCTGCAGCAGAGCCCTTTTTACAGCAGTCCAAGAATCAAAAGGAGGCTGCGGCGCAGCAGGGCCACTGCAGACTATCTTGTGATTTCCCAAGAAGTAAAGGAGGCCACAATTGAAAAGGACCACCATGGACTCTATCTTGCAGTGGTCCAAGAAGAAAAGAAGGCTGTGCAACAGGGCCACCACAATCCCTATCTCGCAATGACCTAAAAAGAAAAGAAGGATGTGGTGTAGCAGGATTGTTGTGGACCTTATCTCATGATGTCCCAAGAAGAAAAAGAGGCCACAGTGCAGCACGAGCATCATGAACCCTATTCTGCAGAGGACCAAAAAGAGGCCTAGATGAGAGGGGGAGGCCCTTATAGAGTATGTGTTTGTGAATGTGTAAGAATGAGAACCTGTGTGTCTTTGTGTGTGAAAGTAAGAGCGTGTGTGTGTGTGTGTAAGCATGTGAGAGTCTGTGTGTGTGTGCGTATGTGTGAAAATGAGAAGCTTTGTGTGTGTGTGTGTGTGTATGTATGTGTGTGTATGAAAGTAAAGGGGTAGATTTTCAGAGCCCTGCTCGCCTAAATCCGCCCAAAACCGGGCGGATTTAGGCGAGCAGGGCCCTGCGCGCCGGGAAGCCTATTTTACATAGGCCTCCCGGCGCGCGCAGAGCCCCGGGACTCGCGTACGTCCCGGGGTTTTCGGAGGGGGGCGTGTCGGGGGCGTGTCGGGGGGGCGGGCCCGGTCGACGCGGCGTTTCGGGGGCGTGTCGGCCGCGTTTTGGGGGCGGGTACGGGGCGTGGCTACGGCCCGGGGGCGTGGCCGCGCCCTCCGTACCCGCCCCCAGGTCGCGGCCCGGCGCGCAGCAGGCCCGCTGGCGCGCGGGGATTTACGTCTCCCTCCGGGAGGCGTAAATCCCCCGACAACGGTAAGGGGGGGGTGTAGACAGGGCCGGGTGGGTGGGTTAGGTAGGGGAAGGGAGGGTAAGGTGAGGGGAGGGCAAAGGAAAGTTCCCTCCGAGGCCGCTCCGATTTCGGAGCGGCCTTGGAGGGAACGGGGGGAGGCAGCGCGGCTCGGCGCGCGCAGGCTATACAAAATCGATAGCCTTGCGCGCGCCGATCCCGGATTTTAGTGGATACGCGCGGCTCCGCGCGTATCTACTAAAATCCAGCGTACTTTTGCTTGAGTCTGATGCGCAAGCAAAAGTAGGCTGTTCGCGCGCCTCTTAAAATCTACCCCAAAGCATATATGTGTGTGAAAATGAGAGCCTATGGGGTAGATTTTCAGACGAGCGCGAATAGCCTACTTTTGTTTGCGCTCCAGGCGCAAACAAAAGTACGCTGGATTTTAGTAGATACGCGCGTAGTCGCGCGTATCGGCTAAAATCCTGGATCGGCGCGCGCAAGGCTATCGATTTCGTATAGCCTGCGCGCGCCGAGCCGCGCAGCCTACCCCCGTTCCCTCCTAGGCCGCTCCGAAATCGGAGCGGCCTAGAAGGGAACTTTCCTTTGCCCTCCCCTCACCTTCCCCTCCCTTCCCCTACCTAACCCACCCGCCCGGCCCTGTCTAAACCCCCATCCTACCTTTGTCGGGGGATTTACGCCTCCCGGAGGGAGGCGTAAATCCCCGCGCGCGAGCGGGACTCCTGCGCGCCGGGCCGCGACCTGGGGGCGGGTACGGAGGGCGCGGCCACGCCCCGGGGCCGTAGCCACGCCCCCGTACCCGCCCCCAAAACGCTGCCGACACGCCCCCGGAACGCCGCGACGACCGGGCCCGCCCCCCGACACGCCCCCCTCCGAGAACCCCGGGACTTACGCGAGTCCCGGGGCTCTGCGCGCGCCGGGAGGCCTATGTAAAATAGGCTTCCCGGCGCGCAGGGCCCTGCTCGCCTAAATCCGCCCGGTTTTGGGCGGATTTAGGCGAGCAGGGCTCTGAAAATCTACCCCTATGTGTGTAATGTGTATGAAAGGGAGCAAGTGAGAGTGAGAGCCTATATGTGCGTGTGTGTGTGAGAGAGAGAGAGCATTTAAAAGTATGTGAGAGTGAAATTGTGTGTGTATGTGTTCATGTGTGATGAAGGTTGTGTAGGGGAGAAAGCCTGTGAGAGTGAAAGTATGAGGAAGTCTGTGTGTAAGAGCATGTGTGTTTGTGTGTAAGAGATAAAAATTGTATGTGAAAGAGCCTCTATTTGTGGAAAGGAGACTCTAGGAAAAGAGTTAGGAGAAAACTGTGAACAGGAAAGCAAGAAAAAGAGACCAGGACCACACAGCAAAGGTAGGGAACAAAAGCATTTTATTTCGAGTTTAGTGATTGAAATATGACAGTTTTGGAAATGTGCATCTCTGATATGTTAGTATTTTGCACATTTTAAAAGGAAATGCATTTGCTTATTTTTTTTCTTTGGGGATGCACTGCATGTAGAGTCTGGTTTCTTGGGATTCCCATTTGGTTTTTTTTTTATGTTTCTATTTCTAGTTTGTGGTAACATGTTGTCTGTGTGATAGAGGTGAAGGATTCTGCTAGTGTTTAGTATAGCAGTCTGACTTGTTCTGTTTTCTCAGTAGGAGGTATATTGGTGTTCTAGGGCTGGTGTAATATTTGCAGTCCTGTCTTTTTATGGGTAACGTTGCTGTTTGAGTTCTGAGAATTAGAACTGTTATGTTATGAAAGGTTTGCTAAAAAGATTCTAAGTGACTTTTTTTTGTAAGGCTTTGTTTTACTTCCCAAAGTACCTGGTACTGGAGGAATTTTCTATGCTTTGACTTCGGTGACATTGGAATTAACCTGTTTCAAAGCTTGAGTTATAAAGTGAAGCCTATTACTTCTGCATTGCACCCATTGTTGGAGGAGTTAGATGCTGTTTATGTTTATAGAACTTGAAGTACAAGATTTTTATAGGGGGTTCTGTCCTATCCTCTACAGATCCCCGATTTCACAGGAGTTGTCTAACCTTCCAAGGACAGAGGTGGGGATGTGTACGTATCAACAGTGCCGAGGAGTAGTAAAAGCCTAAATTTATCACTGGGGGAGCAAGACTGGGCAGGGATCATGCTCAGTGATAGGAGGGGAAAAGAGATCCATGAAGAAGCAGCAAGTGGTAGAAACAATCATAAAGACAAAATTGCTGAACATATAGATAAGCACAGTTTAATGGGACAAAGCCAAAATGGATTTAGCCAAGGGAATTCTTGTCTCTCAAATTTGCATCATTTTTTTGAGGTCGGAAATAAACATGTGAATAAAGGTAAACCATTTGATACAGTGTATCTGGATTTCCAGAAAGTATTTGACAAAGTTACTCATGAGAGACTTCTTAAGAAATTAAAAGTCATGGGATAGGTGGCAGTGTCCTATTGTGAATTGCCAACTGGTTTAAATATAGAAAACAGAGAGTAGGGCTAAATGGTAAATTTTCCCAGTGGAAAAAGGTGAATAGTGGAGTGTCCCAGGGATCTGTTCTGGGACCACTGCTTTTTAATACATTTATAAATGACTTGGAAATGGGAACAAGTGAAGTGATCAAATTTGCTGACAACACATTAATCAGTTGGTTACTCTTTTGAAAAGTACAAAAACCAGGGGACACCCAATGAAGTTACTGGTTAATACATTTAAAACTAATAAGGGAAAATCTTTTTTTACTCAACGCATAATTAAGCTCTGGAATTCGTTGCCAGAGGATGTGGTAAAAGCTATTAGAATAGCTGTGTTTTAAAAAGCTTTGGACAAGTTACTGGAGGAAAAGTCAATTAACAATTATTAAGGTGGAGTTGCAGAAATCCACTGCTTATTCTTGGGATAAGCAGCTTGGAATCTATCTACCCCTTGGGATCCTGCCAGGTACTTGTGACCTGGTTTGGCCTCTGTTGGAAACAGGATACTGGGCTTGATGGACCCTTGGTCTGACCCAGTATCGTAAGCCTTATATTCTTAAGTTCATGTTCAGTTTCCAGCTGCTGCTGTTGTTACAGCATTCCACATGTTCAGTTTCCACTTGCTCAGTTTCCATATGTTCAGTTTCCAGCTGCTGCTGTTGCTGCAGCATTGGCAAGGCCTGCTACAGTTGCCTATCATTCATCTATAACCCGTCATCTCAAATTATTGAACGCTACATTAACGGTACTGTTGTCCTCATGGGACAACCAGTGGAAAAAGCGACTCTCTTTCCCGAGACCCTGACACTCAGAACTTGCTTCAAAGTACAAGAGGTACAACAGTAGGAAAAGGAGCAACACTGGGAAATGAAATTGATTCTGGTGTAATAAAATCATTCACTACATTCATTTTTAAAGTTGTTATAAGCCCTAAGGATAACGAGCGAGAGCATTCAAGAACAATAATGCAATCAGAATGGAGGAATTCTCTACTGCAGGAATATTCTTTTCTTGTGCAGAGGTACATCAGAGGTGCCCCATGGTGATGGCAAAAAAACGGATGTATTTCAGAAGATAAAGGGAACCTGAGAAGGACGGCAACAAGTGCACACTTCCTGTCTCCGTGAAAGGATACCTTGAGCGACTTGTCTTGGAGGCAAGTTGCAGGCTGTGCATTATTGTCTGGAAATGTATTTCAGTTTCTTCTTTCTAAGGCTGAAACACTGAGCTCTGAGATCATGCAAAACTTTTGAATGTCAGCAAACTCACTAATCTCATCAATACCACAAATCTCCAGGGGAGGCTTAATTAAAATCAATGAAACAACCACTTTAAAACGTTCTTCTGTGGCTGAAAGACTAGACACAGGGTTGAAAATGTAAAACATTCAGTGACACTTTGGTACCATTTCTTTTTATATTTTTTTTAGTTCTGTAATTTCTGAGAGGTTCATATTCAAGGAAGTGGGTCCAGGAAACTTCTGAGTTACCCAGACAAACCCTGAATTTTACATTTCTAGCCGTTCTAACCGGATAAATTGTATCGAGGTAAGACATTAGCTGGACAACTGTATCTGAATATATTGGAAGTATTCTTGGAGCATTCCAGGGTAGAATTAAGTTAGCCAGTTAAGTCTGGACGTTCTGAGAGCAGCCCTAAAGTACCCGGATACATATCCACCTTATCAAGCTATATTCAAAATATTGCTGGTGAATTAGCCCACTTTTTTTTTTTTAATAAACATTTCCTGGTCAGCAGGCCACATCTCTCACCCATCTCACAAAACCACCAAAAATGTTGTCAGGCAAAATGGAAAATGCACCCCAACTTGTCCCCATGCCTCCCACCCAAAACGTATATCATGGGCCATACCAACCTGAGGAATCTCCACACTCCTGCAAATTTGAAAAACTTAACACATGTGGGCTCCAAGCCTCTCCTAAAACCTATGTTTCTCCCTCTCCAGTCCTCAACCCCAATCCAAATCTTTGACCTACCCAAAGGCCTAGTCTGAGTTACAACAGTAGTCACAGGTCATAGCCACACAACAATCAACTGCAGCTAGCTCCTACTGCTCCAAAGGTTGTAGAAGTGGGAAACCATCCAAATATCACAAATGACGGTCTTCAAACCTGTAAGCCCTGAAGCATTGGGCATGGACTCTGAGGGTTAGGCATAAGACTAAGTGACTCACAATTCCACACTCGCAATTGTCTAGTCAAGTTGGTGGGGGCTGCCTATGCCCCTAGATCATAACTGGAGCAGCATTGGGTGTGTCCCCAAACTGAGGGCTTAAGATCCCTTGGCTGACACACCTTTAATTGTCCAACAATATTGTTTGAAAAGAGCAACAGATGAGGGTGCAGACACCTGCGTGCCAGCTGGTTCACAGTAGCTTTTACACTGATGATTTGTTATAAGCATTCCAAACTGTAGAGGAAGCCATTCCAAACATCTCTAACATAGGAAAGCTGTTCCCCCCAGCATGAATTTATCATCATAAGTTTGTAAAGTTAATTAGCAAATATCTTAAGAGTTCTACCAGCCCGAGACCAAACCTTCAACCTCCAGAGTCTAGACTTTAGTGGAACTGAACTCCTGGTTTAGAGATCCCTGGGATTAGGAAGGAATGTGAAAAAGGACTGCTTTCAGTCTAAAAAAAAACAACAAAAAGACCTTCCTTGGTACCAAAAGAGGAGTGCTCGTAAATGTAAATGGAATGTTTGACCCTTTTGGTTTTCATGCAGGTTGGGACAACCCACTCCCTTCCTCAGGAGAGCAGAAGGCTTGGCAAATCTCATCTGATGAAGTGGACAAGATTGCATATATCTGAAGGCTCAAGCCAATCTGTTGCAATTGGTAATCTTTTAGGGAGCAAGTGAGATAGCAATAGCAACAGAGGCCTTCCTCAGAGTAGTTGATCAACAAGTAAAATTTAATGCAAGTTTTTTGTCTGGTGAATGCAAACTTATTCCAGTTGTGCCTCAAACCATGGAATGATTGGAAGTATGTATAGCAGTATTGGCAGAAGAAAATGGCCAGATGCTTCAGCTAGGCTAAACTTTAACGAAGTGTGGTATTTTACAGACCGCCTTACAAAACCAAAACGTTTCTGTGAAGGAGTGGCCCTGAAACCCATCCTTAACCTATGCAGGATCAGGCATCTGGCCTGGTCCACCTTAAATCCTACTGAGAGAGAGATAGAGAGAGAGATCTGTGGGTAAGACCATGCTGGGAGGGGAATAAGTATGTAAGCCAGCGGGGATTAGGAGGACCTGTGTCTCCAGGAGTAGGAGCTCCTGAATCATTTCTATATGAAAGAATTTGAGAAGTACAATGCTAGAAGAAGAGAGACAGGCTACTGATGTTTATGTAAGAGTACACTACTAGCAGAAGAGAGGCAGTCCACTAATATTTGTATTAGAATGTGATAATAAGTTTAAGTAGCATGAAGAGAGAATGGAGTCAGTTTGGTTCCTTCTCCAGCCTATGAAAATTTCCTCGGCTATCCTTACAGTTCCTCATATACATTCAAATTAGAGGAGACAATATTTTGCTACTTTCAGCTGCATACACTGGAATATGTATGTGGTTACTGAGAAAATCCCTGCATATAATGAGATGTGGGATTGCTCTTCACAAACCCATAAGAATGATTGACTGTGTGACCCACAGTTTCTTTAGAAGGCAAGCTCCCCATGAGCCAGAGCTACTTATTAATACAGCCTCATTAAGATGCTGATCTACGGTCTGAAGTGAGCACCTTCATTGCCACAGAGTTAGAAAACCAAAAGTATCCCTGGAAAGATGGTTTGGACGATTCTCCAGATGGTGGTGCCTCATCATGGCACTTTATTTAGTCCAAAATACTAGATTTGCAAGTAAAAAAAAAAAAGAAATCTGGACAAACCATCCAATCATTTCTGATTTAATATAACTAGCAAAAGTCATTTTGTATCAGAAATTACAAAGTGATTATTTTTGAACCAAAATCAGAATGCTACTTCAAGGCAAGACGCAAATTGGAAATGAATCTTGGGCATGCAACCCATTTCTGTATAAAGACAATATTCTTGGAGCTGGTAGGAGACACGAGCAATAAAACATCTGCCCCTCAACACCTTAATAATGTAATGGGGCAAAAGTCACTATGCGGCCCGTCAGCACCATTTTGAAAATGGTGCTCTGGGCCAGACTAGATCATAAGGACTACCTAGGTAAGGGCCAAGGAGATTGGGGGGAGTTGGTTAGTGTGTGTGGGGGGGAGAGGTCCAGGGTTTTCTATTCCAAAGGAGGGAGGGATTTTAGAGCAAGGGAACAGGGATTTGCTAGTGTCTCAGCAAAGGGAGTTAGCTGGAAAGGGGATTCCACCACAGGAATAGGGCTGAATACCTGAGCAGTAGGGATGTGAATCGTTTTTTGACGATTTAAAATATCATCCAATATTTTTTAAATCATCATTAATCGTTAAAGAGTGCGATACAATAGAAATTCCACCAATTTATCGTGAAAAAATCATTAATCGGGTTAGTGCACACTAACGGGAGTTAGGACACAACCTAAAAACCCACTCCGACCCTTTAAAACTGCTCCTTTAGCCTCCACCACCCTCCCGACCCCCCCAAAAACATTTTAAAATTACCTGGCGGTCCAGCGGGGGTCCCGGGAGCATTCTATTGCGCTCGGGCTGTTGGCCGATAAACAAAAAACCCACCCTGACCCTTTAAAACCACTCCCTTAGCCTCCACCACCCTCCCAACCCCCAAAAAAATATTTTAAAATTACCTGGTGGTCCAGTGGGCCCCGGGAGCGATCTCCCGCTCTCGGGCCGTTGGCTGCCACTAATAAAAATGGCGCCGATGGCCCTTTGCCCTTACCATGTGACAGGGTAACCATGCTATTGGCCGGCCCCTGTCACATGGTAGGAGCACTGGACGGCCGGGGCCATCATGAAAATATCCCCTGCCCTTTGAATACCTTTCTGCCCTTTGAATACCTTTCCACTTAGCATTCTGGTTGTTGAGCAGTAAAGTAATTGCTGGGAGACCTTGATGAATTCTGGCCAGACCACAGTTTTTGTGGTCATGACCTTGATGGGTTCCGCAAGGTGTTATGTGATTGAAATTTGTTCAGGGGTCTCCTTTGCTGGAAGAGGATACTGGCCTCTGCTACCACTACTGAAGTTATGGCTTGTGTCAGGAGAGCCCGTTCTGTGGTGGCCATTGATGCTAGCAGATAAAGGTGGGGGACAAAGTGGTAGAGGACAGAATGCTGCTGATGCTGACAGTACTACATGAGTAGCCCAATCCTTCCTCTGCTGCATTCCATCTGCCCCTTTGCCTCTATTACTCCCATTCCTAAATCCTAGCCACCCTAGCTTCTCCTTCCTTTGAACCAGAGTGTCAGACTTGTGGGTCAAGCAGTGTGTGGCCATCATGTAAGGATCCATCTGTGGTTTGAACTGATTTTACAATTGCAACTTCAAGGAGGCCACAAATACCAATACCTCTTGTGTCAGTCCCTGTTTCTGCCCAATATACTAACTTTTTCTCCCAGATATTGATTATGGGGATGATCTTGCCCAGGATAGCTGTTTTTGAATTTGGATCTTCTGTGTCAAGTTGCGTGTCCCGCTTGCGCTCGACCCGCTCCCAGGCCCGCTTACCCTTCCTCATCACCAGCCAGTCCCGGATTGGCCTCCCTCGCCTCTGCAGCCAGCTCCTCATGGCCACGGTGTTCTGCGGCAGCATTCCCCAATGCCTTGCCTCCCAGCTCCAGCCAGGCCTCACGGCAGGGCTCGGCATCCTCCGTGGCGTAGGCCCCACCCCTAGGCACGCATGGGCAGACTGACTGCCCTCTTAAAGGGCCAAGGGCGGGCCCTAGCTCTGCGGAGCACCCAGATTAAATCTAGTTTAAAAGGAAGTGCTTCACTTCACTTCCTTGCCTTGGCAATTGGGTTGATCACTTAGTGATAGCAAGTTTGCCTTCCTGTGTATCCTGTGTCTCCTGTTCCAGTCTCTCTGTTCCAGTGTCTCCTGTCTCTCCAGTTCCAGCATCTCCTATGTCTCCCGGTCCAGCGTCTCCTGTGTCTCCAGTCCCAGCATCTCTTGCTCCTTTGTCTCTCCATCCCTGGTAATACCCTTTGGACTGATCTCACGGTACTGATCTTTGCTTGTTCTTGACTACTTTTTGATTGCTGCCTGACCTGACCTCTGCTTGGAACCCTGACTACTCTTTGATTGCTGCCTGCCCTGACCTCTGCCTGGAACTCCGACTACTCCTTGATCGCTGCCTGACCTGACCTCTGCCTGGAATACAGACTATTCTCATCTGCCACCTGGAACCCGACCTCCTGCTTGACCTGACTATGTCCAGACTGACCTCTGCTACCGACCCTGCCTGGCTGACCATCCGCACCAAGACTCTGACTTAACTCTCGCTTAACACTCGGACACTCTATTCTGGCCTCCTGTGACCTCTGGACATCCTTGTCTGAGCACCGACCGCACACCCTTGTTCATGGTGGGCACTCCTTTGAACTTTCTCTCTAGGAGACCCTGCGAGGCCCATCTAAGACCAGGCGGCTTAGGTAACCCCAGGTAACACCAAGTTGCTATTGGTGAAGATCCAGCTAGCCTCTTTCTCCTCCTGTGCTCCGCCCCCTTGTGGCAGGCACTCTCTGGATCCAACCGGAGGGCCGTACCAATCCTGCACCAGGCCAAGGATCCACTCCCAGCGCAACGTCATCCTTAAAGGGCTTCAGGATTTGTATCACCTGCATCATGTGTAACCAATCTTTGTGCCCCAGGGCGTGATCCACACTGATCTCAGTATCACAATTCATTTATAAAGAGATGTGTAATGCTTCACTTACTTCTACAACTACATTTATTTATTTTAAAAATATATATCCTTCATGCTCCTTCTTTCATAGTGGGTTACCGTGAAAAAACAAGACAATCCAGTGATGCCAGTACTTTGCATCATTCTGAAGATACATAAACCATTTACCTCACCTCCAGGAAAACCTATCATTTCAGCAAGATATTCGTTTGTTTTTTTTATCAGTAGCAGTCCATGTGCATAAATTGTTACAACTTTTTCTCCAAGAAACCCGATCGTTCATAAAGGATACAACTTAAATGTTATCATTATTGAACCAGATCACTGATGTATCACAAGAGAGCTGGTTCATCACCATGGATATTGTCTCTATATGCTAAGTGTCACAATATCAGTCATTAGCTTTGGTTCAAACTATGATGGATAAGAGACTTCAACCTAGCAGAGTTTGTAATTCAATCAGCTGAACTAGTTTTGTACAATAATTTTTTCTCATTCCAACAACATATTTTTTTAAGGGTTCATAGGTTAACCTATGGCACTCGATTTTGCCAATTTATTTGTAATAGCTTTTGAGGAGACATTTTTTTATTCATCTCATTGATTTAAACACATTAAATATTGGCAAACATTCATCACAATATTTTTTGTTTTGGCCAGTCTTCAAAGGAGGAATTGTTAGAGTTTCAACATTGGATTGTTAAGATTTTGCCTGCTATGCAGTCTTATCCTACCTGAATGATGCATCCCCACCAGCAGAAGCCCTCAGTATGCCTTTTCTTGTCAAGCTCTTCCTCACTGCCCTTGCCACGCCCAAGTCCTACGCCTATGTAAACCCATCTTGCCATTGTAGTCTTATCTTCTCAGCTGTCACTTCTGGCTCCATAACCTGACCCTTGTTTTTAGTTCAAAACTTTTTATTGAAGTTAAGAATTGAATAAACAAACAAGATATCAAGGTACAGAGATTTTTATCTAGAAAGGAAAAGACCATGAACAAAATAAGGTACAGGGAAAAGCAATAACATATATGTAAAGCAAATAAACAGAAAGAAAAATAGCATAATTGGGGAATTCGATTTGAGATGAATGATATCGTTAGGTGTTGTCAGGAATAAAGTGGATAAGACAGAGTCACTAATATGCATACATAAAATAGTATTACAGAGATTCAATGTACTCATCGAGAGGCTTCCACACTTGTGCCCACTGAGTTACTTTGTTAATTTAACTGCCATTGCTTTTTCATATTTGCCATATAGGCATACAGAGTTCCACCAAAAGTGAGCTAATAACAAATCACTATGCTTCCAGTTAGTTAGGAGTAAGTGCACAGCAACAATTAATAAAACATCAAGCAATTTGCGGTGCAGAGGGAAGAGATAGAGAGACGGGGTCACCCCACAAATTATGACAATGCAGAAAGTAATAGGACAAGATAGACCCAAAATTTTGGAAATCGAGTTCCAAATTTGTTGCCAAAAGGACAGAACAGTGGGGCAAAATAATAACATATGGGACAATGTGGCCCCGGGTGCTGCACATGACCAGCAAGAGTGAGAGGTGACTAGTCCAGCATGGAAAAGTTCCATGGGGTCCACACTGCCCGATGTGACACAAAAAAGGAGTTGGGTCAAATTGGAAGATAGTGAGATACGCACAGAAAATTTCCAAAAATGTTCCCAATGTACCTTTCCTGAAAGGCAATTAATTTCAGAGAGCCATAAAGCATACAAACCCAGCAGAGGCTGTTGAAACATAGTCTGCCTGTCAAGCTCCGAACTTATTTTCCCATACTTAACTGTTTCACCAACCACCAAGTTCAGAGAAAAATCACATCCAATTGTGTATAAATAAAGCAGAGGCTGGATGTGAACTCTTAGAGTGAGCTGCTTATAAGTCAGAAGTTAAAGTCCTGAGCCACTAGAGGCTCGGGAAATAAGGACTTCAGAAGTTTGTAAATCCTGATACCAAATGCCCTTGGGTACCGAAGTCCCGATAGATGGTGTATAAAAAGTGCTAAGTGCCATGCCATTTTTTATGACACTTATGGCCAGGGAGACAAGAACACTTAGATTTTGGTAGAAAGCATACTTTTTTATTGAACAATATAAGTATTCTTGGGAGATGCTGATGCCATGCCTCTGACAAACTGACTACCAGCATCTCATCACATACAGGAAGTGATCCTTCTTTTATAGATAACATACAATATTGTACTGGGTTACATGATTCTAGTGTATGTGACTGCCTTAGAGAATAATTTATATTGGTTGTCATGTCGTGATCGGCTCCAGCTCTGCCCCCTCCCTCCACTGCGATCGGCAAAGACCCATCGGGGTCCATGGAGGTGAGGCCCGCCACCTGTCCTGCCTGCCCAGAACGCTATTGGCACCACTGCGAGGCCCCCAAGGCCCACCCCCAGCGAGGACGTCACTCCCAGCGTGGTAAGGGAGTTTAAATTCAGGAGCCCTACCTCCAGGCGCTCCCTTTCGCTGCTGCCTCGTGATCGGCTGCGGCTCTGCCCCCTCCCTCCACCGCGATCAGCGAAGACCCATCGGGATCCATGGAGGTGAGGCCAGCCGCCCCGTCCTGCCTGCCCGGAAGACTATCGGTACCACTGCGAGGCCCCCAAGGCCCACCCCCGGAGAGGACATCACTCCCAGCGTGGTAAGGGAGTTTAAATTCAGGCGCACTACCTCCAGGCGCTCCCTTTCGCTGCTGCCTCGTGATCGGCTGCGGCTCTGCCCCCTCCCTCCACTGCGATCAGCGAAGACCCATTGGGGTCTGTGGAGGTGAGGCACGCCGCCCCATCCTGACTGCCTGGAATGCTATTGGCACCACTGCGAGGCCCCCAAGGCCCACCCCTGGCGAGGACGTCACTCCCAGTGTGGTAAGGGAGTTTAAGTTCAGGCGCCCTACCTCCAGGCACTCCCTTTCGCTGCTGCTTCGTGATCGGCTCCAGCTCTGCCCCCTCCCTCCACCGCGATCAGCGAAGACCCATCGGGATCCATGGAGGTGAGGCCAGCCGCCCCGTCCTGCCTGCCCGGAAGACTATCGGTACCACTGCGAGGCCCCCAAGGCCCACCCCCGGAGAGGACATCACTCCCAGCGTGGTAAGGGAATTTAAATTCAGGCGCCCTACCTCCAGGCGCCGCACGCCGAAGGAGCGCGACTAAGGGGCCTGCCCCTTAGTGCGCCCCTTCGTGCGTCCCCTTTGTGCTCCAATAGGTCTCCAGCCTTGCAAGTTTAGATCACGAGCACTGCAGCTGCCCCCACATTGACCCTTTTGGACACTGGACCTAAATCTACCAACACTCCGTGTCACTTTCATCTCCAGCAACTCATGATCTGGCGCAATAAAAACTGTATCGTATTCTCTTAACTGTGCTATTGCCTTTTGCTACTCCACTCTGTTCACTTGCTATCACATCTAGCTCCAGGCAGCATCATTCTCTTAGCGTTGTGTATCTGTATCACCCCACAGTGGTATTCGCTGCACCATTCCAGTCACTTACTGTACCACTCTGCAACATCCCCACAGCTCCCTCGTCCCCACCCCCCCACACAGGGACATACTCTTCTTCCCCCCCCCCCCACCACCCTCCTTACTCAATTGACAATGTACCCCATCCCTCGCATCCACCGTCCCTTCTCCCGACTACCCCCTTCCTGTTTCCACCTTCCAACCCCACTCGCAAATCCCTAATCCCCATCCTCATCTCCCCCCTTACACAACTCCTAGGCCTCACCACACTCTCCATAATTCTCTTTAATGCACAATCCCTCACCAAAAAGACACCCATCCTCAGCGATCTTCTAATCAACTGCAAACCAGACCTCTGTGCGGTTACCGACACGTGGCTCAAAGACACTGACACTGTCCTAATCAACCAACTCCCTACCTCATCCTACGAAATGTTCTCTATCCCCAGACCGAAAAAAAGAGGAGGAGGTCTCCTCCTAGCAGCAACGAAACATCTAAAACTCAAACAGATCCACACTACCCCTCCTCCCAAGCTGGAAATAGGGCTTTTCAAATCCCCCCACCTCCAAATCTGTCTAGTCTACTCCCCTCCCACCCTTCTAGAGTCCAACCCCTCACCCCTCATAGAATACTTCGTTGACTGGCTTAGCACCGATATGCCCACCATCCTACTTGGAGACTTCAAACTCCACGTAGACTCCTCACCCCCCCTTCCCATCATGCCAAACCTTTATCAAATCCCTACGCGCACTTGGATTCCAGCAAATTATAACATCACTCACACACAATGCTGGCCACATACTGGATGGACCTGATGTTCATCAACTCCGATGTCCGGTCCAACTCCACACCATCCTTTACCCCTGTTCCCTGGTCCGACCATTACCTAATAGAATGCCTCCTCTCTACCAATACCCCACTCCCCACAAACAAAGCCCAAAACACCACTATCATATCCAGGAAATCATGCCCCAATGATGAATTAGCTGCTGCACTAAACTTCTCACTACCCAATCTCATCTGCCCGGACCCTGACTCAGTCCTAGCCTCCTGGTATAATCTCACAGGAGACATAGCAAATAAACTCTGCCCCCCCATCAAACGAGTTTTAAGCTCCACCGCCAAATCTGCAAACCCATGGTACACACCTGAGCTCAAAATTCTAAAAACCAATCTCAGACAAAAAGAGAGAAAATGGCGAAAGGACCCAACCACCCAACACTCCTCCATTTTCAAATCAGCGCTACACAGCTAGAATCACAACACTAAAACTTAAGAGACTTCTATGCCAGGAAAATCCATGATTACAGATTCAACCCCAAAGCCCTTTTCTCCTACGTCGCAAGCCTCACCAAATCCATGACCTCCTCTATACCTGATTCTGACACAACCACCAGATGCAAAGAACTCGCAACATACTTCCAGAGTAAAATTACTAACCTTCTTTTGAGATTCCCTTCCTCCCCGCCCCTCCCCTCCCCTCCCTTCCCCCCCCCCCCCCCTACACTCCTCACACCATCTCTTTCCACCATGGCCGCCCTCGACCTCATCTCATCCAAAGAAGTTGAAAACGTCCTGAAAAAACTCAAACCCGCCTCCCACCCCAGCGACACCATCCCCTCTAAAGCCCTCTTGGCTGTTCCTACCGTCATAACCGAGCATTAGCGGACATCATTAACTGCTCACTTTCCCATGGCATTGTCCCAGACTCCCTCAAACATGCCGTGGTCAAACCCTTTCTAAAGAAGCCCTCCTTAGACCCGAAAGACCCCGCTAACTTCCGCCCAATCTCCAACCTCCCATTTATCGCCAAACTAATGGAAAGAATTGTTAACGCACAACTCACAGAGCACATTGAAAACCATGCAATCCTCCATGTCTCCCAGTTTGGTTTCCGGAAACACTTCAATACAGAAACGCTATTCCTCACCCTATCCGACCACCTCCTCAGGGGCATGGGCCAAGGCCACAGTTACCTCCTTGCCCTACTCGACATTTCCACGGCTTTTGACACTATCAGCCACATTCACCTCCTCACACGCCTGGAAAGCATTGGCATCACAGGCCTAGCTCTTGCCTGGCTTAGATCCTACCTGTCAAACAGGAACTTTTCAGTCAAAACTGGCGAAGCAGTATCCTCCCCCCACCCCCTAAAACAAGGAGTCCCTCAAGGTTCATCCCTCTCCTCCACCCTCTTTAACATCTATCTCATACCTCTATGCCATCTCCTCTCCGACCTTAAACTTAAATTCTATCTATATGCTGACGATGTCCAGATCGTCATCCCCATCGAATCTACCATCACTGAAGCCTTAAAGCATTGGGAAAATTGCCTAGTTGCCATCAACGGCCTCCTTACCAACCTTCACCTAGCACTTAACAGCAACAAGACTGAGCTCCTACTCATCTCTGCGCATTCCCCCCTCCACTCCACTCTCCCCAACGATCCCAAAATTAACTCTACCTCAGCCCAACCATTTGTCAGGGATCTCGGATTTCTCCTTGATCCACAATTGAACATGAAGAAACACATCAACTCCATTCTTAAAGATGGCTTCTTCAAACTTAACATCATGAAGAAACTCAGACCCCTGCTATACCCTCAGGATCTCCGTACAGTGATCCAAGCCACCATTGCCGCCAAATTCAACTACTGTAACTCTCTCCTCCTGGGTCTCTCCTACTCCATGATAAAACCCCTTGAAATGCTGCAAAATGCCACAGCAAGAATCATCACAAACACCCGCAAATACGATCACATCACCCCCATACTTAAGGATCTACATTGGCTCCCTATCCCATCCCGTATTCACTACAAAGCCCTCACCATTGTACACAAAGCTGTTCACTCCCACAACTCCAACTGGTTAGAGATCCCCTTCATCCCACACCAATCTACCCGGCCCACCAGAGCCACCAACAAAGGCTCTCTACTTGTACCATCACTAAAAACTGCCCACCATGCCCCACTTGTGACCATGCCTTCGCTATTGCCGGCCCCTCCCTATGGAATTCCCTGCCACATAACCTGCGCCTCAAACCTTGTACTATCAAGTTCAAAAAGAAATTAAAAACTTGGCTATTCAAACGAGCTTATGTTGAATAGACCTTCACACCAAACCTTTCCTATTGCTCTTACAACACAACAACACTTTCTACCCACTGCTCATGCCCAAATGCTCACCCCTCTTACACTGATGTATTTATATTATGTTAATGCGTGTTAATGCTTTTTTGCTTATGTTTTAATGGTTCTATGATAAAGATATTGGTATATTCTATCTTTTCTACGCTGTATCGTCTAGTTCTTCCCCCCCCCCCCCCCCACCCAGTCCCAGTTACCTCTCCCTGTTAAAATGTAATTTCCAATCCTTTCATTTAATGTGAACCGATGTCCCCACTAACACCGGTATATAAAAGCCTTTAAATAATAATAAAAATAAATGTCAACAGCATGATAATATCCCTAGCTACCCCTGAGTATTTCTCCAAGGTGGGGCCCATTTACAATCACTCTTTAGGTAGTCCTTTGTTCTGTTAAAATCGGCCCACTCCTCAAAAGGGATGGTCATTCATGCAAAAAAGAGACACAGGAGAAGTCTGTAACACACTGCAAAGCTGAAGTCAGGCATAAAACTGAGAGCGAGGCAGAGAAAACTCCTCTTGTAATTTGGAGAATGGTAAAAAGGCTCCATTATGCATCACAGAAGAAATAAACCATATGCCTTTACATTGCCAGATATGCCAATTAAGTAAGTGGCCGCCTACAGATATTGAGGGGTTGTGCCACAGGGGGGCAAATCGGGAGAGCTTCCATTGAGGTGTACTAGAAGTGCATGACCGTTTGAAGTCCGAGGGTAATAAGTACGGGAATATGCGAGATACATCCCTGGGAAGCCTTCAAAGGGAAAAGGAGAGAGGAATGCCTTTTCAATGGACTGCCAGCGAGGACAATCCGAAGGTGAAAGGGATTGGAAAAACAGATAACACCCCTGTTGCAACATAAAGGCTTGATGGTATGAGTAGAAGTCCGGAAAATTAACTCCCCCTCTATTCTTATCTGGTTTTAGATTGGAAAAAACAATATGGGGTGCTTTATTACATAATAGAAAGTAGAAACCGGGAAAGTAATCTCTCCACCTGTTGATAAAAATCCTTGGAAAAGAAAATGAGTATCATAGAAAGTACAAAATGTAGTTGTGAGGCAAGAACCACTTTTATGGTGTCAACTCATCCCCACCAGGTCAAGTGTAAGGGAGGCCATTAGAGAAGCATCACGTAACGACTGCAGAACATAAGAGCATAAGAAATTTCCTGAAAATTTCCCATGCATATAATGCAGGTGTAAGTGTATGGGTAAATTTAGTGGAATCATTTCCAAAGCAGTCTATGCACTTAAGTCTGCCTTGAGAATTGCTGTAATTTATGCATGATTTTGTAGCCTAATTCAGGAAGGCTGTTATAAAATTAACCCCAAAAATGTATTATTTATCATACGCATTTAATACGCATTAACTCATTAAACTTGTGCTCAACACTTATGTTAGTAGTAATGCCCTTTAATACATAGGCTCCTAAATAATTGCATGCAAAAGCACACATGACTTTCTAGGTCATTCTTGATGTCAACTCTATTAGGATTAAAACTGCTGATCAAGTCAGATCACAAGTGTGGTAATGCTAGCAAAAGCACATCTAACAGATTGCACTTTCATATCTGCTGGTATGCTGACAAGTCAGAGCAGTACAGTATGAGCAGACTTCTGTACTGTACATCTTTCTATGATTTACATTCTCTGGACATATCCCAGAGGACGTTATAACCTTATTACAGGAAGATGTACTCTTTCTGACTCACTCATTTTTTGCCTTGAGTTTATTCCTGAATTTTGTATATTTTAAAAGATAATTAGAACTGAAGAGCTTGCAATCACACCTAATCGCTTCAGAGCATTTCTTTACCACTGACCTCTACTTTCACGTCTCTGATTATGGGTCCTCTGCACTAAACCTGTACTAAAATGTTTTTAGTGTTTGTGTGAAAAAAAATTCCCATGCACACAAACAGTTTACAGGCCGATGCAAAAAACAGCTGCGAAAGCAGGCGCTGTGACCTTAGCGCCTCCTTGCTAACATGACCCCACCACGGCTGCCAGTTATGAAAACCGACGCCGGTAAACTCGGCATCTGTTTTCATAACCGGCCCTCCTCCAGTAATGAAAACGGCCGTCTTCCAGTAATGAAAATGGCATCGGTCTTCATAACTTGGCGGTCTGCCAAGGTATTTTTTTTTTTCTTAAGTAAAAAAATATACAGAAAAGCAGTTTTTTTCTGCTTTTCTGTACTTCTTTTACATGCGCTCAGCTATTAACGTCTGCTCCAGGCCGGCAATAATATCTGAGAGATAAATGTGGGTCTGAGACGCACACTTTTTTTTTTTTTGAATGCGGAGTGAATGAGTAATAGCCTCATTCACATGCATTTGCATATGATGAGCGCTATTGCATTCACTCTGCGTCGGACGCTCGTTAAATAGGCGCTAATACCCCTATTGCAGTAGGAGGTGGATTAGCACCTATTTAACCCGCATCTGAGATGGGTTATACAGTGCGCTCAGCTGAGTGCACTGTATTGCGTCGGCCCTTTAGCATGCAATGCACTACATTTTTTAGCATATACACACACTGAAAACTAATTTCTAAAGCTTACTCATGCTAGTAATATAGATGGTAACTTAAAAAAGAATAGGTTCTCTCTGCTATATGCACCTTATCACTAGTATGTAGACACTAGACACTACACATATTAATATCTATGTACTAAGCTGAGCATGCACACAAATCTTTTTCCCTCAACCCCCTTGCTACTAGAGATGTGAATCGGAACTGATATCGGATCCGATTCTGGTTCCGATTCACATCTCTACTTGCTACAAAGCTGTATAAAAGTACACTGGCACATGGGCTAGTGATCAATGTGAAGAGCAGACATGGGAGCGAATCTGGAACCCAGACGAGAAGGAGGAAGATGGGCAATTTCCAGAAGATGGGAAAACTAGACCAAAAGCATATGTGTCAGATGCTTAACAAGGAGGTAGAGATCTAGAGAAGATGAGTGGATGTGTAGAAGAATCAGAGTAGAGAGGTGACAGCATCATCCAGGATACTAGGCCACACATCCAGAATGATGGCCCCATACCCTCATATGACATCCATTTAGGAGATTCTCCAAAGAGGAAAAGGACAGGCATTAGAAAGTGTCTAGGCTAGCTCTGGCTCATCCATTCCTTTGATGCTAGGGAGGGAAATCTGTCAGCCATGATGCCAGAAGGCACAAGCATCTGATCAGTCCACCCTCTATGAGCATGCTGTACTGTTGCCACAGTAGTGCCCTGTATTAATAATAATCACAAGATATTGTAGGGGGAAGAGGAGGTTGCAGTTTCTGCTCTGCCTGGGGCTGCAACAGCAAGAAGGAAACAGTCTAAAAGGATGTAGGGGGCTCGGTTGAAGTTGTAGCCCTAGCTAAAGCTGAAACAGCAGGGGCTTCTGGGAGAGCTCTGAGCTTTAAAAAAAAGAACTCTTCAGTCAGACAAAAAGAATTGCTGACCTAAAAGAAGCTCTTGTTGCTCAGATCGCTCTTCTGGCTCAGGATTTAGATTGCAACCATAGCAATGACATTAATGATCATCAAAGTAATTCCATTCTATAGCACCATATGGAATGGCCCTTTATTAGAAACTGCCACCTAAATCACTACTCATTCTTCCACTTTTACTTATCATATAGAATTAAGGACCTTCATACCTTTATTAGAGACCATCATGCCTTTGTGGTTTAGTCCTTGTAAACCACTTCTTATGTGTTTTATATGAATAAAAGTGGATTTGAGTGGGAAGGTCTCAATGTGTGTTGGTATCTTTTTCTTTTTTAAAGGGAATTTGGGAAATATGTGCCTCTGGATAAATATTTTTAATGTCATCTCTTGTACATGATCTTCAGCATCAATACTTGCTGGTAGCTGAGCAATTCAAATAGCACGCACCTGATATGAGTCAGGAATTAAATTTTAAGTCATAGGGCCTGATTTTCAAAAGCATTTATATGCTTAAAACTGGGTTTTACAAGTGTAAATGCACTTTACCTGTTTAAGTGGCCTTTTGAAAATTGCTGCAATATATGCCATTGAATTTTCCATAGGCTTTACCTGTGTCAAATGCATTTAACATGGATAAATTGCTTTTGAAAATTGTTACGATAGTCTGTTACATTTATGTGTGTGACTCTTTTGAAAATGTAATGCAAATAAATGAGAACAGACCATGCTATTTCTGCATACCTGCTAAAACATAATTTGCATCTTTTGTTTCTTCATTAACATGTGTGTACAAGTTATATATTTGCACGTCGGATCAGTTAATATAGGTCATGGTGGGCCTTAATGCTATTAGGCAAAATGTGCTTTTGCTGGCTTTGTACAAGGGTCTGCTTAGAGGTCTCAGTTTTATATGAAGAGCCACAGAGTAGGCATGTGCATGAGTTTAAAATGAAATAGAAAAATGAAATGAATAGGGGCCAATTTTTTATTTTTTTAATGGAGTCCCTAAATGAATTGAAGGGGTCCCATGAATTAAAGTAATCCTATTCATTTCATTCATTTTAAATAGAATGATTTCTATAAGCCATTATAATCAATGGACTTATAGAAATCATAGGAAAGGAATAGGAGCATGTGTACAGTTAGAAATTGATAGTGTAGGACAAGCAGTCAGCAGAGAAGGGGAGGATGGGAATGTTATTAGGGAGATAAGAGGAATGCTGTATCACAGTGAAGCAATTTGCCAATCTGACGTATCACTGCGGACTGGAGACATTTACACTGATCTTGAAGACTGAGCATTTCAGAGATTTGTTCTGCATTGCTTCTCAATACATTGTCTATGTGAAAGGATATGCTCTGAGCTCTCTCTCATTCTTGCTAAAGAATTTTGCTGCAGCATATTTTATAGTCTCCTTGTGCCAGCAGTAGTCACTCAATCACAGAAGAGTAGAAGGTAGTGAGGTAGCGCTGTGTCACAATATCTGTGTCTCGTAACAGATTTGTGTTGCTTTGGTTGCAGTTGCTGTTCTGTTTTACCTTTCTGGTGATTGAAGCCTTAGGTACATTTGAAATTAGTCATTTATTCTTTGTTTTCCTGGCAGTGGGCACAGTGTGGGCAGTGGACACTAAGCAGTGGGCATAAGTGAGCAGTGAGGGTAGGGCAGAGAGTGCAGCATAACAGGCTGCGTTGTGAAGCCTGTCTGTTAGAGAAGTACTCCAGAGCAGACAGTGTGACACTCACTACAGCAGTTTCTCTGTGTTCTTCAAACAGCAGCATGGTACTGGCACAGTCAGTGGAATTACAATACCAATGTAAAATATTAAATAATTGTTGTAATCTTTACAAATCCAGTGAAATAAAAAATATCATGTCAGGTAAAGGAAAAGGCAGAACAGATAAAATAAATGTAAATATGTCCAAATGTGGCCTGGTTGGCATTGGCACTGGCACTAGAAATACCAGCATGAACCCAGTATAGCAAATCAAGAAGAGATCAAGTATTGGAGGAACATTTCAAGGATCTAAAAGAGATTGCTACTTACCAGAAACAGTGCCATGAACCCTTGATGGTATCTCAAGTAGCAAACTGGCATTGAAAGTGACATTAGCAATCCTAAGTCAGCATGAATAGGGGAACAAAACAGAAAAGATGGCAGTAAAACCTCAAAGGCAGGCTCTGATAAAAGGAGCTAAGTAACACAAAGAGAGGCTTCAAGGTCTAAGGTCTGGTTATTATTATACTTAGCACAACACAAAAGATACCCAAGAGAAACCATTTTGATGTACCCATCTGATAAAACACAGAGTAGTGCCAGATATTTCATGCAAAACCAGAAAATCAGGAAATGGAACAAGTTAAGGGCAGCTCAATGATATGGGAAATGGTCTCTAAATAAAGCAGCCCTCACTATATCCCTGGAAAACCACTCCACAATCATTAGAGAACCCTTTGAGATATTTTAATTGTGATAAGAACCTTTACATTTGGCAAACCCATTCCACATGAAAATCTAAATCCCACCCTGCACCTTGGGGATCTTTGTGCCACTCGGCCTTGCTTCCTTGCCCAGACCTTACACCTTGGAGTTCCCTTTGCCAGTGTGCCTTGCTGTCGTACCCCAGAGCTAACACCTTGCCAGTCTGGGGGAGCTGCTTTGCACCTCTCATGATGCTCTGGAGCCTTCCAAGCAATCTTTGTGCTGTTTGGCCTCTTTATCAGTGCCTGCCTTGGAAGTTTTATTACCACCTTTCTGCTTTGTCCCCATTCATGCTGCCTTAGGATGCACTAATCACTTTCAGTGCCAGTTTGCCAACTGAGATGCCATCAAGGTTCATGGCATTGTTGCTGGTGCCCTCTTTTGGAGCTTTGGAGTGTTTTCCCCACTTTTTCTGCTTCTGACTTCTTGTCTTATTAATCTAGTAAAGCGCATAATTCTCCCACCAGCCCACCCCTTATAAACCCCACATTCGCTCTGAATACAATTCTCACAGACCTCTCCCCACACTCACTCAAACAAAATCCTCACATACCTCTCATCACATTCATTCCTTGGGGAGAGGTCTATGTGAATTGTATTCAGAGCAAATGTGGGGTTTATAAGGGGTGGGTTGGTGGGAGAATTATGCACTTTACTAGATTAATAAGACAAGATGTCAGCTTTGAATATTTAAATGAGTAGTATCTTAAATGGTATAATTGAGATGAGACAGTTTGCAATAATAAAAAATAAAGGATTTGTGAAAATTTAAAGTGGTTGATTTTGTAGACTTGCATCTTAGGAGAGGTGATTGATTAGATTGAGAATTCAAGACAGTCTAGGTTGTGGTTTGTGGTTTCATTTATTTATTTTACAGATTGTTTTTGTTTTTTCAGGAATTTTTATATTTTTGGATTTATTTTTTTTTACTTTTTCATTTTGCACAAATAGTGCACATGATCAGTACTGGAAGTAATTTTAAAAGGAGTTACGTGTGTAAATGAACATACTATCATATCAATTTTCAAAAGCCATTTACATGCGGAACGTGCTTTTACACCTAAAGCTCAGTTTTAAACATGCAAATCTTTTGAAAATAACCTAAATAGGGCATACTATTTGAAAATAGTGTGTACTTTTAGCAAATAACATGAACTATTTTCCAAAAATGAAAAATGTACTTTTTTTTGTTTTAATTTTAGGTTTGTTTGAAACCATGCAAAAACGGGCTTATTTATCTCATGTTGCACTTTCATTTCAAACAATTGCACATCCCATTGTGTATTGAAGTATTGTTCCAGTATATGCTGTGAAGATTTGGAAGAGAATAATGAAAGCCCTTTCTGTAGATAAAATAGCTTTACCCACCATCAATGCTGGCAAAATTACCTGTGTTTTCTACAATATTGATAATTTTGCCTGCAATGAAAAGAGGCATTGTCATGGGCAGGGAGATGGAAGCGAATGGAATAATATTGTGTTGTACAATCAGAACTATGTGCATTGTTTTATTGGAAAAATTTACTTGCAGAGAAAGCAGGCACATGTTTTTTTGGGTATTTTTCATGGGGCAATCATCAAAGCAAATAAAACCACTCACATACTTTCTCTTTCATGACTGGTGAAAACCCTGAAGGTAAGAAGTAAGGAAGTGCATGGAAAAAAAATTGCTCTTCACAACATTTGCTGTTTTATTACTTTTTTTTAAATTAATTTTTAATTTTGCTTTATGTTTACCTCAGTTTGTTTCATTTATTTGAAACAAAATAAACACACACATCAAAAAAATATGAAAAAAATCAATTAAAGAAATGGAAACAAAGGGTTAGATTCCTCCTTCCCTTACCCCCCCCCCCCTGGCTCTTCCCCCATCCTCTCACCCTCCCCAGACCCATCTTTCCCTGACCAAAGGTCATAGGTAGAAATGGGGGAAAAGTCGGAGTTTTCTTTTTGTTTCATTTTGAAATGAGATGATGAAAGGGAGCCTTTTATTGCATTTTTCAGGCACCTTCCTAGTGAAGGTTACCCATGGAGTTTTATTATTGTCCCTTTACAGTGGATCTTGACCTGGGGTTAAATAGTTGCCCCAGACTTTCAGTGATGGAATAGAAAATTGAGTTGTATTCTTATATCGCCCGTTGCATAACTTTATCTTTATCACTGCGGGGGCCCCAACTTGACAAGTGCATTGCATGCTGTTCCATATGCAAGGAAAACGCTAGTGCATGCATGCCTCAGTGTTTAATAGTCTATCTCATCAGTCCCATCTTTCATCAAATTGTGTCTATGTAGTCTTTAATTTAATATGAAATGAATTTCTAGCCCGCACGATCCAACGTGCTTTTTACAGGCAAAAAATTAACTGTACTTGGTTGGTTACAATCATACATGCGTAATAAAAACATGTAGCAATACAGACATATATTCACAAAACTCTGACAATAAATGTCTCTTCCCTCTGTTCAACAATCAGCAATGTCTTTAAGAAATATATTAAGTTCCACCTGCACAATATGCTTGGGTAAAAAAAAATGCTTTTCCATGTTTTCTAAAAGTTAAGTAGCACCTAACTGATCTAATGTCATCAGGTAGAGTATGCCACATAAGTGGCCCTGCAACAAAAAGTGTACTTTCCCTAGGCTCAGCTAGACGTGCTTGCTGCCCTGAAGGGACATCCAGCAGATTCTGCCCCACCCATCTCAATGCTCTTAGGAACGTGTACATTGTAGCTGTGTGTGCTACAGAACAGATTCCTTAGTTGACCTTACATCTACAAACACGTGGCCTCCATAAAACCAGACACAGATCTGTGTCACAGGCGTGTGTGCATGAGAAGATGAGGTTTGTATGAATGACATGCCATGTTATGGAATAAAGAGAGGATTCATTATTGCTTTGTTAGTGGATTTTTAAAAGAAGGACTTCTAATTTATGTACAAACACTTATCATAGTCAAACACTGAAGAGCTTAGACACATGTTACAGAACAGAGAGAAATCATTCTGAGCCATATCTTTTCTATTCTCTGCAATTATAGAGTGCAAAAATACAATTTGTACCAGCAAAGGGAACAAATATGAGCTGAAAGTCACTGAACAGGCATACAAAGGCAGCTTTCTTTATATAAATTGACTTTTATCACCACATGCCCAAACAAATTGCAAGAATAAAATCAAGAATGCAATAAGATATATTCCAATTTGTAGCAACATCAAGCATTACCTTTCATTATAGCTTCCTTAAGTGGTGAGTCACTAGTTTCTTGCTTTCCAGGGAAGAATAGTCATCCTACAGATTTGATGTGATTGTCACATTTGCCCACTGTGACCTCAATGAAGTCATTGATCTGACCCCAAACTACCAACTGATTGCCAGAAGATTTCTAGCATAGTAGATTGCACAGTCAGGTAAAATACATTGCGATGTTTTCAATGTGTAAATAAGGAAGTAAACACTGCAATTTTTTACATGTGTAATTTGTATTTAGAATACAAGTATATACAGTGTGACTGCTCTTTATTACTTTTACTACTTTTCAAAGTCCATCACATGTCACATGAGGTATCAGTACTGAACTGGAAACATTAGACTTATAAGATCCTTGCTGGGTTCCTAGCTTATGATAATAAGGCTGCTGGGTGCGGCCTTCAATACTTCACTAAGCCTGAGTTCTAGTGAATAATAAATGTGCACAAGGTGACTAGTTCCAGCACTTTTGTACTGTACAAAAGATTTTCTGTGGTTAGTTGGTTAAGAGCCACAGGAGGGAAACTCAGGAGGGAATGTGTGTGGAGTTGCAGACCCTGGTAGTGATGATTCGGCTAGATGTTTGCATTATTTTGCAGGAAAAGAAGCAACAGTATAAATATGCAGTCAGTCACACCAGAGTCACTGGTTGCATGAACTGATGGGCTCCCATCTCCACCTGTGGTTTTTATTTGGTGACTGGAGCCCTGATGGTGATCCAGATCCAGTCCCATTTAGATGGTGCTGCTGGGGCAGGGAACTCCAGGTTCACAGTCATTCCAGGTCAGGTCTTGGAGTTCCTAAAACAGTGGCTAAGGCAAGCTTAGCCTTTGCTTTTTGTGACAAATTATGTACCTGCAGGTAGGCTAGCTTTTGGGAGTATCAATGGTGTTGATGGCAGCTCCTCCACAGGTGGGATATGAAGGTGGTTAGGATGGTGGGTGGTGGCAGTCAGGTGATGGGTGTTTTGCATCAGTGGACTCAGGTGGCTGAGTCCCCTATATCTGTGAACTAGTTGGCTCAAAACTAGAAGGGAGATGCAATTGCAACAGGACAGAAGGACTATAGGTCTGAGTGCAGTCAATGACGATGCAGATTTACTCCAGGGTATGCCTCTGGGTCTTCAGTTCAAGTTTGCTTGAGGAGGACACACTATGTCTAGTCAAGCATTGGACGCATGCTGGTCTAAGTTATATGGGTTGTTGCCACTACAAGCTTTGATTTTATTCTAGATTTAGCTCACACCTTTTCATTAGTAGCTCAAAGCAAGTTACATTCATTTATAGTAAGTACTTCAGTATCCTCAAAGGGCTTACAATCTAAGAACCTCATTAACTAAGCTTTTTTCAGTAGACACAAAATGGGAGAAAAACCTTAGTAAATCATGACCTAAGTTTGTACTTATGCCCCCCTTAGCATAAACTGCATTGCCAACAAACGAGTGGTCCAACCTGCTTTGCAAGAGTAGAGATTCAGACTGACTTTCAGGGTGGCAGTAATGTGGAAGATGCTGTGGTGATCTCCAGGAGAAGATAGGTGCAGGCAGCAAGGAGAGTATCCAGATGGTTGTTGGTGTGGTATATGCTAGTGATCATAGAGTGTCTGTTTTTGAGGGAGGGAGCTAGAGGGAGGGTGCTCAAGAGTTCAGAGCAGCATGGAGATGAAGGGTTTGGATTTGGGGGATTAGGGTTATGTTGGATTCTATTGCTCCTGTCATGGGTTTTGTGGGTGGTCTTATGGTAGAAAGAAGAGACTTTCATGTCTTTGGAGTTCAGGGGGTTTAGGTAACTGTTATGCAATATCTTGCATAATGCAATATGGTTGGGGTGGGGACTTCTAGCTTCATTCAGGCTTGACTTCTTTGGTAGCAATGCTGCTTTCAGAGGAGCATCAGATGTGCAACATATTGTTTTCTTGGGATATCCCAATTCTGAGAAGAGACCATGTATCCTGTGGGGTGCATGCAAAAATGTGGTTCAAAAATTGCTTCTATTACTCTATAAATAACAAAAATAAAGAATGCAATAACCTTAATTGAAATTTCAAAACCAAAATGAATCTAAACAATACAAAATAATCAGCAAATGTTACAAAAACTTTAAATTAAAATTATGCAAAAATATATCCTTGCAAAAAAAAAATAAAAATCCAATCACATTAAACAATTCATATCCATACAGCAAATACAACAGAATATATCAACAAACTATATCAATAAAAATATATCAATACACATAGGGGTAGATTTTCAAACCGCGCGATTTGGCCTACTTTTGCTGGCGCATCAGGCGCAAGCAAAAGTACGCTGGATTTTAGTAGATACGCACGGAGCCGTGCGTATCTGCTAAAATCCGGGATCGGCGCGCGCAAGGCTATGGATTCTGTATAGCCGGCGCGCGCCGAGCCGCGCAGCCTACATCCGTTCCCTCCGAGGCCGCTCCAAAATCGGAGCGGCCTCGGAGGGAACTTTCTTTTGCCCTCCCCTCACCTTCCCCTCCCTTCCCCTACCTAACCCACCCGCCCGGCCCTGTCTAAACCCCATCCTTACCTTTGTCGGGGGATTTACGCCTCCCAGAGGGAGGCGTAAATCCCCGCGCGCCAGCGGGCCGCTAGCGCGCCGGGACGCAACCTGGGGGTGGGTACGGAGGGCGCGGCCACGCCCCCGGACCGCCCCGGGCCGTAACCACACCCCCGGACCCGCCCCCAAAACGCTGCCGACACGCCCCCTAAACGCCGCGATGACCCGGGCCCGCCCCCCCGACACGCCCCCCTCGGAGAACCCTGGGACTTACGCGAGTCCCGGGATCTGCGCGCGCCGGTGAGCCTATGTAAAATAGGCTCACCGGCGCGCAGGGCCCTGCTCGCCTAAATCCGCCCGGATTTGGGCGGATTTAGGCGAGCAGGGCTCTTAAACTCCGCCCCACAGGGATGGTAACTTTCAAACTGGCATACGGTTGCACTTTGATGCATGTATGCTAGTGCGAGACTAGATATGTGCCCATTTTATAACTTTCACACACATTATAAAATAGACTGACCATGTGCACGTGTGCACAATTTTGTGTGTGCGCACCCAGACACATAAATAGAATTTCTAACGTAGAAGTCAGGCATTTTATAACAGGCGTGCATCCTTGCCATTACCAGTTTCACCAGTTCATCCACCAATTCACCCAGTGTTGAGCTAGATCCTTCAAACCCCCTTGGTTTAATAGCTTGCACTCACCCCAGGTCCCCAGACTCTTTACACCTCTCCAAAATTGCTGGGGAGGGGGGGGGGGTTGTGTGTGTTTTTTACACTTATACCTCCTCCATATCAGAAATAAAGTTATGTGGAAGAGGACCTGGGTACACGTCGGGACATGTACGTATTTACATGCACATCTCTTGGCCACACCCCAAAACACCTAATGTCCCTCTGACTCTAGAGGAACCAATACAATCTATAGACTATATACAACTTTGGCTAAAGTATTTATAAGTGGCTATAAGATAAGTAGCTCAGCTCATCACTAGTGCAGTCCACGTCCTTTTTTAGATCAAGTGAGATGTGCACATGGTGGGAGACATGCGTATTTGGTTGGCTTTTAAAATTCGGTTGGTGCATCCCCAATTGATGCTCCAGGTTTTTAAAATCTACCTTAAAGGGCCCACAGACACATAAAGACACAAAATACAAAACAACAAAAACATAAGACAGACACACCAAAATTAAAAACCAAAACCAATTAACGAACCCGCTTCTAATTAAAAATAATCCCAGTGCACCTCTGGAACAATAAAAATAAAAAAATATATGATCACAGAATTGGATATAGCAAAGTCATGTTTAAACAATGTTGCAACTATTAATAAATCCAAAATCTACTTAAACAGTCCAACTAAACTTGGTTCAAAGTCCATGTTGTCTAGGGGCGGATTGTGGGAAAATAGTGGCCCGGGGATTTTTCTCCTTACTGGCCCATGGGTACCCAATTACACATACAATTTGGTGAGTCACCAAATACAGAATAAAGGGACCATAAAATATACACAGAAATGCACAGACAAACTGAACTGGAAATCACAACAAGTTAGACAGTATGTAATGTAGCAATGGAAAAACAGAAAATACCATCATTCCTCATAAAACATCAAACAAAATCAAGAACCATAAAACATCACAATAGGAAAATCATACTAAAAATATATATTTCAAAACTGCTGATGAATAGAACCTCCAGTAATTTAACTCAGGGAAATTTTCAAAAATTTGTATATAACACCAATAAAATATTTCAAAGAGAGCAGACATCAAATAATATTCAATAATTAAAACTAATAAGGATTTTAAAAAGCCCCTGCTGTCCTCTTCTGTGGGAGCTCTTGATTTCCAGTCACCCTGATATTGTCGAGGATTAGGAGGTTATCCTCTCTCTCTCATACATACTCACATGTCCATTCTCTCTCACACATACACTGTCACATACATACACATGCATGCTCTTATATCCACCATAACCTCTCGCTCTCACTGACACTGACACACTCTCAGGATCTAAGACACTCTCTCCCCCTCCACACACAAACTCTTACTCCCTTGGATTTTCTCATACACACTCATGCTCTCACACTCACTGGCTCCCTTACATACACACAAACACACACCCAGGCAAGCTCCCAGTCATTCTCGCACACACACACACTGACCCCCAAGCAGGATCTCATTCATTTTCACACCACACCCTCCCCATCCCCCAGGTATGCACACATTCATTCTCACACACACACAGACCCCCAGGCAGGCACCCATGCATTCACACACATACACCCCCAGGCAGACTCCCATTCATACACATGCACACACTAAAGGCAGACCCCCCTCTCTTTTGGCAGCAACCTCAGAACCTCTCTCATTCCTCTGCTGCCACTGTCACTGCTGCCACATGGCTATTGGGGAGGTGCCGATTGCTGCTACTGACACTGAAGCCCATTCTACTGCCTCCTCTGTGCAGGCCCCATGGGCTTCCACTTCCTCCATGCTGATCTCGTACATTGTGAGATCCGCATAGAGAAAGTGCTACTCTTGCACATTCCCAAAGATTACATGTGCCAATCACTAAAAAGTAATTTATTTATTTTTTTATACCTTTGCTGTCTGATCTTGGTTAGTCACAGGCTTGGTTAGTCACAGGCTTTTTTTTCCACCTTCCCTTTCCTATTTTTTTTGCCAATTCCTTTAATGTCTTTTTTTTCTGTTTCTTTTCTCTCCATCTTCTTCCCTCAAACACAGTCAGGTTCTCATTCTCACATGCATTTCTCTCTCTCTCTCTCTCACACACACATACACACACACACACACAGTCTTTTACTCTCACATGCTGTCTTGCTCAAGCACAGGCTCTCACTGTCACATGCTCTCTCTCATACAATCATTCATTCACACACACAGGCTCTCACTGTCACATGCTGTCTCTCTCACACACACACAGAGGCTCTCACGTGCTATCTCTGCAAACATTCAGGTCCTCACTCCCACACACAGTCTCTCAACTCATCTCATACACGCACACACACACACTCTACAGACCCTCAGCCTCTCTTTCACCTCTGGGCCTCCTCTTCGCAGGTCGCTGCAGGATGGGCTCTGCAGCGGCCCTGATCTTCTCGGGCTCTGCGGCGGCCCTGATACCAGGCCTCTTCCTCTTCTCAGGCCGCTGTGACTTGGGATTCGCTGCGGCCCGTAAGCGCTGCTCCTTTTCTGCATGCGCTGATGCTCCTCCTCCTCCTTCCTGCCCACGCGGCTCCGGCAGCGTTTACTTCCGGGGCCGCACAGGCAGGAAGGAGGAGGAGCATCAGCGCGTTTAAACGCGATCTTTTTCTTCAGGCCGTGGTGACGTGAGCCTCACCACGGCCCTGCCGATCTGCCTGTCGCAGCGCCGCATGAGCCTCCCTGTGCCCAGGGACATTGGCTCCCCTTAGGATACCACTGCTCGCGGCGCCCCAGGCCCAGGCCTAGTGCTTCCACCGACCCTGCCGCAGGTTTCTCTTCGGGCCGCAGCGCCAGCAGACTCTCTTCTTGTCTTTAGCCGGGAAGTTAAAAAAAAAAATAATCACGTGATTGGAGCGACCGGCCCACCGGGGGAAGCCCGATCCCCCGATAGGCCAATCCACCCCTGATGTTGTCCATGGAAACCAGCACCAGCAGACTTCAAATCCAGCAGCAGCAGGTTTATAAATTCAAAGTCAGAGGTGGCAAAAATTGAGTTCCAACACGTTTCACAAATGGCTTGTTCAGGAGACTCCACCACCAGCTTAATCACATACCACTCGTGTCACCCTGCCTTATTTTTTGGCTGCTATCGGCCCCTCCCATTTTATCTCTTAACATGGTGATCACAAACACACCAATGCTACCATCTTAAGATCAAACATTAATTTGAAATGAGTTTGCTAATTGTTTTTGGTTTTTGACTGCCTTGCATTTTTGTGTTTTTATATTTTGTGTCTTTATGTGTCTATGGGCCTCTCTATGATTGATAGATTTCTTATTGATATATTTTGTTGATATATTCTGTTATATATGCTGAATGAATTATTAATTGTTTAATATGATTAGATGTTTTTTGTAAGGATATATTTTTGTATAATTTTGATTAAAAGTGTTTGTAGCATTTGTTGATTGTTTTGAATTGTTTAGATTTATTTTGGTTTTGAAATTTTAGTTAAGTTTATTGCACACTTTGTTTTTGTCATTTTATTTTGTTTTTCATTTTGTTTCCTTTTAATTGTGTTTTTTTTGTGTCCTTATTAATTACATTTCATACCTTTTTTATTTAGATTTTTGTTTTTAGTGCATACTATTTAAAATACTGCTCATCAAAACATTTAGGGGTTCATTTTAAAAGGATTTATATACATTAAATACAGTTTAGACAATCAAGTGAGGGCCAGTGCTTATAAAAATATGCACTGGTAGGGACAGCAGAGGTGTGGATGGACAAACTAGAAAAGTGATGTCATCTTTTTATGTTGTCACGTTTCTGTCTCTATAAAAAATCCTGGGGCAATCAAAGGGGATCTCTGAGGGATTGCAAAGCTGAGCAGTTGTGTGGATGGGCAGCCTAGATAGGCCGTATTGTCTTTTTCTGTTGTCACGTTTCTATATTTCTATAAGAAAGCCTGAGACAATCACAGCAGATCTCTGAGGAATTGTAGAGCTGAGCAGTTGTATGGATAGGCAGACTAGATAGGCTGTACGGTCTTTTTCTGTTGTCACGTTTCAATGTTTCTGAGACAAGCACAGGGCATCTCTGAGGGAGTGGAAGGGATTATAGAGTTGAGCAGTTGCACGGATGGGCAGACTAGACCATGTCACGTTTCTCTGTTTCTGTAAGAAAGCCTGAGGCAAGCACAGGAGTTCTCTGAGGGATTGGAGAGCTGAACAGTGGTGTGGATGGGCATAGATAGGCTGTATGGTCTTTCCCTGTCATCATATTTCTATGTTTCGCATAACTTGGTTATAAACATACTTTTGTGCCTTCATGGAGACAGAATTTAGGTGGGGAAAAGATTTACACAAGTGCACACATTTTTAAAGCAAGTTTATGCACATTAATCCACTTTCAAAATTAGGGTTAGAATCTACAGGTAAAAAGTGTGTGGAGACTTTAGCCCCATGGGGGCTGATTTAAAATTACCTTCTGCAGAGGTAATTCTCAAAGGCATTTTTATGGGAAAAACAGGGCATTACCCATGGAAATGGGCTTTTAGAAAATTTCCCACCCTCTACACAAGTAAAATTACATACAGAGTGCCAAAGTGCTGGGAGTCATTCTTGGGGGCAAGGTGTGGAATTGCACTTATACTTTTGAATTTTCAAGAGCATTCAGGTATTTCCTAGCGTGTAGCAGATGGACTCAGGACCAATGGGTATAGTGTACTCCTGCTAGCAGTTGGAGACAATTTTACACGGAAAAATTACCCTCCCAGGTGTAAATGTGTGAGGGAAATTTTCCTTGTGCAAGTTTCAATGTCAAAGTAAGCACATACATTCACTTTGAAAAATAATTCAAAATGCATGGGTAAAGAATACTTGCAGATTTTGCAGATATGTGGCCAAACTGAAAATGATCCCCTTAGAGACAGCCCTCAGAACGTCTAAGAGATTTTTGAAGGGAAACTCCCTGCAGAGTTTCCCTTTGAAAATTCATCAGCCATCCGGTGCCACAGGGAGGCTTTCATTGCATACTTTGAAGTACTTGTGTAGCCCCCATTGACTGTATTTGCACAGTGAGTTTCTCTTTAAGAAGCCTTGAGAGAAAGAAGGGCACAGAGCATGCTCAGTTAGATGCTGTTGCTTTATGTCAGCCATGCTTAAGAGCAATACACATGCTCAGTAGTTGGAGAAACTGCACTTGGAATAAATGCATATAGCCAGCAGGAAGGTGGGGTTGTTTCAGTCCTGCACAACCCCGGAGAAGGCGGCAGACTTGTGCTACTAACAGGATAGCTGTAGGCCAGAGAACAGTGGATATCTGAGGGGGTTGCAGGACTCAAGTTATGGAAACTTTCCTTTCAAATAGAGTAATGGACTCCTAAAAGCTGTGGAACTAGAGGAATATTTCTAAAGGAAAAAATTGCTTCAGGAACTGAAGCCCTATCAAGGAAGAAAGTTACAGCTAACAAAAAGTCTGACCTCTGAAGAAAGGGACTGGCAATTAGGATATTATGACTGTTTTTACAAAAAAATCAGAAAGATAATTGTACAAAAATGATTATTTGCATTCTTTTAATGACTACTTGATTTAATATTTTCATAGCTGATGAAGAAAACTTTCTTTCTGAAGTGTAAGCTACATAAATAAAGTTATATCTTTGGTTAAAATAAATAGTTTTCCCCTTTCTCTAATTTTTCCTGAGAAGCTGGTAAGTGGTTACCATAGGGAAACTAAAAATAATCCAGACTTGTTATAAAAAGTGGTGGCTAAACAGGAACTGGCATTTGAATTGGCTTTTACATTTTCCCTTGCCAGATTTTTTTCAGTGATAGCTTGAGAGGTAAATGAAGAAACTCCATGAAAAGTTGGCTTATGGTGCCTGTAAGTGTTTTCACTATGATCCAGAAAACTCTGTGATGATAGATGATGTCTCAGCTGATTTATCATTATATGCTGCACATTATTTTCTTAAAGAATAAGGAAATGTGACCAAATTGGAACACCTGAAAGGGGCAATATCAGCAAGAATCTTACGTCACTGTGATGATCCAAATGCTGATCCTTCTCAAAGAAAGCCAAAATCTCATTGGCGAGTAGTAGTGCCTACTAATTTTTCCAATGTAGAGAAAGTTGTTTGAGCTTTTAAGAATATTGACACATTGGGAAGGAAGGAAGGTCCTTCACATGGCCACCTGTTACCCGAAGCTTTTCAGATAAAAGTAGGGGATAGAAAAATGTAAAACTCCAAGATTTAAAGTAGAAACCACAAACCAATTAGTAGCACAACTATACCTGCTCATTCTATACCAGCTAGTTATTACAAGGCCTACTGATGTGCATAAGATAATTGTAGAGCATGTGGTTAAAACTCAAAATGTTAATCCTTAAAATTCTGTTTTTTACAAACTGCAAAGTTTTTCTGGTATAGACCCTAAACCTATTGGGAAGGTTGATTATGATCTCTGAAAAATACAGATCCAACGGGTATTGACAGATCCCGATCTGACCTCTAGTGATAGAAAAAGAAAACTGATGAAAAGTCTTTTGCCAGTAGGGATGTGAATCGTTTTTTGACGATTTAAAATATCGTCCGATATATTTTAAATCGTCAAAAATCGTTAGGGCCACGATACAATACCAATTCCCCTGATTTATCGTCAAAAAATCGTAAATCAGGGGAAGGGGGAGGGCAGGAAAACCGGCACACTAAAACCTCATAAAACCCACCCCCCGACCCTTTAAATTAAATCCCCCCCCCAAATGCCTTAAATTACCTGGGGGTCCAGCGGCACACTAAAACACGGCACACTAAAACCCCCTAAAACCCACCCGACCCTTTAAATTAAATCCCCCACCCTCCCAAACCCCCCCCTCAAATGCCTTAAATTACCTGGGGGTCCGTAGCCTTAAATTACCTCCGTAGCGGCGGTCCGTAGCTAAATCGGGGGAAGGGGGAGAGCAGGAAAAGCGGCACACTAAATCGTGTAGTCTTCAGCCGGCGCCATTTTGCAAAATGGCCGCCGCAAAATGGCGGCGGCCATAGACCAAAACGATTCGACGCAGGAGGTCGTTCCGGACCCCCGCTGGACTTTTGGCGTCTTGTGGGGGTCAGGAGGCCCCCCCAAGCTGGCCAAAAGTTCTTGGGGGTCCAGCGGGGATCCGGGAGTGATTTCCTGCCGCGAATCATTTTCCATACGGAAAATGGCGCCGGCAGGAGATCGACTGCAGGAGGTCGTTCAGCGGGGGTCCGGAACAAGCACAGGGCATCTCTGAGGGAGTGGAAGGGATTATAGAGTTGAGCAGTTGCACGGATGGGTAGACTAGACCATGTCACGTTTCCCTGTTTCTGTAAGAAAGCCTGAGGCAAGCACAGGAGTTCTCTGAGGGATTGGAGAGCTGAACAGTGGTGTGGATGGGCATAGATAGGCTGTATGGTCTTTCCCTGTCATCATATTTCTATGCTTCGCATAACTTGGTTTTAAACATACTTTTGTGCCTTCATGGAGACAGAATTTAGATGGGGAAAAGATTTACACAAGTGCACACATTTTTAAAGCAAGTTTATGCACATTAATCCACTTTCAAAATTAGGGTTAGAATCTACAGGTAAAAAGTGTGTGGAGACTTTAGCCCCATGGGGGCTGATTTAAAATTACCTTCTGCAGAGGTAATTCTCAAAGGCATTTTTATGGGAAAAACAGGGCATTCCCCATGGAAATGGGCTTTTAGAAAATTCCCCACCCTCTACACAAGTAAAATTACATACAGAGTGCCAAAGTGCTGGGAGTCATTCTTGGGGGCAAGGTGTGGAATTGCACTTATACTTTTGAATTTTCAAGAGCATTTAGGTATTTCCTAGCGTGTAGCAGATGGACTCAGGACCAATGGGTATAGTGTACTCCTGCTAGCAGTTGGAGACGATTTTTACACGGAAAAATTACCCTCCCAGGTGTAAATGTGTGAGGGAAATTTTCCTTGGGCAAGTTTCAATGTCAAAGTAAGCACATACATTCACTTTGAAAAATAATTCAAAATGCATGGGTAAAGAATACATGCAGATTTTGCAGATATGTGGCCAAACTGAAAATGATCCCCTTAGAGACAGCCCTCAGGATGTCTAAGATATTTTTGAAGGGAAACTCCCTGCAGAGTTTCCCTTTGAAAATTCATCAGCCATCCGGTGCCACAGGGAGGCTTTCAATGCATACGTTTTCCGTATGAAAAATGGCGCCGGCCATACGCTTATGGCCGGCGCCATTTTCCGTACGGAAAACGATTCGCGGCAGGAAATCGCTCCCGGACCCCCGCTGGACCCCCAGGAACTTTTGGCCAGCTTGGGGGGGCCTCCTGACCCCCACAAGACTTGCCAAAAGTCCAGCGGGGGTCCAGAACGACCTCCTGCGTCGAATCGTTTTGGTCTATGGCCGCCGCCATTTTGCGGCGGCCATTTTGCAAAATGGCGCCGGCTGAAGACTACACGATTTAGTGTGCCGCTTTTTCTGCTCTCCCCCTTCCCCTGATTTAGCTACGGACCGCCGCTACGGAGGTAATTTAAGGCTACGGACCCCCAGGTAATTTAAGGCATTTGGGGGGGGGTTCGGGAGGGTGGGGGATTTAATTTAAAGGGTCGGGGTGGGTTTTAGGGGGTTTTAGTGTGCCGTGTTTTAGTGTGCCGCTGGACCCCCAGGTAATTTAAGGCATTTGGGGGGGGGTTCGGCAGGGTGGGGGATTTAATTTAAAGGGTCGGGGTGGGTTTTAGGGGGTTTTAGTGTGCCGGCTCACGATTTTAACGATTTTCACGATACTTTATTTATTTATTTATTTAAATAATTTATATACCGGAGGTTCCTGTATAATATACATATCACCCCGGTTTACAAAGAACAGTAACAATCGCTACATTAGCGGTTTACATAGAACAGGATTAAACAACGAAGTTTTACATTGAGCAAAAGACGTAAACAAGTTTTTACATTGAAACAAACGAAGTAAACAAGTTTTTACTTTGAAACAAAATTAATAGAAGTGAGCAAATAGTAAATACTATTAAACCGTTAATAAACATGCGGTTAATAAATCAATAAATCACATGGAGATATGTAAGACCACATGAGTATATGTATGTAGACTGTATGTAGACAGCATGAATATGTGAATCTCTAATTGAATAAGGAAGAATAAAATAGATCTGAAAAATATCATTGTGGGAGTAAAAAGAGTTTTTTCCCAGACTGTGAGGCCAGCCCTGAAAATCTGCTGCCTAAAATTGCTCCCCCTTGGCACTCTATGAAGTTAAAAGTAGCAACTTTAAAACAAACTGTAGAAAATGATTTTTCAATGCACAATTAAGCTGTGGAATTCGTTGTTAGAGCATGTAATTAGGACACTTAGTGTAGCTGGGTTTATAAAAAGTTCGGAAGAATTCCTGGAGAAGTTCATTAACTGCTATTAATCAGGTTGACTTAGGGAATATTCACTGCTGTTACTGGCAAGAGTAGCATGGGATCTATTTTATGTTTGGGTACTTGCCACGTACTTGTTGTAACCTGGTGGAAACAGGATGCTGGGCTGGATGGAGCCTTGGTCTGACTCGTTATGGCATCTTTCTTATGTTCTTATGAAGTGGAGGAATGAGAGAGTGAACAGTTTTACACACTTTACACACCCAAACGGCAACAATACGATTCCCTCCCCCTCCCAGCCGAAATCGATCATTAAGACGATCGAGGACATGATTCACATCTCTATTTGCCAGCAGCATTAAATAATACTGCCTTGTGTTTGGGTGTCGTTGCCCCTGCAGAGGACTGTATTCTTGAGCTGGAAAGGCATATGGAGCTGTTTTAGATTCACAATTTCTGTATACACCATTTGTGTCCGGCCAACAACTCACAGGGGAGAAACCCTCTCAGTTTTTGAGCAGATTACACTTACATCTCAAGAAATGAGTAGAAAGAGATAGTTTAATAGATCGAAATCAGGAACAATGGGTGTACAACAATTCATAAATAGATGTTGGGATGAAATTATGATCACTAAGCTGGGATTGCAGGATTATTTATTTATTTCTATAAAATAATTTATTTCCTACGCCCTCCAAGGTTCGAGATGGGTTACATAAAAACAGAAATCATTTGGATAAGAGTCAAGGTAAGAGGAACTCTTATTCAGAATTACTACTAAATCTCAGGATTTGGAAATCAGACAAATCTGCTAAGGAGAAAAGAAAATTAACTAGTGATGAGCTGAGCAAGGACCAACTACCTTAGCCAAAGTTGTATATAGTCTATAGATTGTATTGGTTCCTCTAGAGTCAGAGGCTCAGAGAACATGACAGATAAAAAAGTTAAACCAGCAGTTAGCTGAATTGAGGACAGAAAGAGAATATCTCAGCTAGAGAAATTAATGGCAGCAGACAAAAATGGTTCTACATCTTGTGAAGTTTCAAGTTTAGAATCAAGTAGTTGGAACAGATGGAAACCTCAGCAGTATGCATGAAATCCAGCTCCTAGTAGTCAAATATTCAAAGGACTTCAATTCTTTTGTTATAATTGTGGAGAGAGTGAACATCTGTCTTTGAAATAGTCTTTACCAGAATACTCAGCAATTAGTGTTGCAGAAGCTGCATGCTCAAGGACAAAAAAGAAAGAGAAAATTGCCTAAGGTCACTGAGGCAGTGCAAAATCAGATGAAAAACACTAAAGGAGAAGCCCTGTAGTGTGCTGGTATGAAAAGACCTGATGGGAGTACCTACACATGTTACAGTGTTATGTGGATGCAAATTCAAAAGAAGCCACTTATCTTATAAATACTGGATCACAACTGACCTGCATTTCAGAAAGTTTTTATCCAATTTATGGCAGCAGGAGTCCAGGAAGTGCCTTACATGGGAAGAATTTATCTGATTGTGCAATTTCCTGAATCAGAATGTGGCACTGGAAAAGCAATGGAGGTTTTAGCCCTTGTTTGCTCAGTCAATAAAGCTGACATGACTGTACCAGTAATAACAGACACAAATATAACCACAAAGATGCACCTAATGTGCCAAGCCACTAAGGTCATGATTTCTTGAAGAAAACTCCTCTGGCCAATGATTGGCCTGAGCTGGATACTATTTTGCCTATTTTGTCAAAGCAGAAGAAATCTTTTGAGTAACCCCCATGTTGATGAGAGATGCTGGAAGGAAACCAATGAGAATTTCTAGGGAGAGACTTCAGAGGCAGAATTCTCTATCAGGACTCCAATTAAACAGAGGGATGTGACTGAGTTCCAACCAGTGTTGGAACTCTCCATGGAGGCATAGTGATTCAGAATTCATTTGTGAAGGTTCCTAGGGGCAGCTGTGTTAAAAAAAGATTTGCTATAGTTCGAGAACATGTCGCTAAAAGATATTGTCCTCTAGCCCCAGAAAGTCATAGTTAGTGGAGAAGCAGTGTATTGGGTCAAACCAATACCTGCCCCTAAAGGACAGCTCCCTGGCACTGAAATTGGGAAAGAAAACATTCTCCTGAAGCTCAGTTTTGATAACTCTACACTGGATACCAGCTATTGTCAGTACATTGAGAAAAAGAAACTGGCAGAAGTTTGAGATGCTTTTTCCAAGCATGATTTAGATGTGGACATGTTAAAGGTGTTACTCAGAAAATTAAATTGACTGATGATACTCCTTTTAAATAGAGAGCAAAGTGTACTACCCTACCAGCAAACTTTGAGTTCTATGTCAGCACATATATATATGAACCATTGAATACAGGAGTTATCAAAGAATCTGAGAACTCATATGCATCCTCAGTAATATTAGTTTTGATAAAGAATGGAATTCTTCAAATGGTGGTGGATTACAGATGGCTGAAAAACCTTACTGTAAATAAAGCTTATGCATTACCACAAATAGAAGAAACATCTGCCTTACTTGTAGATGCCTTACTTGTTAGACCTGAAAAGCAGATATTATCAGGTTGAAGTAGAAGAATGTGACTGCCCCAAGACTGCATTCACTACTTCTATGTGAAATTGGCACAAGGACTATCTAATTCCTCTGGAACATTTCAACAGATGATGGAGAAGGTCATTGGTGAACTGATTCTGACAGAGGTAGTGGCCATTCTGGATGATTTGATTATTTTTATCTGGAACTCTGGAAAAACTCATTTGATGAAGGTCCTGAAGAGATCTGTGAAATACTTTGGATAGCCTACCACTGCCTAACAATGTTGCTCCTTTCTAGGTTTTACAGGTTACTATCCCTGATTTGTGGAGAAGTATTGTATTATTATTAAGCCCTTAAATGCTTTCCTGGAAGGTCAGGCTAGTAAGAAAGAGACCAGCTGGAAAAAGAGGCAAAGACAAGATATTACACATTGTGTTCTGAAGCATGTCAACAGGCTTTTGATTGTTTAAAGAAGAAATTGACAACAACACCAGTGCTTGCTTTTGCTAAATGGATACATTATGCATACTGATGCCAATCTTCAAGGGCTGGGAGCAGTACTTTATCAAATGCAAGATGGGAAAATATGAGTTATTGCATATGCTAGCAGAGGTCTCAGCAGAAGAGGAATTATCCTGTCCACGGGTGAGAGCTTCTTTGCTCTAAAGTGGGCCATATCAGAGAAATTTCATGACTACCTATATGGATCAGATGTGATTACTGATACCAACCTTTTAATGTACATTCTTAGTTACTACTGCCAAGTTAGATGCAGAAAATCACAGTTGGTTGGCAGCACTGTCTTTAAACAATTTCTCCATCAGTCATAAAACTGGAAAAGAGAATATAGATATAGACAGTTTGTCCAGAATTCCCCATGGTGTACTACTTGAGGATTCAGACTCTAAAAATAGAAGAGAGAGTGTTGCAAAACTGATATCTTGATCTAAACCACAAGAGCAATGAAGTGAGGTTCTATGAAACATTTCTGGCAATCATTCTGTTTAGGGAAGAAGAAACTGATGATTCTGAAAGTAGAAAACCAAGTACTGAATCTATTTTGCTAATAGAGACTTTGGCTACTGAAGGAAGAGCTATCTCTTTGGGTATGAATGTTGGGCTCCAGTCGCCTCTCCATGCTAAGCCCCTCACCTCTGATTCGAAGCAACCCTGATGTAGCTTCCAGCAGCATGCAGTTCCAAGGACCCAGGATAGAACTTTCTGAAAACCTGGATGGCCTTTATAGGTCCCCTATCCAGGACTTTCTGTGGCATTCGCTGATGTTGTCATATTCTCTAGGTGTATATAAGGAAATCTCTTGCAACCAGCCAGCACCTCAGCAACAGGACTCCTGAGTAACCTGCTCCTCAGTGCGTGGTGCTAATTCCTGTCTTCTGCCTCTGTCTTCCTGGTATTGATTCCAGTTCTGGATCCAACTTCTTCTTACTCGCTGCCTGCCTTGATCTAGACTGGTTTCTGGATTTCCCCTGCCTGCCCTGACCTCAGATCACCTTCTGGATTCTGCTTCTTTCTTCCTGCCACGACCTTGGACCACCTTCTGGACTCCGCTGCTCACCACCTGCCCCAGCCTGTACTCAGACTGGACTCTCTCTTCTGCTGTGCACTGAGAACTGCCTAAGTCCTGCCAACCATCCGCACCAAGGGCTAAACCTGCAGGAATAACAGCTGGTTCAGGTGAAGCCCCCATTGGTTCCTCCCAGGCACTTCTGCCCATGGTCAGGGTAGCTACATGGGTTCACGTGCAGCACATTCTGCTACCTCTCTGCACAGGAGTCCATATCACCAATAGTAGTCAGAAAGGACTCCCAGAGTAGCTAGAGGGCTGACTCCCTAACAATGGAAATCAAGAGCGGAGATATCTCATCCCCTAAAACAAAAAAACAATATATAAATCAAGAGTACTCACCATATTCAAAGGTACAAAGACTACCCCAAATATCTCACCATAATCAATTGAAAACATGACAACTGTGCTGAGAACAGCAAATGGAACCAAGTAACCTGCATAAACAATAATAACCGATGAATAACTAGACTAATGAAAAAACTCGCTCAACTAAAGAAAAAAGTAGCCAAGACTGAAGTATAACTTACCACATCCCAAAGAGTTTCCAATATCGATGAAAATGCATGGAGCCCACAGCAAAAAAAAAACAATGTGCATGCATATACAATTGTAAAGGGAGTTTAAATAGAGATCCTTATAGTGATGTCAGTATGCAAAAATGGCATAATACCAACTAGCCAATGAATGCAAATATAAACGCTGCATAAACGCAAAATAAATATAATACCATCACAAAAAGGAATTTCATTGCACATCTAAATTTAAAAGCTACTTCCAAAAAGGAAAAACTCAAAAACCACCTCTCCGTCTCTTATCAACACTCAAAATATTTGCTGTAATAGAGATATTATCAATTTTATATATACCGCATCAGCAAGCCTGGCGACGTGCCTACCCAAAGTTTTTAAAGGAGGCCGTCTGGTCTTTTAATCATTTGCGGTTAGGGTCTTTAAATATGCACACATCCACACAATTTTGGGTAGGCACGTTGCCAGGCTTGCTGATGCGGTATATACAAAATTGATAATATCTATTACAGCAAATATTTTGAGTGTTGATAAGAGACGGAGAGGTGGTTTTTGAGTTTTTCCTTTTTGGAAGTAGTTTTTCTGTGACATCTAAATTTAACCCATGAGGTTCAATAGTATGCCATTCATAAATAAAACTCAGCTTCTTTTGAACAAGTGTTCTGGAAATGTTTCCTCCCTGATATAACTTAATCTGATGTATAACAAAATAACGGAGATTTTCCACAATGTGACCAAGAGTTCGACAATGGGCAACAAGTGGGGTGCCTTCCTTATTTGTACGAATACAAGTCATGTTTTCTAAAATATGAATATGCACACAACATTTAGTTTGACCAAAGTACAAAAGATTGCAAGGACATTCTATTACATAAATAAGTTGAGACGAAAAACAATCGAAGTAAGCCAGTAATTTGTAAGTGCAATGTAAGGCTGCAATGTATATTTCCGACAATTCAAATACAAAATGGCATACCAAATAGACCTTTCTGCTTGCTTTTTTGACTACCACAGGACACTGAGCCTACAATTTCAATGTATTCTCCACTATGACACCTAGATCTCTTTCCTGGGTGGTAACTACTAGGGATGTGAATCGTTTTTTGACGATTTAAAATATCGTCCGATATATTTTAAATCATCAAAAATCGTTAGGGCCACGATACAATACCAATTCCCCCGATTTATCGTCAAAAAATCATAAATCGGGGGAACGGGGAGGTCAGGAAAACCGGCACACTAAAACCCCCTAAAACCCACCCCCGACCCTTTAAATTAAATCCCCCACCCTCCCGAACCCCCCCCCCAATGCCTTAAATTACCTGGGGGTCCAGCGGCGGTCCGGAACGGCAGCGGTCCGGAACGGCCTCCTGCAATAGAATCGTGTTGTCTTCAGCCGGCGCCATTTTTCAAAATGGCGGCGCAAAATGGCGGCGGCCATAGACCAACACGATTCGACTGCAGGAGGTCGTTCCGGACCCCCGCTGGACTTTTGGCAAGTCTTGTGGGGGTCAGGAGGCCCCCCCAAGCTGGCCAAAAGTCCCTGGGGGTCCAGCGGGGGTCCGGAATACGATCTTCTGCCGCGAATCGTTTTCCGTACGGAAAATGGCGCCGGCAGGAGATCGACTGCAGGAGGTCATTCAGTGGGGGTTCCAGTCCCCAGCTGAACGACCTCCTGCAGTCGATCTCCTGCCGGCGCCATTTTCCGTACGGAAAACGATTTGCGGCAGGAGATCGTTTTCCGGACCCCCGCTGGACCCCCAAGGACTTTTGGCCAGCTTGGGGGGGCCTCCTGACCCCCACAAGACTTGCCAAAAGTCCAGCGGGGGTCCGGAACGACCTCCTGCAGTCGAATCGTGTTGGTCTATGGCCGCCGCCATTTTGCGCCGCCATTTTGAAAAATGGCGCCGGCTGAAGACAACACGATTCTATTGCAGGAGGCCGTTCCGGACCGCTGCCGTTCCGGACCGCCGCTGGACCCCCAGGTAATTTAAGGCATTTGGGGGGGGTTCGGGAGGGTGGGGGATTTAATTTAAAGGGTCGGGGGTGGGTTTTAGGGGGTTTTAGTGTGCCGGTTTTCCTGCCCTACCCGTTCCCCCGATTTACGATTTTTTGACGATAAATCGGGGGAATTGGTATTGTATCGTGGCCCTAACGATTTTTGACGATTTAAAATATATCGGACGATATTTTAAATCGTCAAAAAACGATTCACATCCCTAATGAGTAATAGGCTCATTCACATGCATTTGCACGTGATGAGCACTATTGCATTCACTCCGCGTCCGATGCGGGTTAATAGGAGCTAATCCCCCTATTGCATTAGGGCGTGGATTAGCGCCTATTTAACCTGTGTCGGAGTGCGGGTTATACAGTGTGCTCGGCTGAGCGGACTGTATTGCATCGGCCCCCAAGGCTAGATAACTTTAGACCTGCACAGAAGCAGGTCTAAAGTTATCCGGCTAACCTAGCTGGATATACCTGATATTCGGCCAGGTTAGCCAGATATCTCAGCCCCTCCCTGGAATACCCCCCAAAACGCCCCCTTTTTATCCAGCTAAATTATAGTGGGAGAAGTAGTTATCCAGCTGTAATTTAGATGGATACGTGGCTGAACGTGCCATATTTGCCATTTAGACGGATAACTGTTGAATATAGACCTCAGTCTTTTTCAAGTGTAAGTTACATAAATAAAGTTAGATCTGTGATTAAAACAAGTAACTGTTTTTCCCTCTCTACTTGTTTTTCTGAGTAGCTGGTAAGTGGCTACCGAAAGGGAAAAGGAAAACAATCCAGACCCTGAAATGAGCTCTGAGTGCCTGTTACACTTGCAGATGAATTTCAGAATGACTGTGGCTGGCCCGCCCTGGCTGCATCTCTGCTACTGATCCTTTCTCCTTTGCTGTTAGCTGGTGCCATTTCTAAAATATGACGTCAGCAGGACCTGAGCGACTGAGGTTTCTTGCTGCCCCATTTGCATCCACAGATGGGGTAAACTGCTGGAAAAGAGAAGTCTGGGGGATGGGAGACTTATCTAAAAGGTTTTTATCACTGAAGAGGTGGAAATGTTTTAGTGTGCGCTATTGAAAACTGAAAAAGCTCGACCAATGCAACAACAAAACAAAATGAATCCCCCTGCACAGCCTTATACGCCAAAGGTACAAAGGGTAAAGTCATGCAGAATTTTAGCATAAAATGTCGGTTTCATCCTTAACAGCGTTGTAGCACTTCTGGAAGCACAAACATAATTCAGCTCTACATGTTTTCTAAAAATATAGCACAGTGAAAAACTAATGTGTGGGGGAAAAAAATAGGAAACCTTTATTGTATGGTTTGAAACCGTTTCCTCTAGCGAGCTGAATTCATTACCAGCACTGGTTTGTTGATCTGTTAAATAGCTAATGCTGCAGAAGAAGGCGTCTCAAATATTAGATCTGTATGTTACATTTTCAGGCTACATACTGTATGTTAGGGATGTGAATCGTGTCCTCGATCGTCTTAACGATCGATTTCGGCTGGGAGGGGGAGGGAATCGTATTGTTGCCGTTTGGGGGGGTAAAATATCGTGAAAAATCGTGAAAAATCTAAAAATCGCAAAACCGGCACATTAAAACCCACCCCCGACCCTTTAAATTAAATCCCCCACCCTCCCGAACCCCCCCCCCAAATGAGTTAAATAACCTGCGGGTCCAGCGGCGGTCCGGAACGGCAGCGGTCCGGAACGGGCTCCTGCTCCTGAATCTTGTTGTCTTCAGCCGGCGCCATTTTCCAAAATGGCGCCGAAAAATGGCGGCCATAGACGAACACGATTGGACGGCAGGAGGTCCTTCCGGACCCCCGCTGGACTTTTGGCAAGTCTCGTGGGGGTCAGGAGGCCCCCCACAAGCTGGCCAAAAGTTCCTGGAGGTCCAGCGGGGGTCAGGGAGCGATTTCCCGCCGCGAATCGTTTTCGTATGGAAAATGGCGCCGGCAGGAGATCGACTGCAGGAGGTCGTTCAGCGAGGGTTCCGGCGCCTTGCTGAATGACTTCCTGCAGTCGATCTCCTGCCGGCGCCATTTTCCGTACGAAAACGATTCGCGGCGGGAAATCGCTCCCTGACCCCCGCTGGACCTCCAGGAACTTTTGGCCAGCTTGTGGGGGGGCCTCCTGACCCCCACGAGACTTGCCAAAAGTCCAGCGGGGGTCCGGAAGGACCTCCTGCCGTCCAATCGTGTTCGTCTATGGCCGCCGCCATTTTTCGGCGCCATTTTGGAAAATGGCGCCGGCTGAAGACAACAAGATTCAGGAGCAGGAGCCCGTTCCGGACCGCTGCCGTTCCGGACCGCCGCTGGACCCGCAGGTTATTTAACTCATTTGGGGGGGGTTCGGGAGGGTGGGGGATTTAATTTAAAGGGTCGGGGGTGGGTTTTAGGGGGTTTTAGTGTGCCGGCTCACGATTCTAACGATTTATAACAATAAATCGTTAGAATCTCTATTGTATTGTGTTCTATAACGGTTTAAGACGATATTAAAATTATCGGACGATAATTTTAATCGTCCTAAAACGATTCACATCCCTACTGTATGTATTATCTGGAGGGGGGGGGGGGGGGAGGGTGTTGAATTTTACCTCAATAATATGAATAATTTAGAAGCTCCAGGCATTTTTCAGTGAAGATGGAATTCTGGACCAGAGGGCCATGATATGAGGCTGGAGGTCAGCAGCCACGGGAGTCATAGCAGAAAGAAAGACCTCCCAGAAAGGGAGCTGGATGCGTAGAAGAGCCTTCCAGTGGAGACCATGTAAGAAAGCTAAGGATAACACCATAGATGAGGCAGGGTGGGTCAGTGGTGCAGCAGCAGGTAATGCCATGGGCAGGTTTCAGGGACCTGCTGCTATCTGTTCTCTGTCATTAATAACTCAGTTCTCATGTTAATATTCCTCTAAATGTCTTTTGATTGAAATATATAAAGTATCACGAATCCTGAAAAGTGAATCCGACAGAACAGCATACTTTGTGACCCTCTGGTTATTTCTAATCTTGGGAGTGGATGTGAGGCTTTACTTCTCATGCAGGGATGGATTCCTCATTCACCTCGTCCCAGCTCGGCACAATGCAGTCTGTAGGTGCCAACTGTCAGGCCAATACAGAGCGGTGCACTCGGCCGAGCGCACCGTTAGCCCCCGTTTGGACGCACGATTTTGACGTGCTATTATTACCCCTTATACAGTAAGAGGCGCGTGGAAAACGCACGGCCAACACCCCCGAAACTAATAGCGCTCATCACATGCAAATGCATGTTGATGAGCCTATTAGGTATTCACCCACAATACAGAAAGCAAAATGTGTGGCAAAACAGTACATTTTACTCTCGGAAATTAACTCCTGCCAAAGGCAGGAGTTAATTTCAATCGGCATCGGACAAGTGTACAGAAAAGCCGAAAAAAAATGCTTTTCTGTACACCCTCCAACTTAATATCATAGCGATATTAAGTCAGAGGCCCCAAAAATAAAAAAATAAAAATCTTTTTTAAAACAAAAAAAAAATCTGCCTGCAGCCCAAGGGTTAGAAAATGGACGCTCAAATTTGCCGGCGTCCATTTTCAGAACCCATGGCTGTCAGCGGGTTTGACAATTGACGCTGGTAAAATTAAGCGTCGGCTGTCAGACCCGCTGACAGCTTCCGCTTCCGCCAATAAGGAGGCGCTAGGAACGCGCTAGTGTCCCTAGCACCTCCTTATTAGCACGGGCCCTAATTTAAATACTGAATCGTGCACCCAGGAAAGGTCCCTGGGCGCATGTTGGGAGAGTGGGCGCTTGCCTCGGAGCGCCAACTCTCCAGCGCAGTTTACTGTGTGGGCCTGTAGGTTTGCAGAGCATTAGACACAGGTGCCAGGTTCCACTCAGATGCAAAAGACTTACAGGGACATTGGGATTTGCCTACATACATATGTTTATTGAGGGCAATTCTCAAAGCAATCCAATCATGTTTTAAATGGATTCATGCACCTAGATTGCTTGGCTCAAAAACCGCATGTACTCCCGCAGTGTCAAGACTTTCTGCCGCAGGAAAAAGGCATTCCCCTGGGCGAGCTTAGGTTAGGAGAGTAATGTAGTGTACATAGTTGGCATTTTCAAAAAGCAAGTGTGCTATTTTACCTTTCTTGACCATCCACACAAAATGACAGGTGCAAAGTACATGGCCGCTGGTAGAAAGCAATGTTTGAAAGGTTTCAGCATGTAAAATTGGAAGTTATATGTATAAGGAGCATGCATGTTTGCATGTAAAAGCAGCGTCACAGAGAAAGTAAATGAAATAAAGAGGTGATCCAGGGTGAAGTTCAGTAGCTTGTGCATCAGTTACCAGTAAGCGATAAATTCACATTTGTTCCCAGCCTGGTTTGCATGCTTTCACACCTGCTAATTGAGTCACGGAAATGCAATCATTTTTGGTTTTTGTCTGCAGTTTTTGGGTGGGTGCTTAGGGTGAACTGGTGATTAAGAAGTTTGTGCACTAGTATTTTCATCCGGGGAACATGCGCCTGCTTTATAAATTAGTGCACGTTACAATGATTTCACACGATCTTTTATAAAATGCCTAATTCCCACCACCCAGTTTATAAAGCACAGGCCTAACTTTGTACACACATGCTTACAGGTGTACGTGCTCATGCATGCACATGGCTAAAAAGGATGCTCCCAGAACATGTACTTTATGCTAATTTCCAAAGAGAAAACTGCTTGTGCTTTAACTCTTTCTGCCTTAGTGTAAACAGATCTTTAAGGAAGAGGGCAAGAGATGAAAAAAAGAAAGTTAAGAAAAGCAATTACTGCAGCTGTGAAGTGGACAGGGTGAGTGAGTATGATCTAAGGGGAGAGACTGGAGTATGCCTGTATTGCTTTACACTTCAGCTGGATGTGGACTCTTCATTAGCATTCAGACAGATGCTCTGCAGGACCAGTCATTCACTGAGGCATTATGAATATGCAAAAGCAAAGGAGCTTTTTATGTCTATGATTTGTCTTTCTTACTGTAGATGTTTGAAGGAATAATTGAAGCCAATCAACTACTTACAGTATGCACAGAGATGAATTCTGCTTCTGGAAGGAAAAGCATTTAATACTTCTTGAAAGAACAAACAAGATTGATTTCAATCAGTTTTGGTTTTTTTTGAAGTAAAAAGCTATGTAGCTTTTTCAGTTATGTTGATTCATTTTGAGCCTGTAATGTGGAATTACTGTTCTGCAGTAACTCACAAAAACATCCATGTAAGAGCTCCTGATGCAGCAGTTTGGTTTCTGTCTCTCTGTGTGTATTGAGCAAACTAAAATGTCTTATCTTTTCTATCATTCTATTTTCTGTTTAGAATCCTTTCAATGTTTAAAATGGAACTGAGTATCGGGGAACAGTGACAACTTCATTCAGACAATTTAATGCCCCTAGTTAGAGTCAATCAGAAGCCAGAGTGTTGAGCCACTGGCCAATGGCATTCATTCAGATGGAAGTAAAGTGACCTGAGGGGTATCCTAGGGTTCAGTGCTGAGACCAGTTCTCTTCAATATCTTTCTTGCCAATGTTGCAGAGCAACTGAAGAGAAAAACATCTGCGCCACTGTAGACACAGCAGGAGGGGGTGTTAAAAATGAAAGGGGACATGAAAACACTGCATAAATGGTCAAGAGTTTGGAAGCTGTACTTTAGTGTGACCAATTGTGAAATTATGCATCTGGGATGCAAAAAACCATTAGTCACTTCTCACTTAGAACAGAAATTAGCAACTGCTTAACAATGAAAGAGTCTGGCATATGGTTTATTGGTGAGATGCTCCAATAAGCAGCATAGACTCATTTTTTTCAGTTATTGCACCCACATTATGGAAAGCTTTTCCTCCAGATGTGTGGGGCATTCAGAATTATTCTATGCTTAGGAAAAAACTGAAGGCTTTTAACAGACATTCATGACGAGCTGGCATATGGAGTAGTCTAGTCTTCCTAATCTCATGATTTGCAGCTAGATACAGATTACACTTTCATTTTAGTTTTGCATATATTTCATTATGTTCATTTACTGTAATTATGTGGTTTGTTTTAATTTGTAAATTTTATATGCTTTCAGAGGTCAACATTCAGCACCATTTGGCTAAGTTCACACTTAAAAGGTAAACATACACCTGCATGTCCTCTGAAAAATCAGTAAACAATATCGAATCAGAGGTCTTAAGGCAATGCTTAATGCCATACCATTAATTTATTTTCAACTATCTGTTTTACACCAATGTTTTTCACGATTAGTCTATAACATCCAATGGACCACTCCCCTATATCCTCTATACCCATTAACTTCTAAAAAATATTATCCCATCACACTCAATCTTGCTTTACCCTCCAATCACGTATAATAATGGTACAAAGTTGATAATTGCTGCATATGAGTAGCTATGATTATGTTCACTGTATTGTAGATTTTGAAAGGATAACAGCATCATATGGTAGACCACTATATATTGGTTTAATGTGACAACTAAGGCAACAAAGAACGATATGCTGGAAAGTTAAAAGTGTGATGTCCCTGAAGAAGCCCTGAGCAGCAGAGTGAAACAAGGCTCTCATTGGACTAAGGTAACAAGAATATCTGAGGACAGTATAACATAACTACAGGAATACATTTGGTTTGCCTGAGAAGTAAAAGAGAAAAAATTCTCACTGTAAAAACAGCATTACTTTTGGAAGAAAAACTTATAGTGTGTCATAAGCATATTAAGATTATTACTATTATACTTGTGTAATGGAAGTTTTAACATGAATATGGTTTTATATGTAGGATGAATGAATGAGTATGAGAGATACATGTATGGTATGGTAGTAGTGATTGGAAGGTAAAGAAAGATTGAGTGTGATGGGATAATATTTTTTTAGAAGTTAATGGGTATAGAGGATATAGGGGAATGGTCCATTGGATGTTATAGACTATTTATGTAAAACATTGGTATAAAACAGATTGTTGAAAATAAATTAATAGTATGGCATTAAGCATTGTCTTAAGATCGCTGATTCGATAGATATTGTTTACTGATTTTTCAGAGGACATGCAGGTGTATGTTTACCTTACAAGTGTGAACTTAGCCAAATGGTGCTGAATGAGGCTCTGGAGACACGGCCGCGCACCTAGGGAGGGCCTTGCCTGACGTGGGCTGCAGAGAACGGAGGCCTGTAGCTTGGTGCCATGAAGAGGGGGGTCGGGAATCATCCCGGCTGCTGCGGAGTGTGGCACAGATCCCACGGCAGGACCCGCGGGCGTGGAGGCCCGAGGCTTGCAGCAGGAGCGACTCCCCACCAACTCTCGGAGAGGAAGTAGGAGGGGCCAGCTGCGGCCTCCCACAGCATCTAACAGAATACTGTCAGCATTGATAAGAAAAGGGTGTGAGTGTGAGGTATGGTTGGAAAATGTGAATGGGACACCTGAAACACTTGAATTGCATTTAAGACTCCCTAGTATTTGATAAGGGAAGATTCTCTGGAACTTGATAGCAGGGAAGAGTCTAGAGTGCAAAGCTAGACCCTGAGCCAGGAATCTGAATACAAATAAGACTTCTCAACTATATGTTAACGAGAAATTTCAAAGGGATCAAGGGAGAATAGCTATACACTTGTTGCCAAAAAAAAGATAAAAGGTGTACTCATAAAGAAATTTTTCCAAACCAGAAAAATACAAACCCTAAAAGCAGGATGAAATGTGAAAAAAGAGAACAACTTAGGTTAAAATTAAAGACACCATATTGTTCCTGACCGGCTTAGATACAGCTATATAATTATCATTTGTTTTATTAGTTAGCATGATCAGTACACTAAAATGTTGAAGACATTACATGCTAGGGAACACATGTAGTTATCAGAAGATAAAGCGGTGAAAAGGAGTTAGATTCTTTTAATGATTTTGTAAAGCGATAGGCAGTAGGTGCCAAGAAGCGAGAAACAAAGCTGGTGACGTTAAGACTACCAACACACCTCAACAGCAAACCCAAAAATCAACAAGCTACAAGAAAGAACAGAACATTTAAGATAGGTGTGTACACACCACCTTAACATACAGATCTGTTTTATAAATACTGTGAATTACAGAAAAAAAGAACACTAACAAAAGAGGGAAAAAAAGACAACAAGAAAGAAGAGTAGTAAAGAAAAAGAGGAAAGACAGAAAATAAGAGAGAACCACTATTCTTACCTTTAAAGCACTCTTGAGACTGTCGCCAGTGAAATCTTCAGTAGTGTTCAGAAAAATAAAAATAGAATACATTCAAAGAATCAATTCTTGAGGTTACAAGATAGAAATAGAACAGTAAAGTAAAAGTTATTACAATTGTGTTAATACTTATCTGATATTCTGCTGTCAAGATAGAATTTTGAAGAGATAGCTCTAGCCTGAAAGAAAGCAAAACATAGTAAATATTATATTTATTATTTGTTGTTTAATATTATTTCTGTAAGTAAGTCATTGTTACTACATATCAAACATTATTGTTATATATTGAACATGGATACTCCATAGTTTCTTAAAAATAAACATTACATTTTTTAAAAACCTTTCTAGGGACTTATTCTTTGATTTTCTCTTGCCTTCCCTCTTGACCTGGGAAAACTTGTTGGGTGGGTTTCGGACCTCTATTCCCTTTTCTTTGGGAGACCGAACAGGGAGGAAGGCATTGTAACTGTCACCTGTGTAACATCTTAAGGTTCTATAGTGGCTTAATGACTACATTTTTTTAACAACTACTTTAATAGTGGGAAGGAATCTTCAACACAGGGCAGCAGTTTACGTTTTCTGGTATATCTTTCTTGAGATGTGATGACCAGAGCTACACATAATACTCAAGATGAGGTCGCACCTTGGAGCGATACAGACTCTTTATAATATTCTCTGTTTTATTCTCCATTCCTTTCTGAACAATCCCTAGAATTCTATACGATTTCTTGGCTGCTGCTGCACACTGAGCAGAACATTTAAATTACTCTTCCCTAAGTGCATTACTTTGCACTTGTCCACATTAAATTTAATTTGCCATTTGCATGCCCAGTCTCCCAGTTTCACAATGTCTTCTTGAAAGTTCTCACAATCCTCTTGTGGTTTAACAACTTTAAATAAATCAATAAATAATCTCAGATGACCTGATGTTTATTAGTCAGGTTAATAAAGTGGTAGTGAAGAATAATGTTATCCTTAGGGTATCACTTGCAGGAAAAAAGAAAGTAACACTTCCCTGGTATAGATCACTAGTAAAACCTCACTTCAAGAATTTAGTTCAGCAATGGACTTTCAAGTGGTAGAAAAGGGGGAGAGATTTCTCTATATAAAACATAAGGGGGTGATGTTATAAAAATGGAGAAGAGAAGACTCAGATGAGAGTAATAGCCTCAAGTGGAAGAGTAACCAAAGCAAACTTTAGACACCTGCAGAGAACAATGGTGAGAGCAGATGTGGCAGGTTGGTGCTGAACTTAGATATAAAATCACCTACAACAGTAAAAGACCAAAAAGAGGAATAAAGCAGTGGCAGACTTGAGTCAACTTTTCAAAAACAAGAGTCATGCAGTGGGGCAAAGATTAGGAGCCCTCTCAGATATGTTTAAGGTAGTAATAGCTATGGGGATAGTAAGCCTCACAGATGACCATGCATGAACTATGCTTGGACTAGATGAAATAGAGGATGTGACAGCCATTACATGATCTTCTGAAAAGGATAATGCTCCCTTTAAGCTTAAGGTAAAACACTAGGGATGTGCATTCATTGTCTTTATTTAGCTTTGTTTACTGTGCACTTATGAGGCTAACTTTCAAACTGTGCAAGGTGGAGTATATAATCATGCATGTGGCCGTGATCATAGTTGCTATAGTATTTTATAATATGTACATATATGTGCATGTTTTATAAAACACATGTGTAATAAGGTAGCCCAGAAAAATACATGTATTACCTGATGCAGGGCCTCTTAAGGGACTGTCCAAGTCCAATTGCCCAAGGCAAATGAGGAGGTAGAAAGTCAGCCTGGCAAGAGACAGCAGCAGCAGCATCATGCTGCAGAGCTGACAGTTGCAGAGTTGCTATTTTGTTTTAAAACAAGCATTCCCTCGACTTGAAAAGACAGAGAAGAGACAAAGCTGAGCTGCAGCCAGGCTGAGGAGAAGCAATCGCTGCTCCCTGAGCCTCTTGGCTCTCTCTCCCCCCACTGTTTCCAATTTGGGAGGGGGTATCAGAGTGCAGGTGCTGCAATTGCTGCTGCTGCCTTCCAGATCACAACAGCAGCAGCAGGGTGATTGCGCCACCAAGGTCTAAGCTAAAATCAGCGGGCCATGACACCAGGGGTCTTGGGGAAAGCCCTGGTGCTGAAGATGAGGATAGACCCAGAAGGGAGGCGATGTCACTTCCGGGACTGCAGCCCAAAATAGAAATAAATGAAATTATTAAAAAAAAAGGTTTAAATATTAAACTAACCCCATTACATGTCAGGTGTAAAAAATAAGGGTCCCTTCCAAGTTTTAAAGCCCAAAGCAATCTCATCAATCCTGGTTCTTCAACCTGAACTGCCCCAAAACCCCCTAAACCTTCCACCAAGTCAGTAACACACGATAAACAGGTTTAAGCTCACTTACACCAGATAATTAGCAGGTGTAAAAATATGTAAGTAAGTTGGAAAATGTACACATGGAAGTGTCTTTTAAAATAGCAAACTATGTGGATAATTGTCAGCCAAACCCCAGAATGCCCAGACAGCTCCTTTTTTACATGCATATATATATGCACGTGAAAGTGAACATATACGTATAATGGTTACTTTCATAAAATATGGAATATACGAGTAGAGCCTACTAATGCACATATTTGCAAAATTTTATGCATATAACATTTTGAAAATTCACCTTTACTTTTTTGTGCATACTAAAACAAAATAGTGAGGATTAAATTAAAATATTGCATGCTAAATCAAAATTAGTATGCACTAAAAAGAAATGATGCACTTAGGGAAGAGTAACCCAAATTTTAGCTACATAATGTAAGGCTCCATATTAGGTGTTACCATTCAGGAAAAGGATCTAGACATCATCATTGAAAATGCATTGAAATCTTCTGCTTGGTGTGCAGCAGCAGCCAAGAAAGCAAATAGACTGCTAGGGATTATTAGAAAAGGAATGGATAATAAAACAGAGAATATCAAAATGCCTCTCTATCACTCCATGGTGCGACCTCATCTTGAGTATTGTATGCAGCTCTGGTCACCACATCTGAATACGTGGCAGCTAGGTATCCTCTCCTTAGGCAGTGAGGGTTAATTATAAGTTAGAGATTTAAGATGTGCTAGTCTTGCTGCATTCAGTGCAAAGGTCAGAGAGAAGGGAAGTTAGAGTTAACCCCTGACATGGCCTGCTGGCCATCAGGAGCAAAGCTCATAATTCCCCACATCGAGTGAAGTTCAAACAGTTGTATGGCCTAATTAGGATCCCTAAAGGTAACTTTAAAATGAGCACACAGGTGCCCATATACATGAAAATATGCTATTTAAAAAAAACCACAACATACGTGAGTAAATCATGGACTGCGAGTAAATTTGAACGTGTAAAAAAGGGGCAGGCCAGGGCCGTTCCAAGGAGGGACCTTCAGGCTGAAGGTCCAGGAGAGTCTTCATGAGCTGCAGATGGACTGGGAGAACTGGTAGGCCAATTGATAAAACTGGTTAAGTCATTGCCACGCACTTCTTATAAAATTCCCTGATTTATGCGGGTAAAAGTCAACTTACTGAAAGTAAACGAGTCTAAATAATGCAAGTGAAATTTATTCACATCTCTCTTTAAAACCCGAAGTACAAATATGAGGGTAAATCATTTGTGCACACTTATCTGGCTTAATTCCAATTTATCTGTCTAAGTAGCACCTTTGTCTCTATTTAGACGGACAAGTAGCACATTTTACACTTATCCGGCTAAGTGCCGTTACTTTTAGGGATAAGTCCAAACTTGTGCAGCTCATGGTTTTTACATACATGAGCATATGTGCGTGCAAATATACTCATATTTTACAACCTGCAGTAAAATACATTAGTAATTTATCATGTGCTTATATACATGTGTAAATCGGAGTTCACAAGCAGATTTGAAAGTTATCTATCCTCTTAGCAAGTAGAGGCAATTCACAACTCACATCCAGTAGTTGGTGATGGTGATACATCTCTTGTGATTCTTGCTTTTTAAATATTAGAAGTTTGCAGAGGGAAGATTTTTGTTTCAGTTCATTCATTCATTTCATAGGACACCTCCATTTGATTCATTAGGTTAAAACAAAAAAAAATTGTTTATTCACTTTATTCTTTAATTTGTTTACCATTAAAGATTACAGGGAAACACAACAGCCTGCCAGAAAAGTGTCTACTTGGAATGGCCACTGGCACTTTAGCATGCAAGGTCATTTGGATCCCAAAACTTTCACCTAGTGAACTCTTAAGAGAAAAACACACATTAAAATCAGACAAGCAGAAAGTGCTTTTTCAAACCTGTAAGCACTTTATTTCACAACAAATGTCAACAGATTGAAAGCAAGTCAACATCTTTGGTAATCACATATTGCAAGGCAAGATATGTAGTAGCTCATGACATCGTAAATGTAATGAACAGCACATTGAGTATATACCTCTACAAACATTGTAACAAATACCAACATTACATATACAGTACTAGCATCTTATCCTTTTTCACACTCATGATTACAGCAAAGAACATAGGAAGCAGAAGTGATACTCCAATAGCTACAGTACAGCTCTAATGTTAGAGCTGATAGCAGCATAACTATGTGATATAAATCAAGAGGTCCCCAGACAGACCATGTTAAAAGAGTGCACTCAAAGGCAGGGACAGCCTAAGGGCCAAGGAAGCAATGGTTAAGTAGCAGGCAGCAGGACCAGAACTGGTGAGCGCAGCATGAAGGCCGAAGACCAGTACTGGAGAGCACAGCATGGAGGCAGGATCACCAGGAGAAGACACAGCAGCATTGAAGTAGCAGCCCCAGGAGAAGTCACTGCAGTATGGAGGCAGCAGCAGGATGAGTCAAGATGAGATGAAACACCACCATAGAGGCAGCGGCAGGATGAGCTGAGATAAGACACCAGTATGGAGGCAGCAGCAGGATGAGCTGAGATGAGATGAGGCGTGACAGACACCAGCATCAGGAGCAGGAGATGAGACATGATGTGAAGAGGCAGCAGCAACTGGATTGTTACTGGAGACCACATCAAGGAGGCTGTAGTATGGACAGAGCATTAAGGAGGCCTTTAGAACCAGGCAGCAGGACAACAGTGGCAGACAGTTGACCATCTCCTTCAATAAGCTGGCACAGGAACTCTATAGTGAGGATGGGCCTAGCAGTCTTCTTCCATCTAGCTTGCAGAGGAATTCTCTCCAGAGGCCCAGTAAGGCTTGTTTATCAAGTCTTGTTTCTAGGTGTTACAGGGCATTAGTTGTGAATATTTGTGGTTCTTTGTCACACCGTGGCTTGCCATTTGGGGGTGGCATGTTTTTGGGGGACCTACTCCTGAGTTATCTATTGGGCCAGGGACTGCTATGCAATGTAGAGTCTTGGGATGCTGGGGAAGGCATAGTGGAAGCTCCAGCATTCTTTGTAGAATTTGAGTGAGGATGCTGGTGAGATTATTTATAGACGTTGCCACTGTGGTGAATGCTTGAGTGTGGGCTGCCATCTGTCCATGCACGGCCTGGGTCTGCCCATTGACAGCACTCCTGAGATGCACTAGCTCTGCCCGTATGTGGTGCAGGTAGACACCATGTCTCCTTTCCAGCTGGTCCAGATGCTCATGCATTGAGGTGGTGGTGGTGATGGAGCTGGTGCTGGAGCTGGTGCTGTGTTGGTCATGGGCAGAGTGGAGGTTTGAGCCTCCAGAAGTGGCATGTGGCGGGTTGGTGGACTGCTTCATCTCAGTATGTGCTGCCCTGTGCTGGTCATGTGATATGCTGGAGCGAGGTTGCACTGCCTCTATTGTGTGTCACTGCAGGCTGGGTTCCTCCATGAAACTGGAAAGATTAAGGCTCACATGGAGTGGGTTTGCTGAGCCAACGTCTTGCATGATTTGGTTCTGCTCAGGAGGCTGCTGCTGCTCCTCCTCCTCCCCCTCCCCCTCACTGATCTATGACTGAGCATTCATAAGCAAGGGGGCATGGAAAAGTGCTGCTGCTTGGGTGGTCCCTGGGGCTGCAAGGCTGGGACCGGCAGAGTCCTGGGTGAGAGCTATGGAAACAAAGAAAAAGACATAAGTACCAAAGCCAAGAGCTACACACATGGACCGTTTGCATGTCAATCAATGTGAGCATCTTATGCCTAATGATGTGCACAACTGTATCAGCCTTGCTGTTTACAGATCAGGTGAATTTACTGACTCTGCCTCACGTGGTGTCCAGCTGCTCAGGCATGCCCTCGAACACATCCAGTCCCAGCTGTTGCACGAGGCACTCCTCCATGGGCGTCAACACAATCGGCCAAGGGGTTCCTCCACTGGTCTGCTGCATGGACTTGTTGCACACCATGTCTTATGCTGCTGCGCCTTGAGATTGCTGGGGCAATGGTGCACCAGATCTGGCCCTTGGCTGCCCTTGAGGTCTTGGCCGCACAGTTGCCAAACAGCATGGCATAATTTTCAAGGACCCTGGCAATGATCATTTTGTTGCCCTCTGGGTTGAACTTCAATGGCCTGAGATGAATGTGCTCTGCTGTCTGGTTCCCTGAAGGAGCTGCCACTTCTGCTTCTGGAGAGGTGTTCTCCCTCACTGCCCACTCCTCTCTCCCCCCACTCCTCTCTCCCCTCCCTTCTTCCCTCTCTGTCTATCCCTAGCCTGTCGTCTTCCTCCCACCAGACTCACTTGCCTATCCCTTTCCCCTTCCTGTCTCTTCCTATCCCTTGCCCCCTCCCTATCTCAACTCCTTTCTCTGTCCCTACTCCTACTCCTCCTCCTTCCCCTAGCACTCCTGCCTTCCTCCTCCTCCTTCCTCCCCTCATGTCTCTTATCTTCTCTCTCCCTCTGCCACGAATGCTCCATCCTCTCCAGTCCTCAACACCACCATGCATCACATCCCTCCTCTACCTCACCACCACCACCACCACACAACATCACTCCTCCTCCACTTCACCACCACACCTCACCACTCCTCCTCACCACCACCACTCACACCACTCCTTACTACTCCTCCTCTACCTCACCACTCCTCCCTGCCTCACCACCATGCCTCACCACTCCTCCTCACCATTCCTCTTCACCACTTCTTCTCCTGACCACGATGCTCACCATTCCTCCTCACCACTCCTCCTCCACCTCACCTAAACACAAAGACAGACAGAAAAACAGGTCAAACTAAAAAACTTTCATACACAGAGATCAAGACAATAGACCAAGGGAAATGAAAACAAATGAGAAACAAGCCACAGGATACCGCATTCAGAAATCGCTAACCCGTTCAACCAACTACCATCTACCACCAACACACCTACCCTCCTCTCCTCTCTCTAAATGCCTGACACATCCTCAAAGAGGCAGCTGCAGAAAGCCAGTATATATAAACTAGAAAAATAACGCACCATGCAGTAATGTAAGTACGCTGTGTAAAATGATGCACGATGTGGTGACACAATGCCGAAGTAACGTGCAACATGATAACACAATGCGCCATGTGTAAATTGCTTATGTGATGCGGTAGACAGGAAATAAACCTAACCACGTGCTTAATTTTTTATCGCTGGTGCTATTTCTGCTTTATTTATGCAACTTGATGAATCTAGGCCATAGAGTCTAATGAGTCCTTCAACAGAAATCCTGGAAAATGAAATTAATATTTTCAGTTGTATTACGATAACTGCTATTTGGAAGTATGGATTCCAACACTTATTCTATGTCTGTTGCAGTAGGTATTTAAATGGACAGCAAAATAGCATTGTATACCTAAATTTTAATAGCATGTACTAACAAAATTTACCCTTTCGTCAATATATTACCTGTAATTTTGTCAGCAAACATTAACTTTGCTGATTCCTTCAGTGGGAAATGGAGCAGCAGGAAGACAGGATGATGAGTCAGGAAGAAGCAGTGCAGCAGGTTACCTGGAGATGTGGGTGAATCTCTATGATTGGAGGCTGTTAAGAACAGATTTGATAAATATTTGTCAGGAAGAGTTTAGGAGGTGGATCCTGTCTTGAGTCAGGAAATGGATTAGAAGACCTCCTGAGGTTCCTTCTGATTTTTGTGCCATCTCTGTGCAAGCCAAAGAATAATTTTTTTGTATATTTAGTATTTTAGTCAAAGGAACTGCCAAAACATATATTGGCTAGTTTGCTAATTAGGATTTTGTAATAATTTCTTAAATCGTATTATTTCTAAAAGGCCACAGACTAGGTAAAAATCTTTCTGATGGAGAAAGAAAAGGTGCATACATAATTAGCCATTGGCAGGACAAGCTCTCAGCACCCCTAAATGTCAATGTAAGGATTGGAAATGTACAGCTAGCGAGATGTTAATTAGAATTAACACAACAATTTATAACATGGCAAAAGCTATTTAAATCTGATACCTAATAATTATGCTATAATACATCTTGATCTTCAATTTATTGGTTTAATTTAATCATTTTAATTTAGTTCTTGAACTGTGTATCAAATCCATGACAGCTGTAGGCAGGCTGGAAAGGGAGTAGGAAGCCCTGAGTGGGATTCCATAAATATTAATTCTCCCAACACTTGCAGCATTTTCTAAGGCAAAGGGAAAGGTTATAGTTGTTCTTTCTTCATGGCTGTGATAGAAATGTGTTAGTGAAGAAAAAAGGAGTTTGTGTACTTAAGCCAACAAATCTCTTGACCCAGACTTACTTAAACAAGTCTTGCTTATTCTTCGATGATTTTGCATTAATCATGTTGGAATCATTTGTTACCACTGCTTATTTGGGCAATTAAATAAATGCAGCACTTTTGCGATGAACCAATTATATGACTACAAGTTACAAAATGAAAACTTGATTACTTTACTGGAATCAAATTTCCACAGAGATTTGAAAATCATCTTTGTAATATGACATTTAAAGTCATTTGTAATTTGCATTTTGGTTTTCTTGTCAAAAGGATCATCAAATTATAATTTCATATGTTTACACATTAACTATGTCTAAATAGTTGGGCTCCACCCATTGTAATAATAATAGGGGTGAATACTAGGCTGCAACATTTATCCCCTCTGCAGGATTTTCAAAGAGGCTGTACAGACTTACAAGGAAACTTTAATTTGAAGTTGTACCCCAAGGAAATTATTTGTTGGCGTAGAGGTAGGAACCCTCTACGTTTAAGTTGTGTGGTTGAGGAGAGGTCTGGGAAAATTTTAACATTCTCATTCATGAAGGAGATTGGAAACTTTCTAAAATAATTTTTCATTATATTTTGGATGGCCCCTATGCAATCGGAATCAATAAAATTCTTAAGTTGCCCTTGTGAAAAAACCATAAAACTATCTCCTTTGTACTTTACTAAACAAAACAAATTGATTTTAAATGGGAAAAAATCAGAGTGGATTTTTATTGCAGGGAAGGAAAATTTTCCATCTCCGGGGATTTTTCAGATCAGTGGTGAAATTATAAATTCATCAGCAAAGGTTAGGAATTTGGGAGTGGTATATGATAACGATTTGTCTTTTGAGTCTCATATTTAGAATCAGATAAGGTCTTTTTTTTTTTTTTTTAATTACAGCGGTTACGAAGTGTGAGAAATATGCTGAGTTTTGAGTTCTTCCGAACAGTGGCTCAAGTGCTGGTTTTCCCAGTAAGGGATTACCATAATAAGGTTTTACTTGATATTCCTGAAAAAGTAGTTCAACATCTTCAAATTGTATAAAATATGGCAGCCAGGCTGATTTTTTTCTTGTCCTAGATGAACTAGTGTGCAACCTGTTTTAAAGTAGGCTACCAATTAAAGAATGAATCTATTTTAAAATCTTTGGGGCGGATTTTAAAAGGGTTTTTAAATCCTGAGGATTTACGTGCGTAACCGCACCTGCGTGCGCCAAGCCTATTTTGCATAGGCCTGGCGACACGCACAAAGCCCCGGGATGTGCCAGAGGCAGGCATAATTTACAAAATAAAGGTGGGGGGGGGGGATTTAGGTAGGGCTGGGGGGCGGGTTAGATAGGGGAAAGAAGGGGAAGGTGGGGGGGGGGAACCAAAGGAAAGTTCCCTCCAAGGCTGCTCCAATTTCAGAGCAGCCTCGGAGGGAATGGGGAAAGCCAACGGAGCTCCCCTTGGGCTCGGCACGTGCAAGGTGCACTAGTGTGCACCCCCTTGAGCGCCGACCCCTGATTTTATAACATGCGCGCATACTGCTAGATACAAGGCTAACTATGAAGGTTCACATCTGATCTCTGCTTAAATCAGAGTAATATAAGCTAAGAATGTAAAACCTCTTATGGAACTAAAGGATTTCCATATAATACATCAGACCCTCGTATTCTCAAGAATTGACTATTATAACTCCTTATGGTTAAGTTTACCTAGCAATAGGGATGTGAATTGGGCTTCAGACGATTGAAAATATCGTCGATATTTTCAAAATCATCAGAAATCGGGGGCTCCCCCGAAACGATAGGAAAACCCCACGATATTGATCATGGGGGTTCTCTTGTCGTTTTGGGGGAGGGCGGGAAAAACAGCACACAAAAATAACCCTAAACCCACCCCGACCCTTTAAAACTAATCCCTTAGCTTCCCCCACCCTCCCGACCCCCCAAAAAACATTTTAGAGGTACCTGGTGGTCCAGTGGGGGTCCCGGGAGCGATCTCCCACTCTCGGGCCATCGGCTGCCACTAATCAAAATGGCGCCAATGGCCCGCGTCATTTTTAAAGATGGCGCCGGCCATCCAGTCCTCCCTCCATGTGACAGGGGCCGGCCTATGGCACGAATATCCTATCACATGGTAAGAGCAAAGGCCATCGGGCCCGATGAAAAAAAACCCACATGTGAATCGGAACCAGAATCCGAACCGATTCCGGTTCCGATTCACATCTCTACCTAGCAATACTCTCAGATCATTACAGCCTGAGTTCTAATGGATCATATTTCCACAATTCTTTCAGCATTATACTGGCTCCTTATACAGTTCCGAATTCAATATAAAGCACTAACTTTAAAACATAAAATACTCACTAATGTGCATGCAGTATAGCTTGGAGCAGCTTTACATATGTACACGCCACAAAGATCTCTCAGATCAGCAGCCATAGTCCTTTTGGAGGTCCCATCACTCCATCATGCTCATCCTGACGAGGTCAAAATCGAGAGAGATCAGTTGCAGGCCCAAGATTGTGGAATTCTATGCCAGAACACCAAAGCACCTAATTTTCAAAAGCATTTACATGCTTAAAATTGGGTTTTACATGTGTAATGCACTTTACCAGTGTAAGCGAATTTTTGAAAATTTTTGAAAATTGCTGGGGATTATTTTCAGAAGGATTTACAAGTGTAAATGCAACTAGTATTGTAGCAATTTTCAAAAGCCATTTACTTAAGTAAAGTGTACCTTTGCAGGTAAATCCTATGGACAATTCAAGGGCATATATTGAAACAATTTTCAAAAGCCCGCTTACTTGAGTAAAGTGCACTTACGCATGTAAAACCCAATTTTAAGGGCAAAATTTGAAAAGTGTTGCCATCATTTAAAGCCCCGTATATGTGAGTATGTGGGCCACGCATGAGTGACGCATATCTTAATAACTGCTAAATATGCTTGTATATGCACAAATGTGAGCTAAAAAAGGGGTAGAAAAAAGGCAGAGCATCGGCATTCAAAGGTGGGACCAAATGTTGGGCGTGTAAATCCTTATTTTAAATCCGGCGGCTACAGCATGCGGCTTCATCTTAGCTGTATATATTAACTGTTGCTCCTCATGAGATATAAGTCTACAGAAATTACATTTTAGGCCTAACATGATAGAGTGAAGGGTCCAGGGCAACTGGAGGGAGTGCAGGCTGAAGAACCAGAGTGATTTGGATGACCTTGAGATAGACTGGGCAAACTAGTGAACTACTTGGTAAAACTGGGAATGTACTTTACGCAAGCATGTTTTAAATCCGCTTACCTGCATGCATTAAAACAAAAAAGGTCCTAAGGAAGATACACGAAGTATGTTTGTTTGAGCAATGACTTAAAATTAGGAGTACACTTCTGCAAATATGTGTGAGATTTATAAAATAGGTTGAACTTGCGCACGGGCATCTGCTTTTTTTGGTACACACATCTCTTTTAAAATTCACCTTCGTGATTTGTAAGGATATACACAGTCAAACATTTTGGGTTTGGTTTGTTTCTTCATTTTTCAGGAGGCGGGGGATCATTTTTCATTTTCAATGACTTTTTTCTTTATTTTTCATTTTAATTCATTTTCAGCAAATTGCGTGCACTGTTTGCCAAAAATGACCTAAATTAAAATTTGTACTTTTTTCTTTCTCCATTACAGTTTGTCTGAAATATTCATCCCATCTTACACATTTGTTTCAAATGAATGCACATCCCTAGAGTTTTGTGGCATGCTAATGAGCACCAGAAAACTTAAGTCACAACCCCCTTCCTATTGCTATAGGAAATGTATTTATTTAAATTTATTTATATACCAGAACTCCATTGATTGTAGTGGTTTACAAGAATTAAAAATTAGAAAGGGTGGGGGGTCACGTGGGGTGATGTGCTAGGGAAGACGCGCTCTCCCGTAGCTCCGGGTGCCACGGCCGGAAAATTGCCGCTACTGTCTCCTAAAATCGGCGAAACCGAATGAGGACCACAAGAACGGTGTAACCGAATGTCGATCGTCAATTTTATGCATAAATCCCCGCAACTCATGGCTTCCCGAAGTGGAAAACGAGAAAAGGAAAAGGAGAAGGGAAAACCCGCGGATTCCAAGATGGCGTCCGGCACGGGAGAAGCGGGCCCGTCTCCAACGGCACCATTAACAGTGGAGGTATTACAAGCTACCTTGGAGTCGACGTTGGATGCTAAGTTGGCGGGGATTCAACAACAGCTGGCAGAGGTAAAAACTAAGATTTCGGACTTTGGCCCGCGGATGGACGTGCTGGAAGGCAGAATCGTGGGGGTGGAGGAAGGGATGACTGAACAGGGCACGAAAGTCACCGCCGCGTCGAAAACGCTGCAGGAATGCCAGCAAAAATTGGACGACCTTGAAAACCGCCTCAGGAGAGATAATTTACGTTTTCTTGGTCTCCCTGAACAAGTGGATGAACAAGGCCTCGTGGCGTTTCTGGAGGGCTGGCTCCCGGATGCTGTAGGCCTTGCAGAACTCCGGGGCGAAATTAAAGTTGAAAGGGCGCACAGATTGGGGAACAAGCGCCCGACGGATCCCAGACCTCGTGTTGCGATTGCTAAAATTCTAAACTCTGCTATTAAGCAGAGAATTTGGTTGGCGTACAGGAAGAATCAGGAGATCACATATAAAGGCCATAGAATCCGGATTACACAGGATTATTCAGCACAGGTCTCCCAACAAAGGAAGCAGTTCTCTCCTGTGTGCTCTAAATTGTTTGAGCATAAGATCCGTTTTACTCTGCAATTTCCTGCCGTACTTAGGATATGGCAGGATAATACCACCTACACGTTTCGGGACCCTGCAGAAGCTTTGAAATTTCTACAGCCCCGACTGAATGGCTCTGCCTCACTTGCTACGTGACTTTTGCATTGGGACATTTTGTCTCTGGAGCTAGTTTACACATGTGGATACACAGCTGGCTCAACCGGAGTGGGCTACAGCTTGTTAGTGACGTGAGCATTTGCTGTGACTTTTTCTGTGGCAGCCAGTGGAGATTTGCCAACAGACTGTATGTTATCGGAGTTAGCATGGTTCTGTTCTTTCAGTTTCCTGAGTTCAATCTTATATGAAGACCTGGATTGGACTGTTCGGGGGGTTCTTTTGGCCGTGGCACCCGGACACCCTTTACGGATCCCCTGATCTGGTGCCACATCTGGAGATGTGGGACCGATCATATTTTTCTTCTAAAGACATTTGGGGATCTTGGGGAGGGAGGGGGGGAGGTTGGGGAGAGGGTGGGAGGGGGAGGTATAGGGTTCAGGGAGGTTTCACTTGGTTTAGAGTATTATGGTGGGTTGGGATTTGGGTGGTGGGTATTGTTTGGTTGAATGATGAGGTGTGTGGATGGATGTTTGTCACAGATTGCAGTGGGAGTGCCTTTCAATTGCCGTGGTGGGAGCGAGATGATTGGTATGGGGTGGGGGTAGCTGGGACCCCTGACCCTAGATGCATATTTAGAAACCTACCCTTTCGTATTACTATTTGGGTACTCTTATGGTGCGATTGATCTCATGGAACGTGCATGGTCTTGGCTCCCCCATAAAGAGGAAAAAAGTTTTATCCCACCTCAAAAAATTAAAGGGAGACATAGTGTGTATTCAGGAGACTCATCTCACTACTAAGGAATCTCTGAAACTTAAGAGAGATTGGGTGCAGACGTGTTACTTTGCTGCCGCTCAACATAAGAAGGCGGGAGTAGCGATACTCATAAATAAATCCACTGATTTTGTATCGACCCACTCTCTTTCAGACCCTGAGGGTAGATATGTGCTGGTGTTTGGTAAATGGCAGGGTCAGCCAGTTACAATATGTTGTATCTATGCCCCTACGAAACACCCACAGCGTTTCCTTAAATTTTTGACTGGTCAACTTCTGTCACACAGGGAAGGCTTATTGCTTGTAGCCGGAGACTTCAATTGTGTGATGGATGGTACTCTGGATAGATCCCAGATTCGTGGGCAACAGCCTTCCCAACGGGGTGAAGGGGTCGATCTGGTCTGTTCACAATTCGGAGTTATAGATGTCTGGAGGACACTACATCCCTTAGATAGGGATTACACCTTCTTCTCCAATCCTCACGGCTCCTCCTCCCGTATCGATTACGTGTTAATAGATGGGGAGGCTTTCCCGAAGGTAGTTAAAGCAGATATTGAGTTGCCGGTTATCTCAGATCACTCACCTGTCTCATTGACATTGCGCCTTGGACCCCGGTTCACTGGTCAGAAGCATTGGAAGTTTCCCGGGATGCTTAGACATGACAAGGACTTCCAAACCTTCCTAAACGATAAATGGCTTGATTATGCCAAGAATAATGCCCAACATGTTAGTACACCTCACTTATACTGGGAAGCGGGTAAGGCTGTCTTGCGGGGTGACATTCTGGGATATACGAGTGCTCGGTATAAACGGCTCAATGCAGACATATTAAGGTTAGAATCCCTCACTAAACAGGCCCGGAAGGCTTGGCTCTTAAACCCATCCGAGGCTCAGCGAAAGGCCTATTTTAGTGCTCTCACCCAGTTAAACACAGTTCTTCACATAAGGGCGAGTACGTCTCTACAGGTTGCACAACATAATTTTTTTCGATATGGGAACAAATCAGGTAGACCCTTAGCAAACTTAGTACGGGCAGCTCGCCCGAAATCCTTAATTTATGCTATGAAAAACGTACATGGACAGCCAGTGTCGACGGCTAAAGATGTAGGAGAGGTGTTCCGGGTTTTTTATTCTACATTATACAGAGCAGACACACCCCCACCTGCCGTTACCGAGCAGGATTTCTTCTCCGATGTCCAACTACCTCAGATTACTACTCAGCAGCGGGAGTTTTTGAACCGTCCTCTACAGTCCTATGAAGTGATGCGGGTTATCACATCCATGGCCTCGGGGAAATCACCGGGCCCAGACGGGTTCTCGTATGATTTTTACAAGTTGCTTAAAACGCAGATTGCGGTCCCCTTAACAGAATTTTACAAAGACGGACTGGTCAAGGGTAGTTTCCCCCGGGAATTCAACCAGGCCCACATCATAGTTCTCCCCAAACCCGGGAAGGACCCTCAAAAACCAGAGTCATATCGACCAATTTCCTTACTTAACAGTGATCTTAAGATTCTGGCCAAGGTGTTGGCTGATAGATTAGCTTTGATTATCCCCACCTTGATCACAGAACAGCAGGTGGGATTTGTCCAGGGACGTTCGGCTACCAGTCATATTATCAAACTTCTCTCTGCATTACAATTTTGTCAGCAGACGGCTACTCATGCGCTGGTGATAGGTTTCGACTCTGAGAAGGCGTTCGACAGGGTGTCTTGGTCATATATGTTTTCTGTGTTACACAGATATGGGTTGGAAGGGGAGTTTGAACACTACATCCGGTTGCTATATGCCTCACCACTATCCCAGATTATTGTGAACGGAGTTAGTTCGGCCTCGGTGGAGATCCAGAGGGGAGTCCGTCAGGGATGCCCTTTATCCCCCCTTTTATATATCCTGACTATTGACCCGCTTTTGCGTAAAATTGAGGCACACCCGCAGATAATGGGTTTTGAGAAGGCTGGAGGGCGGTTCAAGGTAGCAGCCTTCGCTGACGATGTCCTGGTATTTTTGTCGCACCCTGCTACATCCCTGCCCCAGCTGCTTAGTTTACAAGAACAATTTGGCTCCTTTGCTGGCCTTAAAATAAACAGAGATAAGTCAGAGGCTATGGATGTTACCGGCGACCTACATGACACCTGGGCAGGAGCCTTCCCACTAAGATGGGCGCCTGGGGTGCTTACCTATTTAGGAGTGAAGATACCAGGAGATTTGGGTGATATTTATAAGTTAAATGTGCAACCACTTCTGAAGTATACTCACACTACACTTGATAGATGGCAGGCATTACCCTTATCTCTGAAGGGGAGAGTTCACTTGTATCAAATGGTCATTCTCCCCAAATGGCTGTACATCTTACAGATGGTGCCCCTTATGCTCTCGACACAGGACTTTCACTCACTTGGTCGAGACCTCAGAAACTACTTGTGGGGTGGAAAGAAGGCGCGTATCTCCTTGTCAAGTTTATGCCTGCAGACTCGGAGAGGGGGTTTGGGTTGTCCGGATTTAGTGCAATATAACTTGGCCTGCATGTTGAGGCTTGTACAGGATTGCCTGTGGGGTACATCGCACTATATACCGAACTCCTTATTGTGCAAATGGTATGGGGTTCCCAATCTTAATTCTTTGTTACACGTGAAGGACACCGCTGTCCCGCAGCAACTTAAGGCTCATTTATTGGTGGTCAGCTGTAGGATGGCTTGGGTACAGCTTTGTAAAAAACTCGGACAGCCTAAAGGGATTACCCCTTTGCTTACTTTATCTAACAATCCGTACTTTTTACCGGGTACCCAGGGGCTGGCATTTCAAAGATGGCGTGACCTGGGACTTACATACATTTATCAATTGATCCATCCTCTCACGGGTCAGTTATACAGCCTCTCGGAACTCCAACAACAATTCAGACTTCCAATGAGGGACAATTTTGCCTATTTACAAGTTAGACATTTTATGCAGTTTTGTAATAATAACTGGAGGGGGATTCCCACCACTGAACGATTAAGAAATATTTTCTCCACAGGGACCTCTAAAAGGCCTACTATTTCCCAATTTTATAAGGGGCTGGGTGAAGGTCTTCCCGATGCGACTCTGCAGCGACTTTATACTAGATGGACGAAATGGCCTCTATTCTCTTTGTCCTACGAACTTTTTATCAAATGTTTTGCCCAGATCGCCTCCATATCGGTAGCGGAAGACCTGAGGGAGACCCAATATAAATTTTTGTGGTGCAGGGTTTCATCACACCTGTAAGGGCTTTTCAGGCCCACCTTTGTGAGTCTCCTGTATGCCAGAAATGTGGTCTAGCCCCAGGGTCTTATTTTCATGTATTCTGGGAATGTCCTGTCATACAGACTTTTTGGACTGAGGTGCGGAACTTCTGTGTGACACTCTGGCACTGTGATATCCCCTTGGACCCCTTGCTGTGGCTTTTTGGGGTACCGTCTGATACCATGGTGAAGGGCCCACAGTTCAAAGGGTTGTTGAGATTCCTGGTCAAAGCTGCAATTCTGGGCAAGAAGGGGATTTTGGCTTGTTGGCTAGACGTTCAGGGCCCAGTGTGGGATCTCTGGTTTAAACTTATGTTGCGGCTTTGCTCCCATGAAATCTATTTATCCAGGCAACAGCCTTCACAGACGGTAGCGGTGGAGCACGTGTGGGACCCATTCCTTAAGCATTTGCAACCCAGTCCGACCACATTCTAGAGGACCCTTACCCTGGACAGGGGTTATAAGACACCTGGGAAGGCAATCTGGGGCAGCAGTACAGCCTGGGACCATCCTCTTGATAGCTGGCCATCCCGAATCCGGACACTGTACATCAGATCTTGTAAAATATCATCCTTTGCCTCTGCCACCGGACCATGTCGATTGTCTCCTTTTACATCTTCCATCTTACATCTTCCATCTTACGTCTTATGTCTTACTTTTACATCTTACTTTTACATCTTACTTTTACCTATTACTTTTATATAAGCCCTTCAGTTCACAGCTTGGTTTTTATCCACCTACTGCAAACCACATACTATACCTCGGGGAGGATGGGGAGGGTGGGGGGGGGGACGGTAGGGGACGGGAGTTAGGGTAAGGGGAGAAAATAAGAAACATTATTTGTATTTGGGTATAGTTTGGTACGATTGTTATCCCATCCAAATATCAGGATATGTTGTACGTACTGATACGCATTTCTGTTTATGTTCCATCTTTGAGATGTATTGTTGAACTTTTCCTGTTATCGGTTCGTTCTTTTTTATGTAAGGCTTTGGATTATACTTGTGTCTGAATACAATAAAATATAATCTAAAAAAAAAAAAAAAAAATTAGAAAGGGTGGTGGATGCATGGAACAGCCTCTCAGTGAAAGTGGTGGAGACAAAAGCAGTATCTGAATTCAAGAAAGCATGTGATAAACACAGGAGATATCTGAGGGAGTGATGAGAATTATAAAGCTAAATTAATTGGATGGATGGGCAGATTGGATGGGCCATATGATCTTTTTCTACCATCATGTTTCAATACTTAAATTAGCCATTGTAAAATATACATACATAAAACTTTTAGATGTACATAAAAAAATTATATTCTAAAGTATCCTCCTTTAAATTTTTCATTGAGGATAATATCACAGATGTTGATCACCCCTACATATTATAATGCTGTTTCTTTGAATGCTGCCTTAAATAGGCAGGTCTTCAATGCATTTTTAAAAGTATAGGGCCTGATTTTAAAAAGCATTTACATATTGGGACAGTAACTTTAAAACAAGCATGTGGGTGCCCATACATGCATGAATGAGCATGTGAATGGACATAGGCTGGAATTTTAAATCATGTGTGCAATTGCACATGTATGATTTATAATACCCCTACCACACATAAGGTATGCACAGTTAAGAACATTTGCGTTTCCAAAAATAAGACGATAGTTAAAAATACAAAAATTCATAATAACAACATATATAGCAAAGTAAAATAATATAAAATTCATGGATAAAACATCTAGAATTACTATAAACAAGGAAATATTAAAAGGAGATTCGTGCTATATGGTTATGGAAAGGCTTGTTGAAATAATAACCATGGTTTAACACCTAATGTCCTAATGTTTGTTTCAAGGCTTAGATAATTGTTCAGGTATAAGTGTGAATAAAGCTATTATACTCAAAAATAAAGTCCAGTAATGCTAAACACTTCAAATATCAATAATATGCAATAAAGTTCAGCTCGAATATGAAAAGATTGTGTATGGTCAGACTGGGGAAACCTCATATAGTGCCTCAATTAGGTTCAAAACTGTCTAATAGGCTACTAGCGATCTCTAACTCCAACCACGTAGGTGTTAGAATACTTGTATAATCATCGGAGACCCCAGCAAGGCAAGGTGCCAAAATAATCACTTCATTTGGCTATCTTGACAGTTCAATATTAATTATCACTGTAGAGAAAGTTAAAGATGGTATACTGGAATGGAGCACAAAGTTATACCGATCCCAACTCACTGTTATGTTGCCAAGGTACTGTATATGAAACTTAATGCGGCAAGTGTCTTAGTCCCGACACTGCAATGTTTCGATATTAGATGTCTTCCTCAGATGTATGGAAGACATCTAATATCGAAACATTGCAGTGTCGGGACTAAGACACTTGCCGCATTAAGTTTCATATACAGTACCTTGGCAACATAACAGTGAGTTGGGATCGGTATAACTTTGTGCTCCATTCCAGTATACCATCTTTAACTTTCACTACAGTGATAATTAATATTGAACTGTCAAGATAGCCAAATGAAGTGATTATTTTGGCACCTTGCCTTGCTGGGGTCTCCGATGATTATACAAATATTCTAACACCTACGTGGTTGGAGTTAGAGATCGCTAGTAGCCTATTAGGCAGTTTTGAACCTAATTGAGGCACTATATGAGGTTTCCCCAGTCTGACCATACACAATCTTTTCATATTCGAGCTGAACTTTATTGCATATTATTGATATTTAAAGCTATTTATAGCCATATTTGAAGTGCTTGAGCAGTCCAGGTAAACTGGGGGAGAGTGCAGGCTAAAGAACCAGGGGGGTCTTGGTAACCTAGATACAGACTGGGCAAACTGGTGGATGAAACGGTTAAATTTATCATTTCCTTCATGTGCACATGTTATTAAATTTCCTCACTTGTGTGTGCAAATGCCAACAATTTCTAGCTGTTAGTGTAAATGCTTAAAATTAGGAGTACACATACATGTGCTAAGCCTGTTTTATAATGTGTGCACATACTTATGTGCAAGATATAAGATTTCAGCATATGTGGCCACTCACTCATATACACATAGGGGCGGATTTTCAGAGCCCTGCTCGCGTAAATCCGCCCAAAACCGGGCGGATTTACGCGAGCAGGGCCCTGCGCGCCGGTGAGCCTATTTTACATAGGCTCACCGGCGCGCGCAGAACCCCGGGACTCGCGTAAGTCCCGGGGTTTTCGGAGTGGGCGTGTCGGGAGGCGTGTCGGGGGCGGGGCCGGATCGTGCAGCGTTTCGGGGGCGTGCCAGCAGCGTTTTGGGGGCGGGTACGGGGGCATGGCTACGGCCCGGGGCGGTCCGGGGGCGTGGCCGCGCCCTCCGTACCCGCCCCCAGGTCGCGGCCCGGCGCGCAGGAGTCCCGCTCGCACGCGGGGATTTACGCCTCCCTCCGGGAGGCGTAAATCCCCCGACAAAGGTAGGATGGGGGTTTAGACAGGGCCGGGCGGGTGGGTTAGGTAGGGGAAGGGAGGGGAAGGTGAGGGGAGGGCAAAGGAAAGTTCCCTTCTAGGCCGCTCCGATTTTGGAGCGGCCTAGGAGGGAACGGGGGTAGGCTGCGCGGCTCGGCGCGCGCAGGCTATACGAAATCGATAGCCTTGCGCGCGCCGATCCAGGATTTTAGCCGATACGCGCGACTACGCGCGTATCTACTAAAATCCAGCGTACTTTTGTTTGCGCCTGGAGCGCAAACAAAAGTAGGCTATTCGCGCTCGTCTTAAAATCTACCCCATACAGTATATATGGGTGCTCGATAGTAAAGTTTACCACACTGTGTAACACAGTAATATAGTGGATGACAGAAGAAAAAGTCCAAATGGTTATCCATTTTGCCAAATCACTCCTGTCCATAAAGGATATATTCCAGCTACCAGTCATGAGAGCTGTAGAAGTTTGACCTTTTGTAGGTGACACTCATTACCTGCAAGCAGGGGCAATTAGCAAAATAAGACTCATGACCATCTGCCAAAGCTGCATTTCTTTCCACTCATGATCACATTTCAGAATTCAGGTTTTGGCCTCTAAAAATATCCTAAACTGTTCAGTAATCATCTTCAAGCAATGGGCAAACCATGAGGTGCTGTGTGGTCTGCATCTCCCCCAACTGAAGGTCTTAGGTCTGGTAGAGACTGAATCTCCAAAACATCATATCAGCAATTGATCTATCAATGGATACGAAGGTAACATAGGGCTTTCTGTCTAGTCCATTCCATTATCACACCTGCAGGAAGATGCTCAGTCACTCAGATACTCATATTAATCCCCATAGCAAGATCATCCAGTCATATTGGGCCTTATTTTCCAATATCGCATTGGTAACGCATTAGGGGGCGTTACCAATGCAAATGAGGCTTCTTTCGTGCAGTGGGGAAACATCGTGTGCGGCGATGTTTTCGCCATTCGCGAAAACATTAGCGCCGCACGCGATGTTTTCCCACTGCACGATGATGACACCCCGAGTTAGTAGGTAGCCCTCCCATAGGGATTCAAATACCTATGTAAGGCATAGGCACTATAGTAAGGCTCTCTCGCTCTCTCTCTCTCTCTCTCTCTCTCTCTCTCTCTCTCTCTCTCTCTCTCTCTCTCTCCTATCGTGGATGGCGATAATCCTTTTCTGGCCCGTAGCGCAGTCCATAACGCGAAGTTGGAGTTGTAGTTAAAATCCGCGATAGCAGCCGCGCTAACACTGCGGTTGTTTCGCCGCACACGATACACAGGTTCCCGCTTTACATATGCTCCGCCCCAACTCCGCCCCCTGAATACCAAATGACTAATTTGCATTCGCGAATCGCGTTAACAGCTGTTAACGCGATTCGCGAATTTATCGCACGCGGTAAAGTGCTTTGAAAATGAGGCCCATTGTCTCATCTCCTTGTGGGCGGTCTCAGGTGTGGTACTAATTGCCTTCGGGCCAATTCTGTAAAGTGCACTCAGCTGTGCGCACTGCTTAATAAGCGTTTGGCCGCATGTTTTTGACGGGCGTCTATTAACCCCTATGCTATAAGGGGTTTAGCACCTCGAACACTCGCAGCCAAATCCCCTGAAAACTAATAGTGCTCATCACATGCAAAATGCATGTTGATGAGGCTATTAGTTAGTCAACCGGGATTCTGAAAGTAAAATGTGCGGCCAATCCGCACATTTTACATTTATAAATAAACGCCTGCCCAAGGGCAGGCGTTAATTTATGAGCAGCCTGAAAAAGTGTACAGAAAAGAAGAATATATTAAGCCAGAGGAACCAAAAATGTAAAATAAATAAATGAAAAATGTGCTGGCTGGTCTGGTTAGGAGAATGGATGATCAATTTTACCAGCATTCGTTTTCCTAACTGATTGCTGACAGCGGGTTCGGAAAACCAATGCTTGTAAAATTTCATGAACCTACTGACAGAGCCTCCTCTCCTGGACCAAGGAGGCGCTATGGGTTTGTAATCGTCCCTATAACCTCCTTAGCATGACACCTCATTTAAATATTGGATCATGCACCCAGGAGAGGTGGCTGGGTTGTTGAGATTGGGTGTTCAACATGGAGCGCCCATTCTCCCGCCATGCTTTCTGAATCGGCCTGCTTGTTTTTACCAGTAATGAGGGGAATTAACTATTAGGGGTATGCAGGGAAAAAAAATTATTTTAGTTTTTTGGTTTGTTTTCAAGAGGTTTTTTTCCATGAATGTTGGTTTGTGGAATGTTTGATCCATTCCATTTGATGAAAAAAGGGAAAAAAATGAAAATGGGGCCTTCCACAGCATCCCATGCCTCTCTCTGACTCACCCGGAAAATGCTGGGGCCTCAGGCAAGGCCCAGGCCCAGGCTGAAGATTCGGGCTTGTGTAGGCCAAGAACGCAGTAAGTTACTGCTACCTCAGCCTTAGCCTACGTAAGGTTGACTTCTCTCCTAGGCTGGTGTCCAGTCACAGGCCCAATGCCATGGCCCAGCCCGAAGGCTGGGTCCCAATGCTGGGGTCTAGGCTAAAGCCTGGGCTCAGGCCTGATGTTGCTTCCCCCGTTCCCTCCCCCCTAGCCCTACTCTAACCCCCTCAAACTTTTCATCAAACCTTTTGCGCCTGCTGGCATGCAATTCTCCAACACAGCGGGAAATGGGCGCAGTGTCGGAGGCATCTGGCCCCGCCCCCAGACTGCCCCTTTTTGCAAGCCCTGGGTCTTAGATGCGTCCCGGGGCTTTACGTGCGTAAATCATTTAAAATCCGGCCCTATGTGTTTAATAGGCTTTTGAAAATTGCTACAATATATGCTAAACTTAGGTGTATAATTCCTATGAAAATACACTCCTTAATGTGTTTTCCTAACTTTTGCTGCTTCTTTGCTCTTCTCTTGGTGCCTTGGAGAACTTCTGCCACTGCTGGTAACCCTTTGCCCCTTTACTGTGCCTTTGACTTTTCATGCCACCTACGGTGGGTGTTGCCTTGGAGCTCTTTCCATACTTTTCACTAGAATTGATTGGAAACATTTGAGCCCAAAATAGGCTGCAGTGCTTCCTCCATTTATGATAATAGTAAATGAATGAAAAAATAAAGGACATTTTTTTCATTTTGAAATGAACCAAGCTTACAGGATCATTCATCAAAATGTGTTAGCGCACATGATAAGGCATTAACACCATAACGCATGCTGGCAGTAAGGGTACATGTGAATCAGTTGCATACTCTCAAAAAATGTAAAAATTAGGGGACCCTCCATGAACTTATTAACACATTTAAAACAAAATAAGAGAAAATCATTTTCGCTGAATGCACAATTATGCTCTGGAATTCAATGCAAGAGGATGCGGTAAATACAATTACTGTTGCTGGGTTTAAGCAAAATTTGGACAAGTTCCTGGAGAAGGCTATAAACTGTGCCAAATCCAACTCTTTATAGCTTTTATTTAAACTCTGTGAAAACTCTACAAGTACTTCTTAAAAATTGTTAGAAAAGAAATACAGACAGAGCTTCTTTTAAATGCTGAGACTTTACAATGGGAGTAGATCACTGTCACTTGATCCAGATACCAGCTATAGGCCAATTAAAAAGATGCTACACTATGGGCCGGATTTTAAAAGGGTTACGCGCCTAAATTATGTGCGTAACTCTTAAAAAAAAACCCCTGCGTGCGCCGATCCCATTTTGCATAGGCTCAGCGGCGCGCACAAGCCCCAGGACGCGCATAAATCCCAGGGCTTCGCAAGGGGAGCGTGTCGGGTGGGCGGCACAAATTTTGGGGCATTCCGGGGGCGTGGCGGGGGCATGGTGCCAGCCCGGGGGCGTGGTCGAGGCCTCCATACCAGCCCCCGGGTTGGGTGATGGCGCGCCAGCAGCCCGCTGGCGCGCGCGTAACTTTCCAAACAAAGCTAGGGGCAAGGTTTACATAGGGCCGGGGGGGTGGGTTAGGTAGCGGAAGGGAGGGGAAGGTGCGGGGGGGGTGGAAAGAAAGTTCCCTACGAGGCCGCTCCGATTACGAAGCGGCTTCGGAGGGAACGGGCAGCGCGTGCAGGGCTCGGCGCGTGCAAGTTGCACAAATGTGCACCCCCTTGGCACGCCGACCCCGGATTTTATAAGATACGCACAGCTACGCGCGTATCTTATAAAATCCGGCATACTTTTGTTCGTGCCTGGTGCGCGAACAAAAGTACGCGCGCGCGTAAATTTATAAAATCTACCCCTTTGATTTGTCCTCTGTTTGGTCTCCTTGCCAACTTGTCCTATCTGTGCTCTGATAAGGCTGTAATGCCATACAAGCAAGAGTTGGTTGCTATAGTTATCATTTTTTTGGTCAGCAGTGCATAGCCATAGACTTGAATGGGAAACATAAAAGAATGAGATGAACATTTTCGTAGAAGTTGGTGGGACCCCTCAATTCATTTCAGGGATCTACAAATGAAGCAGAAATAAGCTCATTCATTGTGCTGTTCTCATTCATTTCAAATGAATGCCATCCCTAGTAGTCAAGTTAAAACAAAAATGTTCAGCTCTCCACTAAACATGTACTCCAGAGGCAAATGTTTGTAAATGACAGGTTGGTAAATAAAATATACAAGAGGTAGAAATATAACTTATGTGAACATTACAAAAAAAGAAAAGTTGTCGATTATGTGATAGAAATACAATCTAAAGATTTTACAAACTTTGTTCTGCAGAAATTTTTGAGCAACTTTAGGTGTTTTTTTATTATTTGCCATGGCATAAATGTACAGAGGGAGAGTAATTTTATAACTGTGCAGGGATAGAGTCCGTGTGTACCTTTTATGCACAGCTTTTACCCTGAATTCTCAGTTTGCTTTGAAAATCCCATGTATGTGGACTCGTATGCACTATGCACACAAACTCACCCATAACTCAGCCACACAAACTTACGCCTGCTCTAGCCAATGTCCAGTGTACTCTGTTGCCAGTTTCTCTCTGTTTGGCTGTTAGGTAAATCCATCATCGCAGATCTGTTCTTCTTACAACATTGACAAATAAAGCCCTGCTAGTGCTGTAAGGATGAGATTCCTCTCCAGTTCCTTTACTCCACTACTCATGTACAAGGCTGGTAGAATAACACTGCTTGGCATGCTGCTCAGGCATTCCGCATGCATAGGGGGCTTAACTTTTACTCCACTTATTGTAAAAAAAAATAGTGTGATTTTATAATTATTATCCGTTTGTAATCATGGTTCATTTGCATTTTTATAGCTTTTCCAAAGAAAGAAAAATGCTTGGAAATCAAGTTTTTTAAAAATTTTATTTTATATTTATTGCCATTTCCACAATGACCAGTCAAGCAAAAACTCCACTGAAGAAAAAAATAAATGCAGCTTCTAACAATTTAATAAATTAGGGCTAACACAGTCCTAAAAGAAGCCGAACCAATGTTCCAAACGTTAAAAGGAGTGAAATCATTAATTATAAGCCGCATAATCAGTCCACAAGATATGGAGGGAGGGGGAGGGGGGAGAGGAGAAAGAAAACTAAAGCATTCAGAAGAAAAGATGATGGGCAAATCCAATCCTTCACTAGACCTTTCATTCAGGAATGTATCCAACTTGAGGGGATAATAAAAAGCAAAGCAAAATGCCTGATATTTCACAATATATTTCACAGGAAACTTAGGAAATAATCCCCACCCAGAAAGAAATCCTACTCCATAGTGCAAAAAATATTTTCCTCTGATCCTGAGTAGCTTTCCAAAGGTCTGGATATATTTCAGGGATGGTAACTTTCAAACGGGCATGTGGGCACACATGAATGTGTTTGTATTGGCACGCGCCCAGAGACATGGCTATTTTATATTGCACACGCACATATGCGCACGTACACGCATATATGTGTTTGCCAATTTTTGCATGTGGGTGCACATAGCCTCGTAAAGTAGGGTTTGAGCCATGCAAGTGGGGGAATTATATAACAGGTGTGCGACCAAGCCATGACGAGTTTCACCAGTCCATCCACCAGTTCGCCCAGTCTAGAGCTAGGTCCTCCAAACCCCCCTGGTTTTTTTGGCCTTCTCTCCACCCAGTTACCCCAGACCTTTTAAACTCCTTGGGGATGCCTGTATTTTTTTTAACTTACACCTTCTCCATAGCAGAAGTAAACTTATGCATCACAGGACTTGGGCACACACCCAGGTGCATAGCTACTTGCACACACAGTTCTTGGCCCCGCCCTGGAATGCCCTCACCCCACCCACACCATGCTCCACTATGCCCCTTTTTTGTTCAAAGTGAGATATTCATCTATCAGGAGATGTGATTTCTACTCTGCAAGAATACACAATTATATCTGCAATCCAAAAGCTCTCTTTTCATACGTCTCCAAACTCACCAAGTCTGAGCACCTCCCCATCCCTGATAACGAAGCAAAAAACAAAAGTGAACAATTGGCTCAATACTTTCTTAGCAAAATATCTAATATTCTCCTCAGATTCCCCCCCAAACCCCTTCATACCTCACAAGACCCTCACTCTACACCTGCTACCCTAGACTCCCTTGAGCTCACATCATCACTGAAATCACATCCATCCTCAAAAAGATGAAACCTGCCTCCCACCCTTCAGACACCATTCCCACAAAAGCCCTACTCTTGATACCAGATACCATAGCCAAACCCTTAGCTACTATCCTAAACAGCTCCCTCTCTTCAGGCATTGTTCCCAACCCCCTCAAGCATGATGTTATCAAACCCCTCCTTAAAAAACCCTCCCTAGACCCACAAGACCCAGCTACCTATCGGCCTATTTCTAACCTCCCATTCATTTCAAAAATCATGGAGAAGGTGGTCAACTCCCAGCTAACAAACTACCTTGAAGAAAATAATATACTCCACCCATCACAATTCGGCTTTCGTAAGCACCTCAACACAGAAACTCTGCTACTCTCCCTCTCTGATCACCTCATCAGAGGAATGGACCAAGGATATTGCTTCATCCTGGCCCTCTTGGACATCTCCGCTGCATTTCACACCGTAAGCCACACCCAGATCCTCTCCCGTCTCACTGACATTGGCCTCTCAGGCATAGCTCTTAGCTGGTTCACCTCCTATCTCTCCAACAGACAATACTCTGTCAAAATAGGCAAAGCTGAATCCTTTCACCATGCGCTGCCCCAAGGAGTTCCCCAAGGCTCCTCCCTCTCATGTACCCTATTCAACATCTACCTCATCCCCCTCTGTCACCTCCTTACAGATCTTGGTCTCAAATTCTACCTCTACGCTGATGATGTTCAAATCATTATTCCTGTTCGTGACTCCCTTACCAATGCAATTGATTTCTGGAAGAACTGCCTTGCCTCCATAAATACCCTACTCTCCAATCTCCACCTCACCCTCAATTCATCAAAAACTGAACTTCTCCTCATTTCAAAACATCCCCCCCCCCCCCAATCCCAACTATGCAAATGACCCGGCCTTTAACTCCTACCTTACGCAGCCCAGTGCACGAAACCTCGGGGTGCAACTTGACCAACAACTGAACCTAAAAAATTATATCAATAAAATCCTCAAGGAAGGCTACTACAAGCTCAACTTCATGAAAAAACTAAAACCTCTACTGCATACCAGTGACTTCCGTACTGTCATACAAGCCACCCTGCGTCAAAACTTGACTACGGTAATTCTCTCTCTCTAGGCCTCCCTTCCACCTCTCTTAAACCTCTCCAATAACTGCAGAATGCAATAGCACGTACTATCACCATTGCCCGCAAATATGACCATATTACTCCCTATCCTTTCCCGCATTGTCTACAAAACCCTTACTATAATCCAAAAAGCCATACACATCCACAATTCCAGTTGGCTTGAAGAACCATTCCAACCTAAATGCTCAAAGTGACTCACGAGAGCCTCCAAGAATGGGACTCTTCATGTGCCCTCCCTAAAACACACTCGCCTCACCTCCTCAAGAGAATGAGCTATTTCCATAGCTGGACCCACTTATTGGAACTCCCTACCCGCTAACCTGCGGCTCGAAGTTTGTCCTTCCAAATTCTGTGCCAACCTTAAGACCTGGCTATTTAAACAAGCATACCCCCAATAACCTCTACTCCCCCTTCCAAACCCTTTTATGCCAAATATTTGATATACATTGTACATTTCTCTGCAATAACTTATGATAGAAACTAGTCTGTGGTTGTGGTTGCAATCACATTCACAACTAGCTTTTGTTGTGACGGTGGTTGTAATTATAACTACAACTTTTGTTGAATGTTTTGTTGAATATTTACCTTGTTTTTATTATTATTTATTATTTTTGTTGCTGACTGGTTCGCTTATGTCCTTCGCTAAACTTACTGTTCCTAAACTTCCTTTTGCCCCCCCCCCCCCGTTCTTTGTATTTTCATCCTGCCGTTACAATGTAAATCGATATGATGTTGCCACGAATATTGGCCTAAAAAAGTTTATAAATAAATTAATTAATTAATGTAGGTGGCTTTTAAAATCAGGTAGACACATCCATGTCCTACATGCACTCACATTTCCCGATTGTGGCGTGCACCCAGCTTTTAAAATTCACCTCTGATCTTTTGACGTCAAAAAAGAACCTTGCGTGCGCCGAGCCCTTGGGGAGCCCTGCTGGCTTTCCCCATTCCCTCCAAGGCTGCTCTGAAATCAGAGCGGCCTTAGAGGGAACTTTCCTTCCACCCCCCCTACCTTCCCCTCCCTTCCCCTACCTAACCCACCCCCCAGCCCTACCTAAAATCCCCCTAACCTTTATTTTATAAGTTGTGCCTGCCTCTGGGCAGGCGTAGGTTGCGCGCGGTGGCCGATGGCCAGCCCGCGATCCCAGGCACAGCAGCAAATGGCCACTGTGCCTGGAGACTCCAGCCCCACCCCCACCGCGTGGCTGCCCCACCCCTTTTTCAAGCCCCGGGACTTACACGCGTCCCAGGGCTTTACGTGCACCGCTGGGCCTTTTGAAAATAGGCCTTATGCGCGTAGCACTTTGAAAATCTGCCCCATAATGATTACACCTTCTAATATCAATTTCAAACATTTCTAATTTATATTGAAGATTCAAGTTATCTTTGACCAATGTAGACTGTAAATTTTGCAAAGAAAAGATTTTCTCTTCACATTGATGAAGAAAAGTTTTATTTAAGATAATATGCTCATCTTGATCTTGCAGATTAAGAACTCTGAGAAAAAAATCTACAAATCTTTTAATTACAGAAGATTCAGTCCCAGATAGAATTGCCCAAATGTCTTGTAGAGAGGCCCCAGGAGGTATAGGCAGCAGTGAAGGAGGAAACATACCACTTCAGGGACAGACACATCAGTCAAACACTCACTTCCAACTTCTAACTTCAGGGAACATTGACCACCAGTTCTTACCTCCTCAAAAACACTTGACGAGGGGGTCAAGAGAGGCCTGTACCCTTCCACTTACCAACTAACCTCCAGTCAGTCATACCACTACTTCAGTAGCTCCAGCAGCTGATCGTCTTTACCTCAGATGGTAAAGTAACAGAATCATCTGCCTGTGATAAGCGTCTCAGATCTATTGGCAGGCGTGATCTCTCAAGGAAGCCTCCGCGACTGGGGTTCCCACATTTGACTGACTCTCTTTCATACCAGAATCCACACCGTCACATGGTTACCGTGTTGCCCTGTTAGTGAGTCAGGGGGGCCCCTTGGAAGAGAGGCCATCATTGGCATGGGCTGAATTCTTCTAGCTTTCCATTTCAGCATAGTAGAAGGTAAAATAATTAATGCTTCAGAGCTCTGGGATATCACCACAATAGAAAATAGAATAATTAATGTTTCAGAACTCTGGGAGCAAACACCAACTCACCCACCATCTTAGGTTAGCTCTACCCCCTTGGAAATCAAGTTTTTAGTGCATGTAGATGTTTTGCCTACTTAGACAATGAGATGCACTATAACAGCATAAGCTGATGTTTTCTAGAGATGTGCAACCCTCAGATTTTTGGTTTGGTTCATTTTTCTTTTGGGGAGGTACTTTTGTTTTTATTCGGTTTGTTAATGTATTATTTTGGTTTGGTTCATTTGCCATATCGAAAAATATCATTAAGCAAGAGAAAAAAACAACAAACAAAAAACAACTAAACAACTAAAAAGAAATTTTGACTTGGAAAGGCCTGACTTGCTTTTAAGAGCCAAAAAACTGCTCTGGGCTCAATCCAGAGCTGGTGCTAGGCCTAGCCCAGAACTGAATAATAGATTAGGCTGGGCTGGGCTTTAAGTCGAGGCCTAGCCCCAGGCTGGACCCAGTGTAAAGGTGTAGCCCCAGCACTTAAGCCTAATCTTGGGCTGCTGCAGCCAGTGCCATTTTGTTGTACTGCCAGAGAAATACATGGCTTTACATCAAAATGGTGTTGGCCACACTGGTGGAAAGCGCTGAATTGATGTCACTTTGGTGCTGTCCAGAGACTGAGAATGCCATTTTTAAAGTGCCAGAAACTGGGAAGGAATGACTGGGCATTGCTCCTGCTCATTTCAATACAAGATCCAGGAAAGGGGATAAGAGGGGGCCAGGGTGGGCTCCCCCACCCTGATACTTCTAGCCTTCTCTGGGCAGCCCCCGGAGCTATGCCTGCCTAGCCCAATCCTGGCCCAGAGTTAGATCTCAGCTCTGGGCATAGCCGAGGACTAGGCATTGTTACCAGACCAGCAGAGGCCAGTTTATTTTTTTAATGCAACAAATAGAAAAATATCAGCAAATTTTGGAGTATTTTTGTAAAAGACTATTTTTTATTTATTCGTTTCAGAGCAAACTAAAAATGACCTAATTCATTGCTTTTTTTGCATTTGTTAAAAACGATTGCATATCCTTAATGTTTTCTTGAGACATAAAATGCTCCAGCCAGCAATCTTAGACCCTAGGCTTTACACCTTGAGCTTGTGCTGACTGAGAATTCTTTATTCCACACTGCATATAAAATTAGATGAATACAATTAAAGGCGAGTTTTCAAAACATTACGCATGTCACTTGCGTACTCTGTATTATATAAAAGTAAAAGCTATGCACATACTTTCACTTTCGTATGCACATATATGAGTGAAAAAAGGGCGGTATAGAAGAATACAAGGGCGAGGCCAACACATGTGCGTATGCTATTTTAAAAGATACACGCATACATTTTTCAATTTACTAATGTATTTCTATACTAGCTAATTATATTTATTTATTTATTTAAACATTTTTATATACCGGCATTAGTTGTGGACATCATGCCGGTTTACAGTAAACGGGTTAAGCTTGGAAATTACATTTTAACAGGGAAATCGAAACTGGGAGAGGGGGTAACAAGAAGTAGATGAGAAGAGAAAGGATAACAAAACATGGTTCCTCAATGTGAGGAGAAAGAGTAGGCGCAGAGTGGTCTACTTTGGAAATGGTGTGATAGCCTTTTATTCTGGGTAAGCTTGCTTGAACAACCATGTTTTCAATTATATGGCATAAGTACTATTAAATATGTGGATGCTCAGAGAGTTATGTAAGTATTTTATAAATTATGTGATGGGAGTCACACAGTTATAAGATACTAGGAAATGCTTTCATTTGTAATGACATAGACAATGTCATCAATGTTATTTGTATCTTTTCATGTTGTTTATAAAATGAAGTGATAGAAAAAACAATATTTGGTGCTTTATTTTCTATTGTTTTTAGTGTGCATTAATGGTAAATAGGGGTGTTCAGGAAAAAAAACAATTGTTTTCATTTTCCGGTTTATCTTCGGGATGTTTTCTTCTCATGAATTCAGGTTTGTGGAATGTTTGATTCATTTAATTTGTGTGAAAAAAAATGAATCAAACATTAAAAAAAAAAATGGCCAAAAAAACAAAAAATGGGGCATCCCAAAGCAACTCACCCATCCAGAACAATGCCAGCGACAGGATCCACCCACTTGCCTGGTCTAGTGGGGATCCACTGGTGAGGCCTAGGCCCAGGCCGAAGCCTCATTTTTTCGTAGACCAAGGCCTCGGTAAGTCGCTGCGACCTCAGCCTCAGCCTATACATGCTGACACCTTGACCTAGCCTGGATCACAAGCCCAGACCTGACATTATGGCCCTGCCTGAAGGTTAGGTCCTGTTGCCAAGGCCTCGACCCGGACTTAGGCCCAATACCTGGACCCAGCTTGGAAGCCGTGTCTCGATGCCTGGGCCTCACCTAGGCTCAGGTCCAGGCCCAGAGCCCGGGCCTCAGAGCCGCTCTGATGCATCCAACATCCTCTTCATTTCTTCTTTAATTGACACCATCCTCTGGGATTGCGCTGGAATAAATTAACCCCAGCACATTCACCCCAGGGGATGGCACCATTGTGATGTATGTGTTTGCCATACGTTGCCCGCACTGGGCCTGGGTCCGGGCTGAGGCGCAGGCATGGGGCCTGGGTTTGGGTCAAGGCCCCGGCATCTGGAGCCAACCTCCAAGCTGGGCCATGGCATTGGGCCTGCATCTGAACTCCGACCTAGGCCAAAACCCAGGCATCAGGACCCAGCCTGGCCACTTGTGTGGATACCTGATGGATTAGGTAAGTTTGTTTGGCAGGAGTCTCAGCTGAGACCCCAGCATTAGCATGGGCTTAGGCCGAGACCCCAGCTTCATGCTCAGGCTTTGGCTATGGCACCTGCTTTTGTCCTAGGCCTGATGCATTCATTTAAAACAAATGCAATGAATAAGGTTTGTTTCATTCATGGGGCCCCTGATTTCTTTCAGGGTATCCTGAATGAACCAAATCGGCCTTATTCATCACATTTTATGCATATGTTTTAAATGCACATCCATATTGACAAATAGAGTACTATTCAGAAATCGTGTGTGATATTTGCAATGCTTTGCACTAAGAAAATAGCATGCATTATTTCTGAACAGAATGCACTATTTGCAAAAAGTGTGTATTATTTCTGAATTGCATGCACTGTTTATAAATAGTGTGAACTATTTGCCAAAACCTAAAGATAAAACAAACAAAACCCTGAATAGCTGAGAATTTGGACAGGAACCTCTCCCCAATGAAACACATTTATATTTTTTGACCTATACACTGTGTAAAATGCTGCATATTTCTACCCCAAAGTATGCACATAGATGGTATCTTTAAAATGAGAGTGTGCATGCCCATATACAAGTGTATGTGGATGCAAGCACACAGGCCTTTGAATTTTATATCCTGCACATAAGTATGAGCGCATTATGATTGTCATTTTCAAACAGTCGTGCAGGCGTACATGTATGCGTGTATGCCGGCTCATGCCAGTGTACACAATGCCAATTTATAACATTCGTGCATATATATGCTGTGATGCAGTATGTCCTGGCCCGGGGCGGAAACAGCCGGGAAACAGAAAAGCAGAAGCTGGAAGTACCAAACCTAGCCACCGGAGGGCGCTGAGGAAGGTAGCAAAGACTACACTTCCCAGGTTCCCTGAACCGACACCTGACCCCTGGCTGGAGAATGAACAGGAACAGGTGGAGGAAATTGGGACCGATCCCTATGACTCAGCAGAGTCCATGAAAGCGGAGGAAGAGGGCGTGCCACCGTGGTAGAGCTGGCAACAAAAGCCCAGCTACGCAGAGTCAGGGGAGGAGGAGATGGAGGTAAGCTGGGGAGAGGAAAGCTCCAGCTGTTCCTCTATGGAGCTGGAATAACCAGGAGGTTGGGGGGATGGTAAATCCTAGGTTTAGACAAGGAGGTTTAAGAAATGTTGAAAGGATATTATGGTTCAAATGCTGTTTAACTCTAAGCTTGCTAAGGAGGACCTAAGCAGTTAGGCTTGGGGGTTGTACAGTCAAGCAGGCATTGTTGCAAGGCTGCAGCCGGTGAGGCTACAGGACTCTATTAAACCCTTTTTATGATAAAAGCCTTTTTCTCTGTGTACTGTTTGGGAGTGCCAGGACTAGGCCTGGCACTCTGACCAGAGCCTGTGCAGGAGCTGTGCAAGGGGACGGGACGTGGCATATGAGCGAAGCCGGAGGCCTGAAGCCCAGCAAAGCCCCACAGCATGCTGAGCGGAGGGGCAGGATCATGACAATGCACATGTTATAAAATCAGCTGAATGCACGTACATGTATGCACAATTTTATATGGACTCATGCATGTGTGGGCCCATGCTAGCTCTATTGCATAAGTGTGGAGTATTATAAAAACAACGCGTGCCAAAGCAGTAGCCCTTTTTCCCAGTTTGCTCCCAATTTGCTCAGCTAATGGATCAGACTTCCTAGCCTCCTCCCCCCCCCACCTGTTATTTAGCCACCCTTTTTCCCTTTTAAGCCAATCCTTAAAACCCCAGAGGTAGATATTAAATAAGTACGCACGCGCGTACTTTTGTTCGTGCAACCGGGGTCGGCGCGCGCAAGGCTGTGCAAAATCGGCAGCCTGCGCACGCCGAGCCTCGCAGCCTGCCTCCATTCCCTCCGAGGCCTCTCTGCCTGTTTATAAGTATACACACTTATATTTTAGGTGCATTAAAATAATTAACCGGTCTGCCTTATAACTCTGATGTAAATGTAGAGGCAGGAATTTTATAAATTATGTAAATATACCATTCTGAAAATCCTTCCTTCCATGCAGACTTAGACTCATCAGTTTACAAATATCTCTGCCAATTTCCCGTCCTTCTTCAGTTCACCAAGAATATCTAGCAATTAACCCTGAATCCCCACCAGTTCACCCAGATCTACCACCCAGAAAACTGCAGACAGAAGTCATCCAATTTTAACTGAGCAAATCCATTAGCAGGTGTAAACAAGTTCAGCAATGTATACTAGTATATGTATATATCTCTTAAAAAATAGCAACTTACATGCATACTTCTGAATCCTGCCCTGAAATGCTCCTAGATTGCTCTTTTTTTCCTCCCAGTAAAAGATACACATGACACTGCAAGATCACTCATATTCTCGAATTTTATAAAATAGCGGGTATGTGAATTTGTTTAAAACAAATGGGCATTCTGAAATGAATTGGCTATGAGTGATTTCTCTTGGGGGGTCCCCAATATGAATTAATAAGGACCCCCAAATTAAATTAATCCCATTTGTTTCATTCATTTTTTCTCCCATTCATTTCTATAGCCAATAAATATAGAAAATAACAGGTGCAATATACTCATTTAAGAATTGATACAGTATAGCTATTAGCAGCCTGCCCAATGAGTCATGTATACTTTAACAGACCTTGGCAGAACGTGTTATCAAGGAGACAATTTTTCATAGTGAAGCATTTTTTTAAACCAACTTAGTGAACTTACCACTAGAGATGTGAATCGGAACCGGAATCTGATCGGTTCCGGTTCCGATTCAAATCTTAAAATTTTTATTATCCGGCCCAATTGGGTTTTTGTTTATCGGCTGCGCTCGATCCGATAAACAAAAAACCAACCCCTTAGCTTCCCCCACCCTCCTGACCCCCCCAAAAACATTTTAAAATTACCTGGTGGTCCAGTGGGGGCGCGGGGAGCGATCTCCCACTCTCAGGCCGACGGCCACTAATAAAAATGGCGCCGATGGCTCTTTGCCCTTACCATGTGACAGGGTATCCGTGCCATTGGCCGGCCCCTGTCACATGGTAGAATCACTGAATGGCCGGCCATGGCCCGCACCATTTTTAAAGATGGCGCCGGCCATCCAGTGCTCCTACCATGTGACAGGGGCCGGCCAATGGCACGGATACCCTGTCACATGGTAAGGGCAAAGGGCCATCGGCGCCATTTTTATTAGTGGCAGTCGATGGCCTGAGAGCGGGAGATCACTCCCTGCGCCCCCACTGGACCACCAAGTAATTTAAAAACATTTTTGGGGGGTCAGGAGGGTGGGGGAAGCTAAGGGGTCGATTTTTAATGGGTCGGTGGGGTTTTTTTTTATCGGGCCATCGGCGCCATTTTTATTAGTGGCATCAAAATGGCGCCGATGGCCCGAGAGCGGGAGATGGGTCCCGGGGCTTCCACTGGACCACCAGGTACTCAAAGATTTTTTTTGGGGGGGGGGGTTGGGAGGGTGGGGGAAGGTAAGGGTTTAGTTTTAAAGGGTCGGGGTGGGTTTAGGGGTTATTTTGGTGTGCCGGTTTTCCCGCCCTCCCCCCAAATCCCCGATTTACGATTTTGCACGATAAATCGGGGGAATTTCTATTGTATCGTGCACTCTAATGATTTTTGACGATTTAAAAAATATCGGACGATTTTTTAAATCGTCAAAAAACGATTCACATCCCTACTTACCACCGCTCTGTGGATCCAGGAACACTGATCTTGAAGTCTGAACATGTCTGAGATTTTCTGTGCAAAGTGAGCATCCATTTTCCTAACCTGACTGCTGGCAACATTTTTTAAAAAGTTTTTATTTCCCTTTCTCCTGAAGTTAATTATTTTCCGTTCTCTAAAGCTGATTTTTGTTTTTCCCATTCTCCTAATGTTAACGGAAAAGCAAATATTTTCTGCTTTTCTGTTAACTTTCGGGGCTCCTCAAGAGTTAGCGTCTGCTCCGGGGCAGGCATTAATTTTTGAGAGTAAAAATGTGTACGTCAGGCACACATTTTTTTTTTTTTTTTGCATCGGGGAATAATAACATTCATTTTTTCACCCATTCATTTCTATAGCCAATAAAGTTTATAGAAACCAGCGGTCGAGGAACCGATGGTTTGGATGCGAGTTTTGAACGTGCTAATCCCCTTATTGCATGAGAGGTTTTGGACGCAAGTCCAAAATGCTTGTCTATGCGCATGCAACACTGTGTGCTCGGCCGAGTGCATAATATTGCGTCAGCCCGTTGGTGCTGCTTGGACCTTTTATCAGTGCCTGCCTTGGGGATTTTTCCTGCCACCTTTTCTGCTTCATTCCCCTTTCCTGGTGCCTTAGGGTGCTGATGCACTTTTTTGGTGCAAGCTTGCTGCTCAAGATGACATCAAGGATTTATGTCACTGTTGCTGGTGTCCTCTTTTGGAGCCTTGGGGTGTTCGGCCTCCTCTTGCTGCTTCTTTGCTGCTCTCACAATGCTTTGGGAAAACTCCTGCTAATGTGCGCCCCCTTTGCAGACTATTCATTCCACTTTTGGAGCCACTTTGCCACAGTTTAGATACACTGGAGTTTTTTCCCCCCTTCTGATGATTTCTTTTTACAAGTTTCATGAGAATTGATAAGGAAAATACAATTCTGAAGCTCCAAATAGACTGCAATACTTCCCCTTCAGATTTTAGTGGAAAACAAATTAACTAATGAAATGAATAAACATTTTTTTTTCTTTTTGAAACTAATGAAACAAATTTGGGTCCCAATGAAACAAATGAATGAACCAAAATTATTTTTTTTCTTCTGCATAACCCTATACAATAGCATATATGCACCTATATGCTTCTTATATGCATAATAAACTATTTTTACAAAAGAAACCCTTTTGAAAATGCACTCCAATTTGCATAAATGGCTTATAAACTTGTTGCCCAAAATGACAAGAAGCAATGATATCACTAAAGATTTGAATCAGTCCCTGTGTTTATAAAATACAAGTTTCACTGTCTTAATGCAATAACAATACACTGTAAAAATATTAGTTTTGTAATATTCATGTTTGTTTGGAAACCTTATGTCTTTCTTTAATATTTTACCATTACAGGAATTTTACTCTACTCTTCACATACCAAAAAAAAAAAAAAAAAAAAAAATCCAATGCAAGGCTGATTTCTTTTGTGTAGATTGCATTCTTAATAAAATATTGATTTAAATTCTCCCTGATGAAAACATTATTTCCACTGACTTTGAAAGGAAATGAAAGTCTGCTTTTTAATGAGGCAAGTGAACGTGTCTCCCTTTTGCTTTCTCAATTTAAACTCTCTATACTTGGTCATTTCTTTTTTGATATTTTAGACTGAATTTCATTTATTGTAGCTATATTTTTCAATTTCCATGTAATGCGCTCTTCTATTATTTTTTTTTTTCCATGCATGCTTCATCTCTGGCTCTTTTTCCTCAGTAATGCAACCCATCCAGAGATTTGATGTATTTGCAGGCCAAGCTTCCCTGTCACTGCCCTTGCAACTAAGCCCGAGATATCCCCTAAGGAAAGTACCCAAAAATTGGAAATACGCTTACAACTTTGTCTATTAGTTCTTTTCCTGACCCTTCTTTAACATGGCGATGACTGAGTGTATGCTTACAGTAGTGACAAGGGTCAAATGTGTGTCATTTCATGGCAGATTTGCTGTAGTGTAAGTCAACAGAAACAAGCCATTATTCTTTCTGGGATCAATGACTTCCCATTCCATGGATGTATGTCACAAGAATCCTGTGCAGTCTATCTCGTTAAGATGCTAATTAAATCATACAGCACTGTAAATCAGTAGGGTTAAGAGACATTACAGCCAGTACAGCTGAATCGTGTAGTATGCTGGCACTACATATTTGGTGTGTGATGAGAAGATCTAATGCTGCAAGATTTGTAGACTCTCATTTTATTTTCTTGTGGGCAGTTTTGTGTGCTGGGAGGAGGTTTGCTAGGATTGTGTAAATATAAAACTGTACAATATATTTTGAAAAAAAGTCTTGCAACTTTTTCAGGGTGTTTTCTTAGCAGTGCATGTATGGCTAAAGTACCCTCAGATTTCAGCTCAAATTTTCAAAGCAGATATATGCATATCAGTCTGCTTTGAACATCTGAAAGTGTCACCAGTATGTGTGTGTATACATAGGTACAGGAAATTACACTTCTGCCTGAGCAGGTGGGACTTTGTTCTTAATGTGCATGTTTTTGGAACTTAAATGTTTTTTTTAATTTATTTTACGTATTTTATTAACAATTTGATAATCTGCTTTTCATTACCCACAAAGACATTAAACATTAAACAGACTGACATCCCACCCCAGTATCACCATTTCAAGTAACAATTCATGACAAACCAGACTAAACTTATTACATTAAACAGCTGCTCACTACCTAAAAAAGATTTGCAGAAAGCCAGCCTTTCAGTTGTTTTCTAAAGTTTTTGACACAACTTGACTGAGAGTTAGTTCTACCAAACGTTTGCTGAAATGTGCCAACTTTAAAAAGGGAGTCACTAAAAACCCATGCCTTGCCTAGTGTGACTCTGTTGATAGCACAAATCCATTCAATCTGTTAGGTGCTTCAGGGGGCTACATGAAGACATTTATGAATTAGAGAAAGACGTTTAAATTATATTCTAGCCTCAAAGGGGAGCAAGTGGAGCTCCTGCAGAATCAGAGTAATTTGATGTTGTTTTTTCCCAATCAATATCTAGTAACCATGTTTTGTAACAACTCTAAACTGGTAAGACAAGTTTTCAATAACCCCGCATTCAGTGAATTACAATAGTCTAATTTATTCCTGATCAGAGTATGAACAATTGTAGCCAAATCCTTAATAGCAAAAAATGGTCGAAGTTGGTGAATCATACACAAAGAAGAAAATGTTGATTGGACCAGCACTGAAATTTGAGGTCTCATGGATAATCAGGCATCCAACTTTGCTCCAAAACTCTTTATCCATTCCTCAGGAGTAAGTTAGATCCCCAAACTGAGGGCAGGGTAGTATCCCCAATGGCCTATCCTATAGAGATCCATAGCATTGCTGGATTCAACTTAAGCATAGATTGATGCAATCTGCCTTGGTTGTGAAAAAGGAGTTCAGATTCTGTAATTCTTCCAATTTCTCCTTTCACACATATGACTCAAAATGGGTATCATCTGGAAATATATAGCAATCTTGTTGCGCTTGCTCGCAGGTCAGATCCGCGAGCGGCTCCACTCACCAATTCAACACTGCCAATGGAGCTGCAGCCTGACACCACCAATGCCTGCTTCTTTGTGGCCCAAGTGCCACCAGCATTTCTTCATCTTCGCAGCAGAAGTGTCACCGACGCCTCCAGCTCTTCACAGCCTGGGTGCAGCCATTTTTGGCCCTCTTCTGCGGCTGGGAGTTACCTCCAATATCCTTCTTTGTGGCTGGAATGCCACTGACTTCGTCCTGCACCCAATGTCTTCCTAGGCAAGCGCGCACACCTCTTCTTTCAATTTAAAGGGCCAGCAGCAGCAAAAGCCCTGAGGCCTTTGCTGATGATGTCACTGCCTCATCAGTCCTATAAAAAGACTCTCTGCCACTTCCTCGGGGCCTTTGTGGATCCTCATGGTCGTCCATGGCTCAGCTTCCTGCAAGGTCTTCTGTGGTCATATTCCTTGTCATGATGGTCTTCACTGGATGTTCCTGATCTTCTTGTTCCTGTTCCATGTTCCTGGTATTTCGTCCTCACCTCATCCAAGTTTTCTGAGTTTTCTCCTCGTCCTAGATTTCTGAATCTTCAAGCAAGTTCCTGATGTTCATATCTTCATTCCAAGGTCTGCGTTCTAGATCCTCTCTTGTCCCTCCTCCAAGCGTGCCATCGTCATGGTCTGTGACCACCCCATGGGGGGTTGTGTAGGGTGCTTCCTGGCACAGGGCCTGCTCCAAGTCCATCTTCAGTGGATCAAGTCCATCCGTGTTTTTAGAGTTCCAAGTCAAGTTCTTAGACAAGTCTTGAGTTCCTAATCATGTTCCTAGTTTCAAGGCTCATGGAGCTTATCCAGCCAGTGGATCTTCTTGTTCCTCGTTCCAGGCCATGATCCTCATTCCAAGCCATCTTTCTCATTCCAAGGAATGCCTTGGCTCCTGTCCTCATCTGAGTCTCAGTCCTGAGCCTGTCTTGCTTCTGGCATGGTCTGTGACCAACCTGTGGCAGGTCGTGTAGGGCACGCAGTGGAACAGCATGGTCTATGACCAGCCTACAGGGGGGCTATATACAGTGCACTAAGGTGCAGTGCCCTGGGAAGCTGAACCTTAACCTGAACCTGAGTCTTCGTCTATGTTCCTCATCTCCAAAGCTTTCATCCATGTACCTCAGATTCAAGTCTTCGTCCAAGTTCCTAGTCTTCGATAAATTGCCAAGCCTTCAGTGTCTTCATCCATGTTCCTCGTTATGTCATGTCCTGTCCTCAGCCTTCATCTGTCTAGACATACTCACTGTTCCAAGCAACAGGTCCAACAGAGCTATCGAGTGGCTGGAGGGCTACCCAAAAGACCAGCATTGCATTGTTGGGTTTTACTCTGTGCATGAATATTCAGCAGAGTCCTGAGAGCCTTGTTCCAAGTCCAAGCTATGATCCAAGTCCAGCCCATGCCTGGATACACTCACCTCTCACAATGTCCACCTTGAAGCTTCATCCTGAGGTTGTGCCATGATCCAAGGGATCACCCTCTCTCGAGCAAGTGACCGCACTCGCAACAAATCTATACCAAAACCTTTTAACAATGATGCTAATGGAGCAAGAAGAATGTATTGTTTCATTGCAGTGTGACCTCCAATTTTATGATCAAGAACCTTCTGGAAAGGTGGGGGAAGCATCAATCCCTTTTGATTTTCTTGCTGCAGTATATCTTGGGCTTGTATTGAATTTTGTGTTAGTTCTTTCAAATAAGATCAATATATAAAACATACATTGAGTCTAAAAGAAATGTGAGTACAAATCCTCTCTCTTGAAATGTGCTCCTGATTGATTGAGGTGTTATTTCCTTCTTTGACATATAAGCATACAGACACAAAGTCCCTGATGTACTAAACAGTCTTCCCATGACTCAAAATAGAAAAAGCCATTTAGCACATCTGGTCCACAATGGCTTGCCCTTGTTGTATGGTCTCAGGATAACATTCTTTCACAGTAAGACATCCATTAGGGGAATATGAATGTATTTGCTAACACAGCATACAAAAAATTTCAGTGCCTCGAGTTTTCTTCAGACACACAGCACAGCACTCCATTCCCATCTCAGTAACATGGATGCACTAGGAATGTGCAGAGGCAAAAATGTTGGCTCAGTTCATTCATTCATTTTGCTTGATTCATTTCAAATGAAAAAAAAAGTTTCATTTATTTATTCTGTTCATTCATTCATTTCCCATTGAAGGCAATAGGAAAAGCAATGCAGCAATGCACTCACCTCCCTTGGCCAGGCTGATCCTACTGCCTCTCAACATGGTGAAATGCCACCAGCTAGCCACATGGCAGGATGCCACTCCCCAATGTGGCGAGACGCCACCAGCAGGACACTGCTGACAGCAACGCACCATGCCTACTGTTAGGTGTGCATGCACATCATTTCTCAGCATTTAAAGGGATCATAGTCGGAAAGAACCTGCGGTCTCTAGAGATCACATAATCAGTACTGCCCTATATAAGGGCCGCTCCCCAGACCTCAGCAACAGGTCCAGCTAACATGAGTAGTGCGTGTTGCTTCCCAAGCCTGTTCCAGTCTTCATCTCCAGCCTGCCCTAGTCCTCATATGCCCAGCCTGCTCCCACCTTGCCTGCCTTCTTCAGTCCTATCCCTCTTTCTCCTTTTCATATGGATATTAGGTTTGACCTCTGCTTGGACTCAGGATACACCTGACCACTGCCTGCCTCTGACCCTTGTCTGGACCTCGACACGTCTACTCGCCACCTGCTTATGATGTTTACCTGGCTCCGGACCATGTCTCCAGTCATCAGCAGAGACCTTTGCCTAAGTCCTGCTGGCCCTGGCACCGAAAGGCTCAACCCGAGGGGACAGTGGACTGGTATAGGTGAAGGTCCTCTCCAGTCTCTGCTTCTCCTGGGTCTGCCTGCTGAGAACAACAACCTGCAGGGCTTTTCTCTGCAGGTAGAGCCAATGTCCCTTCAGTCTAAGGGTCCACAGTCACAACAGGGGTTTTCTAATCATTTCTAATTAAACTTTTGGGTAGACATCATCAAAATGGGTGAAGGGCTTTCCAACACACCAAAAGTATGTCAACATGGAACCAAAAATGGCATGAATAGGCCAAAGGCCCAAGAGAGAGGGAGAGAGAGAGAGAGAAAAAGAGACTAGCCATGACGCGTTCACACTAGATAGGTATTTATATCTCTATGGGAGGCACACCCAGTAACTCGAGGTGAGGTTTAGGTATTACTGTAGGGGTTAGGGGCCACTTTGACATTCAAAGTGAGATATACGAACAGAACAGTGAAACTATGAAAGTTTGGACCTATCGGGAAAATTGGTGGCACATCCAGATTAGCCTCCATTTATGCAGCTAAGTAGTGGCTCTTAGCCAGATTAGTCTGAAAAGCGCTACTTGTCCATCTAATTAGCACTTTTTAAACTTATCTGGGTATATAAGATAGCCAGAAAGGTCTAAAATAAAAAGTGCTACTTATCTGGCTAAGCTAGATAAATCAGAATTTAGCTGGATAAATGTGCACAAATGATATATCTGCATATTTGTACTTTGAACTGTAAAGGGATACACAAATAGATTTTACTTGCTTTATTTAGACGCATTTACACCCATAAGTCAGTTTTTACATATGGAAGTCAGGGGATTTTATAACATGCACGGCAATGAAATTACCTGTTTTACCAATTAGTCTACCAGTTCACTCAGTCCATCTGCAGCTTGTGAAGACCCTCCTGGATCTTCATCCTGATGTCTCCCCATTTCACCCAGACCTCGATCCAGTCATTTCTTTTCTCTTTTGAGATGTTTACAATCACTTACACCAGATATTGAGCAGCAGTAAATATTCACAAGTAAAAAAGACTTGTGTGTGTCAGTTTGGCACGTTGCAAAATAGCAACTTACGTGTGTACATGTCGGCCCCGCCCCATCACTCTCCTGGCCTGCCCCTTCTTTACACAGATAGATTTACTCACTTTCCCTGATATACATGAATATGTTCCGTTTTTTAAAATTGCGTATACTCGCATAGATGCCATTTTACGCACGCATCTTTTGAAAATTCACCTCACAATGCTGGGTCACCTTGGCCACGTCGGGCCAGACCGTGGACTTGCGTGCCCAATGTACCGGAAAATCTTTGTCTATGTCCTCGATGGGCTCTGTCAGATAGCGGGGTGAAGGTCTCTGCTGCCTGCTTCTTTACCTATAGACTGTGTCAATGTGGCTGGGGTATATCAAAGTGGCAGAGGAGTTGGTAGGTGAAAGGCTGATGCTCCTTCTCACACCACACTTGGGAAATGGCCACTCTTTTGTGTGCTACATCCCCACCATGACTCTGCCTCTGGCGCTCCTGTTCACGCACTCCAGCTAAGCCTGTCTCCTTCATGTACGCGAGATGCTGGGACTCGAGGGCAAGATTCCCTTTCGCCCGTGGGTCACAAGCCATGTTTTCGGTCAGAAATTTCAGTCTGTCTTGCAACTGCAGCTGGAAGGATTACGCAAACTGCAACTCCTCTGCTTTCATTCCCTCTTGCTCACAGAAATCCTCAGACCTTTCCTCTAGAATATTTGCTGTTGGGATGACCAGCACCGAGGATAGTTCTTCTCAAATTCACCATGGCATCCTTGAGCTGCTTCAAGATTTACATCAGCTGCCTCATCATTCCCCAATCATGATGCCCCCGGGGGTGATCCACACCTATTTTGTTTCCACAGACAAGTCATGAAGGAGTGTCTGCTGCTCCACTAACATCTGTAGCACCAGATAGGTGGAATTGAAGTAGAGATATACAGCCCCAAAATGTTTGTTTTGGTTTGTTTTTCTATTTTGGGGTATTCTTTTTGTTTGGATTAGGTTGGTTTAATTATTATTATTTTTTTCAGTTTGTTTCCCATGCCAAAAATCTCATTAAACTAAGAAAATAAAACAAAAACAAAAAAATGAACCGCTAAAAAAAAAACCAGGCCTCTGGAAACCCTAGCTGAGCTGTCCATGGCCAAAATAATTCCTAGGTCAGCCCACCACTGAGGCTTCGGTCTGGGCCAGACCCAGCTTGGAGGCCTCAGATTGGCTGCCAGGGCCTGGCACTATGGCCTGGTCCCGGCACCAGGGCTAGCATTAAGATCAGGTCCTGGCACATGATCTAGGCCCAGTGCCTAGGTCTGATGCCAGGGCCCGAACATGAGGCCTAGGCATGAGGCCCTGGCATTAGGCCTAGGCCAGACCCAGTTCTGAGGTCTGGTCCCGCTGGAGTTCTTTTTTTTTTAACTTTTTATTTTTAAGAATTTCAAAATACATAAATAAAGATCAAACTTGAAGGAAAAGTAATGATTATGAAAATACCTGAAACATTTTGTGTATTTTCATAGGAAGCTATTTTATCTTAATTCCATTCAGAACAAACCAAACATGGCCTAATATGGTGCTTTCTTTTGCATTAGTCAAAAACAAATGCACATCACTAAATTCCAGCAGGTGACAACATTTTGAATCCAAAGTTTGTGATGCATCCCAAATTCTTCCTGTTTCAAACTGAGAAGCTCCCACCCTTCACTCTACAATGAAAATGCCCCACTATTTTCCTGCACCTTTATCAGGTACTTCAGGACTGGAATCCAATGTTCCTGGGGCACCAGTCCAAGGCATCCCAGACTACCAACTGCAAATGTGCAAAGCAACTAATCACCTGATAGCCCCATCTTCCATTATGTTTTATCATTTTTGAACCACTGCCTTTCACAAAAAAATCTGCAAGAGCACTCTTACCTCTCCGGTTTAGATGCCTGCCATCCAGCACCTTTATTATGGCTGTTAGGATATTACATGACGTATGAGTGTGTGTGGCAGCGCCCCTAATATTCCCCTATTTTCCTGTGCAGAATCAGGCTAGACATCTGATGCACCTTAAATTCCCTAAGGGGAGTATGCTCTATGTGCAGGCTCCTGCAGGGCAGGTGGAGTTCAGAGGGCATAACCAGAGACTGGGGAATAAGAGCTGGAATCCAGGTTGGGATAACCAGACCAGGCCTGAGGTCCCCGGGAGGAAGACAGCTCCTGTGTATAACACTGTCCAAACACTGAGCTGAGACAAAGCAACACACTGTAAGTAAAGAGAGTCAGTCTAGTTTGTCTCCAGGCCTATGGGAATCCCTGCTCGTTCCCACATATGGGGTCATGCGTGGGATATTTCTAAGCTTTGCACAGAAAAACCCCAGCCTCCAAGAAAGTGTGTGTGTGCGGTGCAGAGAGTTGTATAGAGCAGTGGTCCCCAACCCTGTCCTGGGAGCCCACCAGCCAGTCGGGTTTTCAGGATATCCACAATGAATATGCATGAGAGAAAATTGGCATGATACGGAGGCAGTGCATGCAAATTTTCTCTCGTGCATATTCATTGTGGATATCCTGAAAACCCGACTGGCTGGTGGGCCCCCAGGATAGGGTTGGGGACCACTGGTATAGAGGTCCTGTACAGTATCTAGGGGGCCTGTGGCTCTTAAACTAAGTACAGAGCACAGGGAGTGTAGTAGTGCATGGTGGTTTGTGAAAGGGTGCGTCAGAAGCTTCACCAAAGAAAAACCCAAAGTTTAAAGTTTCAGGTAGAGAGGAAATAGTGTATGGGGCTGGTTGCAGCGACAGTCAGGAAGTTTTAAAATTGAACCGGCTAAAGGAAGAAGTCCTGCTGGGAGATAGACAGGGATTTTACAGTTAGCAAGTTATTGCTGGTCAAGCAGACTTTTTTTTTACTTTTTTGCCTTGAAAAGAAAAGTGAAAGAAACAACGGTGCAGGAGGGCTGTGCTGAGCAGGGCATGGCCCTGGGGAGTTGTCAGAGTGGGCTGTGAGTGTGGTAAATGGAAGCCAGGTGAGGCCCTCTTCCAGCAAACAAGCCACTGTGCAGGAAAGGTGTGCAGCCCCAAAATGCAGCAGACTGAGAGCAAGACTGAAAAAGATTGGCAAGCATTGTTGCAGAGAATCCTGGAATGGCAGAGGATGCTACAGGAGAGCCTCATAAAGCACCAGGGGAAATAGAACCTGGAAGCAAGCCCTGATTCCTCTTTAGAGAAAATCTTACATGGCCAGGGAGCTAAGAAGGATACCACAGAGGACTCAGTGGAGACCCAGCAGCTGAGTGGCACTACAGGGAGTTCCGGTGAAGACACTGTAGGGTGCCCAAACACTACCTGGAGTCCAAAAATAACTCCTGTGAGAAGGTCAGAGAAGGGGGCTGTGAAGATCCCTGAGAGAGGAGTCACAGGGAGCCCCAAGGAGAGCAACACAGACTGCCCAGGAGGAGGCAGTAGCAAGAAGTTGCATGTCGGCGCTACAGGTGGCCCAGATGAAGACCCTGTAGGGTGTCCAAACACTACCGGGAGCCCCAAAACGCCTTCCGTGAGAAGCTGTGCTTGCTCTGCAGAATATCCAATCCTCTGCCCCTGCAATTCTACCCTCTCTCCATTGCTCACAATGGCATGATAGATCTGGTTACAATATACTCGCCAGTGCCACTCTACTGAGTGTCTGTCACACACACACACTCAGTCAAGTTAATTGAGATCACTTCAGTGCTTAGCAAGCTCTACCAACTTGCCAAGCAGATCAAGTAGCTTAAAATTGGCACAAACATGCTTTGCTGTCTGGGTTTCACTCACAGCATGTTCAAAAAAAGTCTCTTTCACACATACACACATACATAGATTATGTGAATGCACTAGTGTCTGACTCCTTTTGCACACACACAACACACACCAAAAACCTTTCAGACAGACAAGAAACTAACAAGGCTAGATTGGTTGCACTTCTCTTCACTGGAATCTGTTTCTCTGCATAGAAGCAGTGCCGTACATAGTGCAGAGTCAGAGAGACACAAAAAATCACTACTGTTTGTTCACTGCTTCTCTAACTATGCTGCACCAAAGAGCAAACAGAAAGCTGGTCCTCTGTTTTTCGCTTGCAGTGACCGCCCTGTGATTGCAGCAGTGAAGATTACAAAAAGCCCTTTGCCAATATCAAAATTCTTTTCTATGCTTCTTTTTTAAACCTTTTCTTTCACTCTCAGAGAGCTTCTGAAAAGACAATGTTTAGTTATGAAATCCAACAGAGATAATAGAGTTCCTTTGCGCATATTCAGATATTTCAGTGGGAGGACATCACAATCATTTGATTCGGATGCCAGCTATTAGATTCTTAAAAAATGCTTTACTGTGACTGGTCCTTTGCCTGTCTACTTGCCTAATTCTACCGCCTCTGCTCCTTCCTGGCTACTACTTCACACAGATATTGCTTGGTATCTCTTTTTACCAGTCTCACAGTGGTAATTTCACATGGCCAGAGACTTGAATGGAAACCTAAACAAATGAAACTAATATTTTTGTTTATATTCATGGGCACATGCCATCCATTTTATGGGTCCATGACTAAAACTAAAATGGTCTTTCCTGTTACATTTTATGCATTTGTTTTAAGTGAAGACCCTAGGAAGCACTACTCGTGCATTAAGAACATCACTTTTAATCTAAACATCACTTTTAATCTAAACTCATCACTTTTAATCTAAACTTCACATCTTGTAAAGAAACCAAAATCTCAATATTAATTTGGCTGCTGTGTCATTTAAATATTCTCACTAGTCCTATAAATCATCTAAATAAAGTACAGCAACAATTCTTGCAGTTCATTATTCAGTTCATAAATCCACTTGACTTCCTTCCTCGATGGAAGACTTTTCCTATCACCTCCTCCTCATTTGCAATTCATTCTATTGATAAAATCCACTGAGATTTCATCAGTAAATTGAAGTTTTTCTCATTAATTTAAATTAATATTTGGTTTGATTTGAATGAGTGCAAGCAAATAAAGAAATAAAGCAAGAGTAGGCAACTCTGGTCCTCTAGTGCATAAAAGAAATATGGTATTCAGGATATCCATAATGAATATGTACATGATATATTTGCATACAACAGAGGCAGTGCATGCAAATTAGGGGTCTCAAGGGTCAAAAAAAAGTTTTGGTTTAGAGAGTCACATTGGAGTTCAGAGTCATTTGTCAGGTTTGTTTGAAATGAAAAAAATATATATTTATTCCATCCATTTGGGGTTTTTTGTTTGTTTTTATATTGAAATCAATGGGGGAAGGCCCTATTGACTTCAGTGTAAAATTAAAAATGAGCCAGGGCACAGCCCTGTTGCTGGGACCTGGCCAAAGGCTGGGTTCCATTTCCAAGATCCAGGCCAAATGACAAGGCTCAGTCAAAGACTGGGTTCTGTTGTTGAAGCCCAAGCTTGGGCATAGGCCAAGAACCAATACTAGGGTGCAGTCAAAGGCCAGGTCCCATTATAGAATTCCATGCCTAGGCCCAGGTCCAACACCTTACCCTGGCAGAAGATGGGTCAACTCACTGAGGCCTGGGTCGACATGCACAAGGGGGTGCACACTTGTGCACCTTGCGCGCGCCGAACCCTAGGGGAGGCCTGATGGCTTTCCCCGTTCCCTCTGAGGCCGCTCTGAAATCGGAGCGGCCTCAGAGGGAACTTTCCTTTCACTCCCCCCCCACCTTCCCCTCCCTTCCCCTATCTAACCCATCCCCCTGCCCTATCTAAATCCCCCCTCTCCATCTTTATTGCAGGAGTTATGCCTGCCTCTGGCCTCTGGCAGGCGTAACTTGCACGCGCCTTTTTTTCAAGCTTGCAGACTTTGCTCAACAAAAGAGGAATTTAAGATTCAAGCATTGCATCTAGCACAAAGATTTTGTGAACGCGGTTATCCTTACAATGTAGTATACAAAGCATATAAAAGAGCATATGGTAGTAAGTCAATGTTTTATGTTAAAGATTATGAGGCCAATATTGAGTAGGCCATTTATTGGACAAGTTATCCACCTAAAGTTAGCCAGATAAACATCCCACTGAATATATTTTCTTAAAGTTAGCCAGCTATATGTAGCCGGCTAACTTTAAAACCTAACCAGCTATATTTCAATATAACCAGTTAGGTTTTAAAGTTATCCAGCCTTGTGTGGCCAGATAACTTTCTGCTTACCCGGATATCTTTAAAAGATATCCAGGTAAGTAGCATTGACAGTCTCAAAATATAAAAAAATAAAAATATTATTGGGCTCGTGGCTCATAAGTATGTATGCCTTCACCAATATTAAATATATATTGCTCTGTCTGGCTCAGTGCTCCAAACATTACAGGGCCCCCTTCAGTTCCCATTCCCCACTGTCATGTAAAAATGTTTAATGTTGACCCCTCCACACTTGAAACCCCCCTACAGGCTCAAACAAGTTTGGATCCTCCTTCCCTCACTTTTTGGACGAACCCCCCCCATCCCACCCCTCTGGGATCCAAAAGACATCCCTGCTGGGAGTGAGGGTCTTCACTTACCCGCTCCTGGTGGCTCCCACATAGCATCTGATAGATGCACCACACAAAGGAGAGGCCATACAAGGCCAAATAACTTTGGACCAGCTCTGCAGCAGACCTAAAGTTATCTTGCTAACATAGTACCTGATTCACTAAGGGTTTTTCCCATAGACACAAAGAAACATGTGATATTTGGCTATGTTAACCAGGTAATTCAACCCTCCCTGGAACACCTTTGGAATGTTTCTTTTCTATCCGGCTAAATTATTGCCTGATAACTGCTTATCTGGCAATAAGTTAGCTGGATAAATGTCTGAAAATGCCAAATTTGCCTTTTAGACAGTTAATGTTTGAGTTAGCCATGTAAATTGCATTTGAATATGAACCTCGATATGACCACTAAAAAATTATATTCCACAAAGTGATTTAAAGGCAATGTTATAAGTTTTGGTACTGATTATTGTAATTTCCTATATCTTGACCTACCAATAAAATGAATGTGTGCACTCGAATTAATGCAAAATTCTACTGCAAGGTTAATAACCAGAGCAAAATATAGAGAGAATGTTACCCAGTATTTGAAGGCCATTCATTAGCTCCCAATATCAAAACAAGTACATTTTTAAGTTTTAACATACATTTATTCATAAAGAGCTGTGTAGCAAAGTTTGATATGGGTTGAATCATTTATCATTACCTTATGTTGCTACCAATGTGTTACACTCTAATGAGCAAAATCTTCTTATTTTTTAAAATTTTAGATTATTTTAGACTAGAAATTGAATTTTCTCTTTTGCAGGACCACAATTGTGGAATTTCTTGCCAAAAGAGTTTCAGAATGAAAGAGATTACTTAAAATTTTGCATGGAATGACTAAACCCTGCATTGAACAATTCTGTATTGGAAAGCACATATTATAAGATATTTTAAATAAATAGCTAAATATATAACTAGAACATAATTATATCCTTGTCAACCCCTTTATCCCTATAACCTTATTTTGTAAACCGTTATGATGGTGTTATTTTGACGTTTCCGAATGACGGTATATAAAACTCTTTAAATAAATAAAAAATAAAAATAATATAAGAGCATAAGAAATGGGATACTGGGGCAGAATGAGAATCCATCAAGCTCAGTATCCTCTTTCCAACAGTAGTCAATCCAGGTCAAAAGTACCTGGTGAGATCAAAAACTGTAAATAGAAACCATGCTCTATCATATAGTAACAAGTAGAGGCTTTTCCCTAAGGGGCAGATTTTCAATGGCTACGTGTGTAACATATGCACGTAACCCGAGAAAATCTGCCCCTGTGCGCGTGAGCCTATTTTGCATAGGCTCGGCGGCGTGCACAAGCCCCGGGATGCGTGTATGTCCCGGGGCTTGCAAAAAGGGGCAGTCCGGGGGCATGGCCGTGGTCTGGGGGCTGTCTGGGGGCTGTCCGGGGCATGGTGGCAGTTCAGGGGCGTGGCCGGGGCATGGCGGCAGTCCTGGGGAGGTCCAGGGGTGGGGTTGAGTGCTCCGGCACAGCGCGCCGGCAGCTGGCTGGCACACGCTAGTTACACCTGCCTTGGGCAGGCGTAACTTTTGGAGCAAAGGTAGGGGGGGGGGATTTAGTTAGGGATGGGGGGTGGGTTAGATAGGGGAAGGGAGGGGAAGGGAGGGGAAGGGAGGGGAAGGTGGGGAGGGCTGGAAAAAAAGTTCCCTCCAAGGCTGCTCCGATTTCAGAACGGCCTTGGAGGGAACGGGGAAAACCATCAGGGCTCCCCTCGGGCTTGGCGTGCCCTAGGTGCACATGTGTGCACCCCCTTGCGTGCGACGAGCCCAGATTTTATAACATGCGTGTGGCAGCGCGCGCATTTTATAAAATAGGGCGTAGATTTTAAGATCTAGCTCTAAGGGTCTGGTTTTAAAAAGCATTTATACGTGTAAAACCGTGTTTTATTTGAATAAGTGGACTTTTGAACATTGCTGCAATATACACTATTGAATTGTTCATAGAATTTACTTGCATAAATATGCTTTACTAAAGTGAATGGCTTTTTCAAAATTGCTATGATAGTATGTTATATTTATGCATGTAACTCTTTTGAAAATTACCTCTATAACTACTTGGTTAATAAGAGTTTATGGACTTCTCCATGAACTTATCCAAACCATTTTTTAATCCAGCTAACTGCCTTAACCAAATCCTGCAGCAATGAATTCCAGTGCTTCATTGATCATTTTCTCAGATTTGTTTTGAATGTGCTATTTGCCAACATCACGGAGTGTCCCCTAGTCTTTTTATTTTTGGAAAGAGTAAGCAATTTACATTTATCCATTCTATTCCAATCATGATTTGATAGATCTTTATCATATCCCCTTTCTGCTGTCTTTTCCCCAAGCTGAACAGCCCTAACCTCTTTATCCTTTCCTCATAAGGGAGCCATTACATCCCCTTCATCATTTTTGTGGCCCATCTCTATAACTATTCCAATGCATCTATAAGTATTTTGAGCTGTGGTGATCAGAAATGCACACAATACGTCAGGTGCAACCTCACCATGGAGAGATACAGAGGCATTATGATATTCACCGTTTTATTCTCCATTCCTTTCCTAATAATTCCTAGGGATTTGTATTTGTTTCATTCATTTTGAAGTTACGCACATAACTCACATGACTTTATAGTGCATGCATAAAAAATGGATAGATTGAACATGACTCAAGTTATTAAAATTACATGCATACTATCTGTTATGTGTGTCCTATAAAATCCACGAGTTATACACGTAACACCGAAACAAATGAAACAAATGCACGTCCCTAATAATTCCTAATATTCTGTTGCTATTTAAATGGTTACCACACAGTGAGCAGAGAATTTCAAAGTATTGTCAAAAGGGCAAGGGAAAAGCATTGTGCATCACTAGAAGCTAAAAGATGGAAATGAAGAAGCAGGATAACCTATATTAACTTAAGATGCAACATTTTGGATTGGGAATAACCTGCACAGAGCAGCAGTTATTACACTTATGGCCCGATCTTAAATGGCCCACGTGCATAAAAAACAGGGGTTATGTGCACGGCCGGGCCTTATGCAAGCCACACGCATTTTAAAAGGGGCCCAGCCGCATGCGTAACCCCTGTTACAGGCACAAGAGCCAGGCCACGGAAAAGGGGTGGGGAGGGGCTGGGCTGGAGGTGCCAGTACAGCGACCATTTGACAGGGTTCCGGCGCATGCAACCTGCTACTGCTCTTTTGGAGGAGTAAAAGGTAATTTTAGAAAATTGGGGGTACCTAGGATAGGGAGAGGGGGTGGGTAGGAGAGCGGGAAGGGGAAGGGAGGTTAGGGTAGGGGTAGGGAAATTCTCTCCCAGTCCGCTCCTTAATTGGGATTTTATAACATGCGCTCGCCCATGTGTGTGCGCCAGGTAGCTCGCACACATGGACGTGTGCGTATTTTTTAAAATTCTACCTCTTAATGTAAGGGTTAGGGTGACCAGCAAAAAGGTGGGGTGACTAGCCTGCACAATTGAAACCACAAATTCATGGTTAAGGTATTTATTTATTTATTTATTTATTTATTTAAAACATTTATTTCCCTCTTATATCAAACCAGCTGTACTAAGCAGGTCTCAATGCACAAATCATTACAAATCAAAATATACACATATAAAATAATACATTTTAAAAATCATCATAAAAACATTAAAAAATTAAGAAAGCAGAGCAAGCACTATACACCAAAGTTGGAAATGCGCCATACCCCAAAAGCTTCTAAAAACAAATGTTTGCGAAACAGTTTTAATTCAATTGTCCTACGTAATTCACTAGGCAATGAGTTTCACACGATGGGACCTATTACAGAAAAAGCCCAATTTCTCATCTCGGTCAAATGGGCTTCTTTAATAGATGGACCCTCAAAAAAACACTTATCTTGTGATGGAAGGGTACAAGTAGGAGAATAATAATTTAAAAGCCCCCATAAATAAGAAGGCCCCTTCCATCTTTAATGCTTTAAAAACCCAAACACCATAGCCAGGTAATTTGGCGCCTATGGCCAAATGAAAATGTGCGCCCGCACCCATTTCAGAACACATGACACCAGAGTTGGGAGACTATAAGATATTTGTGCAGCAATGCCGAAGGCTGGTGCAAGGGTATTAGGGGTCCCAAGCAAACTTTACAGTCTTGCACCCGCCTTCCAACCTGGTATACCCTCGATATAACAATTCAAAATTGCGCATTTATTATAGATTATACATGAAAAAGGATATTCCAAGCATAGTCTTCTGAGGAAAAATATCACTTATAATATGTATATTATATTTACATGCACTGCTGTAGTGCCAACTAGAAAACTGCGAAAAAGCAAAACAGACACCTTGGAACCCATATGGTATCATGGGCATGAGCTTAGCCTTCAGAAAACCAAGAGAAAATAGAATTAGAATACAATAAAATTTCTATATCAAAACAACACTAACTGCCAGCATTCAAACAGCATGAATTCCCTATGAAAAGGCAACACTGCAAATATTATACCAGGCCCTAAAACACCAATATACTCCCTATTAGGAAAACACAATAAGCCAAGCTGCTTAGATCCCTACACAGAAACTACACTAGCAGAATACCCCACCTCAGTCACAATTGCGGAACACAGACAGACCTTCAAAAACAGAAGAGATCATAAAATATAAATAGACACGTGCAGGCAAAAACTGTACAGGAAAATGCAAGAAGCCAAATTCAGTAAGCATTGCCTGTTGCATCACAAATACCAGGTCTTAGTGTCATTATAGGCTTTACTAATCAGCCAGTGACAAGACACATATGATGGTCATCCACACCTTTCATATGTAATATTATATGAGCTATAAGCAGCAGAATTTATTGTTTATTGATTGTTTCAAAGTTTCTGCTTTGCACAGGGGTTTATGAACTCTTACTCTTAGTCTCATACATACACACTCTGTCACTCTCTCTCTCTCTGTTCCATACACATGCATGCTTTCTCTCAGTCTTTCACAAACATAGGTTTTCAGCCTCACACATACATACACTCATGCTCTCTTTTACTTTAACATACACATACACCACACATATGCTCTCTCTCACTTTTCTCTCACTTCTTGAAGCAGCAATAGCAGTAGCAATCTCCTTCTTCAGTCCCTATGGCCAACAGGATGACATCTTGGGGCCAACCCAGCTCTAATCTAGTGCTCTTCCTGTAGAGCAGGCCAGGCCAGGCAGCATTTTTCCTCCCAGGGCCCCTCTAGCATTTCCAGTAGGGCCACTGTTTTCCTCTTGCACCTCCTAAGTCCCTGCTGGTGATTCCGACAAGGCTGCAGCGCTTCTCCCCTTCAAGCCCCGCCAGTGATTTTGGCGGTGCTCTTCTTCCTACTCATGCCATGCTGACAATTCTGGTGAGGCTGCAGTGCTCTTCCTCCTCCTCAGGGCTGATTCCAGTTCCGATTCTCATCTCTAATTAACATACCTTAAAAAAAAGGCTTGCCCTCCATAATTTACCATATTTGCTTTTTTTTACTTCAGTTAGAATTTTTGCATTCTTGATTACTTCCTCAGCTTCTCCAGATATTGTTTCCTGACTTCCACGTTCTGTGATCTCTTATAGTTTATGAGTGCTGACCTTTTCTCCCTTACCTTTTCAGCTACTTCTTTAGAAAATCATTGCAGTCTTTTTTCCTCTTTCCTTAATTTACTTTCCTAACAAAAAGGCTAGTTGCCCTTATAACCTCTCCTTTATTTTTGCCCACTGCTTTTCTACTTCCCCTAGATTTTCCCAACAGCTATCGATTTCTTGAGGTACTCCCCCACTTTAACAAAATTTGATTTCCTAGGACAGCTGTCTTTGAATGAAGCTTCATCTCCTGCACTTTAATACTGAACCACAAAATCTGGTGATTACTGGATTTTTATTGATCATCAATTACAACATCAGAGATACTGTCCCCATTGGTATGTACCAGTATCACTCTCTTCCATGTGGGTTCCATTACCAGTTGACAGAACAATTCTCCTTGCAGAGAATCCAGGATCTCCTTGCTTCTAGAAGGCAATGCAGCTGGGATATCCCAATCAACATCTGGCAGATTGAAGTCCCCTAACTATAGCACCTCCTTCTCTTAGTGCCATCAGGTTTTTCCTCTCAGCCTTGCTACTTTGTTCCCCATTCATGGTGCCTTAGGATGTTCATGTCATTCTTGAGGGGCCACTTTGCCTCTCTTGTGTAACTTTCAGGGGTTTATGCCACTGTTGTTGATGACCTCTTTTGAAGCCTTGGGGTGTTTTTGGCACTCGTGCTGCTGCTTTGGTTCTCTCATGGAGCCCTGGAGAACTGTTACCACTGCTGGCATCTTTTTCCTCCTTTACAGTGCCTTAGGCTAGTCATGCCACTTTTGGTGCCATTTTGCCACAATCTTGGTGCCCTGGAGTTCTCTCCCCTCCCCACCCCCCTTTTTGATGATGTCTACCCACAAGTTTCATTAGAATTGATTAGAAAATCCCAAATTTGGAGCACAAACTAGGCTGCTTCCCCCTTTATCTTCAGTAGAAAATAAAAAAAAGGAAAAGGTACATATTCAGAGCAAGTCTGAATAGCAAAGTAAGGCCTGGATTTATCAAAATGTGGTAAATATCACATGTGATGGGAAAAGGGGTGTGTTTTATGGTAATAGGGAGTTTATTGCAATAATACCTATGTGAAGAGCTGTTACTGCAAATTGTGGTATTTCCTACATACAACCACTGGGGGGACCATGTTGAGAGAGAGAGAGAGAGAGAGAGAGAGAGAGAGAGAGAGAGAGAGAGAGAGAGAGAGAGACTAGCCATAATGCCCTCATCCTAGATAGGTATTTATATCTCTATGGGAGGCCCACCTAGTAACTCGAGGTGAGGTTTAGGTATTAGTGTAGGGAGTTAGGGGACACTTTGACATTCAAACAGTGCTCTCTTGTGAACATTTGATGACCCTAGGAGTGAGGAAACCCTCCCAAAGATGAGTTTTGTGCAATGTTCTCTCAACCTAGCTTGATGGACTCTCTACATCTCTCTCTCTCTCTCTCCCCTGAGGTCTCTGATAGCTAGATGGATGCTCTGGGAGACTCAAACTACCAAAACCGGCATCCACGAAACACATCGCAACGGATATTACAGCCGTAACACAAGCTATCGCACAGCTTAACACTCCTGAAAAAGTTGTAGCTAAAATTGGCATTAAAGCCGTGCGATAGGGTTTCACAAAACGGTAAACCCAGCCCACTCCCGCCCCTAACTCCTCCTCTTTTTCAGATTTGCATCACACCATACGATATGGTGCTATCGCATGCGTTAAAGGCGTTTTCGCAATGGTTAAGGGCTTATCGCATGCATTAACAGGGCTTTTCGCATGCGATAAGTCCTTAACGCATCCGAAAACACCTTAACGCATTTTGATAAATGAGGGGGTTAGCTGGATAAACTTATCTAGCTATGTCTGGAGGCATATTCAATAGTGTAGGCACACTGTTGAATGTAGCTGCTATCTTAGGCTTAGATTCATCATTTTGTTATAAATTTTGCTGGAAAGTGCCTATGATAAAAAAAGAGGCATGGTTAGGGTGAGAGAGAGAGAGAACCTCTTTATAAGGCTCTCATTTAAGTCAACTATATCACTGTAGGAGAGTCAATAATTAAAGGCGAGGTTTTGGTGGTGGTCTAGGGTTTTGGGGGCAGTTTAACATGCACAATCATAGGTACAAACAGCACAGAACACATCAGTGAAGATTTGATGTAATTTGGAGCGAGGAAAGATACACAAAGATGAAATTTGTACTCTTATCCTAGATTGATAGCAGCTAGGCAGAGAGTGCATCAAACTTGGTCGAGAGTACAATGTACAAATCTCATCTCTGTGTACCTTTTCTCACTCCAAATCACATAAAATCTTCATTGATGTGTACTGTGCTGTTCGTACTGATGATTGTGCATGTATTTATTTATTTATTTAAAAATATTTCTATACCATCTTTCACAAACAATAGTTGACCAAAACGGTTTACAAATTTTCAAAATAAAATAGGAGATAACAGCTACTAATTAAATTAAATAAAAATACAAAATAAAATAATATATAATATAAAAAATATAAACAAAAAGATAGTAAAGTTAAGAAAAAAAATACAATGTATACTTTTAAGCCCTGGTTCTAATTACATCTCCTCAGATTTTTAATCTAACTATGCTGAATTTTATACAAAACAGAAATATAGTCATAAATAGCTAAGGAATAATGTAGAGCCAAAATTCCCAAAGTTTTTCATATAGTTTACATATGATTAACTGAAAGTCAATAAGTATATGAGATCTCAGAGGATTATGCATTAATTCCTTCTTGTTCTGCAAAAGCTTCTTTGAATAAATATGTTTTACCGATTTTTTGAATTCTTTGTGATTGGTGATTAGTCTCAGAATGTTTGGGAGCGAATTCCAGAGTAAGGGACCCGCTACAGAAAAGGTTCTTTCTCTGGTTATGTTTAATCTTGCAAGCCTGATTGTGGGAACATCAAGTAGGTTCTTACTAGCGGATCTGAGGCTTCTGGTTGGTTTATAGAGCCGCAATGTGGTGCATAACCAGGTCGAGTCGGGATCATATATTAACGAGTGAATTAGTGATAATACTTTGTATTTGACTCGGAATTAAATTGGGAAACAGTGTAATTTGAATTAAACCGCTACCAAAACCTCACCTCAAATTAGTTGACTTATATGTGTACTACCTCAGAGGCTCTCTCTCTTTCTGTCTCTCTCTCTCTCTGCCTGAAACAGAATTTGTGATAAATATGCACAACATAATGCCAGGAAAAAAGGGGTAGATATTTTTGGCATTAAAATGTATGATAACGTGTTATGCTCTTGCATGCAATGTTAAACACCCCTCATTTTCATAAATTCCACCCAAACTCCTCCCTTTTTACAAAATTTAAAAAATTTGCATATGCATCTCGTGATGCATCTTTTATCGCGGGCATTATGGCGTTATCGCGGGTGTTAGGGCCTTAACATCTGCCTTAAGATCCTAACGCATTTTGATGAATGACCCTGTTAATTAGTCAGCTACCACAGCTGGCTAACTTTAGGACAGCTCTTTGACTTGACCAGACATAGCCAACTAAGTCATCCGGCTAACTCTGAATATCGGAGTTAACTGGTTAACTTTTCTGAGTAACTCAACTCCTCCCAGTTTCTCCTCTGGACTTCCCCTAACTTATCCGGATAAATTGTAGCCCCCTAACTCATTAGCCGGCTAGAATTTAGCCAGATAAGGGCTGAATACAGTTGGGTAGGCTATTTAGATGGATAACTATTATGTTATCCATCTAAATGACTTTTGAATATGGACCTCAAAGTTTTGTGTTGTTATTTTTGGGCCTCATTTTCTAAAGTATCGCAGGCCTGCAATACTTTAGGAAATGAGGGGCGGGGGGCCGAAACAGGGGGGCGGGCCTGTGCTAGCCGGCAGCGATCGCACTGTCGCGGTGTGATCGCTGCCGGTTTCGCACCCAATAGTGCCACCATAGGAGGTTATTGGGAGCGAAATAGGACGCGAAAAGGTCCTTATCTTTCTGTCGTCCATGGCGGCTTCGCAGAGTCAGCCCCGGTGACACCCCGACTCCTCCTCTTCCGGGGCCGACTCCGCCCCCATTTTGGTATCGCACGCGAAAAGGGACATTACACATGCGAAACGTCCCTTACCGCGTGCGATACGTTTGGAAAATAAGGCCCTTTGTTTGAAATGAACCAAATGAATGGAGGTGACCTATGAAATTAATAAATAAACCAAAATGAAAAATTTGCCTCTGTACATCTCTAATTTGTAGTGACAAAGGGAGGAGCTTTTTGAAGAAAATATTCCATGTGTTTTATATAGCAAGTAATAATACTGTTATGGTTTCTGCAGTCTTAAATTGCATGTAAATATTAACAAATCCTTCTGAAAATCAAGGTAATATTTCTTCCTCTTTGTCAAACGAAATTGGTATAACAGCACCAAATCATATTCTAGCCTATTTTATACTCTCCTAGTACAAAAAAAGATCTTATTTCTTGGAATATACTTGAACATTAATCTGTTGTAATGCAACTGGGCTTTACTGATATCTTTAAAAAACATGTTAACTAAATGTGTGTTATAAGCAGGGACTTGTGATAACCAGTGAACGTGTCTGCACGTTCATGAATTGGGCTTGTGATTTGATAAATTCCTCCCTCTAGCAAATGATCAGATTAAAGGGGAGGTTTGGGAGTTCTTCTCTATGGGCCAGATGATATCTACTGAAAGGTTTGTCCCAGTTTATGTCTATGGGGAAAATGCTGAGTACATATTTGACATCGATTATTTTGATAAACTAATTTGTACTCTGCACCTATCTTTTGCTTTCATCTATATTTTACACATGAATCAGTTTTGTTTGAGCAGGAAAAGCATATGCAAATGGTGTGTACCATTCGCTATTGAGGATGTCAATTGCAGCTGCTGTGTACATTTCGCTAAGCAGAATTTTGATGTTTTTCTTGATTGTGACAGGCAGAGAAAAATTATGTGTGCATTCCTAGTCAGATGCAAATGCTTCATAAGGCTGCAAACGTATTTCTTATTCCTTAAAAAGAGAAGTAGAGAGGGAGCAAGACTTAAAATAACTTGCTTCCAAATTATTAATTGTATGCATTATGCAAACATATAAAAATGTAAATGCATAAGTTTATAAATACATTGTAATTAAAAAAAACCAAATTCATATTTTGTACAAAGAACATATTTTCACCCACCACTTATCGACAAAACGTAATCTTATAAAAATGATGCTCCATATAACACTAAAAGCAGCCAATAAATCCAATGTACAGGTGCCATCCCTGGATCTGTTTATTATGGGCCTGGGTCTGTGAGGGAGGTGAGATTACAAGCTGATTTATCTGGATTATCCTAAAGTAGTAAAGACTCTTGTTTTGGCAGATCTTTTATCTACTGAAATAGTAACTGGGGCAGTTTATTGGATAATAGATGGTATGGCCTTGAGGTGGATACAGGCTATGTTTGTATAGGCAAGGGGGCAGAGAGGTAATACAGATGAATTATTTCTATTTTATTTTGACTTGTTCTATATGATTAAATGTAAATAAATAGTATTTTAGGCTAGAATGTAATTGTATTTATGATATGTATGCAGGGCCGGTGCAAGGGTCTGTAGTGCCCTAGGCAGACCAATGTAACACTAGTGGTACATATATAAAGTTATGTTCACCCACTAACAGTGCTCTCTCTCCCCCCCCCCTCCCCTCTGTTGCCACTGCTTTCATATTTTGAAAATGCCACCCTAACCTGCCCTAGACGCACCCTGCCCACTGTCACCACCCTAGGCAACCGCCTAGTCTCGCCTATTGGTCGCGCTGGCCCTGCATGTATGACTGTAAATTGCTTATAGCTGCTAAGAAGGATCATGTTCAAAGAGCACATATAGGTACTCTGTACCCTCAAATTTTAGCCTGAATTTTCAAAGCAGACTTATGCATAAAAATCCACTTTGAAAATTCATGGGAGTCCTGCTATGTGCATGGACACACACACACAAAGTTACATGTGCTCCTCAGCTGGGGCAATTTTTATATGTAACTTTAGTGTAAAAGGGTGTATACAAGAGGTCTACAGAACAACTCTAGGGAACAGCTCCAGCAATCTAGCCCAGTCCATCTTAAGTCACACAGAAGAGGGAATTCTGGGCCCAGGGGTTTCTCTTGAGAGAGGGAGAAGTAAGAAGGCCCCAGAGGGAATAGGAAGGACCCAGACAAGAGTAGAAAAATCAAGAACTATATTAAAACTACTTGAGGCCAATATTCAGTAGACTGTTTAGAAGAAAAGATATCCAGCTACAGTTAGCCGGTTAACTTGTCCAGTGTATTCAGCGGGATAAATGTTGTTGCAGCGCTGGAGTTTAAATACCAGCACTGATGATGTCATCATTGAGTGCCTGCTGACAGGATTCCCGCCATGGGGCCTTTAAGAGGCTCCATGCTGCATGCATGCACAGCTAAGGAGGCCCCAGGGACATGATGTGTTGGCTGCATCGTGGTATGGAGGGCTGGATGTGATTGTAGCCAGTTGCGGATGCCCTTATGGTCGGCCAAATATTATTCCCTATCTCTCTCTGGTAGCTATAGTAGGGATTACAATCTTCCACCAGCTTTACCTTTTCTTTCCTTGCAATCTTATGGATGTCTTTAACTAAATCTGTATCCAGTTTCTCTGCCTTCCCCATATACCTGCAATTTCATTTGCCTTGTTATATTTTCCGTAAAGTGGTACCTCCCTCCCCTCTCTCATGCCATCCCATCCCCACACACATCCGCCTTTCTGTCTCTACCCCTCTCCTTCCTCATCAAATTATAGCTCAGGCATAGGACATTATCCATTCCTAATTTTATTTTATTTTATTTATTTATTTTTGCAAGAATGGCCTTGTAATCCTGGCTTTTACAGGAAATAACAAAGCCAGGTAAAGCCAGGACAACTTTAGCTTGGTCCTTGTGACATGAAGCCAGTTGTCAATCCTAGGTATAAATGATAATTGAAATCCATACAAACTAGAATATAAAATATGGAGAGGTCAATACTCAGTAAGCAAAGTTTAACTGGATAACATTAGCCAAATATTCAGTGGGATGAATTGCTCACTAGGGATGTGAATCGTGTCCTCGATCGTCTTAACGATCGATTTCGGCTGGGAGGGGGAGGGAATCGTATTGTTGCCGTTTGGGGGGGTAAAATATCGTGAAAAATCGTGAAAAATCGAAAAACCGGCACATTAAAACCCCCTAAAACCCACCCCCGACCCTTTAAATTAAATCCCCCACCCTCCCGAACCCCCCCCAAATGACTTAAATAACCTGCGGGTCCAGCGGCGGTCCGGAACGGCCGCGGTCCGGAACGGGCTCCTGCTCCTGAATCTTGTTGTCTTCAGCCGGCGCCATTTTCCAAAATGGCGCCGAAAAATGGCGGTGGCCATAGACGAACACGATTGGACGGCAGGAGGTCCTTCCGGACCCCCGCTGGACTTTTGGCAAGTCTCGTGGGGGTCAGGAGGCCCCCCACAAGCTGGCCAAAAGTTCCTGGAGGTCCAGCGGGGGTCAGGGAGCGATTTCCCGCCGCGAATCGTTTTCGTACGGAAAATGGCGCCGGCAGGAGATCGACTGCAGGAGGTCGTTCAGCGAGGGTTCCGGCGCCTCGCTGAACAACCTCCTGCAGTCGATCTCCTGCCGGCGCCATTTTCCGTATGAAAACGATTCGTGGCGGGAAATCGCTCCCTGACCCCCGCTGGACCTCCAGGAACTTTTGGCCAGCTTGTGGGGGGCCTCCTGACCCCCACGAGACTTGCCAAAAGTCCAGCGGGGGTCTGGAAGGACCTCCTGCCGTCCAATCGTGTTCGTCTATGGCCGCCGCCATTTTTCGGCGCCATTTTGGAAAATGGCGCCGGCTGAAGACAACAAGATTCAGGAGCAGGAGCCCGTTCCGGACCGCTGCCGTTCCGGACCGCCGCTGGACCCGCAGGTTATTTAAGTCATTTGGGGGGGGTTCGGGAGGGTGGGGGATTTAATTTAAAGGGTCGGGGGTGGGTTTTAGGGGGTTTTAGTGTGCCGGCTCACGATTCTAACGATTTATAACGATAAATCGTTAGAATCTCTATTGTATTGTGTTCCATAACGGTTTAAGACGATATTAAAATTATCGGACGATAATTTTAATCGTCCTAAAACGATTCACATCCCTATTGCTCACTGAATATTCTTGGCTCAAGTTTCTCAGATAAAGTTATACAAGTAACTTAGCCATTAGCCGGCTTACTGAATATTGGGTTTAAATGTATCTGCAGAGCAGTCCTGATCGCTCCCCCCAATTTCACTCATCCACCAAACCTCCCTCCTCCACTCCCCAACCCCCAGCAGTATAAGCTAAGCCAGCGGGCGAAGAGGTTTTTTTCCTTCTCCTGCTGGCTTCGGTATTAAATGCCCATACAGCAGACAACTGTACCAGCGTTTCATAGTGAGAGAAAAGGCTTTTGCTTAACAAATGACAGTCCCGATGTTGACATTTAAGCAAATGCATGATTGCCTGCTTTTGGGGACATTCTGCTAACCGTGCAGAAAATTTCACAAGTCCAGATTGTACTTTGGAAGGGTCCAAGATGGCCTCCTTGCCCTCATTCGCTCTCTGCGGGTATTATGCATAGAGATGACTTTGAAAATTATCTCATTTATGCGCATATCAGGCAGGCAGTTAAAGGGCCATTTCTAGGTAAAGCACTGTTTCAGGGCAGAAGTTGCTGAGAAAATCATTGTTTAGATAAGGGAAATCCTTTTGTACATCTGGCCCCAGTGTGATGACATTCACATGCACAGCTATTCCAGTACTTGCCAAATAAGACAGATTTAATTTTCATAGTTTATTTTTAATATAAAATAGAATAACATGACATTTAAGAGCTGTCTGGCACAATAATTTACATAACAGAAGAAGAGAGAAGGAGTTTTACTGAGTGAATAAAACATATGGAGGGTGATTAATATAAAATTATAATGAAGCTCAGAATCTGACTGTCTGAGAAAACAGATTGATATTCGTCCCTTAAATCTTGAGCACACTGTCTGTATCCTGTAGCTATCAGGTGACGGTCTGAATCCACATCATAAGATGTGTCAGAGGTACGTATGGTAGAGGGGTAGATGCTCCTCCATTTACAGAGGAAATGGTTCATGTTAAAAGAGGAAAACTGAAAGTAGACAAGGCAAGAAGGCATAATCTTTGTTCATAAAAGTGGAAATAAGGAAGAAGCTAGCAACCCAAAGACAGTTAGTGTGACCTAGCTGGTGTGTACATTAGTAGAGCCACACTAAAGGTAAGGGTGATGAAGAATCTTGAATCCAGCAAGTTAAAGGATGTATGGAAGCATGGGTTTAGCAGAAGATCATGTCAAACAAATCTGATAGGCATGTGCAGAGTCATGGTTTATTCATTCATTTTGTAGGTCACAGTCATTCATTAGATTTGTTTCAAACAAAAAAAAATTGTTTTATTCCTTCATTTTTTAACCACTATAGCCAATGGTGAAGCAATACAGTCTATTTTGGACTTCCAAATTGGGATTTTCTAATCATTTTTAATATAACTGGTGGGTAGACAACATCATAAGGGTGAAGGCATGCCAACGTATCAAGACTAGGTCAACGTGGCACCAAAGGAAGCATGAAGAGCTCAAGGACCTGCAAAGGGGCAAAAATGTGCCAGCAGTGGCAGTTTTCCAAGGCACCTTCAAAGGAGTAAAAGAGAACCAAGAGTAGCCAGAAGAATCCAAGGCTACAAAAGTGGGGCAAAGGGCACCAACATTAGTGGCATGAATTCCCTGAAGGCAAGGCAGTACCAAATGTGGCATGAACAGCTCAAGGAACAATGAAGGGGATAAAAGCACCAAAAGAGGCAGGAACCCTCCTCCCCCCCCCCCCCCAAGGCAGCAATAGAGGGAGAAAGCAAGTGAAAGTTTGACATGAAGACCACGAAGAATCATGAGAAGCAGAAAGCAGCCACCCAGAGGGACAAGAACACCCCAAGGCTCCAAATGAAAGCAATGGAGACCAACCAAAATGGTAGAAATCCTAGGCAGGGAGAAGTCGGAGAAAATCCCTGTAGGAGGCCTGATGCCATTTCTGTATGGCACTATTAGGTGAAGGAGCTGGCTGCTCAGCTTTGGAGTTGATCTTCACCAAAGGCTAAAATGTTATTGACCAGAGGCACCAAATTCTCTTTAGCCACTGGGAGGTCGATATTCAGCACCACTTAGCTGAATAAATAAGAACTTATCCTGCAAAGTGGCAGGAGATGAATGTCTGGACACATTTAGAGGCATCCACTTATCTGGATAAGTATTTAGCCAAATAAGTACTTATCCAGCTTAAGGGTAGGTGGGAAATGAGTTTTTTCAGGGAGGAGTTACTTATCCTGCTAACTTACCCCTATATTTATCAAAATGCTATAAATTTAGTGGAAATAGCGCCCATGATAAAAAGGGGCAAGGTTAGGCTAATTTCCTTGATCCTGCATCGCATAGGTAATTTCCATGTCACAAGCAACATCATCGTGTCGTGTGCTATGCTATCACATTGTACACTATGTAATCGCATCAGCATGGCGCATGCTGTTAGGCATGTCTCACTTTTTATGCATGTTGTGTTACAGTTCAAGGGCTGTGGTAGTCAGATAGTGGACCCTTGGGCCGGACTGCCAGGGGTGACGGTATGGCAGACCGGGAGGCGGAGTCAGATGCCTGGGAGGACTTCACCCGGAACCCGGAATCCCCCTGGGAGGAGCCCGTAGGGATCCAGGCCCTTGGGGCTTAGGCTGTGCAGGGAAAGTTCAGAGGCTGCACAGAGGGAGACAGTCAAGTAGCCAGAAGGGAGCAGGCCCCGGATCGGATCAAGGTGGAGAAAGAGCAACAGAGTCCAGAGATAATCCGAGGCTGGACCAACGCTGCGTGGACAAAGTCAGGACCACCGTCGAATGGAACGAGTTCTGTAGCAAGTGGGGTCTGGGCCGGTAGCAGGCAGGCAGGCGAAGTGCTGAAGCGGACCGGGATCGAGGCAGGTAGCAGACAGGCAGACAGAGTGCTGAAGCAAACCGGAGTCGAGGCGGGCAGCAGACAGGCAGACAGCGTGCTGAAGCAAACCAGAGTCGAGGCGGGCGGCAGACAGGCAGACAGCGTGCTGAAGCAAACCAGAGTCGAGGCGGGCGGCAGACAGGCAGACAGCGTGCTGAGGCAGACCGGAGTCAAGAACCAGGAAGTCAAACGAGAACGTCACTGAAGCAGGTACAGGAACGGGAGGCAACTAGTATTCAGAGAACCTCGTTGCAAGGCATCTAGTAGGAGACCAGACACCGGTTAAATGCAGTCCGAGGTGTGACGTCAGCAGAAGGGGCCGTCCCGAGCTTCCGGGTGCTGGGCGCACGCAAGGCAACCAAGCGGGGCGGGGATTCTGGCGGCCTGGACGGCGTTCTCCACGTGGCAAGACAGTGGCCTGGGGGCCTTCGGGACCGGAGGCCCGGCGCGGACCTCCGCGGACCGAGAAGAAGGTAAGCGGACCCGACCCCGAACATGGGGGAGGCGGTCAGGACCGCAACATGTTGTGCAATTTTTTTGTTATATATATACCCACTTCCTCTTTGAGGGTGTGTCGGGAATAGGAGAGAGGAGGTGATGGTGTTGTTGGAGATAGTTGGAGCTTTTTGTATGATTACAGAGTGAGTTGTCCTGTTTTGTGTTATATTCTGTTTCCCTTTCCCTTGGTCTCATTTGTCATTTTGTATGTGTGAAAGTTTTGTTTGTTTGTAACATTTGTCTGTTGGTCTTATTTTGTGGAGGAATGGTAGTATGAAGGAGTGAAGGAGTGAGGAGGCGGGTGGAGGAGTGGTAGTTGTGGAGAGGATGGAGTATGAGGAGCATGGGGAGAGAAGAGATGCATGAGGAGAGGAGGGGGAGGAAGGAGGAGGGGAGGAGGGAGGACGAGGGCAGGAATGCTAGGGGAAGGAGGAGTAGGAGTAGAGACAGGACCAGGAGTAAAGATAGGCAGGAGGGAATGGATAGGAGGAAGCAGGAAGGGGAAGGGGATAAGCAGGCGAGGACATAGGGAGGAGGATGGCAGTCTAGGGATAGAGAAAGAGGGCAGAGGAGAAGGGAGTTTGCAAGGCAGGGGCAGGAGGAGGAAGGGAGGGGAGATGGGAATGTGAGTGAGATGTAGGAATGGAGGACACTCTGTGGAAGGGGAAGTGGCAGCCTATTATGGCAGTCAGGCAGCAGGACACCCTTGGCTGAAGGCTCTCAAGTTCAACATCGAGGACAATGAGATGATTATCGGTGGGGTCCTCAAGCATTACCCCTTCCTTTTTGGAAATCGTACATCTAGAATCTCCAAGGCATTGAAGGACCAGATCTGGCACACCACTGTGCAGGCAATATCCAGGTGGAGCGGTGTCCAGTGCAGAGCTGAGCAGGTGGCCCACAGGTACCAGAATATAAAGGCACAATTAAAGATGAAGGCCAACAGTTGCAACAGGTACTTCTGGCAGACCGGCAGAAGAGTCCCATGCCCAACTGTGCTCACACCCATGGTGGAGCACCTCATCCAGCGGCTGGGACCAGATTGTTCAAGGGCATGGCTGAGTGGCTAGACACCATGTAAGCCAGAGCTGGTAAGTTCATGTCAACTGTTAATGGCAAGGCTGCTACAGTTGTGCACATCATTTGACAGAACGTGCTCAGATTGTTTGAGATGCAAAGTGCGCATGTCATGCCAAATGTTCCATGTATATACCTCTTAGCTCTGCTACTTATGTCTTCTTCTTTATTTCCACTGCTCTTTCCCAGGACTCTGCTGGTCCCAGGGACCAGCGGCAGAGCTGCAATGTGGACTGTACCCTTGCTTATAGACTCAAAGACCCAGTTCAGTGAAGAGGAGGAGAAGGATCAGAAGTAGCAGCAACAGCAGCATCACAGCCCTCTCCTGGATGTCTTGGGCTCAGCAAGACCGCTGAATGTCAGTTTGAATCTCTCTGGCTTTAGATGAACCCAGCCTGCAATGGGATACAGAGCAGGCAGCTCAACCTCACTCCAGCACTTCTCAAAGCAAGACAACCTATTGCTGAGGTACAGGAGGGTCTTCTGGAGGAGCTTTATATATGGTCCAAGCAGTGACATCATCAGGAGATGCCCTCAGGCCATTCCCGCCACTGGTCTTTTAAATAAGAAGAGATTGGGGTTACGTGCACTGTAGGAGCACTTGGGAGGGTAGCCTTGCGGCAGGCAAGCTGGCCCAGTGCAGGCACAGGGTCTCACTACAGTGGCAACATCTATAAATAATCTCACCACTGTTATGGCACAGTTTTCCAAAGAATGTCAGAGCCAGCACCTATGCCTTCCCCAGCATCACAGGACTCAATGCCATGCAGCAGTCCCTGTTTCGAGAGACGACTGAGGGGAAGGCCCCACAAGGACTTGCCACCCCCAAGTGGAAAGCCATGGCATGGCAAAGGCCCATGAAGCCCCCAAACACCTGGCCTCTAAGGCTGAAGAACAAGACTTGTAGGACAAGCGTGGCCAGCCCTCTGTACAGAACTCCTTTGCCGGCTAGATGGAATAAGCCTGCTGGGCCTGTCCTGACTTCACAGTTCCTGTGCCTACTAGCTGGAAGAAGCCTGCTGGGCCTGTCCTGACTCATCAGTTCCTGTGCCAACTAGATGGTAGACGTCTGCTGGGCACATCCTGACTTCAGAGTTCCTGTGCCTACTTGATGATGGAGATGGTCTAATGCATGCCACTATAGTCCTGCAGTCTACTTCTAATGCCCTCCTTTAGGTTCTGTCCATACTCCAGCCTCCTTGAGGCCACCTCCAATCATGGTTCAGCCACTGTAATGTCTCATCATGTCTCATCTGCTGCTCCAGATGCTATCTCATCTCATCTCTACTTGCTGCTGCCTCATCATGTCTCATCTACTGCTCCTGATGCTGGTGTCGTATCTCATATCAGCTTGTTGCCACCTCCATGCTGCTGCTGTCTTCTCCTGGGGCTCCTGCCTCCATACTGCTGTGTCTTCTCCTAGGGCCCCTGCCTCCATGTTGTGCTCTTTGGTCCTGGTCCTGCTGCCTTTTTGCTGAATTCTGCTGCCTTGGCCCTTAGGCTGTCCCCTTGAGTGCACTCTTTCAACATGGACTATCTGGGGCCTTTTGGTTAACATCACATAGTTGTGCTGCTATTAGTTCTAACATTAGAGCTGTACTGTAGCTATTGGGGTGCCACTTCCACTTTCCTTGTTCTTTGCTGTAATCATGATTGTGCAAAAAGGATAAGATGCAAAGCCTGTATATGTAATGATGCCATTTCTAACAATGTACGTACAGGTCTACATGCAATGTGCTGTTCACTTAATTTACAATGTCAAGTGCTATTTACTATCTTGTCCTTTCAGAATGTGATTACCAAAAATGTTGACTTTCTTTGAATCTATTGACTAGATTTGTTAAATAATAAACTGGCCACAGGTTAGAAAAATAGATTTTCTGGTTGTGTCATTATGTGGTTTTGTCTTAAGGGTTGAGACAGTGAAAGTTGTGGCCTCCACATGACCTTGCATACTAGTGTGCTCTTCCACATTCAAACTAGGCACTTATCTGGCAGGCAAGACCAAATGGCCTAGGCCATACAATGAAAGCTCAGTATATACTCCCAAGCAAGACAGCAAGAGCTAAACCTGAAGCTTCTTACTGTGGAACTTCATTCTTGGCTCCTGTTGCCTCCTTCACTCAGCATACTGTTGGCTAAATCTTGAGTGCATATGTGAGATGTCCACTAGGTAGCTAGTGTTCAGTTCCATACACTGTCCGGTACAATTGGTATCAAAATGTTTGACTACAGGTGCAGTAGCTATGTCTTCACTCTGTGGGGACCCAGTTGGTGGTGTAGCTATGCACCCATCACAGTGCAGTTATAACAAACCATTGCCCACTTCTATTGTGAAGATATATCACCCCTGAACCAACAATGAGCCTTCTCTCTGGCTCTGGGCCTGAATGCTCTCATGACATCACTCTTTTCTCAGAGCCTACTTGAACAGGTACTAAAGTCACTGTGCCCCTCCACCAACCCATTTTTCCAGATAAGTCTAACATTGCTTGCATGAGGGGGCCATTGCAACTCTGTGTTCTAGCCATCTCTGCATCCCCACATTCAGGGGACAGCCTCTTAACAACCACACCCTCCCAAACCTGCTAGGCCTCCCTATCAGCAGAATATCTGAGAACCCTGCACACCCTCATTTTGCAGGACTATTAGGAACACTTCCGGTATTAGGCAGAAGAGCCACCGGGGGGGGGGGGGGGGAGGGAGGAGGTGCACTACAGGCAAATATCAAGTCATACCAAACTGTCAGACTGCATATCGGAGTTGTGACACGGCTAATTGTCACTCCCCTCCCCACCACCCCCTCTCAACACAAGGTCTTACCACTTATAGGCCTAAGGGGAAGGTCAGAGTATTACGTATGATGCCATTCTGACAACAGCCCATAATATCAGATCTCTGAGGCAACCCTTCAATAAAAAATCACATTACTCCAATACTTCAATCATTACACTGGTTACCGGTTAAATATAGAATACAATTCAAGATCCTGACCATCATACATTCTCTCATTCATACCTCTAACTCTGTTACTTTATGTTCCATTTTTCGAATATACAAACCTTCTAGACACCTAAGGTCACTGAATAAAAATCTCCTAGACATCCCATCATCCCAACAGGCGCATTTCGAAATTACCAGGAAAAGAGCATTCTCAGTTACTGGTCTGATCCTATGGAACGCATTACCAGACTCATTAAGATCCACATCCAATTCTAAGCATTTCAAAAAATCTCTAAAAACACACTTATTTCAAATTGCATTCAAAACTCCACTTACTAAATAACATAATCTTACCTCTCCCTTTTCTCAAATTTCATGGCACTCTATTATACATTAATATTGTTTGAGTTATATTAATAATTTTTATTTTTAATAGTTTTTTATTTTCTGTTTATTTCTTTTTGTAATTTTGTGCTTCATTTTAATTTTATGCTTTTATGAATTTAGTCTTTTTTCTTTAATTTATTTATGTAAACCGTTTTGATTAAACATTGTTTGTAAAAGCGGTATACAACACTTTTAAATAAATAATAAATAAATAAATAAATAAGTGGAAGCACTGGATCAGTGCTGGCCAAAGACAGTGTGCCCAAAATGAATGTCCCACACTACCTGCTGTGGGGTAAGCATTGCTGAGGTAAGGGAGGAAATTAGCAGGACTGCATCACCCCTCACACATAGATATTGACAGAGGCTAAAATTGCACTTCACTTACCCACTTACACACATATCTGTGGTGTGCTGACTACCAGCACAACTTCATGCACACATGGGCAATGTGTATGTTCCTGGACAATTTGTAATCAAGCATCTTTGATGTCTGTGGCGGCCTGGTCCCTAACTGCTAATGAGGTAGTTGGAGTCATTACTCGGTGTAGACCCTTATTTACACAGGCACACCAGAAACAAATCTGTCTAAGGCATATATCTGTCCAAGACATATATGGAACGTACTTTGTCTCAGGTACCAACATGGGCCCCTCAAAGCCTCAGGTGGCACTAAATGTGTGTCTTGTAAGAGACCAACACAGAAAGCGCATAAACCATCAGGGCAACCATGAGACCTCTGGGAGCAGTAGCCACTGGGGCTGGTTTAATATACAGGCAGCTTGTAAGTTCCTGGGTGCCCCAGCAGACGACACCTTTTTAAGCTAGGATGCTGTATACCAAGCTGATTATTGAGAGTCTCTCAGCACACTTGCCTTGCTCAGTGCAATCAGTTACAGTGACAAACACTATATGAGACACAGCCTATAGGACAGCTACTTCTCTGAGGGGGGTCACAAGCCAGGACTGTCATGTGGACCAACAAGAGCCTCTAACCCTAAACCACCTGACTGTACTTTCATCGCCCTGGCATACAGTTCATCCCAGACATCCTACTCCTATGTACTTTAAGGGTGCCCACAGAAAGCATAAGGAGTGTAACCGATAGTAGCTATCGCTACTAACACACAAGTTGGCATTAATTAGAGGTACAAGATGACTATCCCTCAGCTGTACAACCTAAGGGCCGTGCAGCACCCTCACATCTCCTTCATTGGCAAAGGCTACTGGAGACCTCTCAGGCTAGGCAAATAGCTTCAAAAATACCTTTGCAATGGATTCAGTTAGAGGAAGCTTTGGTTAGGAGACATGTGGGTGATATTACAGTCTTTCAAAACATACTGTGACCTTGACAATTGGGACATGGCTTTAGGTACCTGACTTTATAATATAGGTAAAGGCATGATACCATCTGATTCCAGGTCTTGCCTTCACCCAGTCCAAATGGCATCCTTGTCTAGGCTCCCTGAGAAGTTAACATTACTAACATAACATTCTAACAGACAATTCCCTCATTGACATTTAGTCTAGGTAGGTGGAGGCCTGTACATGTGTGTATGGCAGCACTCAGACCCTCACAGATATGCTGCCTTGCAACCACCTGTAACCAATTTGGGAATAACACTATCCTTAACATGCTCTTTAGGAAAGCCTGTTACTGCAAACCTGCTAGTTGAGCACTCTGAGGTGTGCAGTGACTCTGGCATCAGTATCTTTACAGGCCCTTGTGACACAATGCATCCCATGTACTGGTGCATGTCTTCAGAAGGACACAGATGGTCACTATGGAATGAGCCTGCTAAATGTCTACTCTGAGAATGATATATTTTATAGTCAACCTGTAGTTTGACACTGTGCCTTAATGTTTCTGAGCTGCCTGAGCTTGACATGATTTCTAGAGCTGGGGCCTCCATGTTCCAATAGCTACTGGAGTCCCAGCATAGCTATGCCCCTATGTCCACCACATGTGAGGTCTAGGACTGTGTCCAAAGCCTAGGCCCAACCAGTCAAATGCAGCAAGCTAGGGCAAGCTATGAACACTGTGTTGGGAGGCCTACACGAACACTATGTAGAGACCTGACAATTTTACAGTCACAATCATTCTAAAAACCTTTGGCCAGACATATGAATTTGTTGTTCCCTTTGCTTGGCATACACTTTTTCTAGTACAGTCAATTGCAGCATTGTCAAGATGAACCCTGACTAGGGCAATGTAGTTTCTTCACACATGGCACCAGACAGAGGAAGCTTGACTAAAAGAAAGATTGTCAAGAAGAGAGTTGATGCAAACACTCTGCCTGGCTCTCTTACATGGAAGGGGAAGGGGTAGCTGATTGCTAACAGGTAAAGTGGTATTATATTAGGCTTTGGTTAAGCAGGCTGCCACTCAGCGTGATGTCCTGGCCTTCTGTGAGTGGACATGGTGGTTCCTGGGGTAGGTCTTGAAGTATCTCTATTGATAGGCCAAGACGTAGGGCGAGATTCTGGAATACAGAGTAACTATATCTGCTACTCTGGATGGCGCATACATTAAACTCCACCTGTTTTGTACAATGCGCGAAATCTACTTTTTAGAACTCCTAAGGTTCGTTCTATGATGTTGCAAGTTGAACATAATTTGAAGATAAGTTGATGGTTTGGGAAACTAAGTATGGGGGTGACTTGTAAGGTGTGGCAGATGCTACTATTATGGGGGAGACCTGTATGGCACGTCTAATGCTGCCATGGGCTTGCTGGGTAGACTGGATGGACCATTTGGTCCTTTTCTGCTGTCATTTCTATGTTTCTGTATAAGGCCTCATTGATCCTCATCTCAGCTAGCGTGTTAGGAATAGCAACGGGGGTGAGAAGCCAGATACGGCAACCATATCCCAAATCTTCTGTGGCAAACACAGAATGGCTGAATCATTCACCCAACTGTGAGTTGGACAAATGTATGGCAAGTCACAACATGTTATAAGACAGTGTAAGTCAATGTTAGCTGGGCCCTTCAAATACTGTTTCCCTACCCTAAGTTCATGCCACTTTATTTGTTGACAGTATACGAACAGTATAGGACTTGTGCATTCTGTGTCAGCTCTTCCCAAATGGCTAACTGCCTGTGGGGTTCCTATCATCTGTTTGCCTGTCACTCATAAAGAAGCAAAAGGTTACCTGTTTGTAGCAGTCATCAAATATTGAAGCTGTACCTCACAGCTGCCACACATGTCTTAGCAAAAAAAGCTTCAGCCCCCTGGGATAACAATGCAAGTCCCAGGCTGCAAGATGTATGTCCTCCCTAAATACACATTGTTCTGACCCGACATAGTGAATATGCTAATCCAAATAATGCGCATGCTGCAGTGTGATGGTCAAGACAAACTGCGGTTGAGATCATTGCTGACCAATGACTAATCGGCCACACAGGATCTAGAGTACCAGCAGTATGGATGCTAAAAGAATGTGAGCAAGCAAACACATTTCTACAACTGGAAATGTGAGACTAGGAAAGGACAAATGTTTTAAGTGAAGCCTTTGAAAGTGTGTACTGGCTGCCCACTCACAAAGCTTGGTGGCAAGTACATTGTTTGGCCACACAACATTACCAGGTCTCTCCAGCATGTGGAGAGAAAGTCAGGCCCTGGCGCTATGGCGTCTACACCTAACGGTACAAGCCATTTAGCAGGAAATCAAGTCTATAACATCCCACCCAGCCCTCCCCCCTCCCCCTTGTCCCAGCCGGTTGATGGAAACACAGATCCAGAGAATAGTTAGCAAAAAAAGCATGTGTCTTAACTGGAAGAAAACCATCACCATAGAGGCCTTCCTCAAAATTTTCAAAGAGGCCTGATTATCTAAGTATAAAGGAATCATGTGCAGAACCTCGGTACCTGGCCACAGGACTGTTGCTAGGTTGTTTGCTGCCCTGTGCGAACAATTACTGTGCTGCCGGCCATCCATTGCTCCTACCATGTGACAGGGGCCGGCCATTGGCACCGATAGCACCTGTCACATGGTAAGGGCAAAAGGCCATTGGCGCCATTTTGTTTACTGACAGCCGAAGGCCCGAGAGTGGGAGATCGCTCCCGGGACCCCAGCTGGACTACCAGGTACTTTAGGAAAGTTTTTGGGGGGTCGGGAGGGTGGAGGATTCTAAACAATTAGATTTAAAGGGTCGGGGTGTGGGGTTTTTTTTCGGCTCGGGACAGCCGAAAAAAAAAGCAGTCAGAACCTCGGGAAACGAAGATTTCCCACGGTTCTACGAACATGATACCGGAAATGATTCCGAAAACGATTCACATCTCTACTAACGACTCCTTGAGGTACTCCCCCATTTTAACAAAGTTAGTTTTCCTGAAGTCTGTGACCTTACCTTAGAATGAACTTTCATCTCTTATGTCCTAATATTGAACCACATCATCCGATGATCACTGGTTCTCAGCTGATCATCCACTACAACATCAGAAATACTGTCCCCATTGGTAAGCACCAGGTCCAGTATTGCCCCTCCCTTATGTGTTCCTTTACCAGTTGACAGAACAGTTCTCCTTGCAGAGAATTCAGGATTTCCCTGCTTCTAAAAGATACTGCAGTTGGAATGTCCCAATCAACATCTGGAAGATTAAAATCCCCTAGAAGCAGCACCTCCCCTCTCACAGCAATCCTGCATTAAATCTCTATCCATCTCTTCTGTCTGTGATGTCACCCTGTCTGTGATTGTACCCTTATAAAAAGTTGCTCCATTCCCTCTTTCCAGATTAACCCACAGTTCCTCCTCCTTACCTGATAAGCTTAACAATGCTGTGGCTTTAATACTGTTCTTTATATATAATGTCATACCTCCTCCTTTCCTTTCTACCCAGTCCTTCCTGAATAGATTGTAGCTGGGTATAACTATGTCCCAGTAATGGTTTTCCATATACCAAGTCTCCATAACAGCTACTATATCTAAATCAACTTCTTCCATGACTGCCTCTAGATCTGGGACTTTATTCCCCATACTATGAGCCTTAGTGTATATAGCTTTCCAAATATTGCCTTTTTTTTCCCCATATTTCCCATTTCTATATGAGTATTTAATGTTTTACTTACCTTAGGGTTTTGTTCACCTATCACGGATGATTCTAGTTTAAAGCTCTCCTCAGTAGGTTTGCCATTCTTTGTTGAAAGATGTTGCATCCCTTCTTTGACAAGACGATCTCATCTCTGCAATTCTTGAAATATCATCCCATGATCCAGGAAGCCAAAATTGTATATCTTCAATTTTATGATGTAAATTTCCTTTATCATCAGTCAATGCAAAATTACAGTTGTGTAAAGCCTTGCACTCTGTTTCCAACGCAATTACTTTAGCTGAAAGATCCTGAAGCATCAATTTTGTTATGGCTCCAGTCCATCGCAGAGAGTGGGAAGCACTACCCCTGGAGTGGTGTGGGGCGGTAGGGTGAGGCTGGAGCAAGGTTTGGGCAGTCTGGTAAAGTTGAAGCAAGGCTTGGACAGTCTTGCAAAGCTGGAGTAAGGAGTGGGCAACCTGGTGCAGCTGAAGCAAGGCTTGGACATGTTGGTAAGTCTGGAACCAAGGTTTGGACCAGAACAGAGTGCAGGTAAGACTTCTATCTTAGGAGTTGCCACCCAGGAAAGAGATATAGGTGTCATAGTGGATAATACATTGAAATCCCTGGCCCAGTGTGCTGTGGTGAACACAAAAGCAAACATAATGTTATAAATTATTAGGAAGAGAATGGAAAATAAAACGGAGGATGTCATAATGTCTCTGTATCACTCCATGGTGTTATGAATCGGCTCCTACGAAGGGAGAGGTTAGCAATCAGGTTTTACTCCCATGGAAGGGAGGAGTTAACAGTGTGTTATGATCTACTCCTCAAGAAGGGAGGAGTTAGCAATCTGTAATGAATCTGCTCCTGTGGAAGGAGGAGTTAGCATTCTGTTATGAATCTGCTTCTGTAGAGGGAGTAGTAAACAATCTGTTGGGTTTTAGACTACGGAGTAGCAATCTGTTATGAATCTGTTGCTGAGGACTCCTGATGGGGAAGGAGTAGCAATCTGTTACCAGCGGAGTGCTTGGAGAGGACACTCAGCTGTAGAGGAATGTAGATAGGTGGATCCTTGGGCCAATGGCAGATGACTGCGCCCCCAGGAGGTTATCCTGAGAGGGACCACCAGCTAGGCTTGGGTATGGAGACAGACACAGATAATTCTTTTATTAGATACCACCAGAGGTGGCAGTAGTGAGCTGATATGCCCGGCAGGGCTGAAGTCCCTCAGGTACTGGAACAGCGATCCCAGGGTTGCTGAGCTGTAGAGAAACTATAGATAGTGAGTAGACAGGGTATGCTGTGTTCATAGCCAGAACTGGATGACAAAATTCACATAAGGTCTTTAGGAAGCTCAGTAGCTGGAAAGGGTTAGGCCCTTGAGGAGCGAGTACCTGGTTCCATGGAAAGCTCTGAGAGAGCGATGGTAACTCACAAATGTCTGTATCTGCAATAGCTTCCAGGCAGTAGAGAATCTTCAGAGTGTTCAGGAACATGGGCCCTCGAGGAGCGAGTACCGGTTCCCATCTGCAATCTGAAATAAAGAAAAGAGAGCGAGGCCCCTGAGAAGTGGGTACCCCTGGTAAGTCGAGGAGGCAGAGTAGCTTGGGAGTAAAGCCGAAACAATCCCCTTGCTAACTCGATTCATTAGTGAATACTGAGACCTTTTATATTGGAAGCGGATGACATCATCTCAGAGGGACGCCCCCGAGGTTTGCACCCTTGCTGGTACATCAATCAGAGCGCGCGCGCACCCTACGTCATCAGGCAACATGGCGGATCCGCAGTGTCGTGCCAGTCCGGGGACGCCGGAGGGAGACGGCAAGAAGACGCCGCGGCAACTAACCATCCATCAGACCCGGAGGGAGTCGCCACAGAGGTAAAGAGGGCAGAGTGAGGGCGTCGAGCAGCGACGGATGCAACAGTACCCACTTTCAAAGGACGATCTCCTCTTCGGGTACCAGGCGTAGGTTTCAAAGGATGCGCAAGGTGAAACTGATGAAGCATCTCTTTATCCAAGATATTGGTCTGAGGCTCCCAAGTGATAAAATCGGGGCCAAAGCCTTCCCAAATCAGAAGGTATTCAAAAGTCTTGCCTCTGTTGCAAACATCCAGAATCTCTATGATCTTGATTTCTAATTCGTCTTCTGCAAAGGTGACAGATGGATCTTGAGATTTGGAAGAATCTTTCACAGTGTTATTGATGATATCAGCTGCAATGGGTAGAGCTGCTGTGGACGTCACTGAGGAATTCAGTGGAAGTGGCGAAGTTGAAGAATGTCCAAAATCCACTTCTAAAGATGACTCTCCAATAGATGATGCTGGATGAGAGATGGTAGTATTTATCAGTAATAGCTAACTGCTATAGAAGCCACTGTGACTTCAACAGAAGTGGCGATGTTGGGGTATGTCCAACCCCACTTCTAAAGGTAACTCTTCAGTAAGTAATGGGATGAGGTGTTGAATTTCACAGCAATAGCTCAGCTGCTATGACATCACTGAACCTTCAGTGGAAGTGGCGATGTTGGGGTACGTCCAACCCCACTTCTAAGAGTAACTTCTTCAGTAATGTAACTGGATGAGGTGTTGAATTCAGCAGCAATCTTAGCTGCTATGGACGTCACAGAACCTTCAGTGGAAGTGGCGATGTTGGGGTACGTCCAACCCCACTTCTAAGGGTAACTCTTCCATAGAATTGCTGGATGAGAAATGGTGGCATCACCAGCAAATCAAACAGGCTGGTAGCTAGAGATATCTTCTTCGGATCTATTTGAGCTGTAGAACTTCAGACACAACTTCTGAGTGAAACAAGCGTAGCAGATATCTCTAAGTTATAGTCCATGAAGACGGTAAGGATGTAGAGAGCCATCTAGCCATGGCGAACATAGCAACTGCTATGAATATCAGCAATCAGGAGTAGAACAGCTGTGGACCTCATTAATATTCTCAAGAGAAGTGGCGATGTAAAGGAACGTCCAAAGCCCACTTCAAGTTGTGATGCAATAATGAATCTTCTAATTTGAAGAAGGGACTCCTCAGGTCTTCCACAAGACGTCTGAGAATAAGGTTGCCTCCTGCCCCTGAGTCCAACAGGGCAGGGGTCTGAACCGTTGCTGGTTCAGAGGTCACAGAGACTGAACGAGAGAGTGGAGGAGATAACACATTATGGCCCAAAAACAGTCCTCCCGCGGGACTTAGGCCCGTCCATTTCTCGCATGAATGGGGCATGTAGAGACATCATGGCTGGGCTGACCACAGTACATGCACAGGCCGCATTTCTTCCGAAATCTTCTCTCCTTTGAGGTCAAGTGACCATGACCAAGTTGCATCGGTTCATCTTTATCAACAGCAGGAATAGCTGGACCCATCCGAAGTGCAGGGGTACTGGCCTGTTTCAACCCAGTTAACACCTTAGGCCGGAGTTCCTTCACCTTGTCTCAGAGCCAACAATCAATCCGAGTAGCTAAGGCTATCAAATCTTTCAGTGAGTCAGGTGTCTGGTGAGCGGCCAGCTCGTCTTTCAAGCGGGTATACAGGCCTCTGCAGAAGAGAGTCTTGAGACATCTGGGGTCCCAGTGAAGTTCCGCTGCAAGAGTCTTGAATTCTATGGCAAATTCAGCCAATGATCTGTTGCCTTGCTTCAAGTCCACTAAAGCAAACCCGGCAACAGATTTATGTGCAGGGTCATCAAAAACGGATTTAAACAAGTCCATAAATCCTTCTATGTCCTGCAAAATAGAGTCCTTGTATTCCCACAAGGTAGATGCCCACAACAAGGCTCTCCCATCCAAGTATGACAGGATGTAGGTGGTCTTAGAGAGGCCAGTGGGAAACAATGAAGGCTGTAAGGTGAAATGCATGCTGCACTAGTTAAAAAAGCCCCAAGTCTTCTGGGGCTTTCTCCGGAAAGTTAAAAAAAAGCCCCAAGTCTTCTGGGGCTTTCTCCAGAGAACTCTTCTGGAGTTCTCTGGAGAAGCGAATAGGAGCAGCCAGTGGAACAGCAGTCTTTAAAGTAACCTCCTGTAACTGACCTTCTTGGGTAGAAGCTGTGCCTTGTATCTTCTGTGTGTGAAGCTGATGGAATGCTGCAGTAAGTTTCTCCAAGGTTTCTTGCTGTTCTGAGATGCGTTGAGCCAAGCCCGGTATAGCCTGCAAAGTGGAGAGGTGTGCCGGGTCCATGAGGTTACTGACATCCCATACCTTAAGATGGCTTCCCAGCAGTACTGCTTCTCCAATTTAAAGCCGAATCCACTGGAGTTAGCAATCTGTTATGAATCTGCTCCTACGAAGGGAGGAGTTAGCAATCAGTTTTACTCTCGCAGAAGGGAGGAGTTAACAGTCTGTTATGATCTACTCCTCAAGAGGGGAGGAGTTAGCAATCTGTAATGAATCTGCTCCTGTGGAAGGAGGAGTTAGCCTTCTGTTATGAATCGGCTTCTGTAGAGGGAGTAGTAAACAATCTCTTGGGTTTTAGACTACAGTGTAGCAATCTGTTATGAATCTGTTGCTGAAGATTCTGATGGGGAAGGAGTAGCAATCTGTTACCAGCAGAGTGCTTGGAGAGGGCACTCAGTTGTAGAGGAATGTAGATAGGTGGATCCTTGGGCCGATGGCAGATGACTGCGCCCCCAGAAGGATATCCTGAGAGGGACCACCAGCTAGGCTTGAGTATGGAGATAGACACAGATAATTCTTTTATTAGACAGATTAGTAGAACCACCAGTGGTGGCAGTTGTGAGCTGATATGCCCGGCAGGGCTGAAGTCCCTCAGGTACTGGAACAGGGATCCCAGGGTTGCTGAGCTATAGATAGTGAGTAGACAGGGTATGCTGAGTTCATAGCCAGAACTGGATGACAAAACTCACATAAGGTCTTTAGAAAGCTCAGTAGCTGGAAAGGGTTAGGCCCTCGAGGAGCGAGTACCTGGTTCCATGGAAAGCTCTGAGAGAGCGATGATAACTCACAAATGTCTGTATCTGCAATAGCTTCCAGGCAGTAGAGAATCTTCAGAGTGTTCAGGAACATGGGCCCTCGAGGAGCGAGTACCGGTTCCCATCTGCAATCTGAAATAAAGAAAAGAGAGCGAGGCCCCCGATGAGCGGGTACCCCTGGTAAGTCCGAGGAGGCAGAGTAGCATGGGAGTAAAGCCGAAGCAATCCCCTTGCTAACTCGATTCGTTAGCGAATACTGAGACCTTTTATATTGGAAGCAGATGATGTCATGTCAGAGGGACGCCCCTGAGGTTTGCGCCCTTGCTGGTACATCAATCGGAGAGCGCGCGCGCGTGCCCTATGTCATCAGGCAACATGGCGGATCTGCAGCGTCGTGCCGGTCCGGGGACGCCGGAGGGAGACGGCAAGAAGGCGCCGCGGCAACCAGCCATCCATCAGACCCAGAGGGAGTCGCCACAGAGGTAAAGAGGGTGGAGTGAGGGCGTTGAGCAGCGACGGACGCAACACATGGTTAGACCACATCTTAAATACTGTGTGCAATTCTGGTCACTGCATCTCAAAAAGGATATAGCTGCACTTGAGAAAGTGCAGAGAAGGGCAACCAAAATGATTTGGGGCCATTAACGGCTGCCTTATGAGGAAAGGCTAAAGAATTTAAGGCTGTTCAGTTTGAAGAAGAGATGACTGAGGGGGGATCTGATCGAAGTCTAGAAAATCTTGAAAGGACTTGAACAAGTTAATGTAAAAACAGGAGTTAGAGCCCACTCTAACTCCTGTTTTTGCTGGTTACCCACCCCCACCTCCCCGTTCTATGTATTTTCTACCTGCTGTTATAATGTAAACCGATATGATGTGTATTTTAATGTCGGTATAGAAAAACTGTTAAATAAATAAATAAATCAGTTATTTACTCTCTCAGATAATAGAAGGACCAGGGGGCACTCCATGAAGTTAGCAAGTAGCTCATTTAAAACAAATTGAAGAAAATTATTTTTCACTCAGCACATAGATAAACTCTGGAATTCATTGCCAGGGGTTATGGTTTTAGCAGTTAGTGTTACTGGGTTTAAAAAAGGTTTGGATAAGTTCTTAGAGGTTAAATCCATAAACTGCTATTATGATAATTAATAAGCAATAGTAGCTTGTGATCTATCTAATGTTTGGGTACTTGCATGTGACTTGGATTGGCCATTGTTGGAAACAGATTACTGGGCTTGATGGACCCTTGGTCTGACCCAGTATGGCATATCTTATGTTCTTAAGTTCTCATGTTAACAGAGCTTAAACAGGAACAGCATGCAAGCAGAAATGTTCCCACTCAAACCCAACCACCTTACTATAAGCAAATAAAAAACCAGAGATCCATTATTTCTGGGAGCTCTAAAATCAATAATGAAACAAAATTAAGAGGGCTCAAAGAAAATTAAGTTCTTAATAAACATTGACAAGGAAAACATAAAAGGAAACATAGCCCCAAGGCCACAGCCTCATAGCCAGAAATTTTCCTTCATTCTTGTGTCTGTCTATTCAAATCAGGAAAAAACAAAACTTTGAAACACATGAACAAAGTCTGTGCATGATGAAAATACAGACGAAGAACCAGATCTCAATCTTGCAGAAAAGCAAACGTTACAAGTAAGGTGGCCCTGTTTGCTTCATTCACCACTGTTGACTCCAGAGACTCTGAAATATCTTCAACAGCCCCTCCCTCCCCTTGATTAGCCTCAGACCCTCTTCCTCTCGGAAGAAAAAAGGCCTTACAAATGGGAGGAATTGCTTCTTGTGTAATAACCAAGAACATGCTGCATGCAAAATTGAAATAGATCAACTAGAACAATGGGCAAGTCCAATAAACATTAAATTTAATGTTCTCACAGTATTTTCTAGATTCTCAATCCTACGATGACTCACAATCAAATCAATTTTTTAAAAGCATTTACACACTTAAAATGGGGTTTTACATGTATAAATGCACTTTACACATGTAAGTGGGCTTTTGAAAATTGCTACAATATTCTCCATTGATTTGTCAATAGGACTTACTCGCAAAAATGCACGTTACTTGAGTAAATAGCTTTTGAAAATTGCTACAATAGTAGTTACATTTACACATGTAACTCCTTTGAAAATTACCTCCTTATTTTGCAGCAAAGTGGATTGTACAACAGACATCTTATCTGTCGCTTGTTGCAAACTATCTGTCTAATCAGACTGGGCCAAAAACGAAGCTTCTTGATTCTGGATCAAACAATAAATATTTGTGGCAACCATTAAAGAAGCAAAAGATTGCTCCACAGAAAAAAGGACCATCTAAATACTATCCAGTGTAATCAGAGTTGGCTTGGGTGTGCAGGGTCTAACCACTGGGGCAACAAGTAACATACCATGATATCGGGAAAATGTACAACGACTGGAGAAAAAGCTGCCCCCACCACAGGCAGCACTTGCACTCTGCCATCCTCAGCTAACGATTGAAGATAACATTTTGAGGTACTGGAGTGTTAACCGCCCTCCCTCAGATCAGTAGGGCCCATTGATTTTATTTTTTTTTTTTAGGAGGGGTGGGTTTGAGGGTAGGGAACTCTTAGACACCAGGGATTTAATTATATTTGGGGACAGGTAGGGATGGGCTAGCAGGGTTCCTAAGCCAAAGGGGCCATTTTGGGGGACTTAAGTGGAGAGTTTGGGACATCGCCATGCATTTGGTCTATTTTTTTTTCTTTCAGGGGGGTCAATGCCACCTCAGTAGGACGTAGAGGAGGAGCAGGCTGGGTCATCATTGACCCTTGGGGTGACTTTTCTTAATTGGGGGAGGGCCATTGTTTGGGTTGCTGGTCCTTTAAGTGATGACAGCCCCCAGTTAAGGTGGAATGCCATTGCATGGGGAAAGGAAATACCATGGCACAATATTTTGTCATGTGATTGTGATGTGATAAAAAAATCACACCACAATAGTTTGTCATGGAGGAGCCAAATATCATGGGGATGCCCCTGTGATATTTGGCCCCTTCTGTGGTAAACTATCGAGGCTTAATACATTTCCCCATTAGTTTTAGTGCAGTGAAAAATTATTGCTTTGCAGATGTACTAACACAAAAGATTTAACCAGATCTCGTGTAGGTGTAGTTAAGTTCTTGTGATACCTTCACATGTACCTATGTGATGCTGCATAGTACAGAGAGGGAAGAGCATCAGCAGGTCATCATGGACATGTCTGGAAGTTAACTGTGTTTGATCCAAGTTACAGCCACTAATTCACACTGTGTGAGCCACAAATACTTAAGAACTGAATGTCTGGTCCATTGTTCAGCCAAAAGAAAAAATAAGTGATGTTAAATGAGATCCTATGAACATGATGTATGTAATCTCGGTAAAATATGTGGTAATCTATTGTCATAACTTTTTGACTGCTGTTGATAAAGAACATGCAAAAATTAAAATCCTCAGCTCTTGCTGGAGAAGGCTCCATTCCATAAATTAATGTTCCGTGTTGGAATCTTACATCCTACTCACCATAATTATTTTGATTCTAGTATAGCAAAAAAAGTTGTACATTAAAATAATAAGGAAATAGCAGCAAGTCTTGCAATGCCTGGTGCATATTTTGCACTGTACCTTACCAAACAGCTTTAAATCAAGAACTGGTCTATCTCATTGATGCCTGTATTACCCAGTCAGTCTCCAGGGCTTCTTCAAGTTCTCAGAAACAGCATACCAGAACAGAAAGAATTCAGACTTTTTGATCAAAACATAACAAAGAACTTTCATTAACTGCACTTCCTTCAATGTTTTAAACATACATGAATAACTATCCTTTTTGTTCATGACCTGAACTATTATCACTGCATGCTAACACAAATTCCAATTTTCCTGTATTTTCATTCTGTCCACTTAATATTGGGTATACATGTCCTCTTATAAGCAAAGGCTTGAGCCATATCTGTAGTACAGGGCTATATTCCAGTGGGAGTGTATTTCTTTCATCATATATACAGTACATCTATTGATTATGGATGTGCATTTCTTTAAAACAAATAGGGAATCTGAACTGAATCAGGTGGATTCATTTTGGTTTCTGGAAAATGAATATCAATGGCTAGTGCCTAAAAATGTTCATTTGTGTTTGTTAATGTTTATGGCACAAACAAAACTGCAGGGTTCTTTTCTTCTGAAGGCAGCTAGCAACCAGTGATGTCTCACTTGATCATAGACTGACTGGAGATGGGGTGGGAAGGAGGAGGGAACAAGCCAAGAAGCAGGACCAATCAAGAACAGTTTTTTTTTTAAACCAGCCTATCCAAATTGGCATCTGCATGGATTAAAAGTGACTTTCTCTTTTTCTTTTTTTTTCAAACAGAAAGTTAGATCAGGCAAGCAACACTATTTTGAGCTCATTTATTTCTGTGTGGGAAGAGAGAATAGCTGGATTTTGATCTCTGACATTTACTGAGGTGTCAGAAGATTGCGTGTTGGCAGGCTGCCAGCAGGCACAAATGGTAAAATAACAATTGGGGGGGGGGGGGGGGGGGGGGGGGGGGGATTAGGTTAGGGACCTGTGACGGGGTATTTTTTTTTTTCATATTATAACATTTTCTGGGGGAACTTCAGCCACCTTCAAGGGTGGCAGGGGTGAGGGTTGGGACAGTGTTCTCCAGAGACCCTGGGTTCTGAGACACTTTGGGGTTATCAGGGTTTTTCCTTTTTTTTTTTTACTTGTTTTTAGGTATCAGAAAGTAGTGTACACTATTTGCAAATAGAACGCACTATTTTCTAAAACAAAACAAATAAGAAAAGGAAAAGAAAATGACTCTAAATAAACAGAAAATAAAAAACATACTAAACAAAATCAAAACAAAATTTTTCATCTGCACACCCTTGGTATGTACTGACTAGACAGCAGAGCAAAGGAGCCAGGCTTGAAGTTCTGCTTCTCTGAGTCTTATCGTCATCTATGGGGAAAAAAAAACAAAAACCCACTACTGGCACTGTGTGTTTTAGAGAAGTGAAAAGAGGAGCACACACACACACACACACACTCACTAATACTTGAAACATAGACAGTGGGCACTGCAGTGGGCTAGGGACTGACTACTGTGTCAAATTTCCATCATCACACGGAATGAGAGAAAAAGGAAGGCATGGTGGAAAATTTGGCAGAAGGAGAAAAAAAAAGTGTTTTCCTCCTTTTGGAAAGACATCTACAAGTGAAAATCCCTGTATATCTGGTGGCACTAATAGCAGCACTACTGGCACGCACCAGGCCAAGCTAAAAAGGGATTTTTTTTTTCAGAGGGGAACCACAGGCACACACATAACAGCATCAAACAAGAAGACACTGAAGCTGGAAGATGTGTAGTCTGCTGCCACTGTTAACTCTATTCCTAAAATGCAAGGGCAGCAGCTGATTATTCTGGCCACAGTGGTCCATCTTCGCTGAGACGACCACATTAAAAAACAAATATATATACAGGGGCAGGAAAAAGCAGAGTCAGAGGAGGGGGCCATTAGCACTGGAGGGGAAAAGGCAAGGGCACAGTACAAGGAGAGGAGCAGGCAAAAACAGCACAGCACTTTCTCATGATAACGATTTAGAGAAATCATGTGAGGGGTTCTCAGAAACAGAAAAGTCAGAAGATCTAATAGCTGCAGATAAGATGGGGGTGGTGTCTAGTAACTAGCATGCTAGTTTTTTTATTGAGCAGATAGAGAAGGCAGAAAACAATGCTGCTGGGGCAAACCTCTGGTCTTTTTGCCTCTTGATCCACCCTCAATCCCAGTCCCAACAGCAGCACCCAAGCCTGCAGAGAATAGAAAGTCCCATGAGAAATCTGAGGCGTGGGAGCACTTCAGTATGAAGAAGGAGCTGTGCTTTGCAGAGTGTATTTACTGTTGTGCGTGTAGAGGAGAAGTACAGAGGCATGTTACAAACAGTAGCATGCAGCATCGCATGAAAAGAGAGCACCCATTAGCATGGTCTTCAGGGGAAGGTGCCAGTATTAGTCTGTGGACCCCATCTGTCAGTCAAAGAAGCAGACACAGCATCAGTAGAAAAATAAGGGAGCAGAGAAAGTTCACCTCCTAAAATGACCCTTTGGCTTCTGCCTCCAGGGAGGTGAAAGGCAAGCAGCCCCCAACCCCATATCAGAGCAAGCCACCATGGAGCAGATAGGTTGTATCTTTACCTCACTGCCCCATAGAAGGAGACCAACAACATCTGGGAAATGATTGCCCTAGACGACCAAGCCTTACAGATGGTAGAAAGCATTGGATATAAGTGGCTGCTGAAGCTGTTAACCACTAATTACAAAGTGCCCTATTGGTCAATATAAAGCAAGCACATTATCTGTGGCCTGTTTACTAATGGCCATGCTCGCATGCAGGCACAGCTAGCTAAGGTGGACAGGAGAATCATCCATTTCATTAGTGACATCTGGACCAGCCAGAATGCTAGACATTCCTATCTTTCCCTGCTGACGCACTGGTGGCAGCTGTCCAAGGCAAGCAGCAGCTCTAGCGAGAGTGGAGCAGCTGAGTTCAGGTGGGCTGTGATGCACATCCAGGTGATGGACAACAATCATTTTTCAGTGAATATCTTAGCAGCAATAAGGATAGAACAGTTGTTCCTGGGAGGTTTTTTTTTTTTCATGACAAAAAGTGGTAAAATATGGAAAAGGAAGATGGGGCTATAAGGGGATCCTTTGTTTTGCATACTTGCTGCACATGGCAGTAAAAGACACCTTGGGGAGTCAGAGAGCAACATGGCACCTTAGCCCTGAAAGAAGCGATTGAAAGGTGCAGGAACATAGTAAGGCATTTTCACTGGAGCATAAAGAATGGGCAGCAGCTGCCTGAGAAACAGGAAGCAGTGAGGATGTCTGTGCAGTGACAGATTTAGGATATAGGCAACAGGTCAATTACACCTACCTAATGCTACAACATTTTGTAGAGCAAATGAAAGATGGGATAGGTGTGGATCTCCCCCTGGGTCATCATGATTGTCATGATTGAGTCCTGAAGCTTTTCAACGATCTCACAGAGGATCTCAATTCCTCAAGAGCCATCCTGGGTGAAGTGATAACCATTGTCGACCTCCTGCAGAATAAGTTAGTGTTTTCAGCAGGATAAGGGACTGACAGCAGAAGTAATGGTGTTTGTGGACTTATTTCAGTAGCTGAAGCAAGGTAGACTTGAACCTCTCACACAGAATACTTATAGGCTAGCCATGTAGTATGACCCACAGGCAAAAGAGGGTATTTTCATCAAGGACTAAACAGCTTAAACATAACCCCCCAGAATCCTCAAAGAAACCTATGTTCAAACAACTCAGGATGCTTAAACATCCCCTCCATCAGAGATGCACATCTGACAACTACAAGAGAAAGAGCCTTTTCCATTGCCTCCCCTAAATTTTGGAACTCCCTACCTAAAGTTCTGAGAACCCAACCCAACCTCAAAACATTCAAAAAAGACCTAAAAACATTGCTGTTCCACAAATTCTACACTGACCTTCATACTTCTGAACATCCTAACTCCCAATCGAGCTTTCATCCCAAAACCTCAAATAACTTCTCTCCAACCAGAACAAACAAGCCTCCTCCCAATTAATGATACTTTCTAGACTTGAAATGTTTAACTTCTGTTTAATATGCACATTGTTATACTTTTGCACAATTGTTAAAAGAGTTACAATTTAAATTTTGTAAACTGTTATGATGGCTTTACCGAATGACAGTATATAAAACTCTTCTACAACTTCCAACTGTCAAGGAAACCCCTTGATATGTGGTTTGTGTGCGGTTGCTATTGATGGACCAACCACTCTGTGGCTGGCCTGTTTAAATAGCTCCCGTGTTTTATTCTTTAATTTCCTTGTGCAACAATTTTCTTTTTAAATTTCAATGTTTAAATTCATATTCAATTGTCTGTGCTTTTGTTTTCCCGGTATGCGGTCTGACCCACCATTCGCTTATCATTATCCTTTATTGGGTACTTATCTTGTCTTCAAAATGCTGATTGCTACCGCTGTTCATGGGTTCAGCTCCGCTTGCCCGACCCTGGCCATGTTTCAGCAGCATCTTCATGTGGATCAACACATGAAGGCGCCGCTCACTTTAAAGACTTTACACGCAAAAATAAATCGATGTGCTTTTCTAACGGTGGACCCGTATCATGGACACAATAGAGCTTTTTTCCCCGTGTTCCCTGAAGCAGGCAGAGCGCTGACGAAACATGGCCAGGGTTGGGCAAGCGGAGCCGAACACATGAACAGCGGTAGCAATCAGCATTTTGAAGACAAGATAAGTACCCTCTCTGCTTCTCTGTTGGTTATACAGGAGTGCTTTGCCTCAAAAGAGAAAACATTGAAAAAAAGAAAAAAAATTACAAGTTTCTTCTCCCACTCTACCTCTTTCCTGGTTCTACAGGTAGCTGTTTTGTTATACCACTCTCGGATCCCGGCCCAGTTCTCTCACTCATTTTCTCTGTTGGTTAAACTGGGATATTTTATGCCCAAAAAGAAAAAAATGTTAAAATAAAATTGTTTTCCTCTCGCCGTATCTCTTTCCTAGTTCTGTATCTTGCTGGTATTCTGTCACTGTTAATGCCAAGCTTGTTCCTGGATCTCTCATGGTTCCTTGGAGAATGCTTGCCACTGCTGGTACCATTTTGCCCCTTTATAGTGACTTGGGATGTAAATGTTAGGGATGTGAATCGTTTTTCAACGATTAAAATTATCGTCCGATAATGTTTATATCGTCTTAAATCGTTATAGAACACGATACAATAGAAATTCTAACGATTTATCGTTAAAAATCGTTAAATCGTGTTAGTGCGCACTAACTCCCCGTTAGTGCGCACTAACTCGATTTAGTGCGCACTAACTGAAAATGATACAAATAAACACTTTCCAGGTCACTGAAGGTCAGTTAGGAATGAATATGTGTTCCTATTGGCTGGCTGCCCTCTTATCTATTGATGTTACCAAGGTTACCACTGAGGTGATGGTTGGGGGGATGGGAAATGGAACTGGAAACTAACGAACACCAACAGAAAATGAAACAAAGTGTTCACACTTCCCAGGTCAGTAAAGGTCACTTAGGAATGAATATGTATGTATGTATTCCTATTGGCTGGCTGTGCTCTTATCTATTGATGTTACCAAGGCTAATACTGAGGTAATGGTTGGGGGGATGTGAAATGGAAACAGTTGGAAGCTTGACAAAAAAAGTAATGTAATGATCAGCACTCACGTGACTAGAACTTGTTTGTTTATTATTTTTGTTAGCAGGCACCTGAAATGCTAGTGCATGTTGAATTTGCCAATCACTGTGCATTTTAGAAAGGTGGTCCTGGCTGGAACTGTACACAGTTCAGATATATGTAATTGATTGTTGGTAAGTGTATTTTTTAAGTAGCCACACTGGCACAAGTATGTTTACTTTTCCTCCTACTTAACTCACTAGCTCAGCTTTGTAAGAAGGGCTTCTCTGCTTGTGTGTTGTTTTTGTTTGGTGTGAGGAGAGCAGAAACATCAGATCTTTATTCAATCTACTACAGTCATCTCTTACAGTGCCCTATCCCTATTAATACCAGGAGTGTTGTGATCTTCCTGCACACAGTGCCCTAACCCTGATACCAGTCTGAGACAGCTCCCTCCCTGCATTACTAGTGAGAGGCTGGCTTCACAGACAGGGGGGAGCTGCCTGACCCTCACTCCTGACTTCCCCCATGTCCCAGCTAGTGAATGGTGTGTGGGTGAGGGGGGGGGGGAGGATGGTGAAGTCTGAGACAGCTCCCTCCCTGCATTACTAGTGAGAGGCTGGCTTCACAGACAGGGGGGAGCTGCCTGACCCTCACTCCTGACTTCCCCCATGTCCCAGCTAGTGAATGGTGTGTGGGTGAGGGGGGGGGGGAGGATGGTGAAGTCTGAGACAGCTCCCTCCCTGCATTACTAGTGAGAGGCTGGCTTCACAGACAGGGGGGAGCTGCCTGACCCTCACTCCTGACTTCCCCCATGTCCCAGCTAGTGAATGGTGTGTGGGTGAGGGGGGGGGGGAGGATGGTGAAGTCTGAGACAGCTCCCTCCCTGCATTACTAGTGAGAGGCTGGCTTCACAGACAGGGGGGAGCTGCCTGACCCTCACTCCTGACTTCCCCCATGTCCCAGCTAGTGAATGGTGTGTGGGTGAGGGGGGGGGGGGGGGGAGGATGGTGAAGTCTGAGACAGCTCCCTCCCTGCATTACTAGTGAGAGGCTGGCTTCACAGACAGGGGGGAGCTGCCTGACCCTCACTCCTGACTTCCCCCATGTCCCAGCTAGTGAATGGTGTGTGGGTGAGGGGGGGGGGAGGATGGTGAAGTCTGAGACAGCTCCCTCCCTGCATTACTAGTGAGAGGCTGGCTTCACAGACAGGGGGGAGCTGCCTGACCCTCACTCCTGACTTCCCCCATGTCCCAGCTAGTGAATGGTGTGTGGGTGAGGGGGGGGGGGGAGGATGGTGAAGTCTGAGACAGCTGCCTCCCTGCATTACTAGTGAGAGGCTGGCTTCACAGACAGGGGGAGCTGCCTGACCCTCACTCCTGACTTCCCCCATGTCCCAGCTAGTGAATGGTGTGTGGGTGAGGGGGGGGGGGGAGGATGGTGAAGTCTGAGACAGCTCCCTCCCTGCATTACTAGTGAGAGGCTGGCTTCACAGAGGGGGGAGCTGCCTGACCCTCACTCCTCCAGGGTATTGTGATCTTCCTGCACACAGTGCCCTATCCCTGATACCAGGGGTGTTGTGATCTTCCTGCATGCAGTGCCCTATCCCTATTAATACCAGGAGTGTTGTGATCTTCCTGCATGCAGTGCCCTATCCCTATTAATACCAGGAGTGTTGTGATCTTCCTGCACGCAGTGCCCTATCCCTGATACCGGGATGTGTGCAAGAAGATCACAACACCCCCGTATCAGGAATAGGGCACTGTGTGCAGGAAGATCACAACACCCCCAGTATCAGGAATAGGGCACTGTGTGCAGGAAGATCACAACACCCCTGGTATTAGGGATAGGGCACTGTGTGCAGGAAGATCACAACACTCCTGGTATTAATAGGGATAGGGCACTGTGTGCAGGAAGATCACAATACCCCTGGTATCAGGGTTAGGGCACAAGTTCTAGTCACATTGACTGATCACATTACTTGTTTTGTCAAGCTACCAACTGTTTCCATTTCCCATCCCCCATATACTGTCAGTAGGAAACTTGGTAACATGAATAAATGAGAGGGCAGCCAATAGGAATACATATTCATACCTAAACTGACCTTAACTGACCTGAAAAGTGTCAAATTGTATCATTTTCAGTTAGTGCGCACTAACTCCCAGTTAGTGCGCACTAACTCCCGTTAGTGCGCACTAACTCGGTTAGTGCGCACTAATCGGAAAAAACGATTTTTAACGATTTTTTAACTAAAAAATCTTGCCTAAGACGATTTTCTTGCCCTGCCACACGATTTCTATCGTTAAGACGATATGGAAAACGATTCACATCCCTAGTAAATGTCACGTTAGTGCCTTTTGTACCCTCACAATTTTGTGGGGTATCGATGCCATTGTGCTCTTTTCCATACCCTGCACTCTAAGCCTTGGGGTTTTGGTGTCACTGTCTTGTTTGTAATACTGCTTGGGGTGGGGGTTGGGGGGGGGGGGGTTGATACCACTCTGCTGATTGCTAATACTTAGGGTTGTGCAGAAAAAAAAATTGTTTTAGTTCATTCATTTCTTTCATTTTGACCCAAAATCATTTCATTAGTTTCAAAACAAAAAAAATGTTGTTTCATTACTTTAATCATTTTTCTTACCAGTTCTAATAAAACTTGTGGGAAGAAATCATCAAAAGAGGGAAAGAAATCTAAGGTACTTAGACTGTGGCAACATGGCATAAATAGCCCAAGGTACCGCAAAGGGGTAGCAGCATTGGAAAGAGCTCTCCAAAGCACCATGAAAGCAGCAACAAAGCAGCAAGAGGAGAAACAACACCCCAAGAACAAAAGAAGATTACAAACTGGATAAAAGACAGGAAACAGAGAGTGGGATTAAATGGTCAATTTTCTCAGTGGAAAAGGGTAAATGGTAGAGTCCCTCAGGGATCTGTACTTGGACCGGTACTTTTCAATATATTTATAAATGATCTGGAAAGGAATGCGAAGAGTGAGGTAATCAAATTTGCAGATAACACAAAATTATTCAGAGTAGTTGCAATTGTGATAAATTGCAGGAAGACCTTGTGAGACTGGAAGATTGGGAATTTAAATGGCAGATAAAATTTAATGTAGACAAGTGCAAGGTGATGCGTATAGGGAAACATTACCCTTGCTGTGGTTATGTGATATTAGGCTCCACATTAGGAGTTACCACCTAGGAAAGAGATCTAGGTATCATAGTAGATCACATTGAAATCGCCGGTTCAGTGTGCTGTGGCAGTCAAAAAAGCAAACAGAATGTTAGGAATTATTAAGCAGGGAATGATGAATTTATTTTTTTATTTAAATCTTTTTCTATACTGTCGTTAAGAAGGATCCGTCACAACGGTTTACAATAGGGCACATAAAATAAGGATGCTGAAATATATTAATTTACACAAGTGCCATAATGGTTCGGTACATAGATTTCTAAATAATATAATTGGTTTGTGATACAATACTGTCCAGGATTTATCAGTTTAAAAATAATTCTAACTTTATAAGTGTCAAATTTACCTCCTGGTGATGGAAGAGAAGGTAAAGTAAAAACAGAGATAGAAATACAGCTACACACATTATTTGTTCGTACCTCTCACTTCGCCTGCCTCACTGTTTCCCCTTCTCTATTTGATAGGCTTGCTTGAATAACCAGGTTTTTAAGCCTTTTCTGAAGGTTTTGCTGTCTTTTTGCAACCTTAACTCCAGTGGCATGGTGTTCCACAGTATGGGTCCTGAAAAGAACAGTGCTCTCTCTCTTATTTGTGTTAGTCTTGCTGTCTTTATTGATGGGATAGTAAGGAGTGCTTTGTTCACTGATCTTAGGTTTCTGTTTGGTACGTGTACGCGGAGGGCTGTGTTAAGCCATTCCACTTTTTCGTTATGTATTAATTTATGTATGATGCAAAGTGTTTTGTATTGTATTCTTTGCTCAACGGGTAACCAGTGTAACTTGGCTAGGGTTTCGGTGATGTGGTCTCTCTTACTTTTTCCGGTCAAAATTCTTGCAGCGGTGTTTTGTAAAATTTGTAGTGGTCTGAGTGAAGTGTATGGAAGGCCTAGTTGTAGTGCATTACAGTAGTCGGTGCTTGCAAAAATCAATGCTTGTAATACTGAACGAAAGTTGTTTGACATTAGAAGTGGTTTGAGTCTTCTGAGAACCATAAGTTTAGTGTATCCTCTCACTTTTAAGGATATATGTTGTTTTAAGCTTAATTCGGTGTCGATTATCACTCCTAGGTTCTGTACTTTCTCCGCTAGTTCTATTTTATGGTTGTTTTTGAGTGTGATAGTGTTTTGAATGATCTCGGTCGGATGAATAAAATGGAAAATGTCATAATGCCTCTGTATCGCTCCATGGTGAGACCACACCTTGAATACTGTGTACAATTCTGGTCGCCGCATCTCAAAAAAGATATTACACTGGAGAAGGCACACCCTTTTGCCCATGCCCAGGCCAGATGGGTCAACCTGGTCTTCAGGAATGGTCCTGAGGCCAGGGCCTGAGCCTAGACCGAAGCCCGGGCCCAGACCCAACATCACAGCCTGCTCAGATGCCGGGTCATGCTGGAGTTAATTAACTCTGGCACATTCACCCCAGCAGACGGCGCCATTTTAATGTACAGCATTGTACAGCAATGCCATATATCAAAATGGTGCTGTCCGCTGGGGTGAATGCACTGGATTTAATTAACTGCAGAGTGACCCCAGTGGATGGCATCAGTTTGCAAATAAAGAAGAAAGAAGAGGAAACCATCATTAGAGCTGCAAAACCTGGGCTCTGGACCGAGGCTTAGGCGTCAGGATTCAGCATTCAGACCATGCCTCGGCATCAGGTCTAGATCCGGCCCGAGGTTCTGGCATCTGGATTTGGCCTATGGGCAGAGCCTGGGTTCTGGCCTAGGCTGAGACCTAGACATTGGGACCCAGCCTCCAGCTAGGGCCCCAGCTTTGGCATCAGGCCTAGGCTGAGGTCCAGGCTTTGAAACCTCTGTTTCAGGTTGTGCCCCCCGATATTGGGCCTGGGTCTGGGCCAAAGCCCTGGCATCAGGACCTTGCCTTCAGGCTGGGCCACAGCATTGGGCCTAGGCCTGGGCTCCAACTGAGGCCTCAGCTTTTGTGTAGGCTGAGGCTGAGGTTGTGGTGACTTACCATATCTTCGGCCTATGCAAGGTTGAGGCTTTGGCTTGGGCCTAAGCCTCACTGGCAGATCCCCACAGACTGTGTAAGTGGGGGCCAGGGGGATCCTGGTCCCAGCATTTTTCTAGGTGGGAGAAATGGGTGATGGGGATAGGATGCCCTGTTTTTCTTTTTTTAGTTCATTTTTGGTTTTGTTTTATTTATGTTTGATTCAGTTTTTTTTCACACAAATGAAAAGAATCAAACATTCCATGAACTGAAATACATGGGGAAAAAACCTCCCAAACACAAACAGAAAAACAAAAATGAAATATTTTTATCCCTGCGTATCCCTATAAAAAATGCCTATGGGCAAAATATGAAGTCATCATAATGAGACAATCAATGCATATGTTTTCTTTTGACTCAAGTTAACGTAGCACAGCATTTGTTGTGTCCTGACTTGCTTGCTTAATCAATTCTTTGTTGCAAATTCCTGCTGAAACAGACGTGTTTTTAAGGCTTTCTTAAATGCTTCAACATCTATTCTTGTCCTTAATTGCTTTGGCATGGTGTTTCAAAGACTTGGACTGGCTACTGAACATGCACGGGGTCTGGTTTTTCTCGAGCAATGTGCACCATGAGCTTGGTGCACATTGCTCGAGTTCATTGCTTTCATGTTCTTCAGTGTCTCTAATAATGAGCAGAGCATTTTTTCGCCATAAAGACGGTATCACTGATGCGTAGTTAGAAACCTCTGGAAGTGCGACAGTTTTGGTTCTTATTTGCGCTGGCTTTGAATTTCCTGTTTCAGTTTCTCTTTCAGCACAGATGTGTGGAAAATTTAGAATGAATTTGAACCACCTGAATTTCAACCTGGTTTGATTTTGACCAAATTTTCAGATTTTCCCCAGTTTGGCTAAGGACATTTGTTGAAATTTCCCATTAAATCTAGGAAAACTTTAAGCAGAGCTGATGTGGGTTTGGCAATGATTTAATGCTTCTGCTTGCCATGGACCTCCGGAATCGGGCAACTCTTCTCAAATTCCATTGCCCATTTGAGGAATCTGAATCTGATTTTTTTTTAAAGTTTGCCAAATTCATTTGTTGAACATGCAAACTTCTTGAAGTTTTGTTGAAATAGTTTGCAGACTTCTGACAAGTTTGTACATCTCTATTCAGAAATCTATATTATTATTCATTTCACCACGACTTCTTGATTATGAACCCAAAAAAGCTAGAGCCTGTAGTAGACATGGATCAATCTCACTGCAGACATCATAGATGATCAATATATGAAAGCATATATTTGAGAATACAGGGTCAGATTTTTAAAGGGGTACGCGCGTAACCCCCGAAAACTTGCCCCAAGCTGCCCCTGCGCGCGCCGAGCCTATCTTGCATAGGCTCGGCGGCGCATGCAAGCCCCAGGACGCGAGTAAGTCCTGGGCCTGCAAAAGGGGGCATTCTGGGGGTGGGGCCTAGGGTGGGATGCTGGCCTGGGGCGTGCCGGGGGCGGGACCGAGGCCTCCGGCACTGCCGGTACGCCGGGGGATGGAGAGCCGGCGCACGCAAGTTACACTTCTTCGATAAAGGTTAGGAGGGGGATTTAGGTAGGGCTGGGGGGTGGGTTAGATAGGGGAAGGGAGGGGAAGGTGGAGGGAGGTGGAAGGAAAGTTCCCTCCGAGGCTTCTCCGAAATCGGAGCGGCCTCAGAGGGAAAGGAGGCCGGCTGCTCGGCTCGACGTCCGCAGTTTGCACAATTGTGCACCCCCCTGCTCATGCCAACCCTGGATTTTATAACATGCGCACGGCAGCAAGCGCATGTTATAAAATCGGGTGCTGACTGTTCGCGCCGGGTTGCGCGAACAAATCTGCGCCCGCGTGTACCTTTAAAGATTTGCCCTACAATATTGGGTACTTGCCAGGTTCTTATGGCCTGGATTGGCCACTGTTGGAAACAGGATGCTGGGCTTGATGGACCCTTGGTCTGACCCAGTATGGCATTTTCTTATGTTCTTATGTTCTTATATTCAAATGTTTTCCTCCATTCGTAATGTCAACAAAGGCTTCATATCATCAATTGTCCTGGCTATAAACTCCCATTTCAATACATTTATAGATCAGTAGTTCTGCATTTCTTTTGAAACTCAGACCTGGCTTATCATAGCCCTTAAACTATTGAAGAGCTCATCTCCATGACTATAGCAAAATTCATTAGAAAATTGTGCTCTAAGTATGTCCTAGCTTTATCCTTCAGCTATGAGGTACACATAAAGTAACCTCATTGAATGGGAAGGTTGAAGTCAGATGATGATTTATATTTAAAGGGATGCATTAATATTATCATCTTTTTTTTTTTGAGCAGGCAAGCTCTACATCACTTAAAAAATTGGTGGGAATTTTAAATATCTGTCAGGTTGACAGTATTCCCATTAAATGTGATAACATTTTAAATCATACTCTGCAGTCATCAATGTATACCATGTGCTTTGATAATGGAGGTGTTGCTGCATATTTTTACATTCTGAAAAATGCAATTGTTAGGAGGCCATCGGATTCCTGGCATGTTGGAATAGTAGTGGGAAAAGGGTTGAGAGGACAGGGAAAAGATTTGGGTAGGGGAGCAAGGAGTTGGCATTGCTTTGCATAAGGGATTTCATATGTGATTTACCTAAAGTAGATGAATTTCTACTGTGTAGACCAGATGGACTATTTTGTAGCTCAATATTCAAAAGTTTTGTTTGGTTAAACTCTTTTGGAATTAGCCAGCCAGACAAAAGCCAAATTTTGAATATTTCCCTCCCCCCATAAGAAGTTGCCATATGGGGTCAGATCAAGGGTCCATCAAGCCCAGCATCCTGTTTCCAACAGTGGCCAATCCAAGCTACAAGAACCTGGCAAATACCCAAACATTAAGTTTGGTTATTTGCCAGGTATTAAGTTTATATTTTAAGTTTAAGTTTATATATACAAATATTAAGTTTATATTAAGTTTATTATTAATTTTCTATCAAGTTTATTATATTAAGTTTATATATACAAATGTTATATTTAACAACCTAGTTTTCTTCTAGCTGTGTTTATCGATCTCTTTGTTCTTTAATTTTTGACAATTGTAAAGCTCTGTTGCTAAGTTATGTTAAATGGAAACCGATGTGATGTTTTTCTAAATGAATGTTGGTATACAAAACTACATAAATAAATAGATAAATAGATGAATAGATCCCATGCTACTGATGCCAGTAATAGCAGTGGCTATTCCCTAAGTCAACTTGATTAATAGGACTTCTCCTCCAAGAACTTATCCAAACCTTTTTTAAACCCAGCTATACTAACTGCACTAACCACATCCTCTGGCAACAAATTCCAGAGCTTAATTGTGCATTGAGTGAAAAAGAATTTTTGCGGATTAATTTTAAATGTGCTACTTGCTAACTTCATGGCATGCCCCTAGTCCTTCTATTATCTGAAAGAGTAAATAACCGATTCACATTTACCTATTCTAGACCTCTCATAATTTTAAAGACCTTTATCATATCCCCCTCAGCCATCTCTTCTCCAAGCTGAACAACCCTAACTTCTTTAGCCTTTCCTCAGAGGGGAGCTGTTCCATCCCCTTTATCATTTTGGTTGCCCCTCTCTGTACCTTCTCCAGTGCATCCTTATCTTTTTTGAGATGTGGCGACCAAAACTGAACACAGTATTCAAGGTGTGGTCTAACCGTGGAGCAATATAGAGGCATTATGACATTCTCCATTTTATTCACCATTCCCTTCCTAATAATTCCTAACATTCTGTTTGCTTTTTTCAGCACGGTGACACACTGAGCCAATGATTTTAATGTGTTTTCCACTATGTCGCCTAGATCTTTTTCCTGGGTGGTAACTCCTAATATGGAACCTAACATAGGGGTCCAAAGCGATCGCACGCAAAAAGTTGAGGCAGCACCGGGGAGGACACCACAAAGACAGCGTGGATGGCGAAAAGGTAAGGAACTTTTTCGTTGCCTATTTCGCGCCTAATAGCACCACCTTTTATTATGGCGCTATTGGGGGCAAAAGCCGGCAGCGTTCGCACCGCAGAGGTGTGATCGCTGCCGGCTTTCACAGGCCCATCCCCCCGCTTTGCCCCCCTGCCCCCATTAGAACGATTCACGGAGCCCTGCGACATAGGAAAATCTAGCCCATACTGTAACTATAGCATGGGTTATTTTCCCCTATATGCATCATCTTCCACTTGTCCACATTAAATTTCATTTGCCATTTGGATGCCAATTTTCCAGTCTCACAAGGTCCTCCTGTAATTTATCACAATCTATTTGTGATTTAGCTATGCTGAATAATTTTGCACCTACAAAATGTATCCTCATAAAAATACACAGCACAACAGAACCTTTCTTATCTATTAAACACAGTTCCTCAAATAATTACATCTCAACAGCCGAAACTGCTGCAGGGAAACACTGTTATCATAGGAACTATATTTTCTTGAGTCCAATATTTTTTATAATTTTTTATTTGCAGATAAATATTTTTTAAATCAGTCCTCTAAATTTGTTCGTAGCTACTGAGCTTTTATTTGTAGGCAAGAGATTAAACCAAACAACCCAACGCTGTCAGCATTCCAAGAGCTGCTCTCTGCTTCAGGGGAACTTGCCATCTTCACAAAATGGATGCTTCCTCCTGCAACAGAAATGTAGTTAATATATTCATTCTAAGAAACTTCTCGATGGCCAGTCATGATGTTACAATAATCGAAATGTCAATCATGCCTTTGAAATACCCAATCACAAATTACTTGTGTACTATGTCATAAGATGTTAAACCAATCAATGTCCTCATTTAAGCCATTCAGGATTTTAGTATTTAATTTAAAAATCCACATTTGTTCTTTAATTGCTAATCGCTTTCCCCAATTGCCCCCTATTACATTCTCAGGAACAAAATCAATAATAGTCCATTTAATTTGCTGAAAAGTATGATTCATGCTCAGAAAATGAGAACAATGGGTGCAGTGAATTTCTCAGTATTTATATGACTTTCATGTTCAATTAAACATTTTTTTATAGCATGGGTAGTACACCCAATATATATTAAACCACAAGGACATTTGATTAAAAATATAGGAAAAAAAGATGTACAATCTGTATTAAATTGTCTTACAATGAAAAAATTAGACTTTGCTATATACTGTATACCCATGGTTGTTGTATCACAAAATTCACATGCTCCCCAAATGGAATGACCACTAAGTTCAAAGTAACTACATTTTGTTCTTTCCTCATGAAAAAAATAACTTGGATTTTTCTTGTAAGACTTGATGCATAGATAGCACATGCCAATGCTGATAAATAGATTCCACTATATCCTTAGTACAGTTTGTATATGGCAAAATATATTCAGGATAAAAATGTTTCTTTTACTATGACTGCTGACCAGAAGAAGTTAGCATTTTTGGATGTGTCCATAAGTGTGATTAAGGGTCGCATTGAAACTATGGTCTTTAGAAAACCAAGTGATCATTATAATTTGTTATATGACAACATTCATCATCCAAAAACATCAAAAGATGGATTGCCAGTTGGTTAATTTTTCAGATTAAAATGAATATGTTCTGAGTTACATGAGTTTAACTCTCAGTCAACAATTTTGAGATTGCATTTATTAGAATGAGGGTATCCTCCTGATGTTATTTAAAAAGCTTATTTGCATATACGGTTCTCTGATCAATAATCTCTTTTAATGCAATATAAAAAGATCAAAAAAACTCTCATAGAATGACTTCTGTCACGTGTATTTTGTCATATACAAATCGTACTAAGGATATAGTGAAATCTATTTATAGGCATTAGCAAATTTAAAAAATATTGGACTCAAGAAAACACAGTTCCTATGATGACAGTGTTTCCCCACAGTGGTTTCGGCTGTTGAGGTGTAATTATTTGAGAAACTTGTTTAATAGATAAGAAAGGCTCTGTTGTGCTGTTGCTTTACTGTTGATTGAGACATTTACAGCTTGTGCTTAGTGTGGTGGAAGTAGTTGGATTTATTCCTCATAAAAAGAGGCAGCGAAGGAGATGGGGCCATACTTTAGCTGATCAGCACACATATTGAGTGTTGTCTAGCTAAATTTACACACATAAGTCTGGTTGGAAAAATAGCTGTCCTAAGATATGCATGAGTCCTGCTGAAAAGTTACAAAACATACTGTAACGTTACCAGATAACTGGCACTTGAATATCAACCTCAACATTTTTATCTGCTGCCATTTACTATGTTAAAAACACAAATAAATATTATGGGGCATACTGAGTCAATGTTAATTCTGACTATTTGGCCAGCAGTTATGTTTTTATGTCTGTGTCTTAGAAGATGTGGAAGAGACTTCGCTCACATCTTTTAACTTGCTGCTCTAACCAGTAGACTACTCCTCTACAGTCCATTGAGCAGCAGGCTAAGAACCAGGAAATCCACGTTCAAATCCTGCTGATGCTCCTTGAGACCATGGGCAAATCATTTCATCCTCCATTGCCTCAGGTACAAACTGATGGTAAGCCCGTTGGGAAGAAAACAACATTTCCTGAATGTAATCCACTTTGAAGTATCACAAAAAAAACAGAATATAAAACAAAATGTAAAAAAAAAGCCAAATGTAGAGCATTGTTAATTTCCCTGGCAGCATGTGACTCTATTACCTGGCAGAGTTCTCTGTTCAGTCCATGGATGCCAGTTTTATCCATATCATCATTACATGCATGCTGCTGCTGTCTTATGAGAATTGCTGCTAGATTCCTTCGGCATAAACTCTTTCTGAAAATTATGATCATTCCAAATTTAGACGTGTGATCAGATCAGAATCACACTGCTTCATGAGCATGTAACCTACTAAAAATGTTCTAAGTGTGTAATTAAACTGGATAATGTACAGTACAGAAGGTTAGTCATTATAAATAGTGGGGACAGAAATAACTGTGGTTGATGTGAATGAATTTCCAAATATTGTTGTTGTTTTTTTTTTTTTTTGGGGGGGGGGGCTTGCCTTCCAATATGTGTTTTTCATAATATCTAGGCATAGCCCAAGAGAGAATGTCATAAATCATGGACACACATTGTGAAGCAGGAGACCTTGATATACCAGCATGTTCCACTATGGAAACTTAAATGAACAAAACAAAAATGTTGTTTTAATTCATGGCCACTCTTCACAAAAATGGTCTCATTCATTGCATTTTACCCATTCATTTCATATGACTACACATCCCTAATCTAGTGCTTCTCCGGACAACATCAAAAACTAACAGGATAAACTAGGTTGATATTTAAACCCTTTAATAGGAAAGATGCAGAGTCAAGAGAGAGAGGAAACAGAGAAGGCTCAGTTTAGAGTCACAACAATAGTAAGCATTATGGGGTACATTTTCAAAAACAGCACACGCGCGAACAAAAGTACGCTGGATTTTATAAGATACGCGCGTAGCCTCGCGTATCATAAAATCCGGGTCGGCGCGCGCAAGGGGGTGCACATTTGTGCAACCTGTGTGTGCCGAGCCCGGCACGCGCTGCCTGTTCCCTCCGAGGCCACTCTGAAATCGGAGTGGCCTCAGAGGGAACTTTCCTTCCACCTCCCCTCACCTTCCCCTCCCTTCCCCTAACTAACCCACCCCCCGGCCCTATCTAACCCCCCCTACCTTTGTCAGCAGATTTACGCCTACCCGAGGCAGGTGTAAATCTGCGCGCGCCAGTGGGCTGCTGGCGCACCATCACCCGACCCGGGGTCTGGTCCGGAGGCCTCGGCCACACCCCCGGGCCGGCACCACGCCCCCGGACCCACCCCGAACCGCCCCCTGACCCCTGGACACGCCCAGGACACACCCCCTCCCACCCCTTTTACGAAGCCCCGGGACTTACGCGCATCCCGGGGTTATGCGCGTGCCGGCGACCTATGCAAAATAGGTGCGCCGGCGAGCGAGTGCCCTGCGTGCGTAAATCCAGCTGGATTTACGCGCGCAGGGCTTTTAAAATCCGGCCCCATGTGTCATGTGCCATAAACAAATTAGTAAATATGATGTTACCAGGCAGTGCTTTCTGATGGGAAAAGCTTTACATTACCAAGCAGAGTACTAACATTGTCATACTATTAGGGCTTAGGTTGCATGATAAAATCTATTGCATAGCCTGTTAAGGAACTTTTTAACATGCATGAAAATGTTGTATCAACTTGCATGCTAAAATAGTTTTACCATGAGTTTTACTGCATAGCCTTCTTAGAGCTATTGACCATTTCCTACTTTCTACTAATTGATGTACTTGCATTTCAGATGATCAATGTGTCTTCTGATTGAATATGGTAGCTTGGTTGCCTCCTATGAATGTTTTATGACCCACAATGCATATCAGGGACACAATAATCAAAAAACACTAAAACAGCTAACCATACAGAAAAGTTATCCAGGAGATTCAGCAGGGCAATCACCCTGCTGAATATCCCAGAAAAAAATTATTCAGTTGTCTTTAGCCAGATAACCTTAAATCTAACTGGCTACCTTTGAATATTCAAAGAAGAGAGTTGCATAGGCGCTGACAAAAATAATTAAAAAAAAATATGGGCTGGAGCAAAAGTCCCCCTTTCCCCCAAGTAGTACTTAAAATCAGACCAGTAGGCCTATGCTGTCCAATCCCAAGCTCCATGAAATGAATTTGAAAAGTGTTGGAACAAAAGGCTCAAGATGGTGGGATGTAAGTGCCTAGGGAGCCATTTTCCTCCCCTCCTCTCCTACACATCCATCCCAAGCCAAACTCATCCTTACTTTAGCTTAGGATGTTCCCAAAATGTTGAAGGCTGCTAGGCCATGGTACATGCATACCGCTCCTGGTAGCATCAGCCATTGCCTCAACATCAGGATTCTTACAGCAGTGCTGCCAGGAGCAGTACACAGTACTCCAGCCTCAGGGAATACTGAGTGGTCTCTTGGATTTGTCATTCTATCATACCTTAATATTTATTCTTTAAACATTTTTCCCATTGATGTTAAATTTTCTCTTCTCAGTCCATTTTTTCTGATCTTTAAAGCACGGAGTGATTCTAAGACCCTTATAGCAGAGGGGGTTGGTGTCACCTGCTATTTTCCATAGCAGAACTCTGTGGTTTAAGTCACCTCTTGTTAAGTTTCTCTACTTCTGACCATTCATTTGCTGGGCTGTCTTAGAACAATAACACAGCATAAAAAACAATGTGGCTGTAATTACAGCTGCAGAACAAGTTATGCTAAATTCGATTATCATTCAGTAGTAACTCTGGGATTCACATAATTAAAATAAAAAAAAATTGAGTGATATTTTACCTCTATACTCTGTCATTCAAAGTGTCAAGCTCATCAGCCAGAGTTAGACATGGATCAGCCATTCACACACTTCTTTATGCCACCCAGAAAACAAACTGCTGTATTGTTCTTATTAAAATTATTCATCATGATGAGACAAGCTTCAACAACAGAAGTGACAGGGTAATATAAGGCATGAACAGTGAACAATGTGATTAATCATTGAAATAAGAGAAAACATACATTTAAATAAGAGTAACAAGACACTAGTAATAAGCTCTTTACTGAGATATTAAGAGATAAAGACTAGAAGTAAGTTAAATGATTAAACATATAGAGCAGATATGGACTTGTTTTAAGCACTGGTTGGTGTGTGCTGAGCATTAGAAGCAGGTCTCTCTCCCCAAGATTATCCATTAGGGATGTACATTTATTTGGTAAAATATAACAAATGAGTCCATATTATTTTCATTTGTAGCTCCATAAATTGAATGGAGGGTTCCCACGAATGAAATAATCTTCATCCCATTTCTTTATTTCCCAGTCAGTTCTATTAAAAAAAAATAACTTTAGCAACCAGCTCTTGCCTGTGTGACCTCACCACCTTATCAGAGACTTGTCAGAGCCAGACAGCAAATCACAGAGCAGCATCTTTTTAACAAGCCTACAGCTGTTATCTCAATTGGTGAGGCCTCAACTGGAGTACTGTATTCAATTCTGGAGATCGTATCTCAAAAAAAGATAAAGACAGGATTAAATCAATCCAGAGAAATGTGACCAAAATAATGTGGGGTCTGCAGCAAAAGAGTTATGAAATAAGATTGAAGGACCTAAATATGTATACACTGGAGGAGAGGAGGGCCAGAGCTTCAAATAAACGAGATTTATTAATAATGCACAGGAATCAAACCTTTTCAATGAAAATAAAAGTGTAGAACAAGGAGTCATAATATGAAGCTCCAAGGGCTTCGAGTCAGGACCAATGTCAGGAAGTATTTCTTCAAGGGAAGGGTGGTGGATACATTGAATGCCTTCTCAGAGAAGGTAGTAAAGACAAGGATAGTAAGGGAATTCAGAAGGGCATAGGATAGACACAGAGGATTCCTAGTAGCTAGATGAAAGAGACAAAAAAAAAAAGGATAACGTGTTGACTGGGATAACCTGCACAGAGCAACAATTACTCTAAGTAATGTTGAAGTCCTCCCAGTACAAAGTCTGAGCACTTCCAAGAAGCTCTGAATTTCCTCTAGTTATTGGCAGAGAAAGACATGCTACTAGAAGCTCTCAGAGTTTTAAAACTTACAAACTTTGGGGTGTGGTAGCAGTACAGGGCTGCTGCTTCTCCTCTCTGTGGTACAGTGGTCTCACATACTCATTGTGCCAGAAAAGAGAGACAGTGCATTGTTGCTGATTTTGATTTTTTTTCTCTTCGTTGGGAGAGGGTCAGGGTGGGGGACTATGTAGAAGGTGCAGATGTATCAGTGGTAATGATTTTTTTTGTCTCTGTGTGTCTAGAAACCAGTGAGGTGAGCAGTACACACTCAGAGATTGAAGAGAAGAGTCTTACCATCAAAGAAGACCCCAGCATAAATTTCTGTGATATGCTAATTTGCAAAGTCCATCAAGGACATGAAAACAAATGTGCTGGCATAATGATCACACAATTCTGCAGTGTTGCCAGACCAAGCCAAGGTAACTGAGCACTATCATACTTGCCTACCAACCAGCATGTCCAATAAACATGTCTTCTCAATGGCAGGAGACATTGCGATCTCTCATAGCTTATATACTTTCATTTATTTATTAATTAAAATTTATAAATCGCTTTGCAGATCTTACAGTAAAATCTTCCAAAGCGATGTACAACAGAAAATACAAAAATAAAACAATACAAACAATACAAAAATAACTAATTAAAATGCCTCTACCCATCTGTATAATACAAATATTAAAACAGCTAGACATACTTTTTCTGCTGGTCCAGACAAAATCAATCTTAATTTATAACTCTGAAATCATCAATCAGGTCTTCAACTTACAGCAAAATTGTATTAGGTTGGTCTCTTCCCATACTGGCAAAGGAAGGTAATTCCATAACTTTGGGATTGTCATGGAAAATGACCTATTTTATAATTTTATGTGCTGAAAATCCTTGAGTATAGAATCTTAAGCTAGTGACAATATTGTGAATGCAAGCCTCTGATTGATAATTTGCAACAAGCCTCTGTGCCATATGAAGAGGGCCAATGATATGCAAGATCTTAAATGCAAGTACAAGTAATTTAAATTTTACATTGTAACCTCACAGGCAACCAGTTTAGTTTTTGATTTTTTTTAAAGAGGGGCTGAGGATTCCTGTCTAGATCATCCCATAACAATTCTTGCTGTCATGTTCTGAATCCAGCCTTCTAGTTAATATACTTGGAAGACTCCAATATATGGAATTGCAATAATCTAATACTGCAGTTACTAAAGTTTATACCACATATTTCAATGCTACAAAAGTCAAGAATGATTTTAGTTGTCTAACCAACATTTAGTGCCCATAAGCTGTTCTTAAAACTGCACTTACATGATATTCCATAGTCCAACTTCAATGCTAAGAAGTGCAGAGTCATGCATATGGGATGCAGAAATCCAAAAGAACTATATTTGATGGGGGGTGAAGGGCTGATGTGCACGGAACAGGAGAGAGACCTTGGAGTGATAATGTCTAACGATCTAAAGTCGGCAAAACAATGTGACAAGGCGATAGCTAAAGCCAGAAAAATGCTGGGCTACATAGAGAGAGGAATATCCAGTAAGAGAAAGGAAGTGATGATCCCCTTGAACAGGGCCTTGGTGAGGCCTCACCTGGAGTAGTATGTTCAATTCTGGAGATCGTATCTCCAAAGGGACAGAGACAGGGTGGAGGCGGTCCAGAGAAGGGCGGCCAAAAAGGTGGATGGTGTTCATAAAATGACATGAGGAGAGATTGAAGAACCTAAATATGTATACCCTGGAGGAGAGGAGGAGCAGGGGTGATATGATACAGACTTTCAGATACTTGAAAGGTTTTAATGATCTGTGGTCAACAACAAACCTTTTCCGTTGGAAAAAAATCAGTAGAACTAGGGGTCACGATTTGAAACTTCAGGGAGGAAGACTCAGAACCAATGTCAGGAAATATTTCTTTACGGAGAGGGTGGTGGATGCCTGGAATGTACTTCAGGAGGAAGTGGTGAAGATTAAAACGGTGAAGGATTTCAAAGGGGCATGAGGTAAACACTGTGGATCCATAAAGGCTAGAGGATGGGAATAAAGAGAAGAGCCATGGGGGTGGCATGCTGGAATGGAGGCTATTACCTGGTCATTACTACCCTTACTCAATAAGCCTTCGCATGGTTAATGCAACTCCGACATTGCTCTCTGCTTCAAAGGCAAGGGGAAATGTGGAAAAGAGAATTTGCATTCAGACAACAACCATCAAGGACTGAACTTCACAGTCTGGGTAAACAAATAAGCGTGGGGATAGCTTGCTTATTATTGTGGTTACTTCCCTAAACCGATTAAGCCTGATACACCACTTTGAATGCATATACAGCTTTGCTCTCTGCTTCAACGGCAGGGGGAAATGTGGAGAAGAGGATTTGCAATCAGACAACAACCAACAAGGACTGAACTTCACAGTGTGGGTAAACAAATAAGAGTGGGGGTAGCTTGCTTATTACGGTGGTTACTACCCTCAACCAATTAAGCTTGATACATCATTTTGAATGCATATACAGCGTTGCTCTCTGCTTCAATGGCAGGGATAAATGTGGAAAAGAGGATTTACATTCAGATAACATCCAACAAGGCATTGATCTGTGCAGTCTGGTTAAACAAGCATCAGGGTAACTTGCTTGATGCGGCGGTTACTACCCTTAACCATTAAGCCTTATGCGCACCTTTGATGCAACTCCAACATTACTCTCTGCATCAATGGCAGAGGATGGCAAGAAATTTGAATCAAACAGTTACCAACAAGGGCCCTGAACTTGGGGTTGGTGAAACAGATAAATATGGGAAAATAAGTGTGGGAGCTTGCTGGGCAGATTGGTCTTTTTCTGCCGTCATTTCTATGTTTCTATGTTTCTAGCATTTAAGGTCACACTTAATGACCTCACCTCCTTTGTGGTCGTCACTGAACCTTCATCAATGGAGATCTGAATTTTCTCCAGATTATTACCTATCTGGAGAATCTCTGGTTTTTTTGGAGTTCAAAACCAAAAATGTTTCCCTTAACCGTATACTAACTGCTATCATACAATTTTCCAAATAGGAAATAGAAGCCGCTGGGTAATGTTCTATAGGGACTACAATTTGAACATTATCAGCATAAATAAAAGGGGATAATTCAAAAGATTGTGTAATACCCCCTAAATGAGCTAGATAAACATTAAACAG